>NC_139405.1:31332500-31957500 GCF_905368555.1 Meleagris gallopavo | reverse complement strand
CAGGCCATGGATTGTCCTCCATGTGCTTTCTCTCTAAGCTTGCCAAGGCTCTTCCTTTCTTGAAAGGAGATTTAACTTCTCCCCTTTAATCTTTTTAAGCTTTTCTTGGGCTAGAATATTCCAAATATTATGCAGTTCTAATTATTCCAGTAAGACACTGCAAAATCTCAAGTGCTTTTATTCCCTTAAAAGCTGGCAAGGGATGTGTAAGTTGTCTGTGCTTTTATTTCACTTACTACACACTTTGTTTTGCCTTCTCTCCCATTTGCCATCACACAACCCAAATCTGTAAGTTTCCCTCTAAGCCACCCTGTGCCAAATTTTCCAGGAAGTAATCTGTAGTGCTGTGTCCCTTAAGGAGCTGTTATTCCCACAGAAAACATCTGCACTGAGAACAACAGCATAAGGAGAGATGATTAAAAGCTATGTAGCGCTTATGTTCTTTACATCTGCTTGGCTACAGTCTATTTAATAAGCGAATTTCAAAGTTTCTTCTTGGATTTTTAATCAAATCTAGGGCCACATTTGCTGCATATAGGAGTTAAAAGAAGTGATTTACCATCTTTATGTATGATTACACTGAATGTAACAAGCTGATGCTACTCAGCTATAGTGCATTTAGGGTAATTGCTCTAATTTTAAATGCACTTTTTTGTTAAGCTTCTAAAGACAAACTATTGATTGACTTAAAAACATGTATCTGCCAGGTAATTAAAGTTAGTTATTGTTCACTGTAGGGAAAAACAACAGGCATATATTTACCTTAATACATATTTCTGTTGACTAATTATGTAAAACAATGTAAGTATTTCTTCCCGGGAGCTGTGGGAAAAACTTCTATTTAAAAGAAGATCTCTGGAGAAAACAACTTTCATTTCAAAGGTTATTAGCATAAAGAACCCTTTGTTTTAGTCTTAGTGGAATAATTCTCCTAAGATGACACAAATATCCATAAAACACCATGATTTCATTTGGGCTTTAAAAAAACAAAAACAACTTTATTTTCCCTTGACGCAAAACAAGATTTGCTTCTTCTTTTTTTTTTTTTTTTTAATGTATGTGTGTGCTCTATTGGGTAACACAATAATGGCTAAATTGTTTGACCCTGGCCACTGCAAGAGGATGCAGGGAAGAAGACTTAGAAGATTTCCTCTGGACAAGTGATGGTACTTGTGGGCACCAGAGTGCGGCCCTCTCCTCCCACTTACTGCTGCCCTGGCCCCAGGAACAGAGGACCACAGGGCTGGTTGCTAGGCAGGGCTGGACCCCCAGCAGGGCTGGATCACCAGAGAGAAGTGGACTACCAAGCAGGGCAGGCTCAGCCCCACAGGTTTCCTCCCTGGGCCACACTGCCATATGGTCATGGCAAGGAAGGAGCAGAGAGGAAGCTAGACCCAGGTATCCCATTCTCCTGATCAGCCGATAAACTTCATCTGGTGAATGCAGAAAATGAAACTGCTGCTCCCTATGTAGCACAGGGCGTGTATTGTCCTGCGATCTGCAGCTGTGGGGGAGGGAGGCTGTCCTTCCTCCAGCCAAGAACCACCGAAGGCCTTTGTTTATATCAGTGCAGCTGTGAGGTCCCCCAAATGCAGGCCAGCTGTTACAAGCCAAAATGATCTCCAAAACAGTGTGAACCAAGCTGTCCTCCCGCATCTGCCTCTTCAACCCCATCCAATAAGCTGTCCAGCAGTAACAAAATAGGGCGAGGCTGAAAGAGGCAGTGTGCATATTCATGTGGCCGTAGGGGTTGGTCAGTATGTCCCGCAGGGAGGTTGTGGGGAAGAAGTTCTTCCAGTTCCTGGCAAGAGGAGCCCTTATCTTCACAGAGGGCAAAGCAGCCAGATTTCAGAATCTTTGCATGGTCCTTACCAAGCCCTAGACAGGAAAAATCATCAGTAAGGCTATGGCCAAGACAACTTACTGGATTTATTTAAATTGTTTACAAACCTGGCCTGTCATACAAAAAAGGAAAAGCAACAGTTAGACATTACTGTTAAGAGGCACTCTGTGCCTTCGGACTTAGAAATGTGATGATTAATTGGAGAAAAAACTTCAGAAAAGAGGGAGAATAGCCAAGTGCTAAACAGATCTCAGCATAATGTCCCACATTAGTAAATGACAGAAACAAGCAAGGAGTCTAATTAAGAAATGTTGCCAAGCTGGAAAGGACCAAAGTTTGCTCCTACAATTAATCTCAATAACTAACTGGACCTAATGAAAACTGAGTTCCTCAGTAATACTGCCCTATAAGACTCAGTACCTCCTACATTCAAGGACATCAAAATATCTTTGACAGCAAAGAAAAAGTGTTTATAGCATTCACAGAAGATATGTGCAGGAAATTCTTCTCCAGCTATCATAACAGGAAGGTGTTCTCAAATTAAACTGCCAAGAAAGCTCAACGGGAAGAGTTGGGTTTGTTTTATTTATGGTTTGTTATAAACTTAGGTATTCATACTTCCTCAGTCTACGGCCAATACCACGTTTGAGAAACATATAGGTTGCAACCTGATTTGCATACGTAAGAAGGTGATTTTGCAGCAGTTTGATAAACAGTTTTAAATAGCAAGTGTTACTGATAAAAACAAATGAGAAGTGTGCTGTTTCTTGGAGACTGAGGTTTTCATTGAGGAAAACAGAAAGAAAATTGTAGAAAGCCCGGTACATCCTGCAGCTGTCCTGGAACTGATATCTTACAGTATCTCTCTAAACAAATTCATTATCGAGGAGTCTTGTGCTTCTTAGTAAATTAGTCCTGGTAATCTGTATTAGAATTCAAGTTAGTGGGGGCATCAGATCTGTACTACTCTGTCGTGATTTTTGTCTATCAAGCAGACAGGTCACAACAATCTGCTTTATTTGGTTTTGAAAATACCAGTAAATAAAATAAATCTATTTTCAGTATGTTGAATGTAGAGAAGTTTTATTTTTAAATAAGGGAAATATTTTCAGCAACTATAGAGTTTCTGTCAGGCAATAAGAAAACATTTTTTAATGAAGGATTTGCAAAGTATTAGAAAAGAATTCAAAGAATGTATTTATGTTAAGAATACACAAATAATAATTTTGTAATTACATTAAATTTCTTTGTTATTAGAAGAGTCTTTCTCCTTCAAACGTCTTTTTTTATCATTGTACAGCTAATGCTGGCATTAGCAAGAAGAAGAAAAAATAATAATAATAAAAAGTTGTAAGTAAATGCTTTTAAATAGACAACTAGTTAAATATGAAAATAATCTATGTAACTTTCATTTCCTATTACTTCCTCAGGACAACAATCAGGCACTGTCCAACTGATTTCTTCAGAAAGCCCCAAAGAGTTGCTGAAAAATGTCCCATCTATTCCTACATCTGTTTAATTAATGCCAGTGAATGTGTCAAATATTCTTCTTGGTAATGGATTAAGAAATTATCTATAAGCAGACTTGGAAAGCTGCAGGCAGAATTTCTCAGTATCAATATGCAGAACACCCTGCCCTACATCAAGGCATATCTGTGAAAGTTGAGTTAAAGTGAACAGGTTATAAAAATATGTAGAGGTTTAAAAATTCTTGTAGCAGACCAAGGCTGTATTACCATAATAGTTACATCTATCACGTCTCCCGTCACATCATTCCTGACTCTCTTGCTCCAGCTTTGCCAGTCTTGAATGCATATTTTTCCCTTCTTGCAAATGTATCTGTGAAGCTTCAGGCAAATTTCCCTCACTGATCCCTTTGCACACACTCCCTGAATCAAGCCAGAAAGATGTTTCTTATCTCCTTCATATTCCTCCTCATGACATATATATTCTGTGATGCCTACCAAAAGCAAAACGCCTCATAATGGCTGGGATGAGCTGGGAACAGAGATCACTGAGATGTCATTTTGGAAAATGACTTACTAAAAAACTGATGCATACATTTGACCACTATATGTGTGAGTATATTGCCAGTGCCTACATCATTTCCCTCATTTACTTTTTGTATCCTGGTCTCTTTTGATAAAGAAAATCAAACAGCATAATACAGCTAAGAAGGGGAAAGGCAAAAGAAACATGGCAAATAGGCTTTGAGATGGAGAAGATGAGATAATTTCATCAAGCTAGAACAAATAAAACACTATGATCCAGGGAATTCACTTCTTCACAATTACAGAGGAATTGAATAGGACATTTTTCAGCAAAAGATTTAGCTACCACAAACAGTTCTAACACAGCCAAATCTGTCTGACAATTAAAATTTGGTTGTGCTGGGCAGAAGGTAAGAGAAGCAAAATTAAATGAAGCAATTCATTTAATTTTGTTAGCATTTTCCATATTTGAAGTTTCCATGTTGGATGCTAAATTCACAGACAAAATAAGCAGTGCACCTGGTTCTGTAATACTGTCACACCTTCTGAATGTGATGAGATAGTGTCTGGTGCTCAGACTTCTCTGATGCCCAAACTTTGAGCTGATCTTATAAAGAAACCAACTGAGGCATGTAACGTACCTTGTTCTGAAGTGATAGCTCAGGAGCTGAAGACCTCTGCTCTTTATCTAGCACTCTTCTGAGACGCTTCATTGCCTCACAGGAGCAGTGGTCAATAGTGGGGCAGAGTGCCTTCCCTTAGTGTATCACAGGGGCTTGCCTCATAAAATCATTTCAGGACATTCACACATTTCTAACAAATTGATAGATGTGTGGACCTTCCTTGGTTTGCAAGACCAGAGGACAGACTGCAAGAACTGGTCACAGCTCTGACCTGTCCTTGGTCCAAGTCCTTGCCTTCCTGCTCTCCCCTTCCTTTATTTTCTGTTTGATCACCTTTTTTTCTCTCTAATCTGAGCACATCTGAGCTTTGGCTCATTGGTACATAGAATTACCAGGCTAGGTAGTCTAAAGTCCAATTCCAATCCAAATCTAACTAATCTAATCTAATTCATCAACTCTATATCTCCTTCTTACCCCATCTGAACCCAGGACCAGAGTCCCTGCTACAAGTTAAACAAATCCAAATTCTAATCCAAAATCAAACTCCAATTCTAATTTTTAGGTATCATGTTATCTTTGATTATTTTGGAGATTATTTTGGATCACATTCCTTAATGTACTACTGCATTTCGTAGTTTTAATCTTTCTCTAATCTCTTGCTGCCTGACTCCCCTTCACCAGCGGTGATGCCTCCTAGTCTTGTCTCACAGAATCACAGAATCACAGAACAGCCCAGGTTGGATGGGACCTCAAGGATCATGAATCTCCAACCCCCTCCCAACCCTACCACAGGCAGGGCGACCAACCTCCACGTTTAATACTAGACCAGGCTGCCCAGGGCCCCATCCATCTTGTCAACTACTCTCACTAGCTTACATTTTGCATCAGGATCATTAATGAAAATCAGTCCCAAAAATGGAACAGCCTACTCTCCATATAGCTGTTGTTCTCGCAGCACATCTTCTCCATTTGAGGTAATAGTTTCCCAACTGTGATATATCTCATGCTTCATTGTTAGTTAGTCTATTTAATTTTTCACTTTTCTAGAAGATCTGTGGCCTTTGTTTATGGAAGGCCACTTTGTGAGTCATTAGCCTGAAATGCTAGCCATTCATTTGTAAATATTGAAGTAATTTTATTTTCCAAAGACATGCCTTAAATGAACAAAATTAATAGATGGAAAATTTGGCTCTGTTAGTTTTTTAATTTCTATTGAGCAAGATTTACGAGCTGACTTTTACGGGCAAAGTTCAATTCTTGTCTTTGTTTTCCAGTGTTGCTCTTCCGTAAAGAAACTGCAGGCTTATTTTCTAGCACTGTCCCATGACAAAGCCTTTGCTTTCACCTTTGTGATCTACTTAGTCTCTGCACCCCATGCTCTCAGTCTTAGCTCCACCATCAATCACTTGGCCCTTGCTCTACACAATATTCAAACATCAGTGCCTCCAGCAAGAGCTCTCAAGTACCTGTAAGGCTAGGGTACACATCAACTCCATATCTCCTTCTTACCCCACCTGTACCCAGGACAAGAGTCCTGCTGCAAATTAAACAAAAGTATAGAGCAGCCTCATGGATGTCTTTTCATCAATGGAAGACTCAGAGGAAGGGGCTGAGATTCCTGCTGCTCTGCTGGAGACATTCCCATGCACATGCAGGCATTTATCCTGCTCCCTCCACACCTACAGGAGCACTGGCAGCCACTGAAGGCTCAACACTCCCAACTTAAATTGAAGATGACCAAATAAAATAATCTTTTGATCTGCATTTGACAGACAGTTGTGTGGGAGCCCATCATCTACCCACATAAGCTGTGTAGTGCTTGAATACTTTTTTCTCCTTTTCTTCAACATGGATATTCCTCAGAACAATTTATTATTTCAGAGTTATTTCAGGCTTCTAGAACAATCCTCCTCCCATATGGTTTCCAGCTCTCTTGTCATGACTTTTGCTGCTACTCCTGATTCTCAGGAGCCATTTTACTTTTCTTTCTTGATTAAAAGTGCTACTTTTGTATTTGAGCTACATTCACTTAACTTGAACATTTATCCCGTATTCAGTATATGCCACCCCTACTTCTTTTCTCAAGCTCTTCACTTAAAGGCTACATAATTTTTTAGAATACATTTATTTTAGCAGTATTAATTCATCTTGATATTTAGCATTTTTTACTTCATTCTGTGATTTCTAATCTGCATGAACAAACTTTTTTGCTGCTGTGTCCCTGCAATAATTCTTCGTTTGCTATATGCTTACTCCTACCAACATTTGGAGGTGGCTGTTGATTCAAATAGCTTTGGAAATCTTTCCTTACAATTTTCTCCCCTCTGCTTGTTTGGCAAATTCCTGCTTGGTTTTGTAATTTTCATTAAGGGAGACTTCAAGCCTCCTCCATATTCAAATCCCTGAGAACTTCAGTCCAGTTGACTTTACTAACCACTTCCTTTAATTTCTAAAACTTTACCCTCCTGAAACGACTGTATTTATTTTAAACTTAATCAACTCATTCTCATACAATGCAAGGTAATTTTCTGTAATCAGTCCCTTCAGAAGTTCTTTACGCCTTCACAAAACATATTTCAAAATAGGTAAGTGCAAATTCTCTTTGCCCTTTTGTGACTGTAAGAAAGAGAACATGAACAGTGTTGAAGGACTCTGAGCTCTTATCATCATAATGAAGCAATAAGATCTGTAAATGCAGTTTTCCTTCACAATAAGCCTTAAATTTTCTAAGTGCTTCATCTGACAAAGTTTTATTTGAAGTGTACTGAAATAACACAGTAAGTAAAATTTTTGTTATATGGGAATAATCTGGGAGCCGACTTTAGTAACATTAGGACTCTATTGAAAAGCTGTGGATCTAATATCAAGTATAGGAGTTCTCAGCTCCCATTAGAGCTAGTGTTAGGAAAAACAGGTTGATAAAAAAAACCTTGGAGCACACTCCGATTTTTGTACCTTTGCACTTACTCCATATTTTTGTGCAAAAGTTCTTGGTAACTGTTGGGAGTCCAGTGTGGTACGAAAACGTTGACCTAAAAATGAAACATATTATCTAACAGTAATATCATGTCTTCAATTTAAATATAAAATGCAGGCCCAAATCAAAGCACAGGTGTTATAGTCATGGGCACTGGGGCTCAGATGTTATGTTCACATGAGGAAATGAAGTTTTTGCTTTCAGCTTAGTCTGTTTCTGATTCAGTATTCCTATAACTAAAGATGGATGGGAATTTTAATAAGAGCTCATTTGAATTTTCCTTATTCATCTAAAAAGCACAGACTTCAGCTGCTCTAATTTTTAGTTTCACGATACTCGATATTCAAGAAGCATTCAGATGTCTAGCCTGCACTATGAATGTCATTGCAAGTCTTAAAACTTCAGTGCAATAGTTTATTCTGCCTATTCCTACCAAATATTTTTTTAACACATCAGGAGTTTCTATAGCTCATCTAGAAGAGAGAAGCACTATATCATAAGAAGACAACAAAAATATCTATATCCCTGTGGCAAATAGGAGTAAAGCAATCCTTTTACAAAAGTCTGTGTCCTCAGGAGCTGGTGAAGAGAGATGCAAGGCAAGAGTGCAGAGGAGGGTCTACTGTAGAAGCTAGTGCAGGTAGATAGGCTCAAGACAGCTAAAATATGCTTACATATTCTTCAGTTCAGTCTTCATGAGGGAGATACTGTGGAAAGGCCCAAGGAGGTATCAGACACCATCTTGGTTGTACCAAAGAGTAGATAGCAAGGCAAAGTGTCCCATAGCTACACAGCTACAGGTAACCACAAAAGAGTTCCTCGGAGCTGCTGTCACCGCAGGCATCCACAGAGCCACAGAATCACAGAATAGCCCGGGTTGGAAGGGATCCTCAAGGATCATGAATCTCCAACCCCCCCTGCTACAGGCAGGGCCACCAACCTCCACATTTAATACTAGACCAGGCTGCCCAGGGCCCCATCCAATCTGGCCTGGAATACCTCCAGGGACGGGGCATCCACAACCTCTCTGGGCAGCCTGTTCCAGCACCTCACCACTCTCTCTGTAAAGAACTTCCCCCTGACATCCAACCTAAATCTTCCCTCCCTCAACTTAAAACCATTTTCCCTTGTCCTGCTGTTATCTACCCTTTCAAAGAGTTGACTTCCCTCCTGTTTATAGGCTCCCTTTATGTACTGAAAGGCTGCAATTAGATCACCTCACAGCCTTCTTTTCTCCAGGCTGAACAAGCCCAGCTCCCTCAGCCTATCTTCGTAGGGGAGGTGCTCCAGTCCCCTGATCATCTTTGTGGCTCTCCTCTGGACCCTCTCCAACAGCTCTCTGTCCTTCTTGTACTGGGGGCTCCAGAACTGGATGCAGTACTCCAGGTGGGGCCTCATAAGAGCAGAGTACAGAGAGACAATCACCTCTCTGTCCCTGCTGGCCACCACTCTTCTGATGGAGCTCAGGATACCATTTGCTTTCCGAGCTGCAAGGGCACACTGCTGGCTTATGTTAAGTTTTTTATCCATCAAGACCCCCAGGTCCTTCTCTGCAGGGCTTCTCTCAAGGACCGCTCCTTCCAGTCTGTATGGTTGCCTGGGATTTCTCCAGTCCAAGTGCAAAACTTTGCACTTTGCTGTGTTGAACCTCATTAGGCTCACCAGGGCCCACCTTTCAAGTCTGTTGAGCTCACTTGTCTTGACCCACTTGTCTTGACACTGAGTACTGGAAACACTAAAAGTCAGTGGGTTCTCATTTTCCAGCAAGATGTTTTCTTCAATGTGAAATTGCTTTTAACAATGTTATTAGGCATTTCAGATTCTGTGTATCATTACAAATCAAATTTAAAAATTGGACTCATGGTTTACTTAGGCTCTTGTGAAATCTTCCTCAAAACAAACCAGACACAGTGTGAGGATTATGTGACAAACATGTACAAATAAAGATGACACTCACAAGAATCCTAATTAGGCAACCCGAGGAGCAATGTTATCACCAGTTTTATGTGAAGCACTCTCACAATGTTTTTATTTTATTTTTTTAATTCTTACACAGACAGGAACAGGTTTCAAGCCACCAGAGGCAGCAGACCAGCACCAGGCTTGGCTGGTTTCCGGATTGCAGATGTTTCTCTTCACATACTCACTGTATTCTGTGAAGCCTTCTCTCCTCTGCCACTATGACATATCCAAGAGTAATTACATAGAAGATGGCAAACGAGCAGGAAGAGCAAATCATTTTGAACCACATATTGTAATAAAGCATACTGCTATTTTCTTTTCCCTACTGTTTACTAGTGAATGGATATCAAGTTTCTAATTGACCCAAACCAACTGCAGCAAGCATGATGAACAAATGAAGCTTTAAAAGCAGTTTAAATCCAGGTTCTTCATGATCCCTCTTGGCAAAGAATTAATCAGTTCAACATGTGAGGGGGTGGGCTGCTCATTGTTCAGTCAATGTCTGAATCCCATATAGACAAAATAGTCTGTTTGTCTTTCTTTCAAAGAACAAAAGATTGTTGTTTCCTGCAGGATCACCATTCATAATTTTCCCCAACAGGAAAAAAAACCAACCTATTTTTAGTTAAGTTTTTATTCAGAACATGTATTTCTTGGGTGGTAAGCAATTACCATTGTACGTAATATGTTTTGATCTTTCTAAAACCTTCCCTCAAAAATGTAGAAGCTTAAGTCAGCTATCAATGTTGTCAATAATTATGCTTTACAATTTCATGGTTGTCTTGTAAGAATTCCAGATAAGTCAAATGACAAGAATGACTAATTGCTATGGCAAAGTGTTACGGACATTAACAAATAATTTGTCATTGTAATGAATTACACCCTTGTATTACAGCTAATTCTTAATGCTTGCTTAACTTTCGGGGAAGTGGGCTGGTAGTTATTTGATTACTGATTGCAATTTTCTAATTACTGCTGGCAGCCAAATATTTTTCTTCCTTTTCCTAAATAACAGCTATTAAGCTAAAATGTGTCTGGGCAAGTCTCCTATATGCCTGCACATTTCTACAAATGGGGATCAACACAGTGTAAAGCCAGAAGCTAGAACTCTCTGTTCTTTTTCATAGTGCAAATGTACATGTTTCTGAATGCACTTCTGGGTTTCTTTTCTTCTATACTGTCTACAGCATCCACTTGTTTGTTATGATATTTCTTCTGGGAGGAAAACTCAGAAAGAATTCCTTTAGTGGGAGACAGTCAAGAAGATTCCTAGTGACACTGTGCACATACCACTTACAGCCACTGCCTGTACTGCAAACCACACAGGTAGTACTGGGAACATTGCCATCAAGGGCTGCTGTTTGGAAAGCTGTGCAGAGCTAGATCAAAGCCAGCAGAGCGTACCCTGCAGGAGGAGAAATTGATGTTAAGGAAAATTTTGTGTTAAGGAGAATTTTGTGTTAAGAAGAATTTTGAAGAAGTAGGCCTTTTGCATACTCTTTTATTTGCATCAAAGATTATTTCAAAAGAGATTGCCAATCTCTTCCTTTCGCATATGTTGGTTAATAGCTAACATCCTAAATAACCTTCAGATAAATTCCACACGGCACCACTTTTTGTTCATTGATTTATAACGAATACCTTGACTTACTATCAAAATCCTTAGCCTACTTTTCAGGCTTAACAAAATATCCAAACATTTCCAGTTACATTTATTCTTGCACGTACACCACACACTGCATTGCCACATTAGCTTGCTATCCACACATTTCACTTGCTCTCAGACACCAGTTTCAGTGTCTTTTCATAGACCACTGTTTCACCTGAGGCACACAGCCCCTATGAGCCCAGGATGTATTCAATGCTCTCTCATTTGTAGCACATTTTCTCAGACTAGGGAAAGCCAAAGGAAGTTTCCATATGCTGCAGCCATGTGTCACCTGCACTAAATTTGTAATAAAATAACCTAATTATCTCAGTTCTAGAGAAATGTGGCAAACTTTGAACAGCATCAGAAAGTGGGGAAGATAAAAAGTGTGAATTACTCTTGGCCAGAGAGAAACTTAGAAACTCTATAACAAATAGCCTGCTTACTCTTCCTATGTATTTTAAGCAGTAACCAGCTACCACTGAGTTGGTATGTGTTTGTGAATACTCATATAGATGATATCTCAAGGCATCTGTAACAGCTGTTTCCAAACCCAGTAATCCAGTACTCAGGAAAGGACCCTGGCAGTAACAGGTAACCATGACAGGAAAGGGAAAGGGCCAAGTTCACCTATATTTCCACATATGCCCTACAATTTTTTCCCAAGAGGACCATTATTCCCAACTACCAACTCTTTAGGCTACTCAGATATGCACACTGAAAATCAACTACAGCAGCTGCAATTAACCTTTGCTCTTTAGCAAACACTTGTAGAATAAAAGGCAGCTTTCAACCAGTTGATACTAAAATACATGTGGCAACTGAAAACATGTTAGTATTAATGGGTGTGTGGGGCTGTAATAGTACCAGGTGGGCTTTCTGAGGTGCCTTGTACATAGCTATGCTCAAGAACAGACACACAACTTGTTGATGAAAAAGGCAGTTACCTTCTTATACACAGCATATCAGAATCAAAATGAAATATCAGCACACAGTGGTTCTCTACATGCAGCTGAGGAACAGGAGCACAAAGAACTGCCCTTCCCATCTTGATCCATCTCACACTCTGGCAAGTCCCTTGTGATACCTTGGTTACATAGCACCTTGGTGAATTGCAAAGTTACATTGGCATATCTGTCCATGAAGCTGTTCCACCTGACACAACAGGAACAAGCCTAAGACTTTCTATAGCACTTTGGGCTAAAGGAGAGCCTCCAGTTAGGGCTCAACTCTTTCCTCTTATTATCTTATCCCTCCATATTTCAATTATGTCAATGGAAGTAGTGAGAAGAAGGAGATGGCCTGCGGAGCAAGTGGGTAAAATCAGAGACACATTCAACTTGAAAGAGTTTATGAAAAATTTTAAGGATTTATTTCTTGTCTGGGGGAAAGTATTTCTTTAAAATTATCCTATTTCCCAAGATTTACAGCAAAATGGAACTTGGTTATGTCGAATTGGCCCAGAACATTACATTCATCAAAGCTTATGTTGAACTTACCTGTTCATTGTTTCTCTTTTCCCTAATCTTTTCCCTAAAGGGGACCAGAATGCTACTGCATATTAATTCTGCCAAGTAGGTTTTCATTCATTTTTTCCCAAATCTCTTCTTCCTTTCCTAAAGATTCAGTTGCTGCCATGCTGTAGGTTTTTTAGTGAATCCTGAATAAGAAAACTTGCAAAATCTCACAAGAGACATTTTTGTACTGGCCTCAGTTAAACTTGCTCTTTTAAGACCAAGATCTCAAAATTTCAGGTAAGAAAAAAATGAAAAAAATGAACGCACTCAGCTTCTGTTAAATAATTATGGTAATAACAAGTACACATATCACTTTGAATGATAAATTATCTCCAAAGCATATAAGAGTGAATTTCTTTTTTTTTTTTCTCCTGAAAGAGAATCATTCAATATTTTAACTCAAAAATTTTGTCAGCACCTTTTCCACAAGACTCCATTACAACCCACCAAATGATGATGGCAAACAAAGGATGGAATGTGTTCTTTGAATTTTAAAATGTTCATGTATTTTTGAATATTGCCAGATGACAGGTCAGCACTCTCTTAAAAGGTTCTTTGTCCTCAGGTCATACAGATATATCCAGCGCAGTAATTCATAACAAAAGCATCCTCAAATGATGAGTAGGCAGAATGAGGGAAAAGAGACTAAAACACATTCAGCACCACTAATTCTGTTTCTCTTTTCTGAATTCCTGGCTGGATGTCATACTGAGGCTTGGTAACAGTGCTGTATATTTGTCATCTCAACATTTTTATGTAAGAGCAACAGCATAGTTAGGATAAAACAATAGGTATTTTTGTAATTTCATATTTAAAAGTGTGATTTAATGGAATGAGCAGAACTGCACAAGCGAATTGTAACCTTCACCGCTTCCTTGCCTTGATCAACTTGGCATGAATTCACTTCACTGAGTGAGAGTGTTGGGGTGGATTCATGGCTCTAAACTTAGCCACTTTGATAATAAGAGAATCCTTTTGATCTGATATAGGCAAATTCCTAATTCCTTACTGCTTTCTGCCAGACTGGTTGTGACCCAGAGAAAATGATGCTATTTGGGCAGAGTGAGGATGGCAGTAAATGGCTCTTGGAACTGCAACAACCCTAAAGGAAGAAAATATTATGTTCTGTGGTTCTTACTTTGATATTTTTGATTAGGTTTGTTCTGCTGTCTTTCAATCAAGTTTGTTCTGCTGTCTTTCACTCCTAGCATGACAAGGAAAGAGAAGAACTGTTCATGTGATGGCTTGGAAGAAATCAGATCAAAAAATTGAACAGAAAAAGGAAAATATTTGAGAAAATACTTGAGACTGTACAGCTGTGCCACTAAAGGTAGTATAATGGCAGCTGTTAGTATGACCTAAAGCCTCTGTGTAGTTGGGACATCATTCAGGAAATGATGTTTCTTGCCCACAGCTTACGAATAAAATAAGCCTTTGGTCTTATCTAATCACCCTACTCTGGGATTTGTGCAGTTTTCTCTCATCCTCCTGAGTTCCTCAAAGGGAAAGAGAGTGTTGTCACCATAGATGCTCAGCATAAATGACCTCTAGGCTTTGGAGAATTCACCTTAAGAGCATGCAAATTTACTTCTTTGAATTTCAATGTTGTCAAAGCATAAACAGCAGCAGATGTCATAGAAATAGGCTTTCTTTTCCTGGATATCTAAAGGTAAATATGTATTTAGGATTTATTTGTTTTACAGTAACATTAAGAGGTTCCAGCTGAGATCAAAACACTTTTTTTATTTTTTTCCACAAAAAATGGAAGTCTGTGCCTCTGAGGGTTTACAATCTAAGTATGGGAATTCCTAACAAAATAATAATCACTGCCCCTTTTCTTGCAGGGATAACATTAAAACATGAAAATCTACAGAAACACTCCTGGGTGTATCAACCAGGAACATAGTGGTGTGCATTCATGGACATGCCAGGTCACCCTCCCACCCAGCTGTCTTCTCCTCAAGGTGACTGGGGCTGTATGCACTAGAAAACAGTGCAAGTGGCCCCTTGGAACTAGCAGCCTGAGAATAAATGCTGTTTTCTTTCTTGCTCCTAACTCTTAAGAGATTTCCTTGTCCTCTGAAACTTGATGTCTTAGGTCTCTTGAGAACCTTTTATTACCAGTATTAGCTTTACTTTGGATGATCTCATCATTCATGTAAAATTCAATTCCTTCATGAGGAATATATACTAACGAAGGGGTCAAGTAAACTCAGAATGATTAACCCTCTTTAGTCTCCTTTGGGAAACTGCAAACATATATTTTTTACTCTTGGCCTGTTTTCCAGACCAATAACTTTTTGCATTTATTGAGCCTTCTGAGGATTCTTTTCCAGCTTTCTGAAAGTTTCCTTCCCTTATGGAAATCCTGTCTTTTGCTTCAGTCATCTGCACTTTACATTTTTGTATGCTATTATCGATTGGCACTAAAGCCCTCAACATTTTTTAAAGTGCGAATAAAATTTTGTCTTCTAGAGTGCTTATTTGTTGAGAAGAAAAGGGACACTTGTGCCACTTAATGCATCTTGCTCTCAGGAGACAGCAAAGGTGATTGCTTCTGACTCGCCCAATAGAGACAAAAGGCATTAGCAAAAGTAAACATTCCCACTGAATATCTATCCAGGCATCTAGGAAGAACCATGTTTACCAAGACACTTCCTTCCAACCCCCCTTTTAAACACAGGTACTACCTTTGCTAATATTCAACTATATATTTCCTGAAGAAGTATACAGCTGGACTAGCAAAGTCGTGTCATTTCTGCCAAAATTCTGCAAAAGCTCCTACTTCTTATTGTCTACAGGAACTTAAAGAATCATAAAGTTTGGAAAAGACCTCTAAGATCATCTAGTCCAACTGCCAACCCATCCGCACCATGTCTTCTAACCACTTCCACAAGTACTACAGCTACACAATTCTTGAACACCTCCAAGGACAGTGACTTTCCCAGCTTCCTGGGCAGCTTGTTCCAATGCCTCAACACTCCTTCTGGGAAGAAGTTTATTCTAATATCCAACCTGAACCTCCCCTGGTGAAATTTAAGGCCATTACCTCTTGTACTATCACCAGTTACCTTTGAGAAGAGGCACATCCCCACCTCACTATAAACTCTTTTCAGATCTCTGTAGAGACATATAAGACCTCTTTTGAGCCTCCTCCAGACTGAACAATCCCAGTTCTCTCAACTGTTCTCCATAAGACTTGTGCCCCAGACCCCTCATCAGCTTCATTGCCCTTCTTTGGATGTCATCTGGGGTCTCAATATCTTTCTTGTAGTGGGTAGCTCAAAACTGAGCACAGTACTCAAGGTGTGGCCTCACCAGTGTGTGTACGCACAGTGCTGAATACAGAGGGATAATCAACTCCTTGCTCCCGCTGTCTACACTATTTCTGATACAAACCAGGATGCAATTGACCTTGCTGGCTACCTAGGCACACCGCTGTTTCACACCCAGCCAGCCATGAAGCTTTCCAGCCACTGTGCCCCATCCCTGTAGTGTTGCAAGGATCTGTTGTGACTGAAGTGCAAGACTCAGCTCTTGGTCTTGCTGGCCTCAGCCCATCAGTCCAGCCTATCCAGATCCCTCTGTAAAGCCTTTTTAACCTCAGGCAGTTCAGCACTTCCTCCCAACTTGGTGTATTCTGTAAACTTACTGAGAATTCACCCAATACCATCATTCAGATCATCAATAAAGATTTTAAACAAGACCAGCTCCAGTACTCACCCCTGGGGAACACCCTTCTGGACAGTTCTTTACCCAGTGAAGAGCATACCTGTCCAAGCCATGGGCTGCCTGCTCCTCCAGGAGAATACTGTGGTAGACAGAGTCAAAGGTTTTACTAAAGTTTAGGTATACTACATCTCCAGCCTTTCCCTCATCCACTAAGTGTGCCACCTGATCACAGAAGATCAGGTTGGTCAGGCAGGACCTGCATTTCATAAATACTACCATCAGTATCCATTTCCAGTTATGCATCCCAGCTAATAGTGCTGTCTTTACCTCATTTCTTCTACTGAAAGGGAATTATAGTACTTTTTTGAGTTTTGAGTAATACTTGACTCTTCGTAATATGTGTCTACTACACCTTTTTGTTTCCACTGTTTTTCTATAAATATGCACGTAAAGATCTTTTTACCTTTTTGTGTGTATGTGTGTGTGTGTGTACTTTGCAAGTTATGAGTCAGCTTGACTTAGCAATTCTCATTTAAGCACTATGATGTTTTACTTACAACACACATAACTCTTCACCCATAACATTTTTATTTTAGAGGTCCTCTGTCTGCCTGCCTAGGCTCAACATTATGGAAGTTTTTTATCTGTTTTCCCCTTAGTATTTCATTCTGAAAATCTTAATGATACAAATGGCTTTGTGAGTCTCCTCTGCATTCAAGCTTTATGTTCTTCAGTTCAGTCTCATAAAAATTATCTTTCTTATTTCATCGAAGTTATGCTTCCAATTTATTAGTCTTAGTTGTCTTATTTGTTTATCTAACCACTTAACCCAAATAGGACTTGCTCTTGTTCATTTGCTCCAAGGACTTTTTATATAACATCATTTCTTCCACAACAGCTCTTGCTACTTACGTAAACTGAGCCTAATGAAATATTACCTCATGTTGTTTCAGTGATTATTTAGGGAAAAGCTGTTGGTTGTTACATCAATGAACATTTTAATGACTATATTTTTATTCCACCATTTGATTGAACAGATATTAAAGTCACCCAAAATGTCATCAAAACATGTTTAGATTTGACTCTGGCATCTATGAACTCTGAAAGTACAACTTTTCCTGAAAACCTTCCCAAAATGCAAGCCAGTTTTGTTTTTACCCAGTCTTATCTCTTTTTTTTCCCAACAATACACAACAAAGTGTCTGTATAGTATTAATGACAAGTTTCCTGTTGCAAAATAGGTAACTACAGATTTCTTATAAAATGATACAGTGGTTTATGGAGTTTGTTTTTATTGTTCAGAGACAGACAATGATATATTGTTTTTTCTTCGTAGATTAAAATCAAGTAAAAATATATTTTCTCATAACCACAAAAATGTATTTTTTTGGGTGGAAGCCAAGAACAGAAAGTATGATCTGCATAGATGAATCAGTCTTAATAATTTATTAGTCTAAGAAAAGATGGCTTACATCTGAAACATTTGTGCATTTTTAACATTTTGTGCTAAGGCTCCATATAAGTTAGCCACAAACTGTGTTTAAGATTACCAAAATAATAGATAACTATAGAGAAATATATATATGTAATTCAATTTCTATCAGAGTTAATCCAATGGAAAATCAGACTTTGAGAAATAAATATTTTCCAAACAGTATTGAAACACTTTATATTTCACAGTAAATCTTCCTGCATAAATTTTATGTTCCAGCAGAAATTGTCCTCACGGGAAGGAGATAGGATGTTCATATTTGTATTTATGTTAAACATGTGGCCATCACTGATCACAGAGTGTATGTATTAATCTTGATTTTAATTACCAAGCTAAAACAAAGTAATCTGTATTTCATTTGTAACTGTGCTACTTTGAAAGCTACAGCTGGCTGATATCTTACTACTCTCTTCTATCGAAAGCTGAACATTTGCACAATAATACACAATTGAGCTCTCTTTCCTTGAAAGTCATAAGCAGTGTAAGTGTATAATCTAGGTCTTGATATAATTGTGCTGTTTATTTTAATCCCCAGGGAGTTCTGTTCAATTCCATCTCTCAGGTGCCTTTCTCTGAGCCCCTGAAAAGAAAAATACATATGACTTTTTGTGTTCCAAATGCACTTATGTAATGGAGTGTATCTTTATAATTAACATTTCTTATAAAGATGCTTTTTTTTTTTTTTTTTTTTTTTTCTTTCCAAAGGCCTTCTTTTACTCACTATTTAACTGAGTGGCACCCAGCTGGGTAGTTGCAGTGAATGGTCCAAGGCCTTTCAGCCCTCCCATTAAGACCTGCCTTTCTGAGTGTTTTATAATGTAGCCATTTTTATTCACATCAGGCTAAATCTTTGCAAGTGGGTCCCCAGTTTAGGAGTAAAATGTTTGTGTAGAGCTGAATTGATCTAGTTGCTTCTCAGTGAGAATGCTGCCAAAAATCACAGCTCTAGATGTTGATTTTCACCTCTCAGGGGAGCTGCTGAGTAAGATGGGCTTTACTTAAATCTTGGTTTGAAGTGCTTGTGCCCCGTGACCCCTCTCATTTCTATCCCATCTCTTTCTATAGGAACTTAAATAAGAGCTGTTCTATTTGATATCAGTCTGTTTCAAGAATATCCATTTTATTCTGAACTAATGCATTGTCATTTTGTCAGGAACAAGAGTGACCTCAAGGATTATCTATCTATGGATTCAAGACTGGATTTACAAGAGGTGCAGCTAAAGACTCAGGACATATGGACATGGCCCTGGAGAGGACAGAGTTCACCTCCTCTCCACAAAGTGAACAGCCCATCCTCTGTGTATGAAACAGAGAGCACCCTACACTCACAACCCCTCCATCAGTCTGCAGCAGGCTCCTATGGCTGCTAAAAGCAGGCAGTGATCAGACGTGACATGAATCCTGCTACCAGGCTTTGGTTGGTTTACATCTGCTTGGTGCAACATCAATTTGCTGAGTCCAGATAGCCTAGATTGTATTTTTAAGATGAATGTGTTTTGATTTCAACCTTTTCTTAAGATTACTGGGAATTACACTGTCACCTCTTCAAAACATATAGATTGTATTTTAAATATGTTGTGGCCTATTAAGAAAGACAGCAAGTATCTAGACCGCTCAGGCACTTATTTTCACTGTTTTTCACAAGACAAACCACACATACTGTTGGGATCAGAGGTGTTTTTTTCTTTCTTATATATGAGGCCCACATACATTCAAGTTGTTTTCTGAATGCTAACAGAAACCTGAGGTCTTCCTTAACCTTATTAGTGCAGTTATCCTGTTATTAGCTGGGGTTCATCACAAAAATTACAGGGGCTCTCTAGTGTCCAGTTAGCCATGTCCACAACATGAAGCAGTCCCCATAGCGCACATCCAACACTAAATTGTGCTGAGCAGCTAAGCTGGTATGATGTTCTATATTTGATTAAGTTGTTCTTCTGCTACATTAATTGTAAGCGACTTTGACAGTTTTATTTTCCCAGTGTTAGCAGAAAGATAACATTTGTATATTCCCTATGTGTCCCACTATGTCAAGCTGACTGCCTTCTGTGAGTTAGTATATAAAATCAATTATTTAGTTTTTTAATGCAATCAATGGCCTAAAATTACTTCTTCTACCTTAATGATTTTAACCTTTTAATTTTGGAAATCTTTATACTACATGTCTCCATATCCTCAACCATATCCTCAAGTACATACATTTGTGTATCATTTGATGCCACTTTTATCTGTAGCAGTATTTTTACTTATACGTGGAAGCAGCATAGGAAAAGTTGTAGTATTGTTACTTATATTTCCCTATTTGATGCAAAACAGGAAGAAGAAAATCTTTTGATAAGTAGTGCTCTTTACTGAGAAACTGATTTTCCCATGTTTACTCACCACAAGTGAGTAAAAAATAGAAGCAAGTGTGGCAGAATTTATTCTCAAATGTTATACTACAGACTGTAACTATCTACTCTATCCCACACTGCAACAGCTAAATATGGCAAATACCAGCTAGGTCATCCTGTTCATAGCTGTGACACTTTAAAATTAATCTCAACATTTCACACCATTTTTTGTTAAATTTAGTTTTAAATGACCAAAGCATTTAGGTTTTTACAGTTTGCTATGGAAAGTGTTCTGCAAAAGAGCAGAGATCAATTTTAGAATATGTCTTCTGCAGGCTTTAATCTTCCCTTGCTTCATTCACACTGTCCTAGCCAATAACTATTTCAGGGCTATCCTCAGACATGGACCTCACTTTGCCTGACCTATTTGCATGCTAGACACATAAAAAGATGAGATATGCTGGGATGCAGAAACACAACCCGACATTTGCTGCCAAGGCAACAGGAACAGGATGCGTTTTCTAATGGTTCAGATAAAGAAGGTGTAACGTTTCAGTCTTGCCAACATCCACCATTTCCCTCAGGAGAAGCCAACGTTGCCAGCAGATCTAGAAGTCATCGAGGATAAACACTGTGTTCTTGGCTTACCTTGAGTTTGTCTAACTGAAGTAAGTACAAAATGTGACATTCAATGCTGCTATTTAGAAACCGGAGTCTGGGTGCTTCCCTCCACCCACTTCTATCAGCATGGGGACAGTTCTGTGCCTCCATCCTGTGCTGTGACCTGAGGAGATATAATCTGATCCTTATAGTATTTATCTCCTCCTTACCTCTTGTGCACATCCAAGGCTACTTGCAATATTATTTGATCTCAGCTCTTTGATCACATTTGTACATTTAGAGATGTTATGCTGAAAGGTGACAGTCTGTATAACTAGTTGCAGCTCACCACCTCTGCACAAAGCTATTGGCATGCAAGCCTAGAAAATGACAAGTGGATCTCTGGCTGTGAATAGATATACAAAGAAAAAAAGAAGATGGAGCAAATCCAGCTACATAATGAGCTTATCTGTGCTCATATGTTCCCTAAATGAAGCAGGCTGAAAATTTTCACTCCACAGCAAACAAGCCTATTTCGTGATGCTGGGCATGGAAAACTCCTGCCTTTACCTTCCTGCAGGACTCCACGTCCCAGCAGAGAAATAGCTGGGAAAGTTCTCAGGAACACGACAGCACAGGAAAGAATCTGTTAATTGTCTTTTGGAAGCCTTTTTGGTACACAGGAAGGGAGTGCCTTGTCCATTTAAAAAGAAATGTATGCACTTGGAACATAACACTTTCTATGAGAATTCATAGGGGTCTGACACTGGCAGATATTATGCAGCCAATTCACAAGGTATTAGATACCACCTTCTGTCAGTTCTTCAGATATCCTCAAAATTCATATGAAAAATGTAGGAAACCCACTCTGCACCTCCCTAAATATGCAGTTCATGACTATGCTGAGGTACGCACAGTGCACAAGCTCAAGGCCTCCTGAGCCACAACTGCTGCAGTAGGCAAGGGGAGAAGTTGCACACTGGTACTCTTATCTGGGATGGGAGACATAAGAGCAACAATGTACTATGACTTGCAGGTTTCTGTCATTTTAGAATCACTGAATGGCTTGGGTTGAAAGGCACCTGATAAGATCACTCAGTTCCAACCCCTGCTCCCACCCATCAGCTCAGGCTGCCCAGGGCCCCATCCAACCCAGCCTCCAGGGATGGTGAGTATGCAGTTCTCCAGGTGGGGCCTCACAGGAGCACAGCAGAGGGGGGACAATCACCTCTCTCAGCTCATCTTCTCCTGCGTAACACTCTTCAACAGCCTCGCTGCAGTTGGCAGTTCCCCTTCAGGTCAGTGAGCAGGAGCAGACATGAGGAGGCCACTCCCTGCAGACCATTGCTCCCCTGTGCTATGCTAATCACTGTAAGCAACAGTTATGACAACAGTTTCATGTTAGACTTTAGAGCCTAACATCAGCCTCAAAATTATGCTAGAAACGAAAATGGTGGAAAAGACTCAAGGTGTATTAGAGGACAGGCTCTACATTTTCACTGCAGATGATCACATCGCTACCAACAATCTAGGATTAGATCATCACACCCTCCCTAAACCCAGTTATACCAATCAGGTACAACACTTGCCATAAATATTATGTATACGTTTATAGATGTCAGGCTAAATGCTATTTATTACTCTTAGGCAGACTCCTACTTCAATCAACACAATTAGAAAGTTTTTTTCTTCTCCCTAAGCCACATTTAGCTGCTTAAATACCAGCAGTTAACGTATCATCAAGGTAAAAGTTTGATTATCTTTTGCAGTCACTCGTGTCATACAGAAAATTTTAGTTGTTTTGGAAAAACAGATGCGATGTTACAGGAAACATTTCTAAAAAATAAAGTTTTACAAGTTGTTTCCAAAATGTAAGTCACAGTTACATGCAATAAAAGTTTTTAGTAAACCTCTATCCCTGAACAGTTTGCAAAAATACGCACTTTGCTTAATTCTGATCACTGCAAGGTGATTGCTAGAAAAGTTGGTTGCTTTAAATGAAATTACAGTTCCAGGCAATATATAAGAGCCTGTGAAATAGAATTCCTGATACTTCATGTGCACTTTGTTTTGCTTTAAATCCACAGAACTATCAAAACAGTCTGCATAAATGTATTGTATTCAGGAATATAATTAGATTTACTGGAAAAACAATTATGTATCTGCATATTCAGGTATTTTATATCCTCTGACATTTATTTTTCAGCTGCAATATTTTCATTTTACTTAATTGTGTCTGTGGAAGTTTCATTTAGGATAGCAAATAATAAATGTGAGTGTTAACATTCTTGGCTTTCATGCAAAGGAAATCCTGAAATATATCTCAGACCTTGAACCTCCAGGTCTTCAGAATTTATATATGCCCTGGTCAAAGTTTATATCATCTAAACAGCAAGTGGCCATCCCACTCCACCCATTCAAAACTTTACTCCATTCCAAAAACACTCTGCAAATGAGTATTTTTTTTCCTTTCTCCTTGTACTCACCAAAAGTATTCTAACATTGCAGCAAACAAATCTTGTGAATCCTCTCACTTTCACAAAACATTGAGCACATTATTAACTTTCAGTACAGTTTTTAAATTTTAGATCAAAATATATCCCTGTATGACAGATATATCTGATATACCACATATGTGAAAGTACACATACGTTGAAATGCTTTGCCAAATATGAACAGCCATCTTGTATGCTGAAAAATCATTGAATTATAGAACAGAATCATAGAATACTTTGAGTTGGAAGGGACCCATAAGGATCGCTGAGTCCAACTTCTGGCTCCATATAGGACCACCCAAAAATCAGACCATAGATAAGTATGTGCTTAATTGTTTCGATATTTTTTAACATCAGTTGAGTTTTGTTCTATATATCTCCCATATTTTTTAACAAATCTCATTGACAAACCTCAAATAGGTTTTTATAATGAGAGTTTTGATGATTTTATGAAGGGTTTCCATTCATTAAGTACTTAGTACTAACATTCATTTGCAAAAACATGATTCTTTTTCATATTTCTGTATTAACTAAATGAATTACTTTCATGAAGTTCGATATTTAATGTAGTAATGTCTTTTATTCAACTGAGTTAAATTAGGACCTTTCACTTTCTTTATTTTTATATAGAATGTGTAATTTAATTTCCTCCCCTTTTCTTGTTTCTTTCATTCACTTAAGCTACTGCCATTGTGCTTTTAATTATATATGCATGACATTCACCCTTAAAATGAGGCAAATAGTGGCAATTCCCTAAGAACATCATGGTTACTTTGAGCTAATAGTTCCACAGATACTAAAAGTTACACTCTTTTATACACATAGCAATTCATTATGCTCCTGATTATGTGCATAGCAATTACAATCTTCTTTCTTTCCCAAATGAAAGACAATAGTTTTTGATCAGAAAATTGCATGCCCCTGAAAACTCCAGATATATTATTACACTAAGGCAAACGTTTAACTGTGAGGTAAGTAATACATAAAGAAGTTGTAGAGTTAAATTTACAGTTGTAAAAAGAGTTACAATACAAAATTATAGACTCTTTTATGCCATATACTTCACAGTCATTTTATGTGCTGTGCCTCTTCATCATATCCCCTAAACTTTTGCTCACTAAGCTGAACAGTATGTAATTGGTCTGATAATTTGTAAAATTTGTACAATAATTTGTACAACAAATAAAATGTGGGGAGAACCTCACCTGGGGATTTTGGGTGGCAGTGCCATTACTGTTCTTATTAATTATTCTTCCTGTTGTCATTACAATACTATGAGACATACTGTCTTTCTAGCTCATCTCAAAGTGTCTCTTCATGAGCCAGCAGAGCAGAAAGCCAATGGGACAGCCAGACGTTCCTTTTCTTTCCTCTTTCCCTAAACACCACTTATTAAAAAAATAAAAGAAAAAATAAAAGAAAGATTAGAGCTTGAATGGAAGCCAAATAATGAAATAACTGTGCCTACTGTTCATATAAAACTCCCCCCAAAAGAGTCCCACGAAATTTCTATATTATCTCTTTTTTTCCCTTATTCCTTTTTTTTTTTTTCCCCCAGAATGCCTGAACATGGGTAAAAGGGCAGAAAATGGCAGGCAAAAATGTGCAATAAGAATTCATAGGAAGGGGTGATGAAAAACCTTCCAAAGTCTTAATTTTTTTTTATTATTTCATTTTTTCATGCTGGAAATAGATTAAAAAACAGGATCTCATGGTACCAGCAATGGTATAACATTTGTACAGGTGTGTTTTCAGAAAGTAAAGATATTATCCTAGCCAACTATCAAAATTTACTAAAATTCTCTTAGTTAACTGTGATCTTTGCCTGTCATAAGAAATGCAGCCAGTCTCACTTCACCTAAAATATTTGCTTTGCTCACTAAGAATTTCCTGCAAGCCAGAATTATTTTCAGCACAGCACACTGAGTCATACTATGGAGATTATCTTGCTTGATGAATTTGTATCAATTGCTACAATAATCAAAATTATTAGTACATTTTGCTATCATCCTAATTCCTTCAAGTTAGAGTTTGATTCTGATATTGCTATACCAACATAAACAAGGAGATAGAACTGAACATCTGTGCCAAAACTATAGTTTTATATTTGTATTATGTTTTCATGATCATATGAGGGGATTTTTCCCCTCATTGGCCTTTTAGTAGCATTTGTTTGATTTTTTGGCTCACCTTTCATATTCTACCAGTTACGATACTCAGTCCATGCCTTGAAGGCAGACATACAAAAAGTTTCTGGCCTCCTGCACCATGGAACATTTTCTCTTATCAACAAAATCATCCTCATCATCTCCTACATCCTTGCATCCTCACATACATACCACACTTTCCTTGCTTTCATTATGTGAAGTACTTTCCTGGATCCCAATTTTTAAATAGAAGGAACCTTCTGACCTTTTTCAGAAGCTCACAGACACCAGGAGAGCCATAAATCACCCAAATCTGGCAGTAAACCAGCCTGCACGTCTAGTCTTATTGCTCCTTCTCCTATGGTTTCATATTTCATAGTGTCTCTTGGTGGTCATGGCTGTACATATACTTACCTTATACCACAGTCTCTTGTGTGCTCTTGATAAAGAGCCCACCATCCCACCCTGAAGATTTCATTGGCACATTTACAGAGAAGTTAAACAACTACAGATGCGCTGTAGGTAAGGGCTTCTGGAACTCATGGGGGCCATGTGCTCCCAGACGTGATTACCTTTAACATGGCAACAAGACACACAAAAGAGATACTGCTGCAATCTGGTTGGCAATAGCCTGGAGATAAAGGAGTCAGGTGCACAATCCTGCCCCAACAGCTTCAGCCCTGCCCAGGAATACCCCCAGAGATTGTGCAGAGTGAATGATGAAGGCAGCCAGAAGAAGGTGATGGATCTCTTGTGCTATTAAGAGCTGGTCTTGATGTTTTGGTTTCTAGTCGTGATTGATGAGGCTAAGGGAAGGGTCAGCTGGAGGGTCATTGTTTTCCTTCATTCTCTGAAGAGACACAAGATAAATTGCAAACAGGCTGCATTTTTTTTTAACCTTACAGCGGTAGCTAATGATCCCAGTAAACAATACATCACCTAAAATTATTTGGCGCAACAGTTTGCGCCTCTGTTAATTTACAAGATTGGCAAACACAGGGCCAGCTGCTAGAAGAAAGCAAGTGAGGCATGGCTGCATCTATCCTGGCAAGTGCTGTTCTCACCACTCACAGCTGGCAGCAGCAGAGCTCCACAGGCAGCTGAATCTTTCCAAGGTGTTTGCAAATATTTTATTTCTAAGAAAAGCCAACTTTTCACAATTACCTGAATCAATCTCACTTTTTCCATTGAATTGGTCATAAAGAACACACTTATCACTATTTTAAACATATTTCCAACATTTTCCCAACAAACAAGCACTGCCAAAACCTTTTCTTCCACAACTTGTTGGTTTTGTGATGATGGAATCAATAGAGAAGGCACAGTAGTGTATGGATATTATAAAGTTCACAATAAAGTGAAAGGATTAGACAGAAACTTGACATGAAATAGCCATCTGGCTTTTTAGATCCATAAATGTAGCAAACATATTTGATGTTATGAGGAATACACAGCAGCTCCCTATTTCCAGTGCTGGCGCATTAGCATTAAGCAAGTTAAATAAATACTAGACCAGAAAATTCACCATATTATGTTGTCATTTACTACAATAGAGATAAAACTAAACAGGTTCTAAACTAAGGCAGTAAGACTGGCCATTAATTTTCTCTCGAGAAGAACGCAGGCATTTTTAAGTGGAAAGAGTAAAATATTAATCAAAACCTAAATGGCTTAGTAGTGTATCAGCCATTTCGCGCACACATTCTGAAAAAGGATTTTATATACAAACCGTTAGGGTTCATCTTGAGGCAAAAGACAGCCAGCCTTGACCAGGTGGGTCGCATATCCACCCTGTGCAATATCCCATATACAAATCTTCCATAAGTCCCTGGGAACCAACATGGAGAGGCAGCTTACACTCCCCACACCACATCTATGTGTGTCTTCAGGACTTTTCCCCTCAGCATCTGCAGGCAGGAACAAGAAGTCACTATCCCGACTATCAGTCAACACTGCTGCAGCATCTCCACACACTCTGCTCACTGGAATGGCAAATGCAACCACATTCAGAAAATGGACTCTCCAAACAGATTACAATCACTGAGATCAGTAGGATAGCCATGAGAGTCAAGCTCAGGTACTTACAGTTGAATTGTGGATGATGTATGAAAAATACTTCCATTTAGAGTGACATACAGATAGAGGAATTCTGTAACATGTAATCAAGATACACAAGCTTTCTTTTTTGCTGAGTACTTCAAACGGTTTTCATTTTTCTAGAATAATCTGTGGTTATTTACTTAATTACCCTTTCTTTTCATCAAATCTGAACCTCTGATTGGGAACTTCCATCCTATGACTTAGACCACAAATCAGGTTAAAGAAAACTTCTGAATTCCAGATGTGCTGCACGCAGTAAGAAAACATTCTACTAAAATAAATATTTCCACAAAACAGAGAAGCCTGTCAAAATTGACTGTCTAATAAATAATTAATTGAAAATAAATTAAAAAAAAAAAAAGAGAGTCATGAAATCATTGAATGGTTTGGGTTAAGAGGGACCTTCAAGACCATCTAGCTCCAAACTCCTTGCCATGAAAGGTTGCTCGAGCCAGCCAAAGCAGGTTGTTCAAAGCCCAGCCAGTCCAGCCTTGAATACTTCCAGGGATGGGCCATTTACAGTTTCTCTGGGCAGCATGCTCCAGTGCCTCACCACTCTCATGATGAAGATTTTTTTTCCAAATATCTAATCTAAATCTACCTTCCTTTAATTCAAAGCCATTGCGCCTTGTCCCAACTTTCTCAGTCATTATTCACAGGAGATAATAACAATTATGCAAAAATCATTGGTACTTCGTGAGTGTGCATGAGCAGGAAAAGGAGCCAACCATTATTCTGTGCAAACACATAGGTTCTCAGCTCTGTATTTGGGTGATCAACAAAGCTTTAAATGGAAATAAAAATTTCAGAAGAGATATTTTAAGAGAAACTCCCAGGGCACACACTCCATCTCAAAGCCTAGCAACAGCCCACTGATTCCTACCTTTTCAAAAGCTTTTTTTTTTGGCAGATATTGCACTTCTAAAAAGAAACAGTGCAACTCCCTCAAACACATTGAGTCTGTGGCCAACTTAGCATGTAATCCTTAAAATAGATCTGACTTTTTAACTCCCACAATAGAGGAAGAAAAGACAGATGGATGCAGTAGGTAAGATTTAAGTTAGATTTGATTAAAGAAGCTCTTAAGCCATTAAGATCCTTTCCTCTCCAGTCCAAACATGAACTATCTCCTTTCATAAAATAGTGTGCCCAACAGGAACTTCATGTGGAAGTTTAGTTGTTAGTGTTTTCATGAGTCAGTATGAGAGTCTGTGATAGCACAGGTTGCTACAACACTGTAATTTGTTCACTATATGTAGCACTGTATTATTTGCTTTCCAGTGCAGCACACCACAGAGGCTTCTAAGAGTGCAGAGTGTATGTAGCTTATTGGTCTGCCACCATGTGTAAGCAGATTAATGGATTTCTAAGGCCAGAAGGGGGCATTATGAGCACCCAGTGGTTTCACATTTATCTGTAGGTAAAGGAATATTTGAGCAAAACTGGAAAAGGACAGTATTAGAGGAAACAGATATCCTTATTCCTCATAAAGTCAATATTAAACAGAAATGTCAGGTTAGGATCTTGTTTTTCTAACTTAACAAGAGATGATTATCACCACTTCTTTCTCAGTCTACAACCTCCACTCAACTTTTATCTGTTTTTCTCTGCTGACATAGTAAATACCTTGTTTATAACTGAACTGCTCCTGAATTCCAGCAACAGATTTTGTGTTCCTGAAATCTATGAACATCACTACAAAATGTGCTTACTTCTTCATTCCCACTGGCTAGAAGAAGTACAATCACAGAAAAGCAGCCTTTCAATAGTTTTTTTTTCTTTTACAGAGTTTCTCCAAAGTGTAAACCATGTCCTAGCAACCAGAGATAAACAATAGCTACTGGATGGTCACCAGGCTCCTTAGGAATCTTGTTACTTAAGACTCTATTAAATAATTTTTAACACAGACATCATTTGTGGGCATATGCAACCATAACATGAAAAAGGAATCTGTGCAAAGGCAACCACAGCATATGGTTTTCTTTGTGCACTGCCAATGAACCAGTGAGGGAGTTGTAGCCCTTTTGATTCTCCTGTCCTCTTCATCTTGCCCAGAAATCTGTGTTTCCACAGTTGCAACAGGTGCTGAAAAACAGCTTCTCTCCAGGTAGCAGATAGCTGCAGAACATCTCTTTCCTTCTAATTTTGGGTCAGAGTGAGATAAAGGGAAAGAACGTGGGAACTGCAGAAGAAGAAGAAGGATATACAACTTTCAACAAATACATCTCGTGAGGCTCTGCAACATATAAGAAAGTGAGGTTCCCATATAATCTGGTCTTTAAGAGTGCATTTTCACATGTTGTCAGAAAAACTTTAATTTCTGTATGCATATTTATACAGCTGCACTACCCAAGTCACATTTAGAGCTTCTATAGACTCAGAGACAGGCAAGTTATTTTGTTAACATTTAAAGTAAAATATATCACATTTGAACTATTCTACGTGAAGTTACCACGCGTCCTGAACAACAGAGAAGAACCCAAGCCTTTCTCACCAGACAAGACTGAAGGACCATTGCTTGTGGATAAAGAAGATGTTTTAAAAGGATTTGGGTGTACATGACCAAGGCAAAATGCAGGGAAACACCTAAATCAGTAGGCAGCAGATTTCAGCCTCTCTTGGGAAGGCCAGAAATGACTCTCACCTATAGGAAAGTTAAGTCTAATGAACATTTACAATATAACAATAAAACTTCAACTCACTTAAGTGAAAGTGCTTGACTATAAAAAGTAATTTATTGCATGCTATAAAAGACAAAAGGCAATTACAGACAAAGAAGGCAAAAAAAAAGCTATTACACACAGGATGAAAATCGCTATACTGCAAGTAAGATAAACTCTCATTTTTCTATTTATCTAAGGAAGTTCTGCTGTGCTTTGTGTAGTTATTGAGTAAGTAAAATGGAATTTACATCTCAGTGAACTGAATGATAGAATGTTATCAATGTAACTACTTTATTTTTTCCTTGGGAATAAAATTATTTTTCCAAATTAAAAACCTGAGCCAGCAAAGTTTAGCTCCCATGTCCATGAGTAAATTCACTGATGTTTAAATATTTCTAATCTGCTTTTACTCTCAAATAATCCAAGAGCTATGAAACAGGTCATTGATCTGAACAGCAGCCTTACTAAGTAGTCTGAGTGAAACATTTTTTGATATTTAGGTGGTTATCGAAAATATTTATTTGAACTCTATATTATTTTTAGAGGTCATCGGACATCACAAATGATATGATGTCTTGATTTCTCCCTCCTGGAAACCTTTTAACCTTCAGACTGTGAAATAGAAAACATTCAATTACATTCTGTCCCTCTGACCTTTAGATTAAGCCAAGACTGTTCTGCAGTTTCATCAATGAAGCAGTCACCATTAAATTGCTCTAAGCATTCTCCTTCTAAAAGGTTGTTAAGCACTGAAGCTTCACAATGGTGCATATTTAAAGCAAATCTGAACAAATGATAATGATTTCAAATACACATTCTTACTGCACATATCAAACCTCAACTAATGCTCACTGAAGTCAACTGAGGTGGTGTTCTATTCAGATGGTGTTTAACTTTAGACATTCGAAAGAGAAATATCTATACCTCAGCCAAATCTTTGTCTTTCCATTTAGTGGAAAAAAATAGGTCCTTAAGAGTTTGTCTCATCTGACCAGTTTCTGACTTCTTCATAAAGATGAAATAAATGAGTCTCTTGGATCTTCTCTTTCTTTCCATTGATCATAGCGGTCACAGTATGACTCAAACGACTCTGGTCTAAAGTTAAGTGAGAGGAATTGGAGCCTCTGGCTCCTGAAAGGATTTTAGTTTTTTGCTTCCTACAAAGTAGTATCCAGTTGTGAGTGTGAATCGGGACATGGGAATTTTCAGACTACACAACTACATACAGTGAAGAAAAACTTGGAATATCCTGGAGGAAGAAGGAGACTGCAAGACTCCCCCAGTTTCTTACTGTGAAACCCTGAGTGCCCCAGTGTGAACCTCCTAGCTCACACAGATTTCTGGAGATGGATAGCAAGGTGAGTGCTTACTTAAATTAATTAAAATTGTTTTCCACAAAGTCAGGAAATATCAGTGGTCTGATTTTACACAAGAGAAGATAATCCAGTGCAGTCTTAGATGGGCTTCACCCATGAGATCCTTAGCCAGGAACTATCGCGGCATTTGGGGAAATCTCAGGTAGTTGCAGAGTTGTGCTCTAACCCTGTGCTGAGGGGACTTGTGGGCTGCCAGTAACACCTCTGAGTTTTCAGTGCTTCCCCATGAGAATGATCTGGCAGATGAAGATCAATGTGCAATAAATGAGATGACACTAGCAAGTGCAGGGCTGAGTAGCATACAAGTACCAGCACTGACTACAGAGCGTGACCATTTCATGGACTTGCTCCAAAGACTATAAGCGTATAAAACTGATTCCAGTATAAATCTACAGGGACGTCTCTGTTCTGTATAACCAGCTTTCACAACCCCTGCATTTTCTACTTGAGGATGAAATTCTGGGATGTCAGCAATGTATCTAATGTAGTTCAGGCACTGGGCACTGAGAGAGATGTGTAAAAGCAGATTGTTTGTTCCAACTCCGCTTCTGTTGAAAGTAACTGGAAAAAAATATTAAATTAATAGAAAACAGAGTTAATCCTCTTCTGTTTTGTTCTGTGAACTGCCAGGAGACACTAAATACTAATTTAATACTGTCACATGAGGCCCCCTTTCTCATACTTAATATTACAAAAGATAATTTGGTTTTATTCCAAAGATGTGATTTCTTATTTTAATTGCTGAAAATTACTTATTATTAAAACTGAGAGAGAAAGATTCTAAGTCAGAAGTCATGCTTGAATAAAAACTCAGAGAAACCAAGATTTGGCTCAAGGTATACATTCTGTAAGTGAAAAGTAAGCTTGTTTTTTCACAAAAGTCTGTAACACTCTGGAAGTAACAAAACCAATTAAAAAAAAAAAAAAGATATAAGACAAGCAGGAAAAGAAAGAGCTTGCATTTCCAGTGCTATACTTTCAAGTGCTTGCATAAATACTTAATGCTTCCAGCTCTGCGCTCTTAAGAATCCGTAAATAAGATAACTGGTTTCTTTATGAAAAAAGAACATGGGTCTAAAAGACTATATAATGAGACACAGCTTCTTCTGCAAAAATCTCTAAAACACTAATTGCTAACATAGTATCTGCCCTTAAGGAAAGCACATATTTAAATGCACTAATTATAATACGTTGACTGCATTATCTAAGTACTTTGTTTTTTCCTTCAGAAAATGCTAATCAGGTGCTATGGCAAATCTGTTTGCGAACGCAAGTCCCAAGATTTTACACTTTAATTTAAAACAAATTATGAAGAGCAAATTTCAGTCTCTTATTTTTAATATTTTCTTGTTATTATATTTCCTCCTGTGTATCTCAATCCATTCCAGAGATGAACTTGCCATTTTTCTAAGTCCTGTTTGGAGATTTTACACACAAAAGCCTATCTAAGTAAACACACTGACAAACTTTATATTAATTAACTTTGCCATGGTAAGATTCTCAATTAATTACTCAAGTACACTAGTGAACACAATTGAATTTAAACAGTAAGAATACGAATACATTTCCTTCTTATTCTTGGGAAAATCATCTTTTGACCTAAAGTGTCATATATGTGGCTGCAGTGTGTGCTGATTAGCTCTAAGGATTGATTTATGTGAACATAAATGTTTCATCACTACAGGTAAACAGTCGTTTCTGGAAAATGTGTTTGCAATCTGTCCCTGTTTTTCCATTGCAAAAAAATAGGAATGAGACAGAATATATTCTGGGTTTATTTTAGTCATTACATTCAGGTTGGTCTATCTGAGATTTCTGATCCAGAGCACGGGAACAGTCTGCCAGTCACATCTAACACGTGGGGCCAGATCAGAGGGAAAGCTGAATAGCTGGGTCACCAATATGTGACTTACAGGAATAAGACAGGAACATATGAGTTAATTCAGCCTGTTGTATTTATCAGGATTCTGTTCTGCTTTGACTTTGTCTCACATCAGTATTCCCCAACTTCTTCCTCAGACCTGCTCTGAATTCTGCACCAAACTGCACTGTCAAGAGCAAGCAGGAATAACACACAAATCCACTGAATAGTAATGTTTATTTTTATGGTTTGTGTAAATTATCTAAAAGCCATGCTTTAAGCTCATTCAATACCTTCTATAGCTTTTCATTCATTTTCCACTAAACTTGACCTTGAGAAGATAAATGTGCCCCAGACCTCATAGAGAAGACAGGATAAGTACAGTAGCTGTAATATGGGGTCGAGCACTTACCTCACATGGGGACAACTTGACAGGCAGCTTGGGACTCATAACTCCATGCTTAAAGGTGGAAGACCCTGCCGTTTTATTTTTTTAGGCAGAATGTGACCATGGGCTAACATACTCTATTTAACTGCAATGCAAACAGAAGTAGAGCCTTCTCACCCAACACCCCTCATATTCTAAGGTAGATTTTTCATTATTGTTTAGTAAGGGAAAAAGGCATTGAAACTTTTCTTTGTTAGTCACACTGAGCATGTATAGATGAGAGAAGGGATGGAAGATTGCTAATGATTGTTCATTAAATTCAGGGTGCTGAGTACACAACAAAAGCACCACACAAATCATGCTAGCAACAGCCTGGTATTTTGGGGTGGGTTTTGCTGCTGCTGTTGTTGTTTCTCTAGGTTTGTTTGTTGTTTTTTTTTTACCAAATCCTGAACTGAGAATTTCCTTCTGGAAATTAAAAACAAATTCCTGAGCTAATGTGATACTGAGTCACTGCAAAACAATAAGTGCTCTCTACTTCTAGGGCACATTTTGTGTTCAGAATAAACAGTAACTAAAATAAAAATACTTTTATGCTGTTCAGAAGAGGACTTTGTTAGGCAGCCAAGAATTTTCCCTCATTATGTCAGGCTGTCATTGAGCCTGACTTTCATAATAATAATATTTTTATTATTTTGCATTAATAGGAAACATGAGCCAACACTAGCCAGACATATCTGAGAGAGTGATCACAGATCTCAGTATTGCACATGCAGTTCTCAGCAGCACAGACACCCTCATCTTGCTCAGCACAGAGCACACCATTAGTAACACCAGAACAGAGGACCCACAACCAGTCCACGATGAAGGCCTGGCAGACACATCCCAAAGAAATGCTGAGGCTCTACAAAAGGAACCCCGGGGGAGAATGTTCATCCCCAACATCTTCAGCCTGCACTAACCTAACGCCTTTCCATCTGTCATCACCTGCTGGGAAGTACTCATCTGCAGCAGGATCTTTGCTTGCTCTGAAGGTTACTATCCTTCCACTTCATTCCACCCTGTTTTGTTTTGGTCATTATTTCAGCACCTGTTTATGGTAATATAATTTATGTTATAGCTTCTTGTAACAAATTGAGGGATCTGGCAGAAGTTTCCAATTTGGTCTTCCTTTGGTCAAGTGTTCTATCTGATAAGAAGTTCATGACACTTTCCTGTCTCAAATATCTATTTTCGACATTCTTCAGAACAAAGCATTCTCTAAATTATTTCAGTGAGTCTCTTGGAACAGAGAAAAGAGTTCAGATTTTCTGCACTTTATTTTTATTATACTTAAATGACGGATATACACACTCAGTGACTGTTTCCTTCTTTCAAGAACAAGTGTGGGTTTTTTTGTCTCTGATCTGAGAACACCATGCTGCATGTATCATGACTGGGTTCATATTCCTTCCACCTACACCACTATGCCTACTGCCGCCCGCTTCCTGCAGTCAACTCTATTAGATTTTATAGAAAACAAGTCTTTACTTCTCTTGATAAAGCAAAGATTCTTATGAATACTCTTCCCAGCTTTCAAATCATTTCTAAAAGATGTTCTAAACACAGCAAGCAGCAATCACCACTGTAACCACTAAACAATCATTTTAGAAGAAGAAAAAAGGGACAAATTATGCCCTCACTGGAAAAAAATAAAATAGGCCTCCTATTTGCAATTCCTTTTTCAAAGCATCCTTGCATGGAAGAGGATCACACACTATTAGCAAAAGAAAATTATTGCTTAACCATAAGCTCCATGTCCTCTCCAGGAAAAAAGTCGAAAACAGTAACGATTATGTGCATGCAAGCTCCCACCATTCCTGTGGGGGCAGCAATCAGTAGTTTCTCTCTGTGTAACACTATCTTGCCCTCAGAAAACAGGCTGAAGGTTGCATGTTTGGCATACCTAATCATGCTTCCACAAGGCAAGTCACCCTCCCTGAAACTGCTCCCAGCCACGTCACTTACCAGTTCTGTCCATTTCACTTACTGACATCAGTTAACCTGGATCATTTTTCTTAGAAGATATTATAAAAAAATTCTGATTGCCTCACTGAAAGAGGGAAATCCAATGTTAGCTACAAGAAACAAATATTAACTTTTGGTATGGTCACTATATTTTGATTGCTTGACTTCCAGTCCTCTCTGAAGAGTAAATAGTTCATATAGCAAGAACCAACAAATTCTTGGGATATTTTTACAGCAAATATGAGTTCCTGAGCTGACACAGATGTCCTACTACCTAGCCAGAAAATGTGACTGCCCTGGCTACCACAGTACTGTACCAGTGAAAGAATCTCCCTCTTCATCTTGTGTTTTGAGGATATTTTGAGGCCAAAAGTATCCTCCGTCAAAAGGAAGTCTGTATTTAGTCTAAAAGTGTCAAAGTGCAGTCTAGGTTATCCATTAGAAAAAACTGGGCCTTCTGGTTAAGTGTGCTGTACTCAGTACTGTATTATCTACCCAGAATTGCATTACCAAACTAGATCTTCCAGTTCCATCTGATCGGTTTCTTAAGATATGTGCAAAGGTATGGTTTTATCTGCATTCTTTTCATTTTATTTCTTTGGTAACGTGAAAATTCTAAGACAATCACCAGTGTTCACTGCTTGTACCATACGGGTATTTTTGTATGAACTTTAAGACAACTTCAGCATTAACAATAATCCTGCACACAGATTAAGAATTATAATTTCATTATTATATAAAGCCCAATCTTTTTAATTTGTTCAAATATCTTTGCCCATTAACAGGCTGAAAGAGTTCCATATTTAGGAAGAATCTACCTTCCTTTATAATATTGAGACTGTTATGTAACTGTCACAATAAGGAAATAAGCCACTTAAGTGTATAATATGTTTTCTCAAATGAATATACTGACCAAAAACATAGTATGTATGACTTTATTTTTTTTTCCTGTAGTCAATTTGGTAATCAAACATAGGACAGGTCCTATAGTTTTCAGCATTATATTTGTGTTCTCTACAAAGTTATACTCAGATAACATCTTATTGCATTTATTTGATAAGAAAATCCCACTCCATCCCCTTCTTATCTTCGCATTCTTTGTCGGGCTTTGTAGCTGGAGTGCACCTTCTTGATGAAGACTGCTTCACGGTTTGAACAGTGTGCATGTGCTCTCATTTCTGCTGCCTCCTCATACTTCACTCTGCATGAGGAAGCAGTGACTGGAGGGGCATCCACTTATCAGGCATTGGCAGGAGCTGACAGTGACAATGACAGAAAATCCCACAGCTCAGAAAGCTCCTAAACGCCAAGGTGCAAGAAAAGAAAGGAATCAAAAACAAAATAAATTTAATGGCAATACAAGTGTAAATATTGCCTTTATTGATATACAGGTACTTTAGTTGTACCGGCATGAAAATGTTGCAGGAATGCCATGCATATAGAAAGGAGTAATTGATAAATTGGCACTATTCAGAGTTAAAAAACAGAGTTGCAAAGATTTTCAAACTCATAATAGGAAATACTATATATTGGAAAGGAGTGTCGTTATGTATTTCTTCATATCACTCTTTAGTAGGACTTTTTCAGATGTGTGTAAGGACTCACAAATTATTCTAATTCACATTACAAATGTTATCTTGAAAATTCCACTCTCAGCCATGCTTCAGAAGAATATGCAAATATACATGTCTCCGTTATGCTGAATTGTAAAGGGCTGGCCCTCTAGTCTGCCACTTGGTTAAAGTAAACTGAACAGTGGCATCTAAAAAGAATTAAATTAAATTCTCTGCTGAGAGCAGAGGTCTTTTATATTGGTGGAGTGATACATCTCTTCAGAATGGAGTGAAACTGAAGACTACTACATAATATTTCAGTTGTCCTCTTGTTTTTTTTTTAAAAAAGCTCCTTGGAGTTCTTCAAATTCCTTAAAGGACAGTGAGTCACCACAATTCCACTAGGAATCATATGCTGAACTCTGCTTTTCTCCCCATTGGTCTCATGAAACTATTTGTCTGCAGTGGCAAAATGTGCAGACCAGGGTGAAGAGCTGTTCTGTCCCCTCCAAGAGGGTACACTGAAGAGATTGTCTCCATAAACTTGAGTCAGGCTGTTTCCCTGTGGGAAGGGGAAAGATGTTGTCTAGCCTGAGGCTTTTTATCTGTTGCATCAAGGTGGGAAGCAGCAAACCAGAGCACACCAGTGAAATAACACAAGTGCTAATCATGTTTATAGTAATCACTTATGTGCACAGTGACCCACTTCTATTACTACTTTTGTTCCTATCACCCTCATGTATATAATTCCCTACTAAATCAGTGAATGCCTATGGTCACTTCTACATTTTTCTTTTAAATTAGTCTGTGTTCACCTTCAACCCCTAACTCACTCAGCAGCAAAACCATGGGTCAGTGTTCACTTGGGGTTGATCTTTGGGCACTCTGGAGGTCATCAAGGGGGGTAATCCTGAGCACAAAGGGTTCTGTGCAGACTGTTGCCTTAAAAGTAGTAAGCTTGGAAAAAGGTAAGCTTGGCTTTTTCAGGTCAATATGCGCATATGCACAGCCTGCACAGCCCTTTGCAGCACCACTTGGTTAGCTTTACCATGACATTCTAATCTGTTCTGTTTAGCCAAGGAGCACCACAAAGAGCAGCAAAGCACTATGGTAGGAAAAGGCAGGCGAGGTGGAGGCAGCTGAGAGCCTTGCACTGTAGGCACAGATTGCACAAAGTGCGGAGACAGCCCTCCAGCTGTCTCTGTGCTTGGCCCTGGGACGTCCCCTGAATGCAGTGTGCAAACTCATCTGCCTTTGCTCCTTATCTACACTGTGCTGCTCCTCTTTCTACCTGGGATGCTGCAGTTGCTTTTCACAGGAGTCCACTGCCAGGAGCAGAGGAACTCCAGGGCAAGATTAATTCATCTACAAGCAGGGATGAAGCAGCACATCTCACTGCCTTTTCATTTATTATTTTGTCCATTAAGGATTTGTATTAAATCCTTATGCAATGTCAGCCGTGTACAACTTCACTGTAACATCTGCTATTAAATCTTCAGTGATATGTGGGGAGGGTGGGACAACTAAACTCTGAATGGATTTTAAAGCATTTCATTTATATGAGAGTAGTTTATTGTTGTTCTAATGTATTCATCTCATATGCTGAGCTATATGTCTGACTGACAAGCTGAAGAGTTTCAGAAAATCGTTTTTTAGTAATTCTGGCAAGCACAAATCCTCAGCAGTGGTCCAGCTGAGAATCTTTTCCACCTAACGAAGTTTAATACTTCTAAAATATGTGGTGAATATTAATGCAACCTGTAGATAAACAGAAAATGTGAGTATTTCACTTTGCATTTGTCCATATTAGCATAACAGAGTGAATGAGAACAGATAGCAAATTTGTTTTATACATAAACACGATTGGAAAATATAGCTGCATTGCCAACAATGCTCAGCTTATTATTCTAAATGGATTTTGTAAATTGCTCTCCTTAATATACTACAACAATTTTTATAAATTGCCCCATCAGCACAATTTCTGAAAATTGTGTCACATGAATTGTTAGTAAATCGAGTCTATTTTTCTTTCATTCCTATTCTTTTCTGCCAGCGCACAATCCAGCCGAAATGGAAGGGTTCAACTCTCCCTTCATCTGTACCAGATAGTTTCTGGGTTAATCCACAGAAGTAATTTTTAGGAAAGAGAATCTGGATCCTCATCTTTCACACTGTAAATGCCATGAAATAAAACTGATTCTTCAGAATGTTTCTGCAGCTGAGCTATGTGCATTCACCCATTACTAATAGAATACTCAACTATTTCTTCTTCTCTCTAACAATGGTATTAAACTAGACTCAAATTCTGTTTTATTTAAAATAATGTTGTCAAATTGTCCATAAAATTATTGTCATTTGGCCAAAGTCTGAGCAATTCATCAGTGACAGAAGAAAAGCAGGCTGGAGAAATTAGCAAGATGCATAAAAAAGCCAAAGAAAATTAACAAAACTCTTAGTAAAACACTTAGCAAAAATATTAACAAAAATTAGCTCACTCCAAGCTGATTTCCAAAGGACCTGGGAGCGATTCCCTGTCACCCACAGACCTGTTTGAGCTTTCTTCCTTTTTGCCTTTTCATGTAAAATAAACAACATGGGCCACATTTTTAAGAAATGCCTTTCAGAGGATACAGCATAGCTTTGCAAACAACTTAATCCCAAAAATTTGAAAAATGCGAGGCTAGATGTTGAGCGTGTTCAAAAAGCAAAAGGAATCCCATAGTCTCTTCAATACGTTTTGTGTAAAACCTTTAATTTTCCAGTCTTATGACAATACCCTGGAATCTCCCAAGAAAATTGCAAATTGCTTTAATGTTTGGAGGATCTAAGGAATAAGGATCATGTATAAATTAAAATAAAGGAATGAAAGAGAGCCAATGGACCAGAGGATTTAGGAGGTCGTGCTCTCTTTACAGATTCTTAGGAATCTACAGACTTGACAGCAGGAGGAAATAAAGAAGATTTTTGCCCCTTACCTCACCCTTTTGCTCGTGAAGCAGCAATTCACAGAGAAGTGGCATAGGGAACTGATCTTGTCATAAAGGTTAATAGAGGTGCTGGAAATGAGAGTAGTAAGGGAGCAGAGGGTGACATGAGGAGAGGGCATAAGCTCCAGGGCAGAGCAAAGAAGGAACCAGCTGATGGGGAAGAGGGGAGGCTGGTACAAAAAGAATACGTTATGCTCGGTAAAGTGTGGGAGAAATACATTCAGTTGCTGGGGAGAAGGGAGATACACTGGAGATAGGCTTAAGGAAGAATAACAATTTTAGGGCAGGACAAGGTAAGGCAGAAAAATAAGGTAACTCACTGATGTATTGCAGGGTGCAGTTTTGCAATCAAGACTAGAGATTCTGGCAATTCTCTGCTATCCTGAGAGGCCAAACAGCCAAGCACTGAGACAGAAGTCTTTGGTCTGAGAGTATTAGTTGTGCTGCAACCTGGCTGCCATTCCACCCACCCACACTGGCGGTATTTTGTCCCTCCTTGCTCTCAGAGACAACGACTAATTTCTGTATTTCTCCATTGCTTAATATTGAACTTAAACTCACCATTAGACTTATTTTAATGATTATAAAATAATAAAAAGTTGTTTCACCTGATAGAGAACACCAGTGAGACAACTAGGACTCTGCCTCAGATGGAGAAATTTTCTCTTATAACAGCAATTTGTAGATTCATTTGTTTCTCTAATCTTAGTAAAAGCTTAACTAAAATGGGGAAATGCAACCTGATTGGGATCCATGCATTTTTTAAAAAAGGAAGGATAAAAGGATTTGTAAAGCAAGAAATTACAAAGAATTGAAATCCAAGCTGACAGTTTGTTTTGGTTTGTTCCGTGTTTTGAAATAATTTTCAGCACTGTGATATTTAAAGTGTTTTTATAACATGATCAAACCATTCCAGAGGGATATATAAATGCCTAAGTTGTAACAAACCATGTGACAAAGGTCAATCAAGCCACGGGAGATTATTAGCATATCACACCATTGTAAACTGAAGTCACACACTAAAATATTTACTATTTTGAATTTCTTTTAACAGTGAGTTGTTTTTTAAGGTAAAAAGGTTCCAACTCAGTCTCTTAAGAACCTGGGGTTTGCATGTTTGTTTTTTCATTATTAATGTTTTCCATCCACTTCCTAACCAGTGTTTTGTGCTCGGGGCCAGGTTTGCTTCCATTTTGTTTCATCCTCCTGCAATGTAGCCTCAAGCAAGTGAAATAACAACTTCATGCTTCTACATTCATCTTCCAATTTTAGCCAAGAGCATCAACTAGAACACCAGTGGTCATCAGGTATCTCTTTCTCTGTTCATTTTTTCATCCAAGTTTTCTTTATTACCATTTTAGATCGCTATATTATTTCAGCCAAGAGTGACATGAATAGCATCAACATGTCAGTGTAAATGAATCTCCACAAACTATCTATCTATACTTTATACTTTCACATACATGCAAGGACCTAATGATGAGCAAACAATGAGGTGTCTGAAAGAGTAGGCAAGGATGCATTTAAAAGATGAATTTGCCCTAAATCAAATCACTGTTACATTTTCAGGGCATGTGATTCACCTGATGGTAGAATACCAACCAATAAATATATGACAAATTTTTAACATGTGCAGCTAGGGAAACAAAATTAGAAGCTCTGAAGTCTTAAAGAAAAGGAACTTCCTTTATAATACTCGGCTTGTACGTGCAGGCCTTCTTTATGTCCTTGTTTGAATAAAAATCAGCATAAAATCAAGAAAAGGAATCCTAATCGCTACAACTGATTCAGCTTAACTGCCATTGATGGGAAAACTGTTTAAAATATTTCTTAGTCCTCAAATTCTTCAAATTAATGGCCTGCATAGATTATTTTACAGACACCTAGCAATGATAATAAAATTCTGTAAAATGAACTTTTCACAGTGAACACTTACCAAAAAAAAAAAAAAAAAGTGTCGTGGTGATGGAGATAACAGGGAAGATTTTGAAACATCATTTATGTGTAAGTGCTAGTCTTCATGTTGATTTCAAATATAACTATGTGCATCAAGTTCCAAACCTGTCTTTTGCTGAACAAGATGTATATAAGGAATGGGCTGATGTTTTCCCTCAAAGCAAGACTTAAGAGCTCACTGCATAGCCAAATCTGGGAAAAAATAATCCTTTCTTCATCAGATATGAACTTTTACCACTGAACTTTGATTTATCTGCTGATTACCTGCTAAGAAAATAAATAAATACATACATAAAGGGTAAGTTGTACTTAAGGTGAAGGAGGAAATAAGAAAATATATTTTGAAATTTTTGAAAACAAATAGAGGCATCTTGGAGAGATGCCAAGTGTGAATGAAATGTGTGAGTTTCAAGAGTGAAACAAGTTGGTACAGCATGGGAGAAACCCTGGTCCTTGCTTTCTCAGGAAGGGTCACAATTTAGGTGAGACATAGGTCCTTGGGAACACAGCTCACTCCTTCCTCATCCACCTATCTACCTTGGAGGCATCTTTGAGCCTGGGCTTCATCTGCCCCAGTATTTTTTTACAGTTGGGGGTTTTAAGCTGCTTAAATATGTCTGTATTTCAGATGCTTCTTTTAGTCAAAGGAATTTAAAATTTTATTAGGGGTCAATGCTGATCGATTCTCCCCATCAGCATGTAGATTACAAAATAGCACTGCTTTTGCAAAAGCTCCTTAATTTAAATAACTTTAATCTGTAAAGTATTTTCAACCAAAAATCCTGTTTTTTCCCCGTTTTTGTCATTTCTGGATTCTTCCCTTCATCTTTCTGTAGGTCTGTCCGATTGCTCCTAAACAAGCACAGCAATAGAACAGGAAATGTTCCTTTTTTAAAAAGGGCAGAGATCAGAGAAGGTAAAAAATAAGCTCACTAAATATCCCAGAACAACAGAAAAAATAGTCAAGGGACAGGGTGAGGCAAGTAAAATCTTCTTTCCTTATGATGTGGTTTATGCACATCCTATTTTTGCTCATTTCCAGAGTGGTCTTTGTAACTTTATAACCTTGTAATGGAGATGTTGTCTTTGCTTCTCATAGCTTTTTATGCTCACCCGTAGTAATTCAACCTAGGTCCCATTTTCTGCACACATCCTTCTTGCTCTGGACCCAGCGAGGAGGCTGGTGGGTCTCTCACTGCCCTTCCTAACACAGGAATGATTTGCAGCTGTGCTCTTCATGCTGTTCCTGCAAACAACTGCTAACTCACCTCGATTCCTTTCCCCCAGATATGCTTCCTGAGAGACCTCACTAATTTGACCTCCAACACAACTGAATCCAGCTTTCTGCCTGTCCATTTGTCTCTGCTTTTCTGCTCTTCCTCCTCCTCATACTCAAGAAGCTCCATCTTTTCCTCACTCCTTCCTTCTTTTTCTTGCTTGTTTGTTGGCACTCATAGCCCTTTCTGCCTTGCCAGTAGGATTTAATCCATTCCTCACTTCTGTTTCCTGCATCTTTTTTAAAAAGTCACCAACTCACCTCAGCTTTTTCCATCTAACCCTTTGCCTTCCTGTTTCCTGAGTGGTTGCTTAGCTAAAAGCCTTCTTCCCCATTTCTTTGGATCCCTTCATTTGTTGCATTCCTGCAGAAACTAATCGTCCTGGTTTGGGGATCACTGGTGGGCCCCTGACACGGCATTGCCCTTGCTGATTCCTTGTTTCATTGATCCATTCTTCAACATGGCTCCAGTAACATTTGCACTTGCAGAACCAAGGGGACCATAAACTGCATAATTCATCCAAGAAGAAAGAAAATGAGTCTGCCTCACAGAAAAAGCTACAAAACAAATTACAGTTTAGATGACTGCAGGACTTTCAACTTTGTGCTTACAGACCAGAAGTTTTTTCCAGAACAGAATGAATTAGAAGAAAACAGCAGTAAGCCAATATAAAATATTTGCATAATGTACATAGCACTCTGCAAATCCTAATAAAAGAGTTTCCCCATAGCCCAAATAGAGGGCAGACAAAATTCTCTGTTTTAACATCAGCTCTTTCTGCTCCCTAGTCAGCCTGTCTCCCTAGTCTCCCTATCTCCTGTATGCCAGGTTTCCTTATTTTTTATTCCTAGAAGATTTTGTTCAGAGTACATTATTAAAGCAAATTCTTCTACTAAGAGTATTCTGGACATGCAAACACAGAACAGATGCTAATAATAACTTGTGTTCCCATTTCCTCTTCCTTAGGAGATGACCAGGAAAAGAAAACAAGTATCCACTGTAGTACTGAAAACATATGATTGTATCCATCTTCTGAGGATGCTTATTTCACTTAGGTATCTAGACTGAAGGTGATCATTTCTGAAAAGGGGATAGTTTTGTATGTTGGGACAGGGAAAAAGTAGTATTTTGGATAGGTTTGACTTACCAACATTTACATAAGGCTTCCAGATTTTGCAATAGTTATATGGGGCTATATATTCTACATTACTGAGGTCCCCTAAATGTGTGCACGAGTAGAATAACATCTTGCTTGTTAGAAGACAGGGAAGTCAAACGATGGGAAGGGTGGGAATAGTTTTGTCCATCTTCCTTTTAAATTATAAAGAACCACCAAAGTGTGTCTTCTCCCAACTCCTTTGAAGCTGCTCTTTTGGTTTCACATGGCTTCTGCAGATTGTTAGAAGCATCCACACATTTTTCCATCACTTTCTGTTTTCAATCTATCACCTCCTTGCTCTCAGACTGCAGAATCCTAAAAACCATTAAAAAAAAAAAAAAAGAAAAGAAAAAAAATGAGAGAGAGAAAGAAGTAGACTATAGCAACTGATCTTCTCAGGTAAAACTTTATTATTACCTTAATTATTGCACCGGTGATCATTTTGTCCTCTTCGGACCTTCAAGTAGAAGTCTATTTTGTCTGTTCTTTATCTGTGAATTATTATGAGTTTATATGTCTGTGCAGTGGTTCAGACCAAAAATAAATTCATGACTAAGCACAGCCCTAGAGTAAGGACTCCTTGCTGCCCAACAGTTTTTCTGTATCTTGCAATAACTCTGTACCTCCAGCTGTAAATTATATATAATAGTTAAAATACGTGCTGCTTGCAGATTGTCTACAACCCAGAAATGTCCAGAACATGGATAAAAACAGTCCCTGTAAGTGTGGTCAAGAATAGGAGTGCCGATCCAGCCTACAAGATATACACCTGAGGTACAAATGAAACCAGCAAAAAGGATGCCTCAGTGAACATAAAGGGATAAAAACATTTCCATTTATTTGTAGAGAGTTTTCAGATAAGCAGCTGCAAAGTGCTTGATAAGAAAAATCCTTCCTTGATTTACATCTCCTGAAATAGATTTAATTAGTTGCAGAGTATCATAAAATGCCTAAGAAGTAGCCACTTGCTGATCTATTCATCTGGGAGCAATTTGAGGAACAGTTCTTCAGCCCTGCAGACACTCAAGATGAAAGAACAGACAGATCATTAGCCAACAATGAAATTAAAAGTAAGGACACAGTTAGTGGAAAAAGTAATTATCACCTCTATTAAATTTTATCCAATTTACTATCAAGTGTAGCTGGACAAGAGGACTAGAACTGATATTCAAACACTTCCACACAAGCTGCTGCATTCAGGTCAAGAAGAGATGAAAGGCAGATCTCTGCACTGTGGACTAGGTGGGGCGTTGGAGTGTCAAATCCCTTGCTTCCAGGATCACAAGACATTCACAGAGAACTGGAGAAATAAAGCTAGCGTTGATGAATAATTCAGAGACAGGACCAAATTCAGGAGTCTCTACTCAGACTTGAAATGAATAGCTCTTTTGTCAACGGAAGAGCTGAGGTCCTTTTCAACCCATGTCATCCTATGATTCTATGATTCTATGATTTCTAAATAAATCCATATTTTTCGCAATGTGCATGAAGCAGCCAAAGACAGTCCTTTCTACTCTGTGCATACCATACTCTTGCAGAACTTGCTTCTGCTTGGTGGCTTCCTGAGTGGCTAAAAAGTCCCCTCCGATCTCTGACCTTTCTCACAGATCCAAGCAATGTCTGCCCAGCCCAGCATCTCAGCCTTCTCTCCCCTAGGCATGGCTTACTGATCCCCACCTATGAAAGAAAGAAGGCATACAAACGGAACGTAAAACCAATACTATCCATTACAGCACTTAATCCAGTGCCTGAATCCCACCTTCAATGTCTCTCTTTCAGAGACTTAATTTCAAACCTTGTGATCAGACCCTTGATATCAGCTGTGCTTTGCACATCTTATCTGGATTAAAAAAAGCTTTTCCTGGATTAGATGGCATGGTTTGAATAAGATCAGTGATGATGGACTCAGACTATCCAAGCTCTTTCCACTAATCCTTTGTATACTTATATAATATATAACTATGTAATATACATATTGTAAAATAAATAAGATTGCTACATTTTAATAATTTGGAAATCTGAAAGTCTATGGATAACTCACACAGAAAAATTAAAATTCTTCATTAATATATCATGAAAGTAGTTTATTCTCCTAACTTTGTGCAGAAATATTATTAGATCATCATCCTCTGAGAATCTTCTGTTAAATGAGAGTCTCCAAACAAGAAGGATAAAGTTTCTTTTGAATAATTGTGCCTTTGACTAAAGTTGCCTATTTCTTACTTCCATTTCTTGGTCTTTCTCCAAAGAACAAGTCATAGTTAATGTCCACCATGGGGCTTACAGAATGCTAACTGAAAAACTACTTGGGATAATTCCATGGGTTCTCAAAAGAAGGCGAAATCCATTAACTTTACTTCTGTTATTCAAAAAATGCCTAGAAACTGTTACAGAAAGGGGCCTTTTAAAATGTTAATTCTCTTACTTTCCCTGAATACCATAAGAATAGATTTTCTCGATGTATTTTGCTATTTCTGATTCTTGACCTGATCAGAAATGCAAAATTCAAAGGATGCGCAAACACAAAAGGTTAACCAAACATATTTGCACCTCAGAAATGTTACATCTGTGGTTTTGGAGAAATCTAAATGTCATTTCACACAAACAGATTTTCCCACAGCTCTCCTTAATTCTTAAATAATGTGATAAGAAGGATACAGCCAAGAGATAAAAACAGGTTTAATGAGACATAAGTAAGGTACTTAATAGTTGAATCTGTGGGATTATGCACACAGGAAAATGATGAAATGGTCACAATGTATCATTTGAGATTGAATTTACAAAAAAAAAAGCATGTATCACAGGAAATATATTTGCATTATAAGAGGAGAGAACTGAATATCCCAGCAGGGTATTTCCGTTTCTAATTATTTGCTACTGTGATTCAGTAACTGGAGCCTGGTTGTTTTTTTTGTTTGTTTGTTTGTTTGTTTGGTGAAAATGTTCCTGTACATTGCAATAAAGAGACAAAAAAGTCATCCTTTTTGATGTTTACGTAAAGGAGTACAATCTCAATACAAGATCTACCTACAAGAAATCCTTACAGAAATGCAGCCTCTAATTAAAATAGCCTGATGCCTCTATTGACATAAAACTCCACAGCATGCACATTTATGGTGTCATAAGCCACCTTAAGCCAAATATTTTTAGCTAATTCATTGCTCAGATGGCAAAACCCTTAGTTCTGTTTGCTGATAAAGCCTGTTTATGTTTTCACAGAATCACAGAATCACAGAACTGTAGAGGTTGGAAAGGACCTCCAGAGATCGAGTCCAACCCACCTGCCAAAGCAGGTTCCCTACATCACGTCACAAAAGTAGGCGTCCAGGCGGGTCTTGAATATCTCCAGAGAAGGAGACTCCACAACCTCCCTGGGCAGCCTGTTCCAGAGCTCTGTCACCCTCACCGTAAAGAAGTTCTTGCGCACATTTGTGCGGAACTTCCTATGCTCCAGTTCCTGGCTGTTTCCCCTTGTCCTGTCTCCACACACTGCTGAAAACAGTCTGGCCTCACCACTCTGCCCCCCACACCTTAGATATTTATAGACCTGTTTCCACATTACCTCTCCAGCAGGATCCTGCAACAGGAGTGCAGTGTTAGAAACAACCACACACTAAAGAATATATGAAAAAAGAACATTATTCTGAACTACTATTATCAGCTAATATATTTAAAAAAAAAAAAACACAACATAAAATCTCATTATTTTTTTTTAATAAGGGCTATTTGTCCTATTTGTCCTAAAATTTTCTTTGTAGACAGATTTATTATTTTAAAGCTGTGATATTTTTTCTTTAATGACAGTAATGAAGATTGCCTTTTCCCACTGTTTATAACACTGAACCAGTAATCAGAGTTTTGAAATTCTTTCTCTCAAAGGAAAGACATTTTATTCATGCAGATAACACTCTGATATGATAGACCTAGCTGATGATATTCTTGATGTGGAATTATCAAGACACTGTTATTATTCAAAGGTACTTTGGAGAATAAATGAATCTAGATTTTAGACTAGCATTGAAGTTGTTTTACTATAACATTTTTTGTTGTCCCAGTTCTAAAAAAATATTCATGGAAACAGTTTCTTACTATAGTATAAGGTACCAAGCAATTCCAAAAGATGATTTTCCCTTACTTTCTCATCATATAGTTCTTACTCTGAATAATTGTTTGGCGTCTGAAAGATTCATTTGCTGAAGGTTAATTTGTATTTACTTTTGACAGAGAAAGGAGCAACTTGAAGCAGCACTGGAGAGCCCACGTTTGCCCTACTCATTTGCCAGGCTAATGATTTCACCGTATCTGATAGCATGACTCACCAACTGATGGTCAGACTGTTCATTGCACCTTGTAAACGAAATAACTATTCAGCTTCTAGCAAGCTAGTTTCCCTCATCAAAGCCAGCACCTTCTGAGCCAGAAGGACAAGAGTACAATCCAAACCATTTGGCTTTGGGAAGGAAATGTGAGACAGAATGGGTAGCAGTAAAAGAGAAGAGATGGAAGAAAATCAGTTTTTTTCCTTTCTTTATGCTCTACTGAGATACTTAAAGTTTATTAGAAGTAGGATCCATTAGGTTGTTAAAAGGGTTTGAAACCTGACTAGACATCCTCTGCTTTGCTTTGATAACCAACCACAACATCAGGAGAAGCGGAAGGAGGAAGACAGGAGCCTTTGGCACCCATCGCCATAAACTGTGCAAATTCTTGCAGGGACGGGACTGCAGCTGTACCTGACTTACAGTACTTCATTTAAGACTTGGATGTGGTATATTAAGGCAGAGAGAGATGGATTTAAGAAACTCATAAATTGGTGTTACTAGGGTAGAACAGCATCGCAGTGAGTCAGCCATCCACCTGAGCACCAAATGATTGTGCTGTGGGGCATGTGAGTGGCTGTGTCCAGCTTTGATCCCTTCCCCAGGAGACTGGGGGGATTCAACTCTGCAGCCAGGGTAGCCATGGAGAAGACAATACACCTGCCTACCCCCAGGGCAACTAGACTGTGAACTAAAATATCAGCCAGATGGTGTATTTATCCCTTCTCTCCATAAACTGATGTAGCATGTGACTGTACACTTTTGAACATCTGTTGGCTTTGGAGTAAAGCTGGCCATAGCTCAGGCCTGGGTAAACTAATGATGTATATTCACTGTGCCTGCCATCCTGAGATAGCTGCTCAAGTGGCAGAGAAACAGGTTTTGGGGAATTTCCTGACACCCTGTTTTGAGGTATTGCAAGACCAGCATTCTCCTGCACAGAGGGCAGACCTATAGGGCCTCTTTTTAACCCATGTATGGGTGCATGCAGGAAGGTCCAGGATGAGCTACAGGCTGAGCTGAAAAATTGGTGCAGGTTTGTAATGCTGCTTTTATAAAGAGGTATCCAACTCTTTAGAACCAATCTAGGCAATGTGAAGAGCTTACTTATTTTCTTCATTTTATTTTTAGGCTTGAAGTATAATAAATGCTACTGTGCTACAGTTCCTCTACAAACAAATCTTTTTTTTATTTAGTGTTGTCTGATTATCTCTTGGACATTTTGTACTTTTTATTCAAACTCAATCTCATTTGTAAACTGCACTTGTGAACAATTTATGAAACATCATTTGCACCCAGAAGAATTTTTAATGAGTATATTTTTCAAAGGGCAACAGCACTACAAATAATACTAATTAATAACTTAAATTGATCAGGGTTGGAGGAAGAAGCAAATAGAAACTTAGACATTGATTTTTCCAATAGGATGCCTATTGTACAAATATAAACCCTCTATGTTCTACATGGGGCTCAATTCTCATTTCTTACCTTGTATAGCATGTGCAAGTACAACATCTGAGCAGAAATAAGAATGGAAAATTTTCTTTCTGACAATATACACTAAGTAACATGGTTCTCTTGATACCTCATCAGAAATACACTTCGCTTTAATACTACTTGGTCTCAAATGGAAAGAATTCACATTTTTATGACTTACCTATTTGTTCAATATCTACAAAGCAATAAAGAGAGATAATTCCATGGGCTGGTTTAATAATTACAGAAGAAGAAAACGGGGAAATATTGTTTAATTCCTTACAGCTTTCCCAGTTGTGTTTCTATATTCGTGGTCAGCTTTTGTTACCATTGATGGGTTAAAATTTTCATTTCTTCCTGTCCCTTCAAGGAAGACCTCATGACCCAGTAAGCAGTGGCCTCATGAAGAGGTGCCAAAAGGCAAACAGGCCCTGCCAGCAGGTCTGTGCCACTGCAACACCCACTGCTCTGCAGAATATGTTGGTTTACACTGCATTAGCACAGGGATCTCTAACATCAACATAGAACCCATGGATGCCTAACTCCTGGAGAGCTCTTCCTGCACAGCCCACCACATTGCTCTGAATAACACACTTGCTCCCCAGGGACCATGGGTTTGGGATAAACAGACAAAGACCAGTTTCAGTCCTCATTTCCAGAACAATGCATGCTTTCCATGGGCAACAGGATCAGGTCTGAGGAGGGGATAAATTTGCTCTTTTGTAAGTGAGGCCAGTCATCTGCCTCTGCACAGTGAGACAGGCTGGGAACTCAAAGGCTGGTGGAAAGAAAGAAAGACAGATAAAGAGCAGTTACAGCCGTGCTCTGCTCAGCACCAGTGAGGCTGCTCCTCAGATCCCAGCCCAGCATTGGCCTGCAGGATTAGGGAATTGTGGAGAAGCTGGAAGGAGAACAGATTGCTGGCAGCTGTGGGAGAAGGCCTCCCACCTGCAGGTACAGGAACACAACAGGGATATTGCTGATTTGCGGGGGCACATTGCAGCCTCTACCTCTGCAGCTGTAATGGTAAGATCCCTGAGGCTTCTGTTGTGACACTCAAATTGCCCCTCTGGGCCTCCTGAGAGTAACCTTTCCTATACACACAGTATTACACACGAGGCAACAAAAGACAATCCTACAGTGTGGTTCTTCCAGTAGACAGACAGAATGTTGCAAAAAATCCTATAGACTTCTTCAGTAACACTTTAAACAATAAATAAAATATTGAACACTGACATTGCAGAGACACTGCTAGAATATGTCAGACTGAAAATACAAGGGTTTTCACCCTACCATATCCACAGATGTGGAGAAATATATGTATGCATTAGGACATCTTCAGGGTTGCAGTAAATCACTCTGCCTGCCACAGCCCTAAGGGACTGCTGTTATACTGAAAGACAAGAGAACTACAGCTGATTTTCACACCCTTGACTTCCCAACTGCCATAACTTCTGCACATGGCACCTGGCAAGGGGGAATAACTGGGAGACTGCCTGAGCCTCCAAATGGTCAGCACCAGAGGATGTCCTTCCTCCTGGTCAGCACCTCCTCCACCCCAGCTCTGCAGCCACTGGGGCTGACTCAGGGTTTCAGCAACAAGGAAACCGAGGGAGGTGTTTTGGATGACAGGGGCAGAGCAGCTGCAGAGAAAGGAGAAGCAGGGGTTTTGTTTGCCACACAATCACAAGCTGTTAGGGCAAGGTTGCCTTGCTCCAGGGTTTTTCCACAGGGACACTTGCTGATCAATACACAGGAATGTCTGACTGACCGCTTACCAGCATGCTCTGCTTTGCAAACCAAATTAATAACATTTCTTTGGTATGCGCATTTTAATACCAGTACGTGTTTGGATTTCTTCCAGGTTTGACATTTACTGTGAATTTCCTGGATTTATGTTTCTGGAATTTCCTTTGTAAAGCAATTTGAGATTTACAGATAGTCATAGATCCCTCTACTTGAGCCAGGCAGTGCTATTGTTGTGGTTACAACACGGTGCTCAAATGAATAAATGTCATCCCAAAGGGTAAGCCAGAAAACTTTCACGACTATGGACATAGACATCTGAAGGGACTGATACATTCACCTGTGACTATAGCTACTTGGAAGGCCCAAACTCACTTAATGTACTGCAAACAAACAGATGGAATATTTTCATGTGGCCAGTGCCGAAAGACCACCCCAGCAGAGCCCTGGAGACAGATATCACATGAGCTTGTGATATTGCTTGAGAATGTGCTTCTGTGGCAGAGAGATGGAATAAACTTGTTACCATCCCAGCAATAAGTTTTCAAGGACAAAAGCTGTTTTGCTATGTGCTAACCTGCAGCTATGATAGCCAGGGATGCTGTCCTGTCCTCTAGCTACTGCGTGTGCCACAGCTACTGCACAGAAGACCTCATCTTTATGGATTTGGTCTCTCTGTCTGTGCAGCAATTGGGAGCTAAGGGCCTTTGGCTGACATTCCCCCTCCTTCTTGTCCCCTGGATGTTTTAGTACATACTGAAAGAGCAAAATTGGACAGCCAGCCTCCTGCTGGCTCCACATTATTATAAGCAGGTATTACTGAGGCAGAGGGAGCAACGTTCCGAGTTTCCTTTTAAATATTCATAGCCAATTTAAAAAGGGAAATACTCCGATTGCTTCAGGACTGCCTTTGGCTCTGATTAGAAACAGCTGAGCAAAGCCAAATGCTCAGCTGTTTCTGCAAAGAGATTAGCACCTGTTGAAGATGGAATAAAACTACATGACAGAGTTTAACAGCAAATATCAAAAGATCGTTATTGTAAAGCTAACAGTAACACCAGTGACAGATCACATCCCCACCCTGCCATGCTGCATTGCTCCCGGGAGGGAAAAAAAGCACACTCACACATCACAGCACACACACAGCATGTGCACATTTTTTCAGCTCTTTCTTCACCCACAGTTGGTAGATCAGTTCCTTGACTCTAGTTAGCCAAAGAAAATTTTCAGATGGTATCAGGTCAGCATGAAATAGTTTCTACTTGGGCATACAGTGCATAGTGAGGGTAGACAGCTGTATTATAGCACTTGTTATTGTGCTTGCTTGTACCTCATTCGGGGTGGGAGGAGTGTTCTCGGTGTGGTTCCCTGAATGATGTTTTGTCCGTGCTACAGAAACAGCACAGATGTGTTGCATATTCCCATCAGAAGGCAGCTCACAGTGCTGGAAGCCAGCTCCTATCTGCACTGGGAATTAGAGTGTCTCCTCCATTCTATGAGAACAGTATCCATGAGGGCATGGGGAAACTCATTACGGTATGTGAGGAGACCTCCTTCCCTTCGTGCTTCTCACCCCCTATTGGCATTTTTCACCAAGTCATGTAAAAAATATGCTGCAGTAAATGCCACATTTGGATTTTCTCTTGCAGTGAACTGATGCACTGTCTTTAATGTCTGTCACAGATCTGCCACTCTTCAGACCACAGATGAAAAACCTGCCAAAGTGGTCACTTGGAAAGCACGTCACTACCACATCCCCAGGCCTCGATCACTGTAATAATGTAAAGATTTACACCAGCTGAAAATTTTGATGCATGTCTCCTCAAAGCTAATTTAATTTTACTTCAGAAGGCATAAATAATTGCAAAGCCTGACTTTTTGTTGGCTGATTATTATTTATTTTCTCTAGTCACTTATTGTACCTCAATTTATTTCTCCTTTTGATTTTAATTTCTTCTCTAGGATTCGTATTCATTCCAGTTCCCTCAACTATTATGTGCATAAATTAAGAAGCACTGTTCAGAAAATGGAGATCTGGGAGTCACCTGTATAACTCAGCAGCCTTGAAAGACACAAACTGTACAGAGCTCAGAAAATAAGAAACAAGCATTGACATTTTGATTATATTTTATTCCAGCATTGCATATGCAATACTATGTTTCTAATGTTATTTCAAAAAAAAAAAAAAAAGCAAATATTGGAATTGTGCAAAAAATACTTTGAAATAGATGAAGAAATTAAAAAAACATCCATAGAAAGAAAGACTTTAAAAAGATTCAGAGAGGGAAATAAGTAAGGAATTACATTTGATAGATATATCAAATAATGGACTTCAAGAGAAATTACTTCAGTACTTCTTTTTCCATAACACAAAGGAAAAAAAAGATAACGTTGTAGATCAAAATTTCTTCTAAAAATGTATGAGTTTTGTTATTAGTGTTGACTGTAATTATTTTATAGGTCTAGAAGAAATGAGTTTGGTTATTGATTCATTTGTAAAATTTTCACAAATTATCCTGTATAAGAAATTCAGAATGAAAACTCGCATGTATTACTTAATGCAAATTTTCAAGAACAGATTGGTTTATACTGTTCATCTTGAAGCATCTTGCTTGTACCTCTGTAGCACCTAGTGTTTTCATCTTCACTGTTAAGTTGAATTCCACTGTTAGCTGGGCTTATCTGACTGGGGATGTGAATGTTGGGGTTTCCATAATTCTAACCCTTCTCAGGTCTGAGTGAGCAGAAATAAGCTGTGCTTAATCTTAAGTCAGTAAATGTGCTAAATTTTAAATATATTACTATGAGCTCTTGTCTTAAAAATGTATAAGAAAATGTAGAAGAAAACTGAGTAAGACAAGGTTTGCAAATCATTTGTAGTGCTTGAATAGCTAACAAGCAAGGGCTTGCAATAACATACTTGGTGATATAATCATTACCAAAAAGAATTTTGTGTCGTCTGCAAAAGTGCAGAATTTAAAACATTTGAAGTTATTGCCTGAACACAAATTTCCTTGGGCCAAAATACTATATTTCTGGTATGTTTCATGCAATTCACAAATTATATCATTCTGCCAGTCACAAGAAAGTAATCCAAGGACTGCCCGTGCAATTACATAGCCATGCGTTTATGTGTTGTGGCCTCCAGATGTGCACAGCACTTTCAACTGCCTTGTCTCCAGAACCAAGTAAGCCTATCTGACTGCAGCAAGTGTAGAAAGAAGTATCAAAACCTCTTTTTTTTTTTCCCCTCACCCTTCAGCAATTCTTTTATGTTTCCTCTCCCTTTCTCTCCCCTCCACTCCTCTCCTCCCTTTTTCTTTTTTTTTTTCCCAATTTGTTCAAAGCAGAAAACAAACTGACAAATTTAATAGTTACCGGTAGTGTGCTTTGTCAAGTTCAGTATCTTACTCCAGGTAGTGGCAGCTGAATATAGTAGGCAATATAGCTAAAGAATTCCCAACCTCCTCTCCAAGACTAGGTAATCTCCAACTTCCTTCACCGTATTTTACCTCAATTGCCAAATATCAAACAAATAAAATAGTTTGAAGAAATGATGACAAGTCATATCAAGACTTGAAAGTTTAGAATTTTTGTAAACCATCATGAACAAAACTGCACAGACAATGAAAATCCTTCTTTATACCTTTGTTTTAAAGAAGAGTTGATATGTAAAAGTAGCAACCTCTACATTTCAGTATTACATAGGTTCACCAGGTGAGATTCACTGGATACCAAAGAGAATATAGAACTTCTACTGTTGCTTAAGGTGAGGGAATTGTAACAAATAAAAATACAGAGACTTCTCAAGGCACAAGCATGTAAATCTGCAGACTGTTGAATCCATTGCAGCATGGAAGGAGAGTCAGAGTTTTTCTACTTTTTCTATTTCTTCCAAATAACCACCAGAGCAACTACCAGAAAGCCGAGTTGGCATCTAGCAATCTTTGCCACATTTTTCAAGGTTCAACTGCCCGAACATACAAGCTACTGCGCTACTGAGAAATTTTTCCAGAAAGAACGCGCACCTTTATGGCACTTTATTCTCCCATACTAATAATAAAAAGCCATGAAAGCATACATAATGCAGCAGTCAGTCCCTACTCTTGCTGTGCAGTAGTACAAAGTAAAAAGAGCCCAGGAGAACAAAAGGAAGGTGTGAATAAGTGCTACCACAGGCACATGGTGGAGTGGCACAGCTGTCCATACCCTGACTGACTCACACAGCTTGTTTTTATATACATCAGTAGTGAGACAAACTCAACTGTTATGTGCAGCTTTGATAATACATAATTAGTTGATGATTTAACAACCGTTACAAAAAATAGGACAGTAATCATGGCAGGGGGGAAGAATGAAATGCCACAAAAAAAGAGATGAATTAGCCCCTGCAGACAGCATTTTTTGAACTCTTTGAGTAGTTTGTCAGACTATAACAATAGAAGTGATTTTGGAAACGGGAGCAGCTCATAAATCAGCAATGCAGCTGATTGACATCTGAGATTCAAGCTAAAAAACATTCACAAATCCACACTATATAACTTTCTTAAGGAAATATTTTAAAACCTCTATAACGACTGCTAGCATTAATTCTACAACCAGAGGAATATGAGCAACAGCTACCTAGTTTGGGGTATGGAGATACAGGAGATGAGTTTTAATTTGTGGGCAGATTCAGAACTCTTTGATAAAAAAAGAAATGCTATCTCAAATTATTGCTTGCACTGAATAGGAAAAAAAAAAAAGTAAGGAAAATCAGCCCTAGCCCTCAGTAAAGCCAATGGGAATTTTGCCATTAATTTCAACTGATGTAAATATCTGCTGAAATTCTCTTATTAAAATGGATGAAAGTATTTTCTCATGGGAAGAAACAACGGAGGCTAGTCTTTGTATTCAACAGAGGCAGCTATTACAGTGATGCTGCATTTATTAAAATACGCAACATAAACCCAGTTATAGGAAAAGACTCTAATGGCTTGCAAACATGATCACAGTTTTCCAGTTTATGATCACTGGGATCATAAGCTGAGAGGAGAGCTTTTACCCAGTCATTTTATCATTCTTCTCAGCCTCTCTGCCACAGAGGATAGTCAGTCCAAAAATGCTAACCTGAAGGCTTCAGTTTAACTTCCTTCCCTGTATTCATGCTTAGGTATGTTCTCTTGTGGAAAACTATTTTTGAACTAGCAATTTATATACGACTGCAATTTTCTATGCAAAACTTTGTGTATGAGAAATATCATCGTGTTTGTAACCTTTAGACTCAGTTTGGATTTGTGGGTTTTTTTTAGCTGATCTCTACAAAGCAAGAGTTCAGCTCTGTATTTTTAAACTTTTATTAAAAGATGAAATCGTTGTTCTGGAGTTGGAAATAGTCCTATATTTGAAATAATCTCAGATTTCTAATCTTTCCCATTCAAAGCAATTTCAGACTGAAGGATTTCTTAGTTGCAGATTTACGTTTAAGATTTCCTAACATTCCATTGCAGTCTTACTTAAATTCAATTGTAAGCTCAGTTTGTTTTAATATGCCAGTGTGTAAAATCATTCATAAAACTGATCTGAATTAAAAGATTCTTCAAAACAGACTTCTCTCTTCTGCTGGCTTTAATCTTGAGTTTTCACTTAAGGAGTTAAAGCTAATAAAGAAAACCTCACACTCTTCTATATATGAACACTTTTTCAGAATAAAAATTCCTACATCAAAGGTTATTTTCCCTTTTTTGCTCTATTTACAACATGTATTTTCTGTACCATTCCCCAGTTTTCGTTCTCTGGTGTTTTGCATTAATTTTATGTTTTAAAAAAATGATATGCATACAATGATTCAAATACTGATGAAGTAAGTCTTGTGAGATAAATGTTTATTGTTCCTCTGACACACGGATTGGATCCATGAGCTCAAAGGGAGGAACAACTCTGACTGCAAACACTGTAAAATAGCTATGAGGTGCAGTTGCACATTTTCTTCCATAAAGTGTTGACAAAATGTTCTACTACACTGAACAAAAGGAAAGAAAAATAGAGAAAAAAATCTTTAAAAATGAGCCACTTATGATGTCAAATTGCTGCCTTTCAGGCAAGAACTATTTGCACTTTAGGTTGTTCATTGGTCCCTTCAGCATTTTAAGATCTAGCACGGAATTGAAGGTATTAACAAGGAAAATATTCAGAAAAGCTACTTAGAAAATATCAGAATAAAGTGCAGTTTTGAAAAAAAAAATAGCTTACATACAGACTAAGATTTTACAGTAAATTTCACATTGATAAATATTACTGCATAAAACGTGTAAAGATGAATATTCCTGCTGAGGAGCTGTCTGACATAGCTCATTTCCAAAACAGAAAACAAGTACCTCTGAAAAGTAGCTGAGGTGACAAAACATGTAGTACACTTTTATTTCTTAATTTTGCTGACAGACAGTGTCAACAATGCTTGTTGCCAGGTTGTTCTCTACTTTATTTTTCCCAAACAGCTACTTAAAAAAAAATCATCTAAGTGTTGGATGTTCAATAAAATAATGGCATGATGTCATCTTGGGACTTCTGTCTCACGGAAGATACAGGAGCTTCATCAAAAGCATCCAGGTGTGTTCACCTTATTTATTACTCATCTGCGTGGTGCAGTTGAGCTCATTAAAGTATCTGTTTCATGCAAAATCTGTGGCGTGCAAAACACAATGCACTTGTGATTGAAACAGCACTTTTTTTAACAATACTTCCTATGTGAGAGTGAATTTGAGCCCTGCTGGACCAAATTGCAAGGCCGACACAGATTCATGGCTTGTCCATGGAGAAAAGCCCTGCAAATGTGGCTGGAGAATGTCTGAAAATTCGAACAGCCTTTGATTTCATGACAACAGCCTATTTTGCTGGAAAAGGACTGAAATTTCAGATCCTCTGAATTCTCTGGATAAGAGAAATGAAAGCATCAGCCAACAGCACCAGGTTTTCACTAGTCTGTCCCTTAACCAGTCTCAGAGAGCACCCTGATATCTCAAAGATGGCCATGACCATTGCCATTCCACTCCTCAATTGCAGTTCCTACATCTTTTCTGCAAGTTTGTAGGAGTAAGAGCTCAAGAGACAGTTAAACCACCTTTGTCTTAAGTCATCCATTTTTTCCTTTGCTATTTTGTTAGGTAGAAAAGGTCCAGATCTCTTTATACTTTTCAGTTTCCTAGACTTAAAGTGTAGATTTAAGTGTGCAGATGTGCACAAATATCTAAAAAAGAGGAGAAAAGAAAAATTCTCAAAGCATAGAAGTTATATATAACCTTGGAAAAAAAGAAGAAAAAAAAAAAAGTGCTCCAATGTATTTTCAGTGTCCTCTATTTAATCCAGACTTGAAATTGCCAGTTTCAATTTCTGGTAAATAATTGTTGTCAAACTTCTGCTTATCAGGAGTGCCCTCTTCCAAGCCTGTGCTATGTAGGACGCCACCCATGAGAGTGAGGGTAGGAATTAGTCACTGGTCGGAAACAGGATTCAAAGAAGGAAGCTGGATAATTGGCTCTGAAATGGTGCTTTTGCTGTTACATAACACAGCTCAGTGTTAAGTTTGTGTTGAGCTTTGAAAAAAAGTACTTTCTGAAATTCCTGGCTAAACAGACATGCACTTTCAGAGATTGTCAGAGTTCATAAACACTGTGGGTTTTCATCAAGTTAGCAATTTTGTTTCATTTTGATCCAGTGCTGCAGTCAATTTGTTGACTTGATTTTGATGTCAGCAATGCTCCATTTTTTACTTTTGTGGAATACTAATGCTAGATTGGCTTTGATTTCATGGTTCTATTTTAGTTTAAGTTTCTTAAAAAATACACTGAGCTGATACTTTTAGTGGGATTTTCAAAAATGACTAATCTACCTAATTTTTTTCAATATGCAGCACAACTGCAGAGTCTTTGAAGACATGGGTAAGTATCAGGCAGTCAACCCTAAACACTAACTAGCTCTCAGTGGATCAAGGTATTTGTTAAACACAGCAGTAAGAATAATAAAAACTTCTTCCAGTTGAGTAGGTTTATGTGTGAATAAAATACTGCTTTGTTTTCTGTAGAAAATTGTGGAAGCCATGTAAGGACACTACTTGACAGAGAAAAAGGGGTATCTGCAGACTCAGATACAGCTATCTGAAGTGGCCAGCTATTTCTCACATGCCATCTGCACTGTGAGGGGATAGAGGCCCATACTTGGGTTTGCCACCTTCAAGAATTTATTTCCTCTGGTACAAACCAGCCCATGGTGTTATATATCTAACAATGGTTAAAGCAAACACTGCCAAGAGCATGCAGAAATGCAGATGTGAATTCTGTGTTCAGGCAGAGAGGTTCTGGTGGAAGCCAGGCATTTCTGCACCAAATGTAAGCAAAAAAAAATGCAACAGGGAGCTTGGTGCCAGTTATTTGTTCCACAAGAAGAACACTGAGAAGTCATTCAGGTCTGCACACATAGCTCCATACAATCACACAACTGCTCACACAGAGTATATGCATCTCCCTAATCACTGACTGAATTGGCAGCAGTACTTTAATTTCCTAAATCCTGCCCTGTGCTTGAACTACAGGGCAGTCTTGTCTCTACATTCACATTGAATGCTGAAGTATCCCACTGCTAATGTGAGGCTAACTCAAAGCTCAGGCCTTCCACAGCTCTCAGCACCCGAATTGACTCCTGGCTTGACTTGATATTTTAAAAGATGAAAATTGCAAAATGTAAGCGTTCGTGACCTTAAGGCTGTTTCCTATTTTCAACTTGGTTGCTCTTTGACTTTCTCCAGACTCTAAAGTTTTGTACTCTTATTACTCTATTACAGTGTAGCTATTACAGAGTAGCTACACCGGATCTGTCAAGGGTCACTGTTTTATCAGTTACTTCTAATCTGGATTTGCCATTTGTCATTCTCAGCTTACTCCGGTCAGTCCATGCATCCAGTTCTCTGTGTAGCAATTGTTGCAGAATTCTTCCCATACACCAACTAAGCAGTCTCAGCTTCTGTAGAAGTACAAGTTGATCTGCCCAAAGTAAACAGCTTGTTTTGTTGGGCCGAGGCTTCACAGGGGCTAACTCATAAGAGTCATGGTAGGAAAGGGCATTTTCCCAGCTTCTTTTGAAAGTTCAACCCAACATCCTCAGGCAAAGACCCCAGTGAGCAGCTTCGTGCCCACATAACTGCTGCATGGCCCCAGGCTTTGGCCATGCCTGCTAGGACTTATTCCAGTGCCTGTCTTTTCCCTTCACTGCCTCCATTTCTCAGACCTTTTCTTTGCACCCCTTGGGCTGCCTTCTTTCACCCTTTGAGAGGCCTTGTCCAAGCATTTGCCATATGCCTGGCCCCGCTCGAAGTTAGTGCTGCACCTCGCATAATTTTATGTTTTTCAGCTCCCACAGTCAAATGATTAGGTGAGAATCTTGGCTTACACTTTTAAGTAAGTTTCCTAGACCTCGTGGTAGCAAAGAGAAACTTAAAAACAAGACTCAAGTGCACCCTGTAGGCTAAGAAACCTGAAGGCAATAAACCACACCCTCAATGTATTTTCTTTTTGAAATCTCAGTTTTAAGTTTTTAACCAATCTCAGGCCTTTGTCAGACTTTCCTTGTGATTTGTGAACATCTGGGATTGGCAGGCTACAGACTGACCAGCAGGTTAGAAAACATGATCCTGCAGCTTCTTGGCCAGGTCAGGTTCTCCCTGAGGTACTCTTCTCGGGGACCCAACCAGGCTGCACCTCCTGAAATGCCCTTTGAGATGTGCCAGGGACTGCTGCTGACTCCAGAGGGTCACATGAAGGGCCATGGTGTTCCCCAAGCTGCTGCCTCTCCATTTTTCCCTTTTGAAACGTTTATGACTGTGTTGGGTTTCTTGACTATCCCACTGAGAGTGGTTTTTCTTAAGCAAGCATGGATATCTGGAAGTAGGAGGAATTGATGTGATAAAATCCATGTGCTATCTGCTCCCAGAGGAGTATGCTTTCATCTCTCACCAGCAAAATCCTTCTTACTTGTTTTTCCCCTTGCAAAAGAATTATTCCAGGCACTCCTTAAGCTTGGTAAACATGGGTAACCTGAGGTTGGATTTTTCCAAGTAACAAACTTGTATTTCTTCTGTTGTAATTTCCAAACATAGCAGGTCGGAATAAATGTTTCTGTAAGATTTGCCCATCGAGGATTATTGATTTCCTGCCTAACAAACATGGCATTTCACTCCAGCTGCTTATACTGTTTTTCCTCTGTATCTCATTCTGCTTTCAGATCCCACTGTCATGCCAGGCAGAAGAGCCTGCCTCCATTATTTCCTTTGTAAGTTCAGTAAGTGGTTATATTTTAAAGTTAAATTGATTTTTCCTTCTGTTCTGTGAACACTGTCGCTTGGACTTCTGACCACTCCAGCCCACTACTGACAGCCAACAAAATCTGCAAAATACAAAGTACATATTTTCATAGTAGACTGAAGAACGTCAAATTCTAATGAAACAAGGTCAAAATAATAAAAAGCACTGAAATTCAGTGCTTATGTTAAGAAGAACATCGCTGTTAGACTTAGCCCTGCTGTGATAAGAACTGCAGGGGTTATTAAATGTGTCTGCCTTCTTAATAACTCAATTGATGGTTTCAGTAGTGATGCACAATTGCAGCCAGGTGTTAGATAAAAATAACCAAATACAGTACAGGCACAACTGTGCTGATCAATGTGGGTTATGACAAAGTGTCTTTTAAAGGAAAAAAAGATTTCCCATCTTTCGTCTGCTAACGGTTATCTGGTTTAAGAGCATTACTTGAAACAGCAAATAACTTTTCTTTTAATGGTGCACAGTCTTAGTGCTCACGAGCTATTACTGAGGGGCAATATCAATTAATGTATTTATTACTAACAATCAACATAAATATACCAGGGAAAACAAAGCTCTGTTATTTCATGGTAGGGGTTGGAGTATAAAATCATTGGAGCCTGTGGCTTTTGTTATTGTTAGGTAAATAAACAAATTACTGGAAAACCAGAAGGAGCTCCGACAGTGTAAAGCTGCAGTAGAATGCAGTTCCTTGACTCAAGTTACAGCTGCTGGGAGACAATTTAGAGCATCTCTTCTTAAAGGGTAATGAGCTTCCCAGTGGCCAGGCTGAAAGGCTGCATTGAACAAAATCAGGCCCAAAAGGAAAAGCTTCAGGATCTCTAGGTATCAGTCAAATTTCTAAAGCACATTGTACACAAACCATAACAAATAATTAAAGTCCTGATTATGTTACTGATCTCGACAGGAGTATTTTAAGCTTGCTTTCACTGAAAAAAAAAAAAAACTATTTTACTAAAAGAAAAAACAAAAATACTGTGAAGATGAGCTTCCCCCCATGCATATGTGACTTTCTCCTTACACTTATGCTTCTGTGAACCTTAAGTGGAATCATAAGGAAATTACCTTGTTCGTGTGAGTTGTCTGCTACTGAGCAGAACTTCAGAGGAACCTACACAAAAATACTAAAATCTCTGCTGAATGGAGACAGACAGCTGAATCAGAGTTGGGGTAAAAAGAAAAGTATGTAGAGAAATGAGACTGCTGTCTGCTCCTGTTGCTGCTTGATCTGTGAAGATAGTAGATACAGCCTTTTTTTAACATATGCTTTTAGGCTAGGATTGAAAAACTCAGTAAAAATATACCTGGAGCTACCAGACAATTAGCTTTTATTGCTGCTGCTTTTTGTCTGTCGGTACTCCTTAGATTAACTGCTTACTTTTATTCCAGTATTTGAACAAATGGTGCTATTACAAGCCTCTTCTCTGAACCAGTGAAGTGTTTTGTTTTGGTAGCTAAGAGTACATTATACCCCACAGACTATCCTCTAAAACCCGACAAGAATAAAAACCTTTGTACTGCGCTAGATATTATGTCATGTGGAAACTGAAAATTTTATAAGCAAAATACCTCTTGCAAAGCATGATTTCTGCAAGTGGTATTGTCCAGTCTCATCAAGAGCTGGGTTCCTCATGCAGTGAACTTCCCAATAATTGAAATCAGTCCAGAAAATGCTCAGGGAGCTTTTACAAGCTTTACAGGAACATAAACCAGTGGATGCCATTAGGTTGGTGAACTCACAGTTTGAAATGCAGGCTAAGATAAACAGACTCCTATTTTGCTGAATTTTGCCCCCTCCTTCCAAGCACTGCTTTCACCTGGGGAAGAAGAAGAATAGCAGCATCTTATTTCTACCAGTAGCATCACAGGCTGCATTCCTATGGGGATCAAATGGGTCAGGCTCTCTAGAGACAGCATTTCTAAGGGCTGAGCATCAAGATATGCTTGCATTCACTTTTTTAAACTTGTAGATCTTATTCTTGCACCCCTCAAAGAAAGAGAGAGGTGTTATTTCTCTCTTACTTAACTTGTGGGAGCCACTTTGGTTTCTGAAAGTGACTGGTAGCTATTCATTTTTTTCCTATTCAGACAGCTGCTTCAGAGGAAACCCAGGAGTGCTGATGTTTAAGTCTGCATGGTGGAGCAGTGACATTGGCAAGATCAAGGCCATGCCTGGGCCCTTATTTTCTGGGTAAAAGTTCAGAGAATCGTCAAGAATTCTGCTAGTTGTGCCCATTACTCTGCAGAGCAGGAATTAAAGCAAAAATCTGCATGAGTTCAGTATGAGCAGAGATGTGATGCAAATCACTGGGGAACCAAAATGACTCGCTGGCTTAGTGTTCAGCTCCACACCTATAGCCTCTCAGTGATGATTATGTTAAAAATAAATTGAAGTACTTTACATTATCTGCCTTAAAACTGAAGTAATACTAGTGACAGCTACCAAGGTGCTGTGTTTCTGTAAAACTCACACTTCATGAATATCAGCTATACAATTATTTATAAACATGCCAGTTTTGTAGAACAATAGGAATACAATAAATGCAACTAAAACCATGCATTTAAGTTCAAAAATAGATAAATACTGAACGGAGATGTCATCCTGTCATGAAAACTGAGTGACAGACCAATAAAATTTTCCCTACATTTCAATATAATCAGCATGCATTTTCACTGAGTATTTCTAACTGTGACATGTTTGTGTAAGAGTCCTTCTGTGTTGTTGTTGTTTGTTTTTTTTAACTGTTGAGTTTTAGCAAATGCTTACTTTCCCAGAATAATAATTCTGGACTGGACCACTGGTCCACTGGGTGAAATTTATAACAAGTAGAGCATTAATGCAGCTGCAGGATGAACTTGGCCATCATCTTTAATAGTCTCATGATTAAACCACGACTATAAATGAAAACAAGTGAATTCCTGACACCACTGTTGTCAACAAGGAATTCTGATTCTATGGTAATGATTTTTCTTTGACTTACTGCTCCAGCACTAAAATTTCACCCATAATTGAGAGTGAGAGTTGTTGCTAATTGATAAATAGGTTCATCCAAGATTTTTTTTTTCCCCTTAAGATTTCTAACGTCTTTTACTTCGACTTCCACTTAAAACAGCAATAATACTTTGTTCTTCCTCTTCCCTGGGTAACTGAGGATACTTTTTCAAGCGATTCTTGCCTTGCCTTGCATTATGCAGCAACATTTTTCAGCTTCCAGTGTTTATGCTTTAGCATAATGCTTTAGCTTGCTCTTGTAATTCTGAGCTTTCCAGTCATCTCTCACCAAAAGTAACCTGGATCATTTTGTCTACTGCATATTTTCAGTCGCAGTGTTCACCTGCTTTTCAAGAGGAATGTGCATGCAAACACGTGCATGTATTCAGAGAAGGAGCCTGAGGCACTTCAACATTAACCTTTGGCCATATTAAAAATTAACTGTTTAATCCCACTTTAGAGAGGTTTTCTGTCTTTCAGTCAGTGGCAGTACTTAAGCTCTCTTTTCATGACTACCTGTTCCCCTCAGCCATCCCTCTCACAAGGTATGAAGCATTTTTTTGAAAATAAAATTCAATTAAAATGTCATCTCACTCTTCACAAGATTTCTGTTAAAATGATCAGGGATTTTTAAAAACAAAGATACAATTTCTCTAATGAAAAACACGGCTTTAAAATATTTGAAGATTAATTCAGTATTTGCAGGCATCAGCAACCTGACCTGATAAAATCCTTTTTTTTTTTTCCCCTTGGAAAGAAAATGTTTCATAAGAATATATTCCATAATAATCCATGGGACAAACAGTGAGAGATAACTTATATCATACTGCAATACTCTTATTTTCTGATTATAAATTGTCCAACAAACTTACAGGTTTTCAGGAGGGTTTTCTGGTTTTGTATTATTGAAGATTTAGTTTTTTTATTTCTGGTTATGTTTTTCACGTGATTCTTACATTGCTGAATTCTTATCTTTTGTCCTCTTTATTTCTTCAAGTGGGCAGAATTATCCTTTCTTTTTTTTTCTAGAATTCCAGTTTGTTTAAGAACAAGCACTTGAAGCTCACCACTGAATGTAGGGTTTTCTCTTACCATCTTGGTTTTTTGTTGTATACATCTCTGTTAAGAAATTCTAATCATTTTCATATTTTTAAGTAACTTTACCTGTAGGCTTTTTTTTCTTTTTTTTTTCTTTTTTTTTTCTTTTTTTTTTTTATTTTTGCCAGATGTCTCATTATATGAAGTATTTATTTGTAAAGAAAAGTGTTAGGTTGATAAATAGTTTATATTAAATCACTGTTTCAGAACATTCATCAGGTTTTTTTTTAATGGAAGTATCTAAAATTAGGTTAAAAAATAAGTGATTTGATTTTTCTAAAGCAAAGAACTCTGCCACCAACTGAACTATTTAGTATTTTTAAATCGTGGTATTTGAAGGTAAAACTTTTCATACTTGTTATTTCTAAAATCTTGAATTGCAATATTTCAGAGGAAGAAAGTAAACTTTACATGCCACTCCAAATGTCCAAAATGAATAAATAACATAGAATCATAGAACGGCCTGGAAGGGACCTCAAGATCATCGAGTTCCAACTACAGCAAACTGCAGACAGACCCCACCTTACTGACACTAGACCTGACATGCTACTTACAGGGCCTACTTATAAGCAATGACTTCATGAGCAGAAATCTGAGGACAGTAACTAATTACTAAAGTTAACAGAGCAATTTTCATTTGTTCTCCTGGAAATTGAATTCACTGTGAAAAGTTTTATAGCACTGCTGCCTATATAATATTCTCAAGGTCCACAAAAATGGGTTAATGAATTCAGTCTTTCTTTTCTAAACATATGTACAGACAGACATACTTTCTTGAGAAGCACTCACCTTCAGTTAATGAAGCTACTACTCAATAAAAGAACAATATTTTGAAAAAAACTTCTGGTATTCATCAGATAGGTGTTTAACAGTTCTGAACCACATGCTGTGAATGACACCTAGCAGTGACAATTTCTCAAGATAAAGTAGGTCAATTAAGTTTTAACTTGAAGAAAGTATTTCTATCCTTGTTATACTATTTTTCCAGATTCTCCCATAAACATGGTTGCAAAATGAAGCATCTTCAAAGAAATTGTAAAGATCATTGTTTTATTGCATCAAATTGTTAGTCTCCCTAAAATTATTCTTTGGCTTTATGTCAGTAACTATGCCAAAGAATAATAAGAAATAAAAAAAATCAGGTCATACTAAAAGAGTTATATTTTTTTTCCTTACCAAAACAAACATAATGAACAAAATAAACAAAATAAAAGGAGAAACAATGATAATTTACATTTAACATAATTTACATTTTACATAAAACATTTAGTTCAATAGGAAGCTCTAAACTCAGTTCTGAGTCACTTCACCCTAGTTGTAATTTTTCCACAAATTTCATAAGTTGATGGACTTCACAGCACTTAAACGGAGTTCTAATTCTTCAAAGAATTACAAATTAAAGAAAAAATATCCTAAGAAGCTGTCTCTGTGTTTCCCATGATGTAATCCAAGTCATTCAGCTAAAGCCCCTTCCCTAATAAATCATTTGGTTAAGCAGACCTCTGCCATGATTCAACACAGAGATAAGTGTTATCATAATCCTGTATAAAAGCTGATACTTCCCTCTGTTATTCTATCTCTTTTATTCAGTTTCAGTTATTTCCAACACTGAGAAAATGAATATGTGGCTTAATTCAAAAGTAATATGTTAATGTTCATTATTAATAGTTTTGATGATCCCCTACCCTAGGATGCTCTTACCTTCCTGAAACAATGAAGCTCTGCTTCTAAATATATGAAATACTGTGTGAAATGTCTTGTTCAAAAATGCTCACTATACAAAAATCATTTTTTTTTAAACTGTTCATTCAAAGGCCAGGATGTGCTTTCTAACAAAATCATAAAAACATATTAGGTGGATTTGAGTATTAATATATAGATAGGAGCAAGTTCTCAGAGTAAATATTTTGTCTTCATCTCCTCCTAAATGAATTACGTCCTCTGATGATCTGGCTGTCTAAGTAATATTTCCTTTGCAGTTGATGTCTACTGGAGTATGCATCCTTAATCACAAGAGTCAGTAGAACAACAACTATGAAGAAAGCAAGATGAAATGGAATTCCTACTTAAAAACATGTTGTCAGTAACTCCCTCAGTCACTAAAACCGTAGTGCCTTCAGTGCTAGTAAATCTTTTGTGAAGAAATGTAGAGCAACAGGCTCATCACAGGTGACAGATAGACAGACAATAACATGTCACTTACTTGCTTGAGCTATTTGAGCATATGTATACCCTATCTTCCTGCATATAAAACCATGACTGGATCTACATCTGTTATTCAATTCTATGCCTATTATGCTCATAACTGGCAACAGCATCTTGCTTGAAAAGAAAACACAAACACAAAGTGGACAAATGCCTAACAGAAAATTTAGCAGGTTTCATCAATAACACATTACATGAGCTTTGTGCTGCTGTCCATGATAGGCATGCTTACTAAACCTGATGGGTTTAGTTTTTGTTCATTTGCTCCCAGACAGAAGAATTAGACAAATTTAACATGAAGTAGAGAATCTAATTTTAAATCCGCTAAGAATTTAGTGGACTTTGGCATTGGAAAGAAATGGAAAGTTGAGTTCTGTCATCTGAAGCCATATGGCAGTGACAAGTATTATAGTTTCCTGGTTTTTGTCATTTTAAAAGTAAAATGTGCATCAACTGTGAAGTTAAATGACAACAGAAAGGAAGTAAGGGCAAAAAAGAAGCACAAATCCTTAGCTTGCTCCTTTTTAGCCCATTGGAATCACACATGGCCAAGTTGCTCTCTTTCAGGTCAACAGACCCAGGTACACCAGTTACTGAGCAACAGTAGCACCACTACAAACAGCAAATTAACATACTCTACAGCTTCCAGTGGTCTTACATAAAATGATATCCACAAATTGAAAGTGCTTGGCTTTATTATTTAGTTAGTTAATCACTAAAATTGCAAGTGTGGGTTTGCCCGTTTTCATCTTCTGTAGTCAGCCTACTACAGGAGAAAACGTAGGAGCAGTGCTGGCCAGCCATGTCCATTGGGCACAAGGGAGGGTACCACACAGCCATACTGCAGCCGAGATGTGGGCGGCCAGGCGATGCTTTGGAGTTACTCCCACCCACTTCCAAGAGGCCGCCATCTTGGGAAGCTCTGCAGCCACGGCTCGGAGCCTCGCCCTGTTCCGGCACCAGAGGGCGCCCTTGCACCAGGATCCCGCCTGAGGCATGAGGCGGCGCGCTCGGGAGGAGGTGATGTGACTTCCCCAGAGGAACGAATGGTGTGTCAGTACTTGCCAGTCACCCACCCTGAGCTTTCCTTTTGGGGTAATAAGCGTGACTCTGGCTTTATTTCCAAAAGCTCTTCAAGAAGTTCAGTTTGCAAGTTTCTGTACATCTTGCTGAATATGCCATTTTGTGAATGCCACCTCCTTCCCAGCAAAGCATGGTGATCTGCACATTTCCAGCACTCCGTTTCTCTTCAGATGCAGTTTGAGTGTGCAGCTAATGGGCTAAAACATGACAGAGAGAGAGGGCTACTCTTCTGATCTGTGCTCTCCTGAGGGCAGAAGAAGACCCTCAGCAAGGTTCAACTGCCACTGTGGCTGGGACGTGAGAGAAACCCATTCCTCATGAGCTCCACTGCCCTCCTTGAGATGGGAGACTTAAATTGACCCTAAACCATCTCCAGCTGTGCTTTAGGAAGTCTAGCCTTAAATAGTCTCAGTGATGTTGATTCTAAAATATTCCCTTCATGACTAATTCATATTTTTCCTTGATATTTAATCTAATTTGCTGCAGGCTAAGCCCTCTGCTTCTTGGCCTGTTGACAAACGAAAATTACTAGTCCCTGTGCTCCTTTCTCTCTGAGGATCAACGGATTCTTATTATCTCTTTTTGGTCTTTTTCTGTTTCTTCAATCACTCATGGAGCATAAACACATCTGTTACTCTTCTCTTCCCACTTAGAGGAGAATCCAGTTCCAGGTGTTCGGCAATGGCAGAGGCAGAAGCAGACGCTATCAGCAAGTTTTAGGTAAATGCCATGTTCCACATACTCTTCTCTATTCCAAACCCTTCTGTGCCTAAATGCATTTAATTACCACCTACAGACTTTTACTGAAATACATATCCCTGGGGTGTTTCCTTTCTTGCTTTTATGGATGATATGTGAGGGTATCTTCTTCACTGCTCCTGCTGGCTTTAGTTTGGCAGCTGTAACGTTTCATTAATATTTTAAGCATTCTATAAGCTTCATGCTTAATATATTCGTTCCAGTGGGATGAAGTTCAACAAGACCAAGTGCCAGGTCCTGCACTTTGGCCACAACAACCCCAGGCAATGCTTCAGGCTTGGGACAGTGTGCTTGGAAGACTGTGTAGATGGAACAGACCTGGGGGTACTGGCTGGTGCTCTGTTGAACATGAGCCAGCAGTGTGCCCACATGGCCAAGAAAGCTAATAGCACCCTGGTTTATATGAGAAACAATATTTCTAGCAGGAGCATGGAAGTAATTGTACCTCTGCACTCAGCACTGCTGAGGCTGCTTCTCTAGAACTGTGTTCAGTTTTGGGTCACTCACTACAAGAAAGATATTGAGGCCCTGGAGTGTGTTCAGAGATGGGCAGTGGAGCTGTGAAGGGTCTGGAGCACAAATATTAGGAGGAGTGGCTGAGGGAACTGGGATTGTTTAGTCTGGAGGAGACTGAGAGGAGGCCTTACAGCTCTCTACAATTACCTGAAAGGAGGTTGTGGCAAGGTGGGGGTCAGTTTTTTCTCTCAGGTAACTGCAATAGGACTAGAGGTCTCAAGGTGTGCTGGGGTGATTCAGGTTGGACATTAGGAAAAATTTCTTCTCCAAAAGAGTGGCTAGGTGCTGGAACTGGCTGCCCAGGGAGGTGGTGGAATCACTGTCCTTGGATGTGTTCAAGAAACATTTAGATTTTGTACTAAAGGACATATTGGTGGCAGGTGGATGGTTGGATTGGATGATCTTGGAGGTCTTCTCCAACCTTGGTGATTCTATGATTCTATTCTGGAAAAAATGCAAATGGCAGACAAGACAGTGTAGTGGCTTGTGCAGGAACTGGGACAGTAGCTCAAGTTCCAAACTGAGATTTCATAGGCATCTTTGGTCAGCTATTTCACTTACCCTATATATCTCAATTTCTCCTTTGTAAAATGTAGATACATTCCTGTCCCACTTAGGAAATGCATTTATACTAGTGAGGTATTTGGAAGCTAAGAAACAAGAGCTAGGCCAAACTTTCATACAGCCATGTTAAGAAACTCCTAAAAATAAATAAATAAATAAATAAAATTGAACCAGATTTGAACCATTCTTCAGTTTTTGTTTATCTATCTCTAGCACTGGAAATTCCATGGACTTGTTATTCGCTGCTGTTGTCCTCGTAGCTGAAGCCTCAGTCTGGCAAGAACTCTGAAACCTGAGCAAAGTTTTCCTCACCATCTGCTTCTCTATGGTGGCTCTTGTGCATGCCCCACAGCAGAGACAGGGAGTGAGTTCCCAGATATGGGGATCTCCTTGTGTTCTGGGGTACCATGCACTAAGCAACATGTGAGCAAGCAACAAAGCTTTTAAGCTGTTATGGCTACATTTCCAAACAGAAATCATTGGAGGTCTAAAATGGAGAAGAATAAATTTCACCTCAACAGGCAGACATTTGTAAAGCAGACATTCTTTCCTCACAAGAGAAGTGGACTGGCATTCCCACCCACTGCCTGTGATTGCTGCCTGTGTCCCTAAAGCAACAGCCAACCCCACAGACCACAAAAACTTATAGTCCTGGTCAGGCATGCATTACCTATGAAAAAGTACTCAGTGCAGTGGGTATTTTTACTTTAGGCATGTTATCAGAACACAGATGAAGCTCCAGGGAAAAAAAGTAAAGCATGCAATCTGAAATTAATTTTCAAATCTTTGTCCCACAGAATTACTTAAATGTCTGAATCTAAGTTTCCACAAGAGCATCTGGGCTATATAATGCAAGTTCAGTAAGTCTGAGCCCTTTTTTAAAGTTTAAGCACACTCTTCATGCTCTTCACAATCTCAGTGAGCGTACACAGTGCATGTGAGGGCCTCACCATGGCTATGTGTACACAGTGATTTTACAGCCCCACCAGATACCATATCTAGCACTTGCACAATTGTGCTCCTATACAACAAAGGGTAATGTGACTCTAAAAATCCCAGATAGAATGGGCAGCTCCTCAGAAAATTTCCAAGCTTTTTGCAAGAGAGAAGTAATATTTAGGAAAAAATGCCTCTATGTTAAGCTTGTTATCAGATAGTCCATTTTATTTTGTTTTCTTCAGCCCCCTTGACAGCCACTACTGATGATTATGTTACATCACTGAAAAGGATGGAATTACTAACATATCCTCAGGTAAGTGTCTTTGGGTTATCCATCTGCTCTCAGATTAAACATTACTGTCAATAGTGCAAGATGAAATTTGCATTACTGTAATAATGGCATTGTCTTTTTTTTCTTTTACTTTTGCTGGACAAGACTTAAGAATTAGCAATATAATGGTGTCATTCTGCATAAGAAAAGTGCTGGGCCTACATCGTTTCACAGAACACTGCAAGCATCTTACTAGTACAAACAAAAAGAGCAACTCACCATAAAATAAAGGGAACAAACACTATCCATTCAACAGTGCAGACTCCAGTGTTGTTCTTTATTATATTATTTAAAAGGAGCAGATTTATTTGGTCATAAATTAATAATTCAGAAGGTGTAAGAAGGCACAGCCAATTAGCTGCAGTAATTTGCATTTTTATGCTACCTAGTTAGTTTTCTAAGGTTCTTCTCTTCTATTATAGCAATGCAAATGCCATCTTCCCAAAGGTGAATAGCCAACCTGTTTTTTGTTTGCATGGTAATGAAGCCTTTTCAATTATTGAAAGGCCAAACAATTTAATAATTTTCTAAGACAAATCTTTGTTCCTACACTTTTTTTTTTCTTATATTGTAGTGAAACATGCTTCTTCAATTTATCTTGAAATTGAGAGGCTATCAGGTGGCTGATTTTCTGTGGTTTCTGAAATCATGTCTAACCGTACTTGTGCAATTTATCCCATGAAGGGAGGTAGTAAAATTCTTAGGGGCTGACAAATAGCCCTGTGCATGATGCTTTGTTCACAGTGTGGGATTCCTTGAGCCTTGCACAAAAACAAAGTGAGAAGGATTTAATGCATGAATTTCACTCTAAGGAGAACTTCCATTTCTTATCAAGTAAGGCAGGAATACTCCATATGTGGTGGCGACCGCACCATCAGAAGCTTTCTGCCACCTTCTCTTGGTCACTACTATACAAGGATACAGTCTTACTCAAATGGATGTCTTTACCTTCTGAGGAATACTCCTAAGGCCAGGGAAGCTAAAGTTAGAAGACTTTACTGCAGGCATGGCAATGAACCTGGTCACCATAGTGCTGTAGTCCAGCTCTACTTGTATCATTTCATCTCTGCCTTCCCATGCAGGGCACCAGCAAATCCCACTGGCTCTCTGGGAGTTGCTCCTAACCTGCAGCTGGCCTGACACATACTTATTTTTCCGTTTTTACTTGGTATTTTCCTTTCCAAATGCTTTCCATCTGAGGCCATTTCATTTTATTTTTATAATTATTTTATTTTTAATACAACTCCTCATTCCAGATGTAGGATAGTACATACACTCAAGCATACACATGAGCAAAGTAATGCTGAGGCTGTAAATGTCTTTGAGGCAGAGTGCAAACTGAAACAATTCTACAGACATTTCAGAGGACCAGTGGGGATTAGTCAGGGGAGGGGAAAAAAAAAACAAAAAACCAAAAACAAAAAAACTAGATAAGCAAAGATGTTACATGATTTTCTAAGACAACCTCTAAAGGAACCTGGCTCTCCAGGTTTCCAGGAGAGCTACTAGATGGTTGAAAAAGATATAGGAAACCTGCCCTTCCCATTCACTTGTGGGAAAAACACAGAATGAATGACTGATCGTAAGAACAGTAGGGTGTGTCACTGTGTTGTAAAAATCTTTCTTCCTTATTTTTAATTCTTCATGGAGGCTCTGTGGGAAGGCGCAGCTCTAAATCACTCCAAGCCACAGGGGAGAGTGGAAGAAGAGTGGACAGCTGAATCAGCTATGAGACCAGTGACTCAGTGGCAAGCAAAATTATGCTAGCAGGTATAACAAGGTGAAACAGGTGCCAGCAAGTAAGAAAGGAGAAACAAAATAGTGAGTAAATAAGGAGTATCTAGAGTTAACAAAAATAAAAAACTGAGCAAATAAAGGGAACTTTTAGAGCTGCGTTGCATTTCTCTGTCCCCTTCATACGTGGACAGAAATGTGGAGCTCTACAGGTGCTTTTTTAGTGACCAAAGTTCATTTCGGGAATTTATGTGAATTTCCATCATGTCAATCAGAAAAATCAAACTTTCATTATATAGGGAAGATTGAGTTAATTTCAGAGCTTATATGCCTGATAATTAACTTATATATTAAAATTATTTGCAAAGCACATTTTTTAAGAATATCATTAAGTTCTTACCCTATACCATCTCAGCAGAATATGACTCCCATTTCACATTTTTGACTAAAAGATATTAAAAGGGACCTGCTGACTCTAATATGACTCTTTCCATCCCACATCTACAAGATTCCTTTGTATTAAGTTCTGTATCAAGACCAATGATGCCACTATGCCATACTGGACACTGATCTTGATGTCAGATTTCTTGTTCAGAGAAAGCCCACCACAATCTTCAATGAGTTTCTTCAGTGGCCATTTCCATTCACTCTTGTACAATTACTTCAAGCCTACTCTCTAATTCTGGGCAATGGATTTGTCCAATCTTTGCCAGAGAAATTAAAGATGCTTTTATATCAGTTTCTTCTTGTTACTAAGTTAAAATCTTTGAATTTAAATCCCTCATTTTCAGTGTACGTGGGTCTGTCTGAAAGTAATGCTTCCTATTTATTTCCATGGGAAAAAAAAAGAATAGATAAAAAACACAATAACACTGTTTGATAGAGCACATTCTCAGCTACAAAACACTACTTTTCAACACAGTCACCATTAGTTATGCATCTTTGTCAGCAATGAACAAGAACCTGCATGCCGCACCCATAAAAATCTGCACCGGCAGAGGTGACCACTGCCATTGTTGTCACTTCTGAAATGCACCACCACCACCTCAGTGTGCTCACATCCACTGTTTGGCCTCCATAAACATTTACCAAGCGTCAGTGAATGTCAGTGAAAGCCATTTTTTTTCACATCGTGGAATTCAATGACACACCTTTGATTCATATGCACTTCTTTGTCACACACCATTCTGTCATACTGCCCCTATGCCACACAGCAACAACAGTAATGGAATATTGTTGGGAAGGTTCAGCTAAGCTGCAAATGCATAGGCGAAGCTGTGCCCTGCCCCTCCTCCTCCATCAGACAACAAAGCTCCAAGCCAAACTTCACCACAGAGCTATGGCCTCTGTAGCACATTTTCTCTCACACTCACAGCAAATCTGCACCTGGATAATACAAGTTCCCCGCTTCTATTCATATTCTCCTGAATATACTCCAGTGATCACTTTAGCACTTTGTCCAGGATGCACTATGAGAGATACATGTGTATGATTATCCATCATAAAATCAAATCCTTCTCAGCCCATGTTTTCCAGCACGGAGTCTTCCATTCTACAAGTGTGTTTCACACTGTTCCACATTACATGAACTCTTAGAAATACCATCTTTTTCTTTGTTGTCAAGAAAATCAGGTTGCTCTGCATCGCTCTCCAAGCCTGTTTGTCATGTAATTCTCTATCAGTTTTAGTGGTATAGGGAAACTTTGCCAATAAAATGCTAGGTTTCTGTCTCATCAATAAATAATGTAGGGGAGAAAGCTCAACTGGGAAAAACTTTTACCATGATTTTTCCTTATTGACAGCTATAAGAGCTATTATTTTTAATTACATTCATAGATATCAGGTGGATTTTGTTCTGAAATCATTTTTAAATGATTTCAGTACAAGATTAGATTTTTCCCATTTCTTAAAACTTCCCCAGTTTGAAGACTTAGTCATCTACATTAAGTGCCCATGGGGGTCTTTTGCCAGTTCCTTTAAAACTATCAGATGCTTGTTAAATGGACATGCAGATTTAAAAATGTGTAACATTAAAAAACTGCTGTCTAACTGGTTAAAATTAAAAGATTACATCATCATATCATATGACTATACCATCTGGCTTTCCCCAAATGCAAATACAAAGTGACTGAGACTCAGATTTCCATGAATTCTTTCCAGTTCCGCTATCATCATACAGCTACAGAACAATCGTATCACTGGGAATCCCAGTACAATGTAAGCCCCTTGGCTGTCTCTTCATTCTTAAATCTGTTAAACATAGATTTGGTCTTTAACAATTTGTTTCCACTACTTCCTCAAATTTGTAAGACAGTTATTGTTATGATTTCTCCAGGTTGGTTTTTTTTTCCACTTTTCACTATGATTTATAGATGCTTTTATTTTACTTTGACCCTTACTACTCCTTCCTTAAGTCTCTGCAACAGCATCATTCACAAATATGTAATTTGGGCATTTAGTACAATGTTATTCAACAGCAGACAATTATCTTTCTAATTTTTCTGTTTACATATTCTCCATTTGATTGTCAATATTCAGGTTTATTAAATTGTTCTTTTCAAACTCCAAAGAGTATGTATTATTGGCAGAACTCACAGTAAAGATGTAATCAAGATAAAATCAGCTTCATCTAAGAAGCCACTGTCTTTCGAATTTTGTAATTAACTCTTCACTTCATAAGGTCCCATTTAGATTTCTGTCCCACTGGATATCATTGCTGTTTATATATGTATCCTTTCAATAATGAAGTTGATTCCTTAAAATCAGCAGCTAATGTCACATGTCTTTTAAACTGATGTCATCTTGAACAGATAACTGTTCTTGCTACATATTCTAGCTCAATAGCTAAACAGCCAGTGACCTAATTCTGTGGTGCGTTTGAACATTTCTAGTGGACCAAAGTTAGTGATGTACCTTGTGTTTTATCAATGTAGCTTTGATTCTGCTGAATCCTTCTGGATTTCATCAGTAGTCAGTAATTTGGACTTGGGCAAGGCCATTTTAAAACAGTGTCTCTCTTACTTATGTATTTTTAATTTAATTTTTAATATTATTTTTCAATAATTTTGAAATTATGAGCATGAGAATCCTCCTATTTGTTTTCAGAACACCTTACTTTGTGCATACAAATGAGAAATTTCTGCACATAGCATAATGAAATACCTGAAATTAGAATAAGTCTAGTTGCAATTGAGCAATTGAGCTACATTATCAACTATTTTACATTTTACTGTTATATTTGCTACAGACAAGGTCAGACAGATGACAGGCCAGAAAAGGAAAATCAGTGTGAAAAAAGCAGATATTCCATATTTTTTCTTCTGCACTTGACTTTCTTACAATCATTCTACTGGTTATAACAAGTATGAAGCACAACAGAGACTAGACAAATGTGTTAAGGGCTTCTATTAGTAAATTTCTTAGTACAGCTGTCATTATTTTTTTGGTTGCTATGGAGACTTACTAGTTTGAGGCATCACTGTTTCAATGATTTTCCATGGCAATACTGCTTTGGCTCCAGAGCACACCCCAAAACAACCACGAATGTCTTCCAGGATAATTTATCTCTAGTTCATACTAAAATATCTACAGAATTATCCAGAATATGGTGAGAAGCAATCAAACCTACTAAAAGATTGAGGTGAAGAGCTACTTAGTAAAGCTACTGTTAGGTAGAATGAATTTCATAATTAGAATTAAAAAAAAAAAAAAAAAGTAAAAATACATAGCTGGGAGACAATACGAAAAGCAGAGTGTTCTGTCAAAAAAAAAAAAAAAGTATATATTCCTTCACAATAATTTAGATTTTAAGCCTCAAGATCAGAAGATCTCGGGTAATTCTCAGTCTTCTCGGAAGTTATAATATTCAGTTCCGTCAGGTTTCCTCTTTTCGTCTTTATGCTCAAACAGAAATAACCATTTTATTTTCCCATCTTAGATAATTGTTGCTTTGTAGAAATGTGTATGCAGAGCATTTAAAAAATTGCACAGACCACTAACGAATGCTCCAAGTGGCAAAAATCATAAACCACTTTGTATGGTCAAAGCATATAGCTATTATATGGATGAATGAAAATCTCACAGTGAAGCCATGTAAAATATTCTGTTCAGAATTTAAAACACTCTGTGCTTGATACTCTTTTTAGCTGCTGTGCTGAGATATAAACTGCCAGAAGTAATTGGTTACATGTCAATGGAAGAGGAGTGAGGAACTCCCACCCAACCTGGTAGTGCTGGACCTCAGCACGCAGAAGTGCCAGGGGAAGCATACTGAAAGCTTTATTTATTTTCAGTGGTTTTCCTACTCCTGCCCTTTGTCACATCTTCCATCCTAGTTTCCTTTTTACACTGTAGCTTCAGTGATGGTTTATTAGAAAAGCAAATATTGTCCACAATTCTCAGGATGGATAGCCACCCAATGCTGGAACAGTTCAAGTGAAAACCAGCACAAGAATTAATAGGATAAGTTTTTGCCAACACTGTGTTACCTCTGTCTGTTCAGGATCAGGATTCAAAGATCTAATTCAGTTTAAGAAAAGGACAAATAAAAAATTGCAATGAGAAAGAGAGACCTTTTCTGACAAATCACCCCTGTGACTTCCACACTCTTGGTAGCAGAGGCACGGACAGCCTCCAACCCTCCTGCAGTGCTCCTCTGTGGGCTCTCCCTCTTGTTTCTCGTGACTAACATCCACATGACTGGAATGTTTGCCTGCAGCTCATAGGTATTTCGGGGCTACAGCTGGATATTTGGCATATGTATAGTTTTTCTTTGCTAGTTTTGTGTACTTTATTGATGAAAAAGGCAAAAAACCATTAACAGCAATAACAAAAATCATTTTCTGTTTTTCTCTTAAGAATTTTACTTCACTGCTATTTGGAAGTTGCACAAATAAGTATCTCCAATTTTTTTCAATATGTCCTGGTTTTCATTTTCTTAATGTTGTGCATGGTGAATTGATTTTGTTTGCAGGTGTTTCATTGGCATTGCCAATATATTTTCCATTAACTTACATCTTTGAAAGAACATGCAGACCCTATACACTCATCTGAGAACATTTTTTTCTGTAGAATTCACACACACCATATAATGTTGAGTCTTCACTTCGCCTCAAGCAGAAAGGATTTCCTGCTTGAAAAAAAAAAAAAAGAGAGAAAGATTGTTTGTCTTCAAACAATTTTGGACGCTCTTTGTGCTAGAGATACTGGCTTCCAGTAAGCCTATGTTGGGTTGCAATTCTCTAAGAAGGTTTTGAACTAGCGACCAACAAACTGAGTTGCCAAATCATGGTGCTATGTATTGAGATGTCAGTTAATTAAATTCTGGGACAAGGAATAGAATGGCATCTGCATTATAAACATGCGGGAAAGTCTTATCACTGTTTGACATATGGCTTCTTTTTATTCAAAAACAAGTCTGTATGGAATATCTTTATTGCAGTTCAAGAAAGAAAATACATGAGATTGCAGCAGCTGGTATAAATGGGGAATATACAGAATATCTGGGCTACAACACTCTATATTTTCCCTGATGAACAATATGTTGGCAGCATACCATGAGAAATCAGTGCAGTCTGATATCTTGGTTTACCTTTTTTTTTTTTTTTTTTTCTTTCCCTGTGGAGTATGAAAGCAATCTAGTTTTTCTAAGGTTAAGTGTGGATTTCCATTTACGTATGTAAACCAAAATAACAAAATTGTGTGAGACCACATGTTCATCTAGGCTGTTAGCCTATAACTAACTTCATAAAATCTTCTTCAAAACCCTTCTTCACTTAACAGAAACCTATAATAATGCTGGAAATTATGTTTACATAAGTAATGTTTTACCATGAGGCCTCCCTTCAGCCTTCTCTTATCTGGGCTGAACAAACCAAGGGACCTCAGCCACTCCTCATACACCTTGCCCTCCAGAGTCTTCACTGTCTTCATAGCCATTCTTTGGACTCTGTCTCTACAGTGGTGAGCGGTGTCTTTGTAGTTTTCCTGTGTCACTCAATGTCACTTCCAGGGGCAATACACTTTCTGCCTAAGCTATGGAAGAGTATCCCTGCTCTGCCAGGCTGGCCTTCTGCCTCATCTGCTTGACTCGACATTTTGGAATTGCTTGTTCCTGTGCTCTTGAGACATGGTACTTTAAAAAGGACCAAAATAAACATAGTTACCACGGGTAGGTTGGTAATAACTGAAATTTGAAAAAAAAAAAAATCTTGTTTTCTGATGAATTTTTTCTTAACCCAGGATAGTAAAATTATTCTACTTTTAAAAGGATTGCACTCAGATTTGGGAAAAAATATCTTCCTGGTATCCATCAAAACCTTCAGAAGGAAAACCCCCAGAAACTGAGACATGAATATTTGTTTCTGTCCAGCAGTAATATATATATAAATATATACATATATGACACAAGGAAATCTATAATAACTTGTGTGAATCTGACCTCAAACCATCAAATCTAAGGCGGCTGTGAAAATCACTCCCATACAGAACTGATTAGACATTAGTGGTTCATACAGAACCACTGCGGACTAACTGTACCTGAACAATCAATCCCTATTGTCACAGATGGACTCTTCCCAGAGACCAATATGTGTTCCAAAATGAAAGAGGCATAAACAAAGAGACTAATCAGAATGAAACAGAAAGTTCAATTAGACTTCTCTGAAAAGGGAAATGTGTCCTTACGGCTGTGATCAGATCAGAGTATAAAGAAATGAGTAAAACTCTGAGGTAGAAGAACTTGAGGGAAGTGCTTGCACATCCTGACATTTGATTGCCTAACTGTAATCTTAAGTTTTCAGAGTATGTTGCAAAAGCATGTAGTGCAGAAGCACTGACACAGTTGCTATCAGCAAGGAGTAAAATTAGGATCAAGGAACAAGAAAAAATTAGAAATTTCCATGCTTCATTTTAAAGAATTTCATCTACAGAGTATGGGTGACGAGGCTTCATTACAGTTACCTTGGGAGACACTTGACTGGTGGACGAAGTGGTCCCATGAGCCCTCTGCCTTCTGGCAACTGACCTGTAATAGAGAACAAAAGGCTGACTGACAGCCAAAATTAGATATCAATCACAGTGAGTTGTGCAGATCTTCAATCCTACCCTAAGAAAATTAACTTGAAATTACTAAAGCTCCACTGAATTGAACAGAATAGTTCCAACCTCATTAAACCTGTTCAGAAAGTGGGGCTTTTTTTTGCCATGTGATATTAAGAGATCTTCATGTTAAGACACTGGCATTTTCTCTTATGTCAATCTTTTGATGCATTTTGATATTTTTCATAAGAAATTCCTTCACACAAAAATCATTATAAAAAGAAAAACCTAGTTTGCCAAAACCCAAACAGGTTTCTTTTTTTGAAACACTGCATTATTTTTTTCCTGAAGAGAGATCATCCTTTAAAGGAACTGTCCTAGAAACTTTTTATGCAGGTTGTCCTCTATTTCAAGATCTATATAAAAGCACTAAAATCCTCTAAAATCCTTCTGTAGCGGTTGCACTTGGTGTATGTTTATTTTAGGTTCTCTTCATGACAAAATCAGATGGTGAAATATACATTTCTTTAAAATAAAAGGTGGTGGAAAATGCAGGTGGAGATCTAATGAGACTTTCAAAGGCATAGAGCTATATGATTTCCATTGATGGGAAAAAGAACTCTCTATTCCATCCATATTTCAGGATCCTGAGTCATTTGGGGTGCTCTACCTCTTATGTCAACCTCAGGTGTTCTCATTTATTGCAGAGGAGAACCCTGGGCCAGGGCTCCCCTGGGTAGCGCTGGGGAGATGCAGGGTGTCCCTTTCACAGGGCAAGAGGCGGCATCAGTCCTTTCCTCCCTTCAACCCTGCAGCCACGTGACCTCCAAAAAGTTCTCTGCCAAACGTAGCAGTCAAGCAATTCCTGAGTTTGTAACTCACTATTTCAGGGTGTTACTTTTTCCCAAGTAGATGGTTCTGAGACTATAAAATCCTGCTGTTTCTGTAAGCCAATATAGGAAATCCTTTAGTTCAAGTTGCAGGTGTCTGCGCAGTAAAACTGAAAGTCTGGATCCAAACACAGCTGATGACTCACTTGGAAACTGCTACAGACACACATAACAGCACTTGTAATAGTGGTCATCTTCTTTAGAAAAACATTTTACGTGCAAAAATGAAAGCCTGTTATCCTCCATTTGATGACTGACCACTCTATTCACTGTTGTTTGGATTTTTTTTTCCTAGTAGTGAATTTTACAACTTTAAACACTGAAGGTGAAAGACTGAAGTTGTCCTTCAAATCATCTCCCCCTCTCTTGCTCTGAATACTCATTAAATTAAATGCAAATTTAATTCTTACAGTAGCTGTGCATTTGGTCTGTATTATGGTAATTATACTTGTGTATATCTGATACCCAGTTAGCTCCCAATATAGCCCCACAGCTTGAATAGCTTTACACAGCTGAAGCAAGAAAATAAATCATAGTTCTAATGAGAGTTCAAAACTCTGTAACAGAATTTGCTGGAAGAAGTATGAAAATAATTCAAACTGGAACAACTCTGGAATAAAAGAGAATATTTCAGTATGTATTGAAACATGACCTAAAAATGCCAGTAAAGCACTCTGCTTTTTCTATTATTTGAACTGCAAGAAGTCTCTGTACTCTAGAGTAAAAGTAAGTTTTCACTCCTGGTAAAATCGCAGTATGTAGATTTTTCAGTACTGTATATTTTATGTTACAGAGCCTTATTCTTTAAATTGACAACTGAGTTCATAAAACAGCAGAATTGATACTAGAAATGTTGAAAATGTCAACATTTGTCCTTTAAAAATGAGGCTTCCAGAGAACTAATTAATCAATATTCAATCTCTCTAACCAAGATCTTATCATTAGGGGAGGAGGGAGTGTCCTAAAACATAAGAACAGGATGTTTGTTAATTGAGTTGCTTCAGAAGGATATAGAGATGAAAAATAGCATGTTTTTTTTTTTTCTTTTTTTCCTGTGTGTAAAGGAGACAGAAACTGCTAATGTATATCACAAATTCACATTTTTTGTGTATTTATTTGCTATTAGACCAGCTTTGAGATTCTGCATTAATAGTAAGCGGGTAAAAACAAGTGCATGACAACTGCAGAAGCTCCATTTTTCCAATTGCTATTGTAATAACAATTGTCCCAGATATGTAGAGTAACCCTGGAAGTGAGTTATATTAACTTCTCTACTCATGACGCCCTCTGCATGTCATGATGAATGACTGCTTGGAGAACCACATCCAGCTGTTTGTTTTCCCTTGGAGATAGAATACATGTTTGATACCGTTACACTATGCTCATGGCTGCAAAGCGCTTTTAAGCAGCAAGATTAGTTTTAAGAAGATATCACATTCCTTCTTGTGACATACAGAAGACAGGTCACATTCCAGCTTTGAGTCCTTTAGCTTATCAAAGCTATTTTTTAATTATAACAAGCAAGACCTTAACTACTGGAACATGACAAATAAGCAGAGGAGACCACAATGCCTTCTTAAGCATTCATACAAGTGCAAGTTAGTTTGGGTGGTGATTGTTTAGTCACATGTGGCACGTGATGCATGTGACACATCACTCATGCTTATGCAAAGCACATATGAAATACTACAGCCCAACTTTGAACTCAAGGAAAGGAACTGCTAAAGACAGGACACATGTCTGGTACTGTCTGTACAGGAAACCGATCAGTCATATTAAAAACCATCCCAGAATGGCACTGTCCTCTTTATTCCCAAATAAGTGCTGCTGATTCATCACTAATTTTAAAGTACTGATGTAACATAAACTTGATAATAATATGAAAAAAAATGCATAGAGCTCTGTACAGAGCACCTATTAATGATACACACTATTTTGTGTCAAGTATTTAAACACTGGGGCTCACTTTTGCACAGGCAGGCAGCAGTTTCAGGTGCACAGACAGCAGTACGTATTACAGGGTTTTTATTCCCAAGGGCTTTCAGTCAGTATTCTTTGGACCAGGTCAATATATACATTCCAATGTATTTTCTTCTTTAAAAGAGCTTCAGTTATGTATTGAGATTATCACATAGAGAAGAGGAACTGAGTCGAAAGAATTTCATAAACCTCAAGTTTGAGAGATATACTCAACCTATACATTATTGTATGCTCAGCTAGTAAAAACTTTGAGTGCACGACAGAAATCCAGAGTCCAAAAATCAACAATAAGTCTTCAAATATAGTGCCAAGAATGTGAAATTCATCCTTTGCTTAGGTATAGTTATAGCAAAGAGTGTTTCAGAGAACAAAAGCAGCTACCCAGAAGCCAGCTGTGTACATGTTTATATCTCTAAAACAGCTGCTGCCTTTGACCATGCCACAGAGAGAGAAAGTCTCCTCCTTTCCCACTGGCCACTATATTAAGCAGCTTGCTGTAATGGCCGCATAGCATTTGGCAGTTGCAGGCATGGTAGCAGTTAGCATTAATAAAAGTAGAAACTGTTCTCACAGTTGCGTGTCTCACAGCCGCATGTGTGAAACGTATCACATTTAGTGTAGACAAACTGGACATCTATAGTACGGATGAGCTGAGATAGCAATAAAACAAATGTGTTCAGCTATGTGTGTATCCGTGTGACCAAATACAGCATCAGAAGTTCAGTAATTATGTAGCCAGAAAATATACAAATATAATGATTACTGAAATCACTGCTTGTTTATTTTGCTTCCCTTCGGAGCATGGTGTTGCATTAATAAAACTGATAACTTTGAGGGCGTTTTAATATAAACATGAATGCCCTGCTGCATGAAAAATAACGTGGTTGCATGCATGCTTAAGTATATTTTTCTTTATACCTTCATCTGGAGGGAGGGAATGAGTCAGAGCAGACAGCATATAGCTCTATCTGTACCTGTCTATTCCCAAAATATCACAACAAATATTTAAGGATCTTTACAAGTGACAGAACTAAAGGTCAGGGTTATAGCAAAGGGCAGGTTGTGGAGGAGGGGATTAGCATTTCTCTAAGTGATTTCTTCTCCCATCTATTTTTTATATCCTCCACAAACAGGCCTCTCTAATTTCAAACACATTTTTTGAATTCTGCAGAGAAGTCAGTTCTAAAAAGGCACCATCCAAAATAAATGTTTTTCTTGGCTCATGCATCAACTATCCCATTTTCTTTTCTAGTATAGATATGGGCGGGAGAAGGCATATGTGTGTGTATACTGTGTGTATACACAAATATCAGTATACTCTTTATTTAGCATTCTGTACTCATACATCACTTATACAGAGATATTGACTGGAAATCTTTGCTACTAAGATATTTTAGTCTCTTTTTCATTGAAAAAAAATTATGTAATAGATTGATTAGATTAGCATTCATCTGTCTTAACTGGCTGATAGGCTGAAGTCTGAAGAAAGGTCCAGGTGTTCAGCTCTTTTGCAAAACATACCTTTATTTTATATATCTATATAGAGGGCAATTCTCCAGCATCCCCCCCACACACTGAATTCTCCTCTTTTAAGCAGCTGTAAACTGTGTGCTGGGTCATCTCTGAATTCATATAGACTGCATTCACTTTTTGTTTATTTTTAAAGATTGCTTTTAGATTAGAAATCCATAAATGGCTTTGTGGAATGGCGACCCTTCAGCTCTCATCCTCTGCCTTGTCACTGCCCAGCAATAAAAAGCTGTTTCTAAAAGCAAACTAAAACCAATATTTCCTAAAGATTGTAATATAAAATGCTCATTTCAGTTTTTCTTCTCATTTGTGTTTTGGCAAGCAGTGCTCCAGGTTTCAGATGAAATTTTTCAGTAAATAGTTTTCTCTCTCTCAAAATGTGTGGCCAAAACCAAAAAGCATAAGGAATCTGATTCTCAATAGCTTTTCAGTTCAAGTACTCACATATACCATTTTGCAAAATGAAGATAGACAAGGAAAACAGAAGCACTGATCTGACAGCAACTCACAGCCATCAAATACAGGTATAATTTATTCCCATTCAAGCTGCTGCAGATGGCACCAAGTTCTCCTCTCCCTGTGTATGATATATGTGACTCAGGAGAGGCGCTTGACCTCTCCAGCCCACAGAAAGAGAGAAAAGAACATGCCAACTCTGACTGTCTGAGAGGGGGAAAGAATACAGGCTTCTTGTGCTTTTAACTTGGCCATTAAATCAGAAGAGGAAGAAAAGGAGAACACTACTTAGGGATAAAGATGAAGAGAGCTTTTATATACTTGCTTCAGTGTATGTTTTCAGTAACCTGTTACAAGACATGCAGACTATCGGTCTCACTGCTTTTGAACTTCAGATAGCCATTTACCCAATGGAAACTGCCTCTACTCCTGTATTCTCAGCTTGAGCCTCATTGTAATACATTGTATTTTTTTAAATTGCATTAATATTAGATAATTCTGATTAAATTAGGTGATAACACAGAAAACTGATGATAGGATGTCAAGGAAATGATAAAAGAAGACAAATGCTTTGGATTTTTGTGAGAGGCAGAGTGAGAAAGCAAGTGTGTACTAATGCATGGGAAAGTGGTTAGGCTTACTGAATACAAGACAGGGAAATCAGTGCCTCCTGACCAGAGGTCTTGCAGCCTAAGTATGGGGTACCAATACCCTTATCTAGTATTGCTGTTCATTGTTAATTCAGATACACTCTCATTACTATACATTCATCTATCAGTAGCTTTCAGTAAGATAATAAAATGGATGAGTTTAAGATTCCTACATTTGTTTTTCCCCTTAGTAAATCATTCTCACTTTTGCTTCAGATCATTGGATTTTATAGGTTTCTCTATTGGTGGAATGAACTGAAAGTATCTGCATTAAAATGAGTCAAGCCTCTAGGGACTGAACCAAGTAATAAAACAACAGGTCACCAGAGTTCACCTGGAGCTTGGATCAGACCATCCCCTAGTCTTAGGAAGAAGCTGCACGGGGCAGTGGGAAAATAAAAGTACACAAGGTGAGATGGATAGCCACAGCCAGAAGCAGCTGTGTTCAGTGCTGTGGCAAGCCTGCATGCTGCCCTTGATGAACCAACAGCCACAGTGCAGAGGGCAAACACAGCCCCCATGTTGCTTAGTGCTCCTACATGGCTCCATGCATACCGGCACAGCCCCTGGTGAGCACTCAGCGCCATCAGACAACATGTGCATAAACAAAGCCTAGGCTTGACAAAAAGCACAGCTTAAAATTTAGACACACACAGTAACTTTGGAAGTTTCTCCTGAATTCACAAAAAAAAAAAAAAAAAGGTAAAAATGCGAGACTTTCTCTCATCAATAGCAAATATGTATGGGGCTTTTTGGAGATGGCTGGGGGGTAACTATAATGAGGTAGAAGTCAGTTCAGGAAATGAGTTTTTGAGCTTTTAGCTGGTTTTCAAAGGATCTGAACATTTTAATACTGTAAGTATTGAACTGTTCTGTTAACAGTTAAGCAGTCATGGCTTTATCAGAGGTGCTGGGCAGATCAAGACTACACCTTTCCCACTGGGCAGTCATTGCTTTGTAATTATTTAAATCAAGGTAAACATAATAACTGCTTTCAAGAATGGGCAAACTATTAACATCAGTTGTTCTTTTCTTGCAGATAAATTTTGTTCACCAGAAATACTTTATTGCAAATTTTATACACCTTTTTCATCTTTGGTTGCCTTGGTGCACTGGCCTGTATTGATTCAGGTTATACAACTCTGTGTGACCAAGAGATATAGCCAGAGACACTTTGGCATTCTTCAGAAGAAGCAGCCTTTTCAAATGTGGTTTACTCAATTGGAAAAACAAGGCTTCATGCCTACGTTTTAGTCACAGGTTTTCCTGTTCTGTTGAAAGATGGGTTTGAGTTTTGAGTCTGCAACAATACCAATAATAATTTATTGAAGGCAGTACACATGTATTGCTCCTCAAATGCTTAAAAAAAAAAAAAAATTAAGAATGGACCCTCAGCACACATGGGAAGACATGTATATGGCTGCAAACTTGCATTTTGGAGATCCATATCTTAGTCCCAGTATATTCCTGCATTGCTGGGTAACCATGGAGGAGTCATTTTACCACAGCTGTCCTCTCAGAAAAATATGTATAATAATAAAAATTATTATATATTTTTTATTATTATATAATAAAAAATAATAAATCAACCTGCCTTGGGAAGAGCTTTGAAATCTATGGGTGGATAGTATTGAGTAAGAACAGGGTATTACTAGTAATTTATTTATTTATTGTTCAGTTGTGTGGATAATGGTCCACTTTATCCACTGCTACACCACAGCAGTGATAATAATAAGCATTATGATCTTGGCAGCTGAAGTACTTCTCTTGCAACCACTGGCCAAACAGTCATTTCAAGTCCCCCATCTCTTGCAGATGACAGGTGGAAGATCCATTGTGGATTCCTGCCATGAGCTAGAACCTCCAGAGTTAGAACCTTCCTTTGTAAATCTTGCCTGCCCCAGATCCCCACTCTCTCCAGCCTTGGTGCCTCCTTTCCCCTTCCCAAAATGCCTTATGAGAAATAAGCATGTGAGAAGTCTCGTTCCCCTGCAGTGCCACATGGTAAGGAGGGTGACATCCTCAGAGCAACACCTGCATGTTGCCAGCTTAAGTATGGACCTCTTCCTCCAGTTTTCTCATTTTCTCCATTGAAGACTGATGCAGGTTAGAAAAAAAAACATAGTAGCAAAGCACCAACATATTTTCTTCTCTGGAAGGATGGTATTCAATAAGCTGAACATGACTTCAAGCCATTGACAAATTAGATGAATGCTGGTTTGCACAGATATCCAAGCAAGCAATCACGATACCAGATTTGGCTCTTGTAGCAGAAATGCTAAGACATGACTTGAAACAGTGATTAAACACCTGGTAGGAAGGCAGGACCAACCCAGGGGAGCAGAAGGGGGGGAGCCAGACCTTATTTAAGGGTTGGCAGTGGAAGCAAGGGTATCTGGAGATTCTTGCGTGCTTGAGGTCTTCTGAAGGTATGCAGCTTTTCCCCTCCCTCCCTCCTTATTTCTGTGCCCACTGATGTTGTGTTTGAGCAAATCGTTGCTCACTGCAGCCTGGGATCTTGCTGCTCTGCTGTCCTTCTTGGGCTTTCCATCACATTACAGTTCTCCATCCCCTAGGAAAAGATTTTTGGAAGAAGGAGCTGTCTCTGGTCTAATTAGATCTAGCACCATCACTGAATTAATGTGGATTGTTTGTTTTTGGCTAAAACTACATGTGATTCTGTAGAACTAGACATCACAAAGGTGGCTGCCTCATTAACTTTCTGAGAAATCTCACAATTTTAAAATTGAGCCAATCCGCTTTAGTAGGAAAGAAAAAATACTAAATTATACACAGGATAAGACTGTGAAATTCCTGTGGAAGATAATACTTCGAGGGCACAACATTTATGTAAGAATTGGTGTCAGTTTCATTAAATTTTTCCCCGAAGTTTGGTTTCCCTTTTCAACTGCTGTCATCCATATGATACAGTTCTGTCACTACCAATGGGAGCTAGCTTAATTTTTTAATCTAAAAATGAAATCTTCCCATTAGGTCTTTATTAATTCCTGAGCCCCCTCCTCTTGCTTGTCTCACTTGTAATTTTTTTATTTTTATTTTTTTACCTCTACATCAGCACTGCCTTCAAAACTTTCGTGCTGCTAGTTTACTAACCCAGTACTTATACTTTTTTGATTCATAATACATCATCACAACAGACTTATTCCTGGTGGTAGGTCTGTGCTGCCCTCCTCTCTATTTTTTTTTTTTAATCAAAACAATTCTTTACCATAGCAACTTTTCTTGGCTACCGACCCACTTCAATAACTTGCAAGCAGCAAATACTTGACAACACTGATCAGAGCACACTATTCCTGTGCCAAATTGAAAGGCAACTCCTCCCTGGAACAATAAATGCTGTTCCAATCTTACAGGATGGAGTTGTTGCAGGTCTCTCAGAAAGTTCATATTCTTTTAGAAAGTTATTGAATGCTAAGGAGCTGGCTGTGCCAAAACTTTCGGAACTTCAGAAGTAACTCAAGGGAACAACTCCTCCCTAAGCCTTTTAATTTATGATAGGAAGGGAAGAGCTATAAAAACTAACAAACTTCTTATACAACTGGTGAAGGAAAAAAGCATTCAGCTCAAATAATTTGACACAGAGCATAAGGTGCCAAAATCATGCTGAACCAACTTCTAACAATATGAAAGTCACTGCCAGTTTGAAATGGTATTTTTAAGAATATGTGAAAAAGACAACCTTTTCTTAACGTATTTTACCTGTATAATCATTTCTTTCAATTACAGATGTTTATATTATAACAATACTATACTTTCCTTCAGAAATTTCCTCCACAATTTAAAGCTATAAGTCCTCTATTATTCTGGTGAAGAGACTATCTACTTCAATATTCACTCAGATGTTTTCATAGAGATAAATTTCCTCAAACTTAAACCACAGAAAAAGGACTTAGCTCTTTGAAAATGGTTGAACAAGTATTTATCAATTATATTTATTCCATCACACTAAGAATTTGCACTGAGTGTCTTAATAAGCCATTTAGTTCTTCCATGTCTGCACAAGAAAAATATTTTAATATCAGTGTTATAATAGAAAATTAATATTGCTTTTTGGTCACAAAAGCTTTCATTAATCTCTGATCACAAACCATCAGCTTAAAGAAAAGGTTTTACCTGCAGTTGGTAGTCAGGTGAAGCTATAAAATGTCCAAAAATACAATATTTTAGTGTACTCAAGAATCTGTAGAGATTATTAAAAGTGAGAGATTTTGAAGCAGGAGTAACTATAACTACAATATAAGCATACTAAACAATATCACCATGTAAACATTGAAGTATCCCATAAATGATTATGCTATTAAGTTTTTGTTTATGTGTATATTCCTAATGATGCCATTAATTGCTAAATTTTCCTGAAAATTACCATGCTCTTGTAATTCTTTCAGGGTTTCTGCCAGCAATTTGTATTCAGAGATGAAGTAAAAGGATGCAGCAGTGGCATATATGTAGCCAAAGGCTACAGAGGAGACTTACTTCTCCTTTTTGAAGAAATCTAACTTACTGCTACACCCACACCTGGGATACTTGCCCTCTCCAAAGCCATGTGGAACAGCAAGAGATTAATCTCTACTTCTCAGTGTCTAAATGAGTGTTTCCACCTCTGCTTTTTCCTATCATTTACCAAGGCATCTTTCATGAGTCCCATCCTGAGTCTCAGACTTTGCTTTTTCTATTTATCACCTCAGCTGATAACTTTGGTTTCCCTTCTACGCTTTTCAGGCTCTTTGGGACATGCCTTCCGATTGCTTTTGAAGACAGTTCTAATATTGGCTATCCACCTGACATCTTTGCTTTCTCTACTGAGCTCACCATCAAGAGGTGTGAGAAAGCACTTCTATGGAACTTATTCTAAAGTTCTCCAGGTCCCTTCCCTTACTTCATGTTCTCAGCAGGGAGCATTACCATGAATGTATCCATTATTGGTTAGATCTTTTTCTTCTGTGTAGGTTGTAAATCCCTATCTACCACTCCATTAGCTTTGCTAATACATAAATATATATGGCTGCCTATCCACTCCTCTTTGGAAACCTACACTATCTCCCAATAATGAAATGGAAAATATTTCTCTTCACTCCTCCTATCACAAGGAAAGAAACTGCTCAATGCCCACAGTTTAACCAAACTGCAATAATGGTATTTTATTGATCTACTAATAGATAATTAGCAGGCAATTAGTGAACTATATCTTCAGATAAGGATGAGTAGTGAAAGAGATAAAGTAATGCTACATACTTACAAATTGATAATAAAGGCCTACAAACTTATAAACATCCTCCTTTAGCTAATGTTAAGTCCTATTTCTCATTACAAGCCATTAGTTATACACGCAGATTGTGGGTATGGGTCAGAAGCACCCCTCCCCTACGAGCCTACGTTCCCTGAGGGTGGGCCCCTGTTGTTTCCTCCACACTGTCATCCCCTCTGAGTACAGGCTGCGCAAAGCCTGGAGAGGGAGGCTGTTTCTTCTGGACTTGATGAAGGTTGTGGTGCCAGCAGGATAGCTCACTGCCATGTCACATCAGGTTTTGTTGGCCACTAGTTCTTGTCAGAGGTCTCTCCCGTAATTACAAACTGTCATGCTTCTGTTATACATCTTTTCAGGCTGACCTGTCCGTTTCTCTTTGTAATTTCCCAATTGCTGTTTTATCCAGATAATAATCACTGTCCTTTTTAATATGATCAGGTTGGGGCAGATGTCCTACATGTTTTGGATACTCTGTATACATATGCTTTTTTTTTATTGTCACTTCCTTATCCTACAGGTGCTTTTCTCAGGCTGTTTGCCAAAGGTGGTCCATAAGAACACTCCCACACCTTCCTAGCAGGTATTATTGTTGTTATTATTATTATTGTTCTGGTGATAGTTATTATTATCTCTACCAAAACCTTCACACAACTATGTATCCTGACTATTCTTTTATTGAGTACTCTTAATGCCTGAATTGTTACACCAGATCCATGCTTAGGCTATCAGACTCCTTTGCAGCCCAAGTGAGATTAGCTTGTCTGATTTGTCCTCACTTCACAGGCTTCTATTTTGCACCCTTCCCACTGTAAATGTGAAAGCTTCAGGTACAATGGCAACAGCCAATTTGGATGTCTGCAAAAAAGAGAGAGACTTCAATTTATTACCCCACAACTCTGTCTAAAGACCCAAATCCGTCAAATCAGAAACCTGCTGGAAGAATTCTGTGCTCGTCAACATTTTTGTGAACTGTTCCAGAATGCGAATGTTAGCTGATTCATTTCAAACTGTTTCAGACAATATTGTTTGGAGCTGTTTTTCTCAGAAAGGCAATGGAATATTTTGAAAGGAATATTACTGGAAGCCTGATATATTTTTCATAGGCTGAGAAATTAAAAAAAAAAATAAAAAATACAGCAATCTGGAGAGATTTTGTTTTGGTCAATATTATTTTGTTTGCACTTCTAGCATTCTCTTAATTTGTCTTGATTACTTATTTTAAACACTTAATGATACTTAGTGATGATATTTGAACTTCGTGTCATAGAATTGGTTGCATTTTATTAGTGTTCTTCAGTCGATCCAGAATTTCATCTCTATCTCAGACTTTTCTCTAACCTGAGATATTCTGCATCTCCACAGTGCAATACCTCTCAGAAATATCAAATAGTTAGGCTTTGCCAAATAAATAAATAAATAAATTATATTTTATTTTTTCTTGTCTGACACTTTTGTGTGGGGGAAGTAAAAAAAAAAAAAAAAAAAAACCACACTACATCCTAGGCAGACAGAATCATATAAATAACTAAGAAGTGCCTTTCAGAAATTGGAACTTGCTTGTTAAGCAGCAACTGATTCCTAACTTTAATAACGGAGGATGCTCTGTACCTACTATTCATAGTTAAATACTATTACTGGAAGAGTATTTGTGAGTCTGTAATAAATGATCTAAAGTTAGGCTCATCCAGAAAGTATAAAAGTATCAGTACCTATATAACATTTACAGGGACTACTTAGCAGTCCTTTGTCTTAAATTTTTTGCATTATATTTCTGTACCTTCTTGATTCACCATCTTGAATTCAAGAAGAAAACTTATCTGTCCTGTATCTCATTTCCCCTACTTGATGTCCTGAATTGCACTTGAAGTGCTGCTTAAGAATTTACTGCAGAAAGTCATTTCATTTGTTTTGGCACTTTCTCTTCACAATTTTTCCAGTTGTCTTCCTGCTCTCACTAATACCTTTAAAACATGGCAAAAGAGGATTCCATCGTGCATTGTAGATAAGAAAGAGATCATATCCTATCAAATGAACATTCCTGTTGCTGGAGAGAAAGTACAAATAACCTTGATTCCTTTTAGAATTTGGCTTCACTGGACCTAAAACGATCAAAATTCATTAGCTGTCCCCATATAAATGCTTGTGGAAGATGGTGCTACCAGATTAACTCAGTTTCTTTCTACTGAGAGCTGTTCAGTTCAGATTTAACCTACTGCCAGTGTTCCTTTGTTATGCTGTATGAGATCTGCTTGGAAGGAGCAATGTTTTTTCCCCTGTTATTCTCATGTTCATAATTATAACTTTATTTTGGAATTACTATTTCTGCAGATGTCATTGAGGTGATCTACAGTAAGGATAACACATGGTAGCAGAGTGAAAGTTCACAGACCTTCCAATGGTCATCCTGTACATACAGGAAGACCTTGCACTGTCAGGTGCAAAACGGGATGTGCTGGGAACATTTCACTTTTGAGAAGCAGCTTTATTTAGTTGAATATGATCTAGGGGTCAAAAGAAGGGTGAAAAAAATAACAAGTTGCAAGACTGATTCTAATACAGGAACCCAAGGTAAAAGTCCTTGCTATTATCTTTTATTCAAATTCCCTTCCTGAGACTCTTCTCTCTCAGTTTCAGCCCATACAAGAGACATGCAAACTTTGCGTTTTTCAGTGGTAGATCCTGATTTAGTCTACTGAGTCTTATAAATGCCCCAAAACATCTCATTTTCACAGGAAACCCACTCTTTTTCTCTGTTTTTGCTCCTGTGATCCTACTGAACCATGGCAATTAAACTTACAGTTGGATATGCTGCTAAGATAGAGAGATATCTCCTGGATGTGGTATCTGATCTAGTACCTGATCTCCTAGTCTCTTTGAAAAGAAAGATTTTATTCACCATCTATTCAGCAAGGTGTTGTCTGTTCCAACTGGTACAAATGTTCAAAAAAGCTGGAAGTGATATTTCCAAATTTACTCATTAAAACAAAACTCTATTTGCTTGACAGATTGAAATGCCTGCCCTGCTAGAGCAGCAAGTTTGCCCTGTCTGTCTTGAATGATGCTACCCAAAGAATAAGGGGCTTCCCTAGTGTGAAAGCTTGCAGGCTGCTTTGCCAGCTTCACTGACTGAGGCATGCTCTGAACGTGCTTGCTGCAACTCTTATATGCTTGCAGCTATATCCTTTACAGACTATATTTCTAGCTTTTTTGACCAGACTAATTCTAAATTCCACAAATGACAACTGTCTTGAGATACCTCTATGCAGTCAGATCACTCCTAGCAGCTAGCCTACATCTTAAAGGCTGAGAAAAATGAACATGAGATCACCAAAGTGAACAAGGTGTTCCTGAGGTCTGGCTATTCTTATTCTTGTATTGAGACAATTTTTTAATGGTTATCTCTGCATATTTTTGCATTTAAATTTTTATTTTCGAAATACATTTCTCTTCAGCCATTCTCAGCAAAAGAATACGTTCTAAGAATGCAGTTTTCTCTTAAATATTTCCCAGAAATGTTGCTGCTCCTTGAGCGTCCCTTACCCAGCAACATATCCTGGCCAGCAATCTAAAAATGGAATTCCAGGTACTGTTTTCATTGGCACTTTTCTTCAGCTCTCTCTTTCTGCTCTGATACAGCTTCTCAGTGTGCAGCATCAAGTTACAATGTCGTTTTTCTACTGCCATATTGTATTGCAGTTCTATGAATTTGCCATCTACGTTTGTGCTTTTTTATTATTCCCTCAGAGGCTAGTAGTAATTACATTCATCATTCTTTTCAATATTAATTTTCCATAAAAGATTTCATCAACTGTCTACATGTAAAATGGTTCTTTGGATCTCAGCCTCATGACTCTGTGCTTATTCATTTAAAATATTTTACATAATCTCAGTATACTCACTCGGGGCTTAGACAGAGAAACAACAGTTGAAGCAGTTCTGTTAAAAACAAAACAAAACCAAAAAACACAAGTGAATTATCTTGTTTTGATGTGAAGAGCCAAGAAGATAGTCTGAATGGCCCACATCAGCATCATTTGGCTGTTTCCTCCGCTTTGAGTCATTGTGGCATCAATTACTTTTTGTTTATTGATTATGTGGAAAATTAAGGCTTACTTCCTGCAGCAGTGACTTTCAGGAGAATTGTTTCAGTGCAACCAAAGGCAGAATTTACATCCACTGTGCTATGTTAGGTCAACACATACTCTTTCTCTCAGTCTTTCTGTTTTTAATATCTCCTCTTGCTGTCTTCTTATTGAAGAATGATAGCCAACTGCAAGACACATCGCTTTCATCTGAAAAATCAAAGCTGGCTGCTCTCCAAGGTTCCTCATTTTAACATACCTGGAATGTCACTGTAAACAGGAACCACATGTATTTGTTAGTAGAGAACCCAATAATTTCACTCACCACAGGAATCTTTGGATGTATATGTTAATGATATATGCATGGAAAAAAATAAACTTGTTCTGACTGGGATGCCTAGTGTTCAGAAAAGCAGTACTCAATACTTTAACTATAATGGATCTTTACAGGAGACAAGGAATGCTGAAGACATTAAATACATATTCTAATCAATCTTTAATAAATAAAAAAAATCATTGTTATCACTATCACGAAATACCATGGGACCATGGAATTTGTTTTCTCCCTAGCATGTAAAATCATAACTAGGCACATGTGATTTAACATAGCAGAATGATTTCCTGATTTGTTTTTAATTGACAGTATGCACAAGCTGTATTTTCAGTATGAGTAATTTTTATTCTAGATGAAAGAAAGAAAATGGGAACAATAGTAAAGTCTTCATGAGAAAAGATTCTTCCATAATGTATCATATTGACTTCGTGTTGCAAAACGGGAACTGCCCTTGGGAGAGCCAGTTTCAAGAAATGTCAGATTGAAAGTAACTGCCAAGGATCCTTGATCAGGAAACAATTTAAGCATCTGTCTAATTTTAATGGGATTTAAATACATTCATTGTTTAAGCACATACATAAGAGCCCTCAAAAATCAGGAGTTATTTTTATATACATATACATTTATAAATATATACGTATATATTTAATCAACGGGCATTGTAACAGATTCGTGAAGAATAGAATTGAATATGCCTAATGTGGTTTCCCTGAATATTTATAAGTTTTATTCTCTTGAAGGTTTTTGTATTTGCCCTATGGCTGAAGGTAGCTTGTTAGGAGCAGAACTGGTTTTTGCTCATTCTCAGCTCTTCACCTGTATTAAAAGATTCAGATTTTGTTGTAATGTTTTCATTTGCATCCCCTTCAGGCCAATAAAAAGCATAGTCATTTTCCTCCTCAGTAACTGCATGGCCATCAACTTTAATTTCAGCACACTTTTCTCTTCCTGAACCTTTTTGTCTGGTAACAGCTGGTCAATATATTTCTTCATTACATCTCTTCTTTCAAAAGCAGCCATGTCATACCCACAGCAGTATGCCTTCTTGACAACACCTTTGTCCTAATTGCTTCATCCCTTATAATTTTATGCGTATCTACTGATGGATGCAGAATGTCTAGGAGGCATTTATTATAGATTCTATTTCCTCTAAAATGTTCATTCAGTTTCTGTGCAAGAAAAAAAATGTCATATCTATGATAAATCATAATGCCCAGAAATACCTCACTTACACATACCAGAATGGTAGACTCTGATACAGAGTTTTTATTTACAAATAAAGTTCTACTTCATTTTTTCCAGTGCCCTTCCAAACATGCATGCAAAGCTTTCTGTTTATCTGCTTGATCCTAGGAGATAAGCAACAGTTCTAACATACTTTACTGAATGTATCTGACATTGTTTCAAACAACTGTGGGCTCTTATCAAACGATTTCTTCTGATAATCCAGAAACAGACAATTAACTCTGTTTTTTTTTATAGTGTCAGCAGTCAAAATAGCTACGTGCTGCTTTTAACACCTGCAAAATGCATCAGCTATAGCTAACTACCTGATTGATTAATCATCTCTGCAAAATTGACGTGTAATATCTGTCTCAAATACATGGCCTGTGAAGAGGTGAAGGATTTTGAGTCCCACTCATTTTCTGTCACTTACCACTCAGAGCAATTATTAATGTTACAAACTGCATTCTCTGGAATTAGCATATTTTCTGAGGCAGCTTTTTCATAACTCTCTCAATCAAAGTTATTCTACATACTGACTCATGAAACTCTATCTGTACCTTCTCTTCCATAATTTAGGATTATTTGAGTGGTTCCAGTTCTGAACACAACTCCTTTGGCATGCCTACTTATAAAAACATAAGGTTGTTGGGGAGTTCTTAAGCAACAGAATCATATTCAACAGACCTTTTAACATTTTGTAGAATTTACTGAATATTGCCATTTTTGTCAGATCAGATCAGACCTTTCTTTTTCTTCATGACAGTTCAGTGGTAACACTTAATTAAAGGCAACCAAGAGATAAAATTTTCATGAAAGTGCTAAAAAAAAAACCCTTTCCTGTGGCCAAATCCAATGAGTTAAATGCTCTCATTGTTTATATACCTGGCAGAGAAGTAAAGTATCTCTTACCATTAAGAAAAAGGTAACAAAATCATACTAGCAAAAATTATACTGCAAGTAGCATTACAAATTTTGGTTCCAGTTCAGCAAAGCTCTTCAGGACAAGCTTACTTTTAAGCATGTCAGTAGAGTATTCGCATATTTAAGAACATATAAATGCTTGCCAGCTTTTCTAAGTCAGAGTCATAACTGGATGTTCTTAAGCACTGCATCTAATTTAGATAAGAAAACTGATTTTAAGGCCAAATCAAGTGGAGATTGCAACTAAAATACTAATGCCGATTAAGAAACAGAGTAAGAGTGGAGCAAATAGAAAGCAAACACAAAATTGACAACACTTTAGAAAAACACTTCAATGCAAAATTGTCTTTTAAATATTACAATAAATGCCTAAAAAAATGCCTCCTTTCTACCTTCCAATCTAACCCTCAGGTTAGCTATCATTTCTAGAACTGACTGATTTTCTAACTCCACCTTTAGGAAGAATCTTAAGACACAAGATCTGAAGGTAGAGAGCATGTGTATCTTCATATCCTTTCAAGGAAGTCTCTCCATGAATGTGGAGCAGCTCAGAATGAAGCATAGAAACATTTATATTGAAGGTTGATTAATGTTTGTGGTGAGAAGGCTGCTATGCAAAAGACCTAGGAACTCTAGTGGACCATGAAAGAGAAGACAAAAAACACACACTGACTCAGTTAAAAAAAAAAAAAAAGGGGGGGGGGGATACAATGGAAGGACTTAGTTGCAGGAAGCTGAGGTGGCCATTGCAATGTGTCTGTGAGAGAACTGTCAGATTTCAGGCTGAATGTCTTTGGAGGCTTTTCCAGGCATAACAAGAGTTTCTTGTTTTCTTCCTCTTCTGTGCCAGTGACAACTTGCATCTTATCCTCTTTGCTGCATATAAAGAAAATGGAGAACAGTGTAAAAATCTCACTGCAGTTATGTTGTTTCTTATGTCCAGGCAAAAGATGGCTGAAGCCTATCAGAGCCCACAAAATACCCACGGTTTCAGTGACCACTTGCCTGCCACATTCCTAGGGGTTTGGCTGTCCATACCCAACGCCAGCTATAATATGGTACAGTGGAGTCACTCTGGGTCAAGCTGTGGAGAAAGAGCTGTGAGAGACCTCCCTGGGGTCCTCCACTCCTTGCATTGTGAGGGGCGTGCAGGGTTTGGCCCCTGATCTTGGTTGTTTTCTAAGAGGTGTCTGTGTTTTATGTTCGTGCCTAGTTGTGTGTGTTATTGATCATAATCTTGCCTAAGTGCCTCGACTTTCTTCACCATCTGCTCTTGATCTGCCTGCTCTTAGGGAGCAGCCTCATCATGTTTCTCTTTTACGGGGCACAGAGTAGAAAGCAGTCCTTCGGCTGTGGCCAGAACCACCAAAGCAGCTCAAAATCAGATTTAAAGAAGGCAACACAGTTTGCTAAAAGAACAGTGCAGGAGAATGGGATGGGATGGGATGGGATGGGATGGGATGGGATGGGATGGGATGGGATGGGATGGGATGGGATGGGATGGGACGGGACGGGATGGGATGGGATGGGATGATATCTCACCCATTTTTAAAAACAAGAATTATCTCAGGGCTGCAGGGAGGCAACTGCATTTGGAGGTCTCTAAATCCTCTTCTCAAGAACAAGGCTACTAAAAGCACACCCCTACAGATCCTTCTACTTGTTCTTACAACAAATCTCCAGGTGCAGTAGTCAGCTGAAGGAGAAAGCTCAGACTGAGGGCACATCTTCACTTAAGTGTAGAATTTCTGGCTAAAGTTAGCTTGTGGCTAACCCAAATGTCTCCAAACGAAGCTCAAAGCATTTCTGTCAGTGAAGAAAGGTGTAGCAAGACGGAAAGCTAGAACCTCTTGAAATCTAGAGGAGAAAGCAGCCTAGGAAAACATGGACTTCTAAGTTTTGATCTTTGGGTGTGTTTTATTCATCTTATCCAAAGTATAAATGAATATATATATTTGCGTTTATTGGTAGAGCATTAGTTGTGTGGTAGACACAAACATTGACCCAGGTCCTGCTTGGATAACAGCCCACTTAGAGATTTAAAACCTGCTGAGTAGCTACCTCTTAACTACCCTCATTTCCCACCTCTTTGATCCTTGCAAATATTTACCTTACACCTTTAAGCCAAAAACTCCTTTTAGCCAACTAAACTATCAGCTGCATAAACTTTTGAAAAATAGCTCTGAAGTATTTTTTTCATAGCAAGAGAAAAAGAAAAAAAAAGAAAAAAAAGAAAGAAAACAACCAAAAAACCCCACCTCGTTTGCTTGGTTAGATCTATTCACCATAAACTTGCATTAATTTTCAGTTGATGCATCTGTTCCCTCTGAAAATATTGGATGCATCTGCTTGCTCCACTGTAAAGGGATTCTTTGTGATAGTTCATTCATATGCGACTATCCTGCATATGAACTGACTTGGAGAGCTATATTAAAAATTGGCCTAACACTTTAGATCAAAATTTGCAATTTGGCTCTGACCATGAACCTCTTGGCATTTCTTACTTTGGACTGGTAAATTTTTTGTAGTTTAAATTTCTGAACAACTATCTGTGATTTCTTAGGCCTTTTTCTTTGTGCTTCAAAATGAACTGTTATTCCAAGATAGTGTTCTTCTTATTTAATTAAATTCTTGGTCAAGTACAATTCTGAATTTTGCCCTCTGATAAAATCCTGCATTTGATAATTCTTGAACAAAATCATGCTGAATTTGTACAAATCTTTACACTGACTTCAGAAAGTCCTGTAGTACGTTTTAAGCAACATGGCTAGCAATCTCCCCTGTCCCCACAAAGGTGACACTGCTCCTTTGCAAGCTTTTGTTCTATCTTTAATTTTACTATTTTTATTTTATTTTTATATAAAAATATTTCATTTTTCTCTTGTATTATATCATTTTTCTCTTCCAGCATTGCCAACAATGGTTCACAGCCTCTCAATTTTAAATGCATTTTTTAATTTGAAGATAAATGTAGATATACTGTAACAGACAGGTGTGGAGCTCCTCTCGCATGTAATTGCTATCAAAGCAGTGAGACACTTTCTTGGGTAGTGTCTGACTGAGTTGCCAAGATGCTTTCCACAACAGTTATCATTTGTTGAAAGTTGGATTCAGCTGATAAAATCTTTGTTTTACAAAGAAAAGGGGAAAAACAAAACAAAACAAAACAAAAACACTACTGAACTATGGGGTATTTCAATCAGCAAACTGATTCCAAATAACTAAGAGGTGATGCAATAATTATGCCAAGAAGTAAAATGAGGGTGGTCACTGCATTCTCAGCATAAACATTCCGGGCTATTGAACTGCCTTTGGTCCAGATGCCTAAAAAGAAGATTAGTTGTATTAACCAAAATAATAATAATTCACTGAAGGAGTTGAGAGAGTGATAATGAGGCTTCTACGCTTTACTGTAGAAGTAAAAAGGAGAACTAAAATGTACCAGGAAACCTGGAGGAAAATTAGCACAAAGCATGGTTATTTCTGGTATCATTCACAGGGATTTAGCTATTTGGTGCTTTGGTGAACTGTATGAAAAGCTGGCACTGAACCAGATTTTGTCATAGGCTGTACTGAGAGTCCTGTCAAGGAGTAAGATGAAACAGCACTCAGAGTAAAACAGAATATTTTTACTGGCTGGTAACACCTAACACTGGCTTTTTAAAAAGCAAGTAAACTGCAAGTTAGTTCATTTCCCAGCTTTTAGAAGTAAAGGAGTAAAGGAAAGACTTCTGCTGAGTTTCTGCTTCTTATAGCTAACAGCACCCTTAAACTTCAGCCCTGTCTACAGCTACAGAATTGCAGCTATCAATTTACGCTTCAAATGCATTAATATAAAACATTTGGGCAGTTCATCTGCAATGTCTATCACGTAGACGTGCTGTCCATTTTGTCTACAGCTGGAATTAGACTGGGGCACCTCCACAAGGAGCACTGAGCTCTCATTCACACAAAGCCATACGCAGCTTACTATTAATACTCAAGCTGTGTTTTACCCATGTTTATCACAGCGTGGTTTACCCAAGAAATTACAGGTTTCGGTAAAAATGAATAATTTTACCAGTGAGCAACACAAACTTCACCAAGTCTCAAAATATCTTCTTTTCCTGGCTTGCATCCTTAGCCTGCATGGCAATGGGAGCCCCACTCAAGGGTCTTTAAGGCCAGGCTGGATGTGGCTCAGGGCAGCCTGGTCTGGTGGTTGGCAGCCCTGCACATAGCAGGGGGATTTAAACTAGATGATCGTTGTGGTCCTTTTCAACCCAGGCCATTCTATGATTCTATGATATGACTCAGTCTGATTCGAGGCTAAAAGTGAGATTTTTAATACGGACATTCATACCGAGCCTAAGGTTACTTCATTTTCATATAAACTTATGGCATTTTAGGCATCATTGGTAATCACTTCTGCTCTCTGAGGGACCCCTGCACAAACTGCAAAACCAGGTCCTATGCTCCGTGTCAGGAGACTGTTACCAATAGGGACTGAAAATAAACGAGTGGAGCCTGTGGAAAAATCCCGAACTTGGCACAGGCCTCGGCCCGTGGCTCCCAGCCTCCCAACCCAGCAAAACAAGCCGCTGATAACAGCAAGGCGAAGCGGCGCAGCGCCTCTCCCAAGGTCAGCTATTTGAGGCACAACAAACAGGAAAACATGGTGCTGCTGCCCCGCCCCGGGAGCCCCGCGCTGTTGCCAGGGTGACGCCGCCGGGCGCCGCGTGCCCCGGCCGTTGGCCGGCGGAAGAGGGGGCGCGCGTTCGCCACCTGGCGGCGCCCCGTGGCGGAGCCGCCATCTGACCGATCGCAGCGGCCGGGGGGCGCTCCGCGGCGGTGGCTGAAACCGCAGCGAAACCGCGGCGGCGAGGGCAGACCTCCGTATTATGGGCAATGGAAGCGGTGCGGGCAGCGGTTCATCCCACACCAGGCCGGCGTGGGCCTCATTGCCTTCAGGGCCCCTTCCATCCTGCATCTCCACGCACCTTGTGTGGCCGCTGCCTGCTTTCCAACATGGAGACTGTTTTTAGATGAATTTCCACAAGCAAAGAAAACAGAAATTCTGCAGTCCAATTTAATAACTTACAGCGTGTCCTTTTTATTGCAGGAGATCTGTGCTAAAAATCATGGGTTCATCACCCTCCTACAGACCGTATACAGCAAGCCTTACTCCCAAGCAGGGTACACTCAAGAGCCTTGTTAAGGCCTGCTGTGTGCCATGACTTGCATTGACTTCCCTGGCCTGTGACCTCACACCACCACGGCTTCCACATATCTCCAGTCATTTGTATATCTGACTGGGGAAGCTGCTCTGTGGTACTGTTTGAATGCACGCTTAAGCCCAAGTACACGTAATTCATTGTAGTAAGAACAATACTACATTACCAGGCAAATATATTTGTTTCAAAAAAATCTTGCTTTATCTTCTGAATAGATCATTTCAGAGAATAACAATAACAACTCATTAATTTTAGCATCCACGCAAAAAGTATTTTAAAACCACTATTTTTTTCTCCCAGGAAATAGCCTGCCTACCTCCTCTTTTAAAGGCTATTTTTATAGCTGTCGGTGGCCTGGATTCAGGATAGAGTTAATATTTTTTTCTCCATGACGCATTAGATGAACATGCTGAAACTTTATGAACCCAGAAGCATATTCTCTATGATAAACAAAAACAAACTAAAAAAAAATCTCTAAGGGCTCTGCAACTCGTATGGTTTTTACCATCTGGCACACAGTCCTGAAACATGGTTAATCTTTGTGAGTGGTATCTCATTTACAGACCCTAATACAAAATAACCCATATGCCAGCAGCTCTTAGAGGGGCCACTCCTTTAAGCTGCAAACATCACCTTACACCAGTATGTAAGCTTTACTGAGACAAAACTTTGTATAATGTTTTAGATGGCAAAAAATCCATTACCTCCAAAACATAAGAGTATGGATGCTGTCAGTGAGGAGACTTTTAGTGATGATACCTTTCTTTAAAAAGGTCACCACTCACACTCAACACAGAGAGCTGAGAGCTAAGCAAAGGCAGAACAGGAGGAGATTGGATGTTGAGTGCTTTAAAGATAAGTCCAGGATTATCTCTGGAAAAATTAAAACAACTCGCATCAAAACATTTAGTAATACAAGATACCGAGGTTACATTTGATGAATACCAATCCTAATGACAAATATACTCCATGTAAATCTGAGCTCCATGACTTTTGGCAAGGATATTAGCAAGCAGCTCAAAAGTCCTGGCGCAGATTATCAACATGCCCATAAACTTCCACAGGCACAAATCCACCTGTTGAACTACTTTCCAAGCTTCCCCTCACTAAATATATAAAGTTGTGTTGACCTCTTCTTCAAATGTCTCTGTCATAGGCCACACCTGGATTACCCAGGATGAAGAGACTGAAGCCCTAAGAGATCTCTGAGCATGAAGCAGCACGTTTCTATCTCTATGCTAGCATTGAGGAGGACACTGAAAAGCAGAATGCCCTCAATGAGGCTGATTACCATGAACAAGGGCTGTCTGCAAGGATTACTAGATTTTGGTGCCAGAAGGCATAATCAGTTCTAACACCATGAGTAATACAAATGTGGTAATGGATCTAGCTCATATGTCTCCATACTCAGTAACTTTTTATCTGCTAAAATAAGGTTCATGAAGATAAGGATATATGCATCTTCTCTGGTCTTTATTTTTTTTTCTTTCTCTGAGGAGCAGACACAATTTCTCATCCAAACTGGGCAATTGGAAGAGCTGTAGATGAATAAACGAAGATTATTTCATAGTTAATTCTATACATAGTGTGAAGATGTTGCCCAAGATCATTTCATAGTTAATTCTATATGCAGTGTCAAGATGTTGCCCAAATGCTGAGGTCAGAAGCAACTCTTTCTGATAGTGTCGAGAAGGAACATCCTTCTGCTGTGTCTAGTTTCTCCTGGACAGTGGGAGTTCAGCAGGAGGGCTTTTGTGCAAAGAATCACTCTAATGTGCATACACAGACAGAAGGTTACAGATGCAGAAGAGCATGTTTTCGGAAGGAAAAAATAATCCAGCCTGGAAAAACGTTGTTTCTTCATTCACATATCCACTTAGAATTTGCAAATAACCTTACAGGAGTATAAAATGGTGATTTTGCATGAATTCACAAGGAAAACCTCCAAACTTTAAGCAAGGTGAGAAGCAGATTCAAAAACACATATTCCAAAATGTTAATGAATATGCAATAGGCATTAACATTTTAACATGACAGGAAATTGAAGGAAGATCTTAAAACCGATATGAAGAGATGAGTGGGCCAAACAAGGTGGGAGGAAGTCTGAGTGAAAAGAGCGGGGCCCTGCATTGCAGGCAGTGAAAGACAGGGAGCCATGTGGTAAGGCACAGGAAGGGATAAATCTGCCCAAGACAAGAACAAGGAAACTGTCTTTGCAGCAGAGTTTTGAATGGATCTGATTCCATTTGTCCAGCTTAGAGAGGAAAATAACAACTAGCTTTGAGATGTACCAGATATCTCACAGGCAGAAAGAAACAGAGACGCTGAGAAGCAAAAGTTTACCAGATTTAGGCAAAGCTCTGCTACACAGCTCTAGAGATGCTTGAATGATATTACACACTTGTGTGACATTAAAGATAATTATGTTGCTTGTCGTCTGGGAAAAACATTCTGGATAAGAATGAAGAATTATGTCTGAGCCTGAATATGAAAAGTTTTAAAGAGGTTTGTTGTGAGCATCATCTCTTTGTGTTCAATGTTGAGCTATGCTTTCTGATATAAATAATATATATGTATTTCAATATAAGTCACAACAGTAATGTCTACTGATGATATAATGTGCAGCACCATAGTGAGATGGGAAAAATAGGAAAGATAGAAGAGGAAGTAAGAGGTAAATATGACTCTGTACCTTAAGTTCAACAATGTAAATTCAAAAATACTCTATGTATTCTTTGACATAAAACACTGTTAAGCAAGAACAGTAAATAAAACACCAAGTCTGGTGTAGTATCAGCATTTTTTATTAAAGTGAGAAACTGATGACTGGCTATTTGTACAGTAATCTTCAGCAAAGCTTCTTGCTGAAGGTTCAGATTAGTGATGAATATCATCTCAGGCGTGGTCCAGGGTTCGTCCCATTTCTGATGCTTCTTTCCTATTACCGCATTGAATATATTTCATGTTAATTCTGGGAAAATATGTATTTTTTAAAAATAGCAGTTTTCAGTAACTGTTTGCTGACCTATCTCTCCGTGGCTACACATCAGTAGAGCTCATAGAAGGGAAGGGCAGAAATGAGCATGGGAAGGGGAGGAAGGGCAGGACTGCTCCTTTCCAGGACAGCAGTTTTAGATCAGTTTAAAACAGGCATGAAACAGCAGTACTGGAGTCAAAGCTGGAGTGAAATTTAGGTGCTCTGAGTGATATTTAGGAAGAGCCTTCAGGTCATCTAGGCACTGAGTGTATCTCTCCACAATTCAGTAGTTCTACAGTGAAGGAAAAATAATTTTCTATATAGCAGAGCAGTGATAAAAAGTCTTTCAGAAATGATATTTTCATAGGAAAATAAAAATTTCCTCTTTGTTTTTAACACATCCCATAGAAACATGTACATACTTAAATTACGTAGTTCAGACTTGGTTATTCAGAGTCTGTAGCAACTTTTCACTTTTCCTGAATTCCTCTGTTCAAATTGATTCTATAATTTCACAAAAACTGAACAGTTTAGTTTGCATTCTGTTTTTCAAAGTGTCACACAAAATCCATCCTGCTTTTGTATTTTGTGTGTTCTGATTTGCTTTTTTGTTTCATCGTTATTTTTTTCCCCCATAAGTGACTATGAGCTTCTGTCTAGAACAGTGATCATGCAAAAAAAAAAAAAAAAGATATTTATGTAGCAGCTGAAAACTTGGCAGGATATTGTTGCAAAAATCACACAGACACTCCATTAGCTGTTAAAAAGAAAGGGGGCAAAAAAAGAGAAAGAAAGCTCCAATACATGTTTTCTCTGCATATCTCGCAATTGAAATTTAATAACATTCATGTTTGGTGATTTTCAAAACTACAGACTTGAGATAACAGAACTAGACTTTTAGAATGATGATTATTTTGCTAGTAAGTTCTTGTGTGTTCATCTAATAAGGTAGGATAAATAATTTGTTACTTATCATGCTTGCTCAACTAACTGAATCAGCTCATAGTTTAAGCATCTAATAGTGATATTTGTGCAAGTTATTTGTGACCCTTAAGTGAATTTAAAAGTGCGTTGAGTACATTCCCACTGTGCAAAATGTAGAAGGACACTGTTATCAATTTCAGATAAATCTCCAGCACAAGAAAGAACAGTCATGTTTGTCATTGTGAATTAAATGTTTATGTCCAGCAAAGTAGCTGATGAGTTTATTTTAGTCCAGATCTATAAATGCCTGAGAGAAAAAGGACTGTCCATTTAAGGCTATTTTATCAGCTTTGATTTGCTCTATAAGCTTTTTTTCTTTCCTTTTTCCCCTAATTCGTTGCTACATTTCTTTTTTTAAAAAATAATTGAGATTTGAAATATGTTGTCTATAGTTTGAATTTTGTATCAGCATACTCTTTGTTGTATCAATGTTGTATCTTGTTTATACATATACATATACATATACATATACATATACATATACATATACATATGTTTTATCAACATATGAACACTTCAAAAGAAACATGGCATCATAAAAAAGGCTATCTAAAGAAACAGGAGATGAAATGGAAAAAAATATTGAGAAAAGCCAACAAGGACCTCTATTGTAGTGATTGCCTTTAAAATTGTGAGACTGACCCATTCTTAATGAAACAATATGCTGAACAGATCTTTCTAAGATACAAATCTCATTACATACATACATCAAACATTTTTAAAAGATTTTAAAAACATTTTAAAAGATGTTCAGAAATAAAATCAACGGAGTATGTAGCTCTGAAATGTGCAATTATAAAGAAAGATACAATAAAATAGATGTGCTGAAACAATTTAAACAGATCAAAATGTAAAGAATAAAAACTAAAAGACAAGATGATACTCATCATGAGCTGAGACAGCATAGCTGCAGGTTCACCTTTGCTGTTGAAACTCTGTGAGTTTGGTGTTACAGAGAGATTGTTAGAGATCAGTTCATAGCTTCTGTCCTGTTCGGTCTGGGAGGTTAGCATCCTTCAGAATATCTCATATCTCATCTGCAGAGGCCCATATTAATCCTTAAAGTCCTCCTGTTCAGGAAAGTTAAATTCAAGCATGTGTTTAATGACATTCATTAATCAAAGCCTAGAAGATGGACTTTGTGGACACAGCAGTGTTTATGATATTAGAAATACAATTCAACTCAATTTCTTCCTTTTTAATAACGGACATTCTCATTCAGCATTTTTACAATCCTACAAATTGTGAAGATTTGTTACTGAAAATACAATGATAGTCTTTCTGAAAGCTATGAGAAGGAAAGAAATCCAACAGTATGGTCACTGAAGCTGTGTTGATTCTGCTATGACATTCTTGAAAGAGAATGAGACATGATTACCTACATATTTTTTAATGGTGTTCCTTATTACTGAGGCTGAAATATTTCTTTTTCTACTACACAGCTTCTTGTGCATAGTTACACAAAACCAGCAGCTGAAGAAGACTTGTATTTTTCAAAGGATGTTGTCATTTCCATGTACTATTTGAACCATGCTTTGTAGTCTTTGTAAACTAGGATAATCTATCTGTCCATTGAGATCACCTTAATAATCTAGAAATTATGATATATGATAGGGTTCAGGACATCTATCTTATGTTTTGAGAGCTGTTTAAGATGCTTCTATATTGCTTTGGCAGAATAAAAATTAAGCAAAGTATAAAGTAATGTGACTGAGTCTCTGACATTCTGATCACTATATCCGTCCTTTAAAATTTAAAGTAAATCAAAGCCCTTCAACAATAAATAAGGGGTATACTTCTCATTTTAGGGACATTCTCATCTATTGAGCTTTGTAAAAATCAACAAATTATAGTACCCAGACCTCAGTATCTGTTGTTAAATTTGCTGTTATACTTACTCAAATGTGAGGAATATTTCTAGAGGCTTACACTTTATAGAGTTGATGTGCCAAAAGTTCACTGACCAGACTGTCATCTTCCTAATAGGTTTGTTTGCCAGTTAGTTGTTTCTGAGTGCATTTGTTCAAAAGGATTTTGAAGCTGCTGATGTGTTGTATTTAGTTCTTTCGAAATGCTGAAAACAGTGTCTTATTATGTTTCGCTTTTAGCTTACCTTTGTTGTCAGTTCTCATTGTTTAATATCCCCGTGCTTTTTTAAGGTGGAAGGCAGAAAAATCTCCTCCTCTCAAGTTACCTGAAGATCATCCTTCAGTCACCTGTTATGATGCTGAGGATTTAAAGGCTTTTTCAGTGAAATTAAAAGGATGATGAAAATTGCTGCTGTGATGCTAAAGTACTCAGATGAAACTTAAAGGGCTCTGGGCTTTGCTAAGGATTCCCTGCCCAGCCTTTGGCAGGACTTTATCTTTATGCACCCAAGCTTACCCACTGTTAGATAGAGAAAGTAGCCCCTGTCTTCTTTTGTGCTTTACTGGGATTTTAAGCAATGAGATTCAAGACCTCTTACTAATTCTACAATAAAGATCATAATTTGCTGACACATTTAACAGATCCATGATTTTAAGACTAAGAGTAACACAATGAGACTACTCTGTGTGCATTTCCTGGAAAGGCATTAGGACTATCAACAAAGTATGCAGATCATTTTGGCATTTTTGTGAGTAGGATGTTAATACATTACTTTTTTTGCTCTCATTTTTAAGGAAGTCTTAGAGACAGCTCCTGGCTCAGTCAGCCTGCTAATGACAAAGAATAAAAACGAAAATATTTTTCTTTGTACAGTGACATTCTAAGTCCAGGCTGAAGGTTGGATCTGGCATACCTTTTTATGACACTGAGAGTGATATGTGTTTATCTCTAAATACCAGGTGCACTTTTCTTCAGCTGTCAGTCAGACTCAATTCTGTAGTTTAAGGATTTAGTAGTTTGTGTCTATTAAAAAGAGTTTGGAAGGGATATTGCTGTCATTGGCTGAGTTTTGCATTTTAGCTGTATCACTATTTAAAACCTCTGTATTTTCCGTGTCATCTGAATTCTTAAGTGTCGTCTTTCAGAAGAGTGGACAACAATCTTCATCATAAGCATACAGAGTAGGCCCTATACTCCAGTACCCTGTATACAGATTTTATATACTTGTTTAATATTTACTTAAATGTATATAAAATAGAATAATATCTGCATGTTGCACCAGTGAAAAACTCACTTGTAGATCATTGCAAAACTGAAAGAATGACAGAATATTATCTGTATATTAACACTACCCAGCAGTAAAACCTAGAATAGATCTAAATGAAATGTTCCCAGATCTAAACAATACACACTCTTCAGTGTTTTTCATGTTAAAGTATAACCTCTGAAAGAGAACAAATAAATTTATACTTAATAAATACTTTAAATTGGACATAAAACGAATTCTTAATTACAGACACCTTTTCAGAGAGACTTATAACAGTAATTTCTATTCTTAGCAACAGAAGGAACTCTAAGTTGAGTACCACTGTGACTCATGATATCCCATGCCTAATTTTGGGGGTTTTTTGGAGTGCAGTGTTGTTTTTGTTGTTATTTTTTTTCTTTTTTTGGGGGGATTGGGGAAGTTGGTGGTGGATCAGAGTAAGTACATGCTTCATCTGTGGTATAATTACTTTAGAGAAGAGTCTGAAGTAAAAATAGTATCTTCATTTTTTTTAATTAAGATTAATTAACTCTATCCACTGATTTGAAATTATGAACTTCTGCTCAGAAAATTTTCCCTGTCTGCATTTCTATCATGTTAAAATAAGACCTGATCCTTCTCCTACTCATACTGGTTGCAAATAATTGTACCTTATCCTGATAAAATACATGTGTTTCTCATTGTTTATATGTATGTATAATATATATGTTTCCAAACAATGAATGCACTCAAAAGATTTCTTCAAGTCTCTATAATATGTTATACTCTTTGTGGAGAGATACTTCTTAGACTTTGGATATTTAAGGCAGTAACTGTATCTGTCAGTGTCAAGTACGAAGTTAACACTAGTTATGAATATAACCTTCCCGCTGGGCAGTCATTAAAAAGTTGTTCTGTCTGATTCCTGCCTAAATATCTAGGTTAGATTATTAATAAAAATTCTGTGAACTTTAGCTGAAACAAAAATAACAGAACTATTTTAGGTTTGTTACAGTCTCTTCTGTATCCAGTTGACCTTGTCCCAATTTTAGCTTTGTTTCCTTTTTCTCTGTGGCTTCTGGGAACCTGCTTTGAAAATAAAATCTACTCCGAGGGTCAAATCCTGAATTTCTTACTCTGATAGTACTTCTATTCAGCTTCATTTGGCAAAGACTTGAAAACAATTGCCTTTGCACACTTTTTTCTTCTTTCTGAAGTAGAGCTGAAGTTCAATTGCTAGGGTAAGGATAACCTGTAATAGGTTAGGATATATGGAATACATTCAATCTGTACCAATCAAAATCAGATTTTTACCAGGAATACAGTTAAAGAAACATATGGTACAATCCTCAGTGTCTTTAAAATAAAATAAAATAAAATAATGGAATAGCTGAATAGCTCCCAGGACCCAGTCGAGCAGCTTCAGGTCTATTACATTTTTCATATTGAATACTTGTACTAAATTAGTGGCTCTCTGAATCAGATGGGAGGGCAGACAAAAACTCTAGCCAAAAATCATGTTTTATTTCTAATGCAACAATACACACCCAGTCCATATTATCTCAATACACTTCAGCATACTCTATTGAGTAAAACAGTGACCATCCCTTCCAATCACCCTGAAAAGGTATTTCAGTCATCTGCCACTGTTGTTTAAAATTCTGCTTACTACCAATTCAAGAAACTTACAGTATGTTAATAGAAAATAAAATTTGTGCATTCAACATTATGAATTTGGATTTTTTAAAAGACGTGAGTAAATAAAAAAGAACTTTTCTTGAAAATCCAATACTAACTTCAGCAGTACCTTTCCAATTCAGACCATATGCTAAGGACTAGACTATGCTTTGGTATGCAAGTACAGAGCATTTTTTTCTAGTTTTCATCCTGAGATGGGAGGAGGAGGAAGAGATACTGCACACACCGCTATCCTCCTCCACAGGCTAAGGATGATTGTGTGGGGCTGTAAAGTAAGAGTTCCAAAGGTACCTGATTCTGCTTTGTCCCTTCTTGTCCCACAGCAGCAGCACATAGTGCCTGGGTTACCTGCCTCATAATACTGAGAAAATAATGTTTTCCTTTCTTTTCCACATTTTTTTGCTCTTCCTCAGTTTCTTCATGGATTAAAAAAGATTTTCATCCTGACTTTTTTTTTTTGTAAATTGCTTTGAAATAATTGATAAAAATGCTACACTGTTTATCTTCATTTTCAAGTGAAATGACAGAAAGTGATCAGGATCACTGGCAATTGTTACAGCAGATTTGCTTTTAAATAGCAGTGCCTGGCATTCTGTTCAGTGATTATCCAGTATTTAGCAGCAAATTTGAAACTTTCAGTCCCTGTTTCTCATTTATGCTAAAAATCCATATCCCACATTGATAAACTAGAAAAATCTCAAAGTTCAGTGGCCTCTTAAATCAGAGTCTGGCTGGGGAAATTATGTACATGTATTGCAAAATATTGCATTTGTAGTCCTCATCACAATGTAATTGTTTCATATGCGGTTGAGGGAGAGATAACTGATAATTTGCACTTAAAACTGTTCTGATCACATAAATGATCACAATAGTCAAGCACAAACATCCATATGTGGAGGCCTATGCCCTAATAAGTGTTGAAATTCTCCATTAGTACAGTTAATTCCTAACCTCTCGCAGCCTGACCAAGTAGTATCTAATGAAGCACTCTGAAATGGAGTGTCAGAAGTAGACAGACTGTGTGCAAATTTGCTGTCCATTCTCTTTCCTCTCTTAAATCATCATCATGTTATGGTACAAAAAGGAATGCACTGGGTTGTATAAAGCATAAACCCATATTCTGCAAACCCCTTATTTCATGTTGTCTTCACCAGGAAGACTTCACACAGGGAGGTACAAGTTTGGCATTCTGCTTACTTAATCTGTAGTAGACAACACTTAATTGTAACAGAATTAGACACATCATTAAGAAAAGAAAGATCTGTGGGTTTGTCTATCCTGCTCATGTACTCTGAGGAAGGAAGTATATGTTGTTTGTTTCTTCTAGTATTATAACTGATGATACCCTATGAGAATATCAACAAACAAGTGATCGGATGTTATTCCTACTGAAGAAAGTATTAGTACTCCCATGAGAAGAGCAGGTGCTAAGAGCTAGTGAAACAGGTGCTATAAAATATGCAGCCAAATCTGAAGAGACTTTTGGTTACCACCTACATGACAGAGCATGCTGTATTGATTTCAAAGTGTTTGCACATTCATGTTGTGGAAACAACATACAACAAATAGATTTGAGAGGATAGTCCATAGCAGGATGGATACACGGTCTCAAAAATGTGGGAGTAATTTCATAAGATGATACACTACAAGATGAACAACAAACAGCCATATTCAATGTATAGCACTGCACATGTGACGTTTTATATCCAGCAAAATGTTTGCAACAAAAATGCTAACATTGAGTTTTTGAAAAACTCTCTCCTTGGCAGCCAGCAGGATAAGGAAAAGTTCTTCCTAATAGCATCATAAGTTCTAACATGGTTTACTGAACAGAAATTAACGTATCAAACAGTCACAGATAAACTATATTTTATTAAATCATAAACCAGATATGTTTGATTTCAAATCAATATGGTCTTAGAAGAATCATGTGATAGTGAAATGATAAAATGGCACAATAAAAATATATTTGATTTGACCTGCTCAAACTATGCACTATATGCACTACAACAGTTTTGTTCAACAGTACACAACAATTCCTGGCAAAGATTTTGCAGATCCTGCTTTGGTACAGAGAAGTAAAAGAGAACATTTCTTTCTGGCTCTTGTGCCAGAAAGATGGACTGCATCACCCATCTCACATCCTAAAAGGCAGAGAAAGGAATATGCCATGAATTAGGCACACAAATTGGCCTAACAAAGATTATGCAAATTGTTGCACTCACAAAATTAATGCCAGTCACTTGAAAATCTTAGTCATAAAGTACAAATGGGAAGTTTTGAGACTTTTATCAGCAAGCCTTCAAAAAACTCTATTGACAATGAACAAATGATAATCATAAATATGAACCATTTGGCCAGTTCTTTCTAGATGTTCCTGAGATCAGTGCGTCCACTTGTCTTATTTCAGGACTGCTCTTCCAGTCTTTTTGAATATTCTTGATCTGGATGACAGAGCTCTACAAAAAAATATTGATTCTTGAAAAGTAAAGATGAACAATATTTGCACTGATCTTTCTTCCTCACGGATATGTTATTTTTTTCATTTCTATTTAATTTAAGTTAAGATATAAAATCTTCTCAGAATAGAGGATAAATTAGTTTCATTTCATGGCAAAGCTATAGGCAATTGTAATAAAGAGAAATAGAAAATATTTACTTTTAATACTACTAGGAACTTCTAAAATGCATTAATTTCTATATTATTTACCATGTTCCACTGTGGGTAAATATGTAAGTATATAAATGTATATATAGAATTATAAATAAGCATATAAGATTGTTACATCTATGAAGTACATTATAATCTCTTCTAAGTTATAAAATATTAATGCAGTTAATTTAAAAACAAGCAAAGAAACAACAACAACATAAGCCAACTGTTAGGATCAGATTCCTCCCAGAATAACTTAAGGAAAGTCAATTCTAATGATCAGTTTGACTTTGGCCCAATACTCTTACTTCTGCAACAACCTTTTCAAGAATGCAAATTCAGAGGATGGAAGGAATTAAAAAAAAAAAAAAAAAAAAAAGGGAAAAAAAAAAAAGAACACAAAGTCTGATGCTGTGAATTCTTCTTTTCCATCCTCTGACTCATGTAAGGACTTTTCCCTTGTTATTTGGAGCGCATTCCCCAGGAATGAAATAAGATCTTTCCCTATTTCATTTACCTAAGGACAGAGGGAAGAACCAAGTCAGAATATGTTCTCCTCCTGCTTTGGCTTACAAAGCAAATCTTAATTCTTGCAAGTCACATACTCCCAAAGGCATTTAGCAGTACCATAAATATTTTAAATACTTCCTCTACGCTGGGAAGCTCAAGGAGGCATTGGGTCTCATTGGAATGAGATGCCTCTATCATCCCCTGGGAAGTCAAGAGGTCATGTAATGCATAGCTATGTTTAAGGGGATAACCAAGATTTCTCTGTTGCTTATTAAAACTCAGATTACTTCTGGCTCCTTTTAAATCTACATTTGTGGTTTCTTATTAACTGCTCCCTTAGCATAATATCAAAGTCTGATAATACAAAGTCCAGTGTGTGCATTCGTTTACTTGTAGTCCAGTTTGCTCAGGAATGTGTCTTGTAAGTATAACATTTGTAAGCTTTTTTGTCACCTATTTGCCAGTCCCTAGTAAATCTGTTGGCTGTTTCTAAAAATTTTGTGAACATAAGTAATCAGGGAAAGGAAAGAGACACACTCATTGCTCCCATGACAGGAAAGGCTTTCAGAGAAACCACATGGAAATTCACCCTCAGATATAAATTATAGAAAACTAGGCCTCATTAATTCCACTGCTCATGGAACTACTTGTTTTAGGTAATATATCTGCACTGGAAGTTCAGATGATAATAGTGTCTTCACTAATTCATCGACCATTAACACTTCTGTACACTACTATATGTAAACAGCAAGACATATCAATTGCCTGATTCAGCCATCATGAACATCAAAGGAATCATTCCACTTACATATGTGGGAGTTAGACTATATCCTTGAATAGTTTTACCCATCATAAACTTTTATAATAGCAATATTAAAATATAATCTACTCTAAAAAAAAGACAAAAAAAAAAAAAAGAAACAAAAGAAACATTTGAATCCAGTTTTAAATGCCATGGTAGATTTCAGTTATGTAAACAGCAGCATAGAACAAAAACATAAATTCATATTCATAAAAGCATAAATGAGTGTACCATAAGTGCAAGTAATGTTCACTTCCTTCGCTGCTCCTGCAACTTTATTATATTTTGGAAATGAAACTTTCCATTATGCTAGTTCGTTTTCAGTCACACTCTGCTTACAGAGGTGGTTTTCACTGACGTACAAGATAGCCAAAGTTATTCTGTTGGATGGAAAATTAATGTATATGAGGTATGGAATTCCATGACTCCTTTTTTAAAACATCTATATAAATTAGCATGAAAATTTTCAGAAGACTTGGCTTTCATAGAATCATGGAAGTCCTGCAGTGGCTTTGGTAAATGTCTCCATAGAGGAAATATTTCATATCCTCCAGTAGCCTGCTATTTCACCCATGAGAGCATTCATACGCTTTTGAAACCTATGTTACAGCTCAGCTAAGAAACCATTAACTGTCCAGATTAGGCTTCTACAGGAAAATCCTGCACGAGGAAATGGAAATTCCGTGATACGCTCCTAAAAGAGTTTCCACCGTATTGTTCTTTCAGTGAGAAAAGAAAGTCTGTATTCCAGCAGAATAAGCAGTGGTTACAGCCCAAGTGGCTCTCGTAAGTTTAATTAGGATCTACAAGCAAGCGCACTCAATATCAGCATCTTCAGATTGCAGTTTGGGTCCTCATCTCCCAAAGAACTGCACTGTCAAGAACTGCCTCACTAATAGCCACTATAACAGAAGAAAAAAAGGTTAAATGTGACCAGGCAAAGTTAATGTCAGTTAAGACTTACTACTTGTAGACCTGAGTGCCTGGTTTTACTTCTCTTTATGGCAAATCCTCAATGTCCAAAAATAGGAGGAACATTCCTGAAAAGGAAACACTGTTTCCATCTATAGAATTCATCTTGGGGTTATGTTTTTTTGCTACTGGAAACTGTTTGGCCTGCTTAAGCCTACATTAAGCTGCTGATCATTGTATCAATATGTATGTGTGCTGACCAAATACTTTTTGAAAGGAAAAAAGAAAAGAGGCTTAAAAATAAGCTGCACATATAGGAACAGTTTCCAGTCCAGGAATGTGCCCAGACTGGATCCTAAATGAATAGCAGGCCAAGTGTATAAATTAGTCTTTCTCTCTCATATTCCTGCTCTTGCCTTCACAAAAAGCAAGCAAAGAAAGCACTTGCATGGGCCAGACAGTAGCATGCTCCATCACGTCCCATGAACTGGATGACTGTGGGCACTGGTAGCAGATGGTGCATAAGTGACTGAGAAGACTAGATCTTTCAATTCAACAAAAGCTTTTAGGAGTTTTCTGAAAATACCTTAAGCACACATATGCATGCAGAAGTATAAACTGTGCCTTGTTCAAGTCACACAGTAAGTAGGTTCTTCAACAGGATTATGGCTTTTGACACAGAACATAAACACCTTCATTAACCAGGGCACACTGGAAATTGTTATATAACATTTCATTGCTGGAATACTTTTTTTCAGGCCCTTATGGAGTGAATTTATGATTCAATTGCTCCTGATAGAACCACAGTCTATGAATTGTCAGGGAAGACCGAAGTTTTAAGATCCAAATTGGTTTCCATTAATGACTATGAATTTTTGCGTTAACATAAATGGGAGAATGGGCAACATACACTGTTAGTAAAATGGTGACACCCCAGTAAAAAAGCAGACCAAAAAGCAGACCACAAGGGACATTTGCAATTCCATTTCTTCTGTGAAGATGGATCCCTGATATTTGATCCATTGTTTCTCAAAGCTAGAGATGCTACTGCCAATTTTAACAGAACATGTAGTCTGTTTAGTCTAGTTAATTACGTATTAGTACTTATGTTTCCTAAAAGATTTTTTTCTTTGTAAGTTTAAACTAAAAACTAAAATTCTGTAAACTTTCAGGTATGAACTGATACTGTCTCCAATCCAGGTAATATATTAATTTTTGACACACATTACACTGAAACTAGTAAATTACCTCTCTGGCTCCTACCTGTTTTTTCTCTTATAAAGGGCAACTAGTTGCATGAAGTATTTTTAGATGATGATTTCTCCAGAAAGGTATGTCTTTGAAATCATTCCAGATTCACATATATAACATATATAGACATATAACATGTAACTTCATTATCCTTAAAATTAAACATTAAAATATTTTCCATACACTGCTCTAGGTTATGGTAGTAATCATATTTGGAAGAGGGACTGAAAATATATTCATCTTTGAGCTTTTATTTCTTAAAATAAAATGAAATCTTACTTTTAAAAATATTATTATTGAGACAATATCAGTTTACAATGACAAATGTTAAATGACATTTAACAGTGGGATGAAAAAGAGATTTTACTTAAAATTCTGTATTTGAGGTGTCTATTCTGAGAGATTGATATCAACTGATTGCCAGTATTGCTTGAGAATCATTTAGTTGGGAGAAAAAGAATTCAGAGTGGAGAAGCTTAAAGAGTTATGGAAGTAGTATTTAAAATATTTATAAGAAAATTCAATTTTAATTATCTGATCTGCTGTTAATTTTGACCAAAAAATATTTTTGTTAGAGGATCACTATGTACTACAAAACACTAAAAAGAACAGCATGCCACTGAGTGCTTGGGAAACAGAAATTTGCATTACAGATACAATTATCCAAAATGTGTCAGAAAAAGAGAAGTTTTCTGCAGAGGAAACCTGGCCTGCTGCAAGAGAAGAAAATAGAGAAGCTGGATTGTATTTAACAATAAAATAGTAAGAAATTGGTCTGCTATTTGCTAACCACACCTGTGAGTAACCAGTAACAGATATATCTACAGGCTACATATCTGAATGATTATCAGAATGCTAATTTTCTGAGGAAGGCAGCTTTGGAGCATTAAAAATTCCCAATTTCTGCTGGCTCTCAGAAATACCTGAAAGTACTTTTATGAAAGAGACTTTGCTTGGATTACTGGACCTTACTGCTTGTAGATATTCCCTTATTACTCTTAAATTTTGTTAAAAAGTTTTGTTTGCTATATATCATTCAGAATTTATTTAGACATCCTGTAACAGTTTTATTGTAAAGAAATTTGAAATTGTTTCCTTCTCTCCCTGTGAAGGAGGAAAAAAAACCAAAGATATCAATAGCATTTTGGGAGGAAAGCATATAGCTTGAGAAAAACAAAGATAGCAATTTGGTTTGAATCTGCCAAGTAACTTTAGCAGAAATGCTCTTAAAATATAAAAAAAAAGTACTCATATATATATATATATATATACGTATATATATATATATATAAAATGAATTGTTTCAACATATCAATATTTGTGTATGTGACTGTATGGTAACTGTTGAGTCACGGCCTGAACCACTGATTGATCACCTGGGGAAAGGACCCTGTCAGCCCTGGGAGCACAGGTGAAGGTAATTCAGTTGTGACTGAAAGGAGTGGAGCCTGGCTGCACTAGGGAAGGATCTCTGGTTGGAGATCTCTCTTTTGTGGAGTTTTCTATGTGAGCCTGGATCTTCAGAGGTGGATGAGTACGTTTTCTTTTGTAACACTACTCCATTTGTGCTAGTCCCTTTGCTACTACACCTCTATATTGTCCTTTGACCGCGTTGACCTTTCTGATTGTAACAGTGACATAAAAGTCAAAATGCTCTGTAATTAGGCCATTTAGATTAGGAATTGGAGACTCACGTTGCACTCCATCTTGAGAAGTTTTGAACCGGTGTTACTGAAGAGTTGCACTAGCCCCTTGCTAATCCTTAATGTAGTACAGGTAGGGTTTCTCAATATATTTCACTGAGAGTGACTCATTTAGACAAAGAGAGGTAGGGAGAGAATGCAGCAATTGATAGGTAGCAAAGGTATGGAACATCTGGACTCAAACTCCATGATGTAATATAAAATAGAATGTCAACAAGTTGAACATGAGCCAGCAGTGTGCCCGGGCAGCCCAAAGGCCAACTGCACCCTGGAGTGCACCAGACCTGGCATTGCCACTGGGCGAGGAAAGCAATTGTCTTACTCTGCTCTGCACTGTGCAGCCTCACATCAAGAACAGTGTGCAGTTTTAGGTGCCACAGTATATGGATCTAAAACTATTAGAGAGCATCCAAAGAGCTACAAAATGGTGAAAGGTCTGTAGGGCAAGGTGTGCGAGGAGCAGCTGAGGGTCCTGGGTTTGTTCAGCCTTGAGCAGAGGAGCTGAGGGGAGGCCTGATGGCAGCTCCTCACGGGGAGCGGAGGGGCAGCGCTGAGCTCTGCTCTGTGTGACAGCGACAGGGCCCGAGGGAACGGCATAGAGCTGTGTCGGGGGGAGAGGGGGGGGCAGCTGAGGGGTTAGGGACAGGGTCTGCACCAGAGGGCGGTGGGCACGGAATGGGCTGCCAAGGCAGTGGGCATGGCCCCAGCTGCCAGTGTTCAGGAACCTCATGGGTCCCTTTCACTCAAGATATTCTATGTTGTTATAATTCTAAACTTCCATTTCCCTGACGTTTATCAGTGTGCACGTGAAAACTGAAAGGAAATAGCAAACTTAAGTCAATACTTCCAAGAAAATCCAGCTTTGGGGGTCAAAAATAAGATTTTACTATTCTGGAAGAAGTGTGTTCCATTTAATTTTCTAGGTTTTAATCTTGATGATAAAAATATCCTAATAGTTTTATTGCCTGTTATTACTGTTTTGCAACAGAGTAACAACAACAAAAGTGAAAATAAAAATCTTTGTCTCAAACCAAGGTTCCTTGTATTGTGTAACAGAAATAATTGTCACCATTCAAAGAAAATCTCATTCAGATGTTGCTGAATAATTCATGGTCTGTTTTCTGACTGAATTTCATAGCAGTTAGTGGAATGTAACTTTTCTGACTGTTAGGAATTCATGTGATCATTTAATGCACATTTGGATACATGTAGAAATGTTCAGCTTTCTCATCTGCATATCTGGGGCAGTGAAAATTGTCTCAGTACCCTTTAGATTTCCAGTTGGCATTTGCTGATGTAGGTTAATGGTCACTGAGGCACAATATTATCATTGCTACCATACCTCCCCTATCTTAGAAGAATGTTATTGTTGTGTTTGCTGCTGATTGCTATTGTATACAAGGAAGAGACTTAACCTAAAAATGGCATTTGTTGAGCACAAATGTTTTCATTTCCAAGAATCTGAGTGATTTAATTATTTAATCTATTACAAAATGTGCTTCGTACTATAAACAACATTCAAACAAATTATTTTAATTAATACTAAACTTTTAAAAATGTCATCAAATGCCTATTTTTCCCGGATAGAATATGCTATCTGTCACTGATGTTCCATGGCTATTCATGTTAAAGGAGGATTTGGTCTATTCAGCAACCACGTTCATCAACAGGCAACATTAATTCTCTTTTTTGTGTGCTATGTATTTGATGTCAGAGAATGCTGTATGCCAGCATTTTCAGCCTACGTTCTGAGCTAGAGTGCTTTCTTCCTTTGCTGCTATGCATGTCTTTTGAATATTACCTCAATTTCTCTACTGAAGATACACTTATTTTATGAAAGCAGAGTCAGATCCTTATAGTTTGCAAAGATTGCATTTAGAGTCCAGACTGTTTCCATTTCTGAATGGAAAGTAGAGAATCAAAGAAGTTCACTTAAATAAGTACTTTTTCTTTGCATTCTGAAACTAACAAAACTTGTGTTCTGTCAAAACTGGTAAAGGAAATTAATTTCAAAGATATGAAGGTGTGGAATAAACTCTGTTGCCCTAGAGAATTTATCCTGTGGCTGTTAGTTAAAGCTCCTGGGACAGTCATATCTGGTGTGGTAATGCACAAAGACAGTGCTTCAAATAATTCTCCAAATCTTTGGGGGAACTTACATTTAATGGCAGAGTTAACTCAAGCAAGAAGTGAGCTCTCTTAAATATCCAAACTACAGAAATATCTTGCAGAATTGTTTTTTTTTTTCTCCTCAGGTTCAATATAAATTCAATTTCATATGACTATGTGAGCAGAGATAGCTAAAAATCTGCAAAACCTGTAGAAATTGTGCTTTTAAACTTGCTTATTCACAAACCCCTTCATCACTGTCCACCTTAAAAAAGAGTGAGGGAAAAAAAGTAGAGAGTACAATTCTAGCCAAGATTGAAGAAGGTTGAGGAGGCTGCATGGAGAATATTGATGCGGGTGAGAAGTGTCTTCAGGCTGCAAAGGCAGTTTACAGATAGTTATCCTAAATGTCCAAGTTTCCACAGCTTTAAACAGCGCACTTCCCCAAGTCTTAGAGATATTTTGTCCGTATTTAGTAGAGTTTTCTCTAGACCACAGGTGAGTTCCAGCTAATTAAAAAACTATTTGTAAACGTTTCCCTGGAAGATAGCCATTGAGATAGACAGTTGAGACCAGGAACAAATGGTACCTTGAGGTATGAAGGTACTGCCCAAAAGATACAAAATCAGCAGGGCCTAACTTCCCTATTTTATCTTGCTTATGTGATGTAATGATGAACAGCCCTCCACTTGCCTCTTGCTGCCACTCTCCTTCATATTCACTTACAATTAGTGCCAATGCTATATCTATTTAAGGCAGTGTAAAACCTAATGTGTGGTTGTGACAGAAAATAGCTATCAATTTCCTGAAATTTAGCGTTTGTTAGTTGCCCATAGAAATTGTCTCCCTTTTTTTATTTTAGCTCATTATTATTTTTACTTTTATTTGGTGAATTTGATACTTGATATCAGCCTTTGATATGTGTGATAATTTAACAGTATCGTGGTGATTACAGATGTAAATTTAGAAATGGTGGTTCGACTAACACTAACACTGGCCACTTCATTTGTTGCTGTTGTTCTAACAAAATTAACAAAGAGAAAGGAAGACTTTTATGCACAGTATAGCTGTGGAAGAAGTGGGAAAACATACCTAAATGGAGTCCTAGGACTACCAGAGACTCTTGCTCCCTCCTCCACCCAGCATTATATTGAGTTTCAGGTTTCCTTTAGGTTTCATCCAGTAGTAAAGGTCATCAATAACCTATTTCAACTGACAGAAATTGCCACTGTACTGTCAAACCTGAGTTCTGATCTGAGTCATCTGAAATACATGACACAACAAGCGATGGCAGTCATCTGCACTGTCCCCAGATTGTCAACAAAGCTCATTTTATGGCCCTGTTGCACCTTTGTATTGACTGAAATGAGACAAAGCTCTGAACCATAAAACATAGATGAGGAAAATGTTTCAGAAAACAGGCACAAATAAAATAGTATTTTGAAATGAATGGGAAGTTTTGCAAAAAACAGGGCACCTGATTGCTCTGATGTAAACTCCAAACAATAATTTCAGACTGTATGATAGCAATATAATAAATATTTCTATAGCAGAAATGAAGTGTTTTCATCAAGATCCCAGGTTTTGTGAATGGTAAAATTTCTCTGTGAGCTTAAATACAAAGCCAAAGAATCAGAAATCAAATCAAGGATATTTCTCCAGCAGAAGGATTAAATAAAGACAAATTTTTAACATTTAAATGAATATAATTTAAAGGATAACTGTCAGGTTTAGCTTTCTATACATTTAATGATAGCTATAAGGATAGAATTGATAGATTGGATTAATGTATTACAAAAAAAAAAAAAAACAACCAAAAATTACTTTTCACCTCATTCAAATTACCATAAACTTAGATACACATGTGAGACAAAAGAACTTTTTGTTTCCCCTTCTGTAATCCACCCTACCTAAAGTTTCTTAATACGTGGCAAGAAAAGTCATTGAATTATTCTTATTATGTATTTATTTAGGACCAACTTGCCATACGCTGCATATACGTGTAACAGAGGATGATCCAGCTAGCTAATCAAGTCAGACAATAAATAGATAAATGGAAACAAAAATGAAATAATAGGCCCATGGTCATGCAGTAAAGTAGCTGCTCTAACCACAGCTCTGCTCTTTCCACCCATGACACCCAGTAGATCAGGTGGACAGCCAGCCAGCCACATCTGTGGCGTAGCAAGGGAAAGAAGCATCCTGTAGGGCCTCTTCAGCCCTATACAAAGTCAAAAAGAATTCTGAGCAGCAAGTATTTCTTAGTAACAACAATTTCAGAATGAATTGCTTTTAGTACAGAAAATGATGTTAGTATCTAAAGCTTAATCTGCATCTAAGAATTGCAAATATCCTGGTAGTATTCTAAATGATGTCTCTTCTTAGGTAAACAGTGTAGTGTCCTGTTCATTCTACAAATGTTATCAATATTGTCATGGCTACGGTCTGGCTAAGTTAATAATATGTATAAAAATTGAGATCAATTAGATGTATAATGAAGGTAAGCAATACAGTCTCTTACACTGCTTCTGTGACTAGAAAAAGGTAATGCTGTAAGCAAGACAAATGTGGATTTTTCTGTTAAATATATGTTCATTGTAAATGCATAGTTAAACCAAGACCCTTTTTGTCACACTTAAGCTTTAAATCTCACTTATTAGAAATTGCATTGAAGTAGCAAAAAGACAAAGTGTGGAATATAAACTAAGATGTCTACATGAATTATTCATGGCAATGTGGAAAAATTAATTGATACAGAAAGAACACTAAATGTCCAAGGAGTATTCCTTTTGATAATTTTCACTTTTTTTTGACCTATTTTGTAAAAAGTGGAAAAAAATAAATTACTTTGAGTTCTCTCCTGCAATAACACATTTTCTCTTTGTCATATATTTCTCTACTCAGCCAGAGATCTCTACTGAACCCAGAGATATCAGTGACAAATCTGCCCTGGCTTATCCATTAATACAAAGAAAAGCAAAACAAAACAAGAAGACTTTCCTAATACCCTAGAAACTTGGAAACATTATTTCCTACAGTAAGAGGAAAAATACCAGCTTTCACTACTTCTAGCTGCTATCTAAAATTCCCAAGTACCTCATTTCCTTTTATGACAAAACCAAAACCTCCAATACAGAAGAGCTGCTAAAACCCTCTCTTGCTGATTAGGTAGAATTAGGAAAGGACTAATGATGTATTTGCTAACGATAACTATTAACAACTCACTAGATAATTTTCTATCAAATCAAAGAGTTTCATAACTCTTCTGCAAAGAGCAAAACATTACAGCAACCATTTCTGTCACATGGCTGTGTGTGTAGTGGGGATTTAAAGTTAATATCCGAAAGGCAAGTGATTAAACACCGCTGCACATCTTGAAATGATTGCTCAGTCCAAACGCTAAGAATATACATTAAAGCTGATCACCCATCACTGTCAAAGCATAGTCAGAGCCACCAGATAAACTTTTCAGTTAGACATCAGTCATTTTCCTTCCCACTGAGCTCTACGTCTATGCATCGACCACTGCCTTCATCTCATAGAAATTCCAGTTTGTGGTAGTTCTTGCCCAGAGGTGCTGGCTTTTCAGTGGAAGCTATAATGATTCAGGCTGCCAGCTCTGTCGGTCACTGGCCATAATGACAGTTGCAACAATTTCAGCTAAAACAGAAAATTTCTGTGGAACTAAGGGAAAAATGCCTTTGCCAATATATGGCAGGCAGACGTATTGGTCAGTTGACACTGCACATTAGAAGCGTGCCTGACCACTATCAAAGTTACATAAATGGAAGTTAAATAAGTGGAAGCTTAAAGGTGGAGTTTCTATTTCTTTTCCATTTCTGTGGTCAACAGAAGTATAAATGTTATGAAGTACAACAGTTCTTTATTATAGAATCATAGAAACATAGGTTCATAGTAATAGCACTGTAGGTAGGATGAAGGTAAAGGGAATTAACACACCTTTATTTCTCTTAAGTTCTTATTTCTATCTCTTTAGATTTTCCAGATGAGGTTTTTCCTGATTCAAAAACAACTGAGTAAACATGGCTTTGACTATGGAGGCCTTCTTTTCATACAACAAATTGAAATTATCATAAGTATTATTTAAAAATTTTAATAAATAACTGGACTTGAAATACTGTGTAACTGTCTTGTTTTTAGCTTCAGTTACAGAACTGAACATACGGTCTGTTGTTGTTTTTTTAAATAAAAACAACACAAACTGTTAATTTCCTCAGAATCACTGTACTGACAATGAAGACAAAGAAATTCAAGAAATTAATTAATTTTATTATTTATTCTGATTGTTTTTCTACAAAACACCATATTAATTTAAAAACTGATATGATTACAATTTTATGATTTCAGCTTAAATCAAAAAATATGCTTTATTGTACGGAAGAAAAAGAAAATGTTCTAAATTAACAGAGAGGAAAATATTAATAATGTAGTTCACTGGCAGCTTGATCTACTGAAGCCTATACTGGATGACCAGAGAAAGGAAAGTGGCTTAAGGTGCTTTTGCTCTTGCTGCTGGATATAAAAACTAATTCAGAAGGTGTAGGAAGGACTTGACTTTGGTTACATCTTGCCCTCAGTTGTTTTCAGTCTCTTTTAAATCTGTCAGAGGGACTGTGAACTATTGTCCTCTTCCTGCTCACCTGTTCATTTTCTTCAGACAACACCTGTGAGGAAATATTAATGACAACAGTAGTTTTTTATTCTTCTAAAATGTACTTCATGGAGTAGGAGAACAGCATGACTGGAGCAGCAGTCTATTCTTGATCTCATCAAGAGATCTAGCTGAATGCATGAAAAGCATTTATAAGACTGAAGTCAGGATGATGACAGTGCTACGCTTTCCCATGATAGGTTCTAAGCGAGATAGATTGTGAAAAGGCTGTACATAGTCTGTATCATATTCTCAGGAGTTATCTGCTTGCTATTTGCAAATCTAGCAATAAAAAATCACCTCTAAAGCCAGATTAACTGGCTAGTGAAAAAATAGTATTTTATTGCTAGTCTGCATTGCTGCAAAGTAGTAAGCAGACAAAGTACAGCAGCAAGTCTTTCTCCTTATAAGTGTCACGGAGTTAACGAGATCAATCTACACCCGTGACAGGGGGGCGGTAGACCCCTGCCCTCCCCTTCCCAGCCCACAAAATGGGAAGGAAGGGAGGAAAACAAAAAAAAACAGCGGCAACAATCTATGGAGGAAAACTTATTTTACTAATTATGATATCGGAATGCAAGATAACACAATATAATACAATCTGATTGAAATTGAGACTAATAAATCAAATAAAACAGGAGAGAGAGAGAGTTCCCGATACCGATTCAAACCTGAAAAGCTTGGAACGGCCAGGAAAGCACCCTCCAGCACCCACTGCCAGGCAGTAAGAGACCGCCCCACCCGGAAGGGTCAGATCCCATGACTTCTGTAACGTATAGGGATAGGTGCCTGGAATTGGAGCATTAACACTTTAACTCCCAGTATACTACATGATGTATTGATGCGGAATACTGAGAACCAAACCAAAACAAAAAAAAAAATATAAAACCATGACAATAAGAAAGATTTTCTCCTTAATAAGTAAGAAAACTCAAAAAGATTTACTGCCAGAAAATAACAAGGAGCCAACAGCAGTGTTTTTGGTAATAATCAAAGATTGGCTTGTGAGAGTTGATTAGCACTTTTATAGTAGAAGTGAAGGACTAGGAGCACAATACTGATAAAGTCATGTATTTTATTGCTAGGGAGTGAGAAAGCTTAAAACGTCTAGCAAACTGCTAATATCTTGAAAGTTCCTACCAACAGTAGGAGACTATTCCACATATACCTACATCTTCCTGCCCAATTCCTCTCTATTTGATCCATACTAATCAAACCAGCTTCCTTCCCACCTTTCTTTCTGCTGAGGCTTCTCTGCTGTTCAGGCCTTGCTTCCGTGTACCACTGTTTTCCCCTCACTGTATGAAATACTAAGTTTGTTAAGCAGAAATGTATTAAGAGGCAGGAGATTCTGTGTTCTCTTCCTAAGTCTATAGCTACCTTTTTCATGCACAAGTCATCTCACCTTTCTGCATATTTATGTAAACCCACTTGCTCCCTAAGATCACGATTCCAAATTCATACTTTAAAAGATAAATGCTGCTCAAAACACTGTTCTTAAAACAACATCCATTTGCTTATTTTAGCCAAGCCAGAACAGGAAATCTACTGAATGGGTTTTCTTGCATCCTGAAAGAAAAGGTACATGATCTTGCATGATGTTGAACATCTTCTGGTGTAGGCTGAGCGCATTAACATTTGTTGAAGCCTACATGAACTCCAAACTGGCAAAGTCTCTCTGTCTAGTTAGCAGTTTAGAAGACAAACCACCATATTTCTAATAATTTGAAGAAAAATGACAGATGTTACTGAATAGTTCTTTTAATATACTGAAATCAGCTCTGGAAGGCCAACTATTATCACAGCACAAACAGGGAAGTCAGGACAGAAAACAAGGAAGGAATAAGGCTTAGTTAGTCCTGAAAAAAATATCTGTAATCTATTTTTGCTCAAAGAAGTTTTAAAAATGAACACGTTGAAACAAGTATAAATGCTGATTTGTACTAATCTTTTTCTGTAAACATACTGCAGTAGCTTTAGACATATGGGCTTTGCAAATGGTATTCAAGCTGTGTGTAGTTCTAACCAAAAGAAGCTGAACATTTAGACTCATTATTTTCTATCCATGAAGAGAAACTAAGAAGCTCGTACAATTTACAAAAATAGTGTTTCACATTGGGAAAAACTCTCTGCTTTATTTTCATAAGCAACGTTAATTTACAAGGATGGACAAACCATCAAAATCTGATTTCCCCTACATACTTGGTATATATCAGAAACCAAATTTCTTAATTTGATATACATGAAGTTGTAATATCCAGAAGAGCATTTGACTTTGTCCTAAACATTTTTGCTAAGCCACATCATCAGAAGAAACCGAGAAGGTGATCAGAGACACGAATGGAAGCAAATCAGTAGAGATTGGTTGTTTTATGGCCAGTTACATTTATCAGCATTAAAATCTAGAAAGTGTTAGAAAAAACACTGGAAATGTGCTATGATTTCTCGGAATGAAAGGTCTATCCAGCTTTAATTAAAGACATCAAAAATAGTCATGATCTGCTAAATACTAAAGGATCAGGTTGAGATCGTCTTACCCTGGCTTCCATGAGTTCAGACAGTCAGAACACAGCCAGAATATGAAACACTGCCCAGAAATTTATAGCAAATACTGTCAGGAAACTTGCAGAGCTTTATATAGCCCCCTTGCCATGCAGTGCCTCCCAATTAACAGCTGATACCTTGTCTGGGTTATGGATTAACTATACTGCAAGAGCAGAGACATCTGCAAGGGGCACACCCACCGGGTCAGGCCAGCTCAGGCATCCCCACCTCTACAGCCAACAGTATTGACAACCTCCTCTCTTTTCTGTATGTTCTTGTTGTGCGTTCTCACTTAAAAACTGCCTGTGGGTTTGGGGGTTGTGTTGTTGGTGGTTTTTGTGTTTTTTGTTTCCATTTTTCGTGTTACTCTTGATAAGCAACAGCCAAATAGGCTCACACATATGAATGTACTGATGAAGTAAAATTTCTCTAGCACAAAAAGCATATATTTTTAGACATTTTATAGATATTTTAAGACATTTTCTAAGAGTACTATAATTCTCTTAGAAAAAGAAAAGTGAGACTTCCATTAATTTTGTTATTAAATATCATTTTAAAATTATCCCTTTAAAAATCAATTTATGTAGCCTCTGCTTAAGCCTGCTCTTCACTCATAATTAGACATTCTTCCTTTCAGTATTTGATTCATGCAAAACAAAAGATAAGCCCTTTTGTCCTTGTAAGAATTGGTTACTGAGGCTCAGTCAAATTTTTAAGAGTTTGAAGCTCAGTCAAGTTATGATGAATTTAAGCAGAAATAAAGAGTATTGCAACTGAGGCCTGACTTGACTTGATAAGAAGCTACCCAGCAGCTTAGTCCTGCTAACTTTACCTTCTCATGCTTTTCCTTCAAGAGTTCAAAACCATGTTTGAGAAAAATTAGTTCCTTGCTTTGCACACTGTGAAGATAACTTCCTTTGGACTTACTGAGCTGGGAAATTAGTTACAGTGCTTTTAGATCACATCTACTATGTCCCTCATCCTACTTGATTTTATCTATTTAGTACTGTAGTTATTGATACACAGAAGATTGCAGTGAAATAAACAATATTTTCAGTTTTATATTTTAACATTTAAAATCTTGTCAGTGTGCAGCACTATGAAAATGAATGTAGATGCTGATCTAATCCACCTACTTTTCTGCTGGCCAGATTTTCTGTAATAAAAATGCATATATTTGCTAGATTGACATATTCATTTTAAATACTTCTACTTTTCTTTTGTAAACTGACAGCAAATTTTCCACCTTTACTAACAGTATTTTCTTGTTATAAAGATTTTCTTCATGCTAAAGAAGCTAAAACCTACATGACCTTGAGGATGATCAATTTAAATACAAAATTGGATTTCTATACACAGCAGTTTTTTTCTCCTGATAGCCTTGTGGTAGATAGCCTTAAACAGATATTGACTCCCCAGTTGTTTAATCTTGTAATTTCTAAGATAAATATCTTGAAGTGCCTATATAAAAAAAACCCAAAACCTTAGCTTGAATGTGCAACGCTTTCAGTAATCCAAGTGAAATGTGAAGAGCTGCATATGTAAATGGCTGGTCGTATGAATTTATTGGTTATTTATTAATCAATTTTATTAATTTATAGCTTCTATCTGTTTAAAAGCATGCAGAAGTAAATTAGTAATGCAATTTTATCTGAAGATTGCTTGTGCAGTTGCTCTGACTCTATTGAAAAAGCAGGTCCTTTCACTTGTATGTTCCATATGAGCAGCCCAAGGTGCATTAGGAGAAAGCTGCAAACACTTCTGTCTGTCAGTTATTCCGGACTTAAATGTTAAACTACTGTGTTATTCCAAGCTAAGAATTCAACAGAGAGGAAAGGCTTATAGGATTGAAGAAAACAGAGACTACCTTGATAGGACATATATAGATATGTATGTATGTATGTATATGTATGTATGTATGTATTAGGAACTGGTTCTAAACAATTCTTTTTGCAAAAAGATTGTTTTCATTAAATTGAATTCTCATATTCAGTTTTGCAGTTTCACACAATTTTCCATTTAAGGATTTTGAAACACCTTCCAGCTACTACTGCAATAACTGTATACTTCTGTGAAAAAGAGAGAAATTATTCTCGTGTGTTTTAGACTGATTCAGCACTGCTTGTAATAGGGGCAGGTTTCGTCTTGATCATTGTCTCTGGGAGCAGAGATTGCTCATGTGTACAACCTATTTATGGAAAAGTTTATGTCTAGAGACTGCTACAAAGGAGACAAGAGTGATCTTAGCCCACTAAAGAATAGAGAAGGAATTTAATGTGCAACAAAGTTACAAAGAAGTACAGAAAAGAAACGTTTGCATAGAAAAAAAGTATAACGTGAATATTAAAATCACCATTGTTCCAGAACTCAGAAGAGATTCACAAGAAGTTATCAATATATATCAACTCTGTAAAAGCAAATGTTGGAATTGTGAAAATGTGAAATTGTGAAAATGAAGACAACTTGCTGTTCCGCTTTTTGATTAGAAAAAAAATCATTTTTCATACTATAGATATTATCTCTACCTGTGTCATAAAACAAACTCTGTATTTCAGTTGTCACTATTGTATCATACTTATCCGGACATTTATGTTGAGCACCTATTTTTCACACAGATATTCAGCCCTAGAGGAGTGAATGGTACAGAGCTGAGGATTTAATGGATGGGGTAACTGTTTCTCATTAGCACTGCCAGTTTTGCAAAAGTTCTACACTGACTAAGCTATAACTCCACTCCTATTAGTTCTTCAACTTCATCCAGCCTAGAAGCGGTTGTAATGCTAGCACTACAGAAAAATAAGCCCAGGAAGTTTCAGCTGCTACAGCCTGTTTATCAGAATGTTTCTCTTCCTCTCACAGCTGTATTTTGTGGCATTTATTAAATTGTTTCTAGGCAAAATTAAGAGCTGGATTTCACTTCAGTACCTCAATCAACTTGCTGCAAAGCAACTTGGATCAGTAGACTCCTTAGTAAATCAAGAGGCAGTAAGTCAAGTGAATTTTCTTGTAAGGGTCCATCACTGCTTCTTGCTGGAGAAAGCAGGAAAATTCACTTGCCCTGCAAAGTCATCAAATACTGGATTTGCTGTTTTCCAAGGATTTCCATTGCCCCTATGGACTGTCCTCACATTTGGGGCAAGACTTCTCTACCTTTCCTGTTGAACCTGTGCCATTGTGCAATGAAGTATTTAGTGGGGCCAGAAAAGGGAAATACAAGCATAAGTAGGAGTCGTTTGTGACTCACACGTAAAGGACAAGGCGTGAGGGTATGGGAACCCTAAATTCTGGTTCTTGTTGCATAAATATTTCTGTGTTTTGCTCCCTCCCATGAAGCTATTATTGGGTAAGCAGCCTGTGACGCAGGGTGCTAATCCTGCTCACAGCTGAAGCCTCTCTCTGTTGGCACTCGTCTCAAAAATTTGTTCTCTTTTTCTCCGGCCCTACAACATTCTTATCTAGGCTGTCTCTAGCTTTCTTCTTCATCTGTTTTTGTACTGCTTCTAATGCTTCTTTGTTCCCACACATGCAAAGACACATTAGGTCCAATGAGTTCTTTGTGCCTTGAGTACACCGCACATCAGTGCAGCACAAGACTCGTAAGGCTGGCATGTCTGGGAAATACTGAGCCTCCTGTGCATGCAATCCAATGTCTGGGATTTCCATGCTGGCTGTGTTCACCAGTCCTGGAAAAATACCTACATATTTTGCACAGACCAGTTCCTTTTTCAACTTGAAGTTTGTAATACACTGTAATTAGATCACTTTGCATCTTTTGATAAGCTAAGCAAGTTGAATTTTAGTCTTTCATCACATATTATATTGTGCAGCATCATTTCTAGCACTGAAATCGCTTTTAAAATTGCCGTCTGCACGATCTCAGATTTGTGAATAGCGTTTTAAAAATACATCCACAAGAACTGCATGCCTCATTCTAAAATCCATCTTGGCAAAGCTACAGACAGGAGGTAACACCCCATCATACGCCTCATCGGTAAGAGACATGACCAAAAGGCAGTGTTTCCAGATCATAGGAAACACTATGTTTTTACAAACTGTTCTCATCCAAATCGCAGTGTTGTTTGGGTTTTTTTTAGTGGAAACTTCTGGTGAATTAAAAGTATTCTGACCCCTGCAGGTGCTTTGGGAGACTGACGCTAGTGGGCTGAGGCCGAGGAAAGGATTTTTGAGGAAACAGTGAAAATTTTTCAGCATTTTACAAAAGTTCTTGTTCAGTGCACTGATACAGACATTGATACAACACCACCACTCTGCCATAACATTCAGTCTGAGTGTAATATGACCTTCAGAGCTCTCCTGACTAAATACTTTCCAGAACACAATGATGTACCACGCTTTGTTTGTTGTCAAATGCATGTGTTGTTTATACCAAAACGTAGTACTTTTATAAGATCAGCTTATCATTGACTTCCCAAATCTGTTCAAAAAAATAACACAGTTCAAATACTGCTCCTCAGTAGATGGCTGCTTCTCGTTGTCCATTACTTTTTGAGGTATGTCAGCTAAATAGCCCTAATCCATGTAATGTATGCTGTATCGATAGTGTTTCATCACAGTAATGATGTACTAAAAAGCACAGACCAAGACAAGTGCCTTGCAAACTATTGGGGCTAATTAAAACATTTGTAGCTCTGGAAAAATAAACTTTTACAACTTAGTTTAAATTCAGAATTGATCAGGGTACAGACAGCTACTCTGACACAAAGAAAACATCATTATTTTTAATATAGAAGGCAAACATAGGAAATGCTTTATTTTCCAGCATCACATTGCACTACTGTTTCCATCAGTAATGGGCCTATGCTGGTAGCAGGGAACCTTGATACAAGAGGACTAGAATATACATCAGTCAATCACAGTGCTTTTTACACAGCAAAAAGAGGCATCATTGCTGACAGAGCTTCACGTTAGTGCTTCTTCTGTTACCGGTAGCCTGTCTGTTACATTGCCCTCCCAGAGAAGGTCTCCAGTTGACATCAGAACTGGCTCTTCTGAGAAAGTGGATGACTGTTTGGAACTAGAGAAACCATCCATACCTTGGCACCCTTCTTAATAACCTATATTAAGTTTCCAGAACCTGTCTCCTTAAATTCTCCACATCATTGGCACCAGAGTGCACAACTGAAGACTTTCCAGGCTCAGCATTGTGCAGCTGACATAATCCCACCTGCTGAGTAAATTACTTCATTCTCTAAATCTCCACAACATCATACACAGATTCTGATAGTGGAATAAGTTAATTCCCACAGCCTTCTCGGTACCCCTGCGAACAAAACTAAAGCAGAGCAGATGACCTTTCTCCTCAGGCGCTGCTGACAGCCCGGTTTGGGGGAAGGCAGCTCCAGAGGCTCTGAAAGCGGGCTGTTCGCCCGTAGGCACCACCGCTCGTTCTGCAGCCCCTCGGGACGTTCCCCCGGCCCGGCCCGCAGCGAAGCAGAGCGCTGGGCGCGCTGCCTCCTGCCGGCCCTTCGGAGCCGAACCGCCTCATCGCGAGCGGGCAGCGCCGGGCCCCGGACTCTCCGCCGGGCCCAAGGCGGCAGCGCCGCCGCAAACGCAGCTCTCGCAGCGGCCGCCGCCTTCCTTCCCCGCGAGCGAGTCTCAGGGCCCGAGCCGCGAGCGGACTGAGCCGGCTTGTTTACCGGGGCGCGGCCCGAGCCTCGAGGATCGGCCGTTAGGGCAGTTAGAGGAGCGGGCCGGGCTGCGGGGACGGGACGGGGCGGGAGGCGCTCGCCCTCCGCCGCGCAGGGGCCGAGCGGGAGAGGAGGCGTTCCCCGTCCCGGCGCCCCGTTCCCTCGGGGGACAGGCGGAGGAAGAGGAGGTGGCTCTCGCCCCAAGTCCCCTTCGCGGCTCCCCCACCGTGGCTGCGTCCACCGCGGGGTTCGCGCCCACTATGCCCCGGTGTCCCTCGGAAGCACGCACTCCCCTCCGGCCGCCGCCGGCCCGCGCCTCTATTCTGGCGCACCCGCCTCGAGCCGCTCCGAACCCGGAGCTCCAGGCGGGGGAGGGGAGGGGCGAAAGGGAGGGGGCGGCCGCCGCCGCCGTGGGGCCCAGGCCGCTCCTCGCCTCCGCTGCGTCTCTCCCCGGCCCCGGCATCTGGGGCGGCGGGAGGAGCGGGCGGAGCCGGCCGAGGCGGCAGCCAATGAGGAGGCGCGAGCCGGCAGGCGGGGCGGGGCGAGGGCGATCGCCGCCCAATGGGGGAAGGGCGGAGGACGCACTCGGAGCGGGGCGAGCCGCAGGCAGGAGGCGAGTCGGGACTCGGGCTGCGAGCGGGGCACAGGCGCCGCCGCACCCAGGGGCTCGCAGCTGCTTGCGCGCGATCGCCTCTCCTCCGGCGTAGACGGAACCGGCAGCCGGCAGGCGAAGAACGCACAGATCGACGGACGCCGCTTCCCGCGGGGTACAGCGGGCGGAGCCGCCGCCGCTGCCGCCGGGAGCAGAAGTTTGGCTGGAGCGGCCGCCGCCGAGAGAGGAAACTTTCCTCGGGGGGCCGGAGGCGGGGGCGGCGGGAAGGAGCCGCCGCTCGGCGGCTTTTCGCGGCGCGCTCGGGGGCTCCGGCGCGGCTCCCCCCGGCGCGGGCCGGGCGGCGGCGGCCGGGATGTACCTGGCAGCGGTCTCGGCGGGGAGGAGGCGGCCGGGCGGAGACGGCGGCGGAGGTGGCGGCGGCTGGCACCTGGCGGCGGCGGGGTGGCTGCTGCTGCTGGCGCTGCTGCTGGGCCAGCCGGGGACGCGGGCGCTCGTCTGCCTGCCCTGCGACGAGTCCAAGTGCGAGGAGCCCAAGAGCTGCCCCGGCAGCATCGTGCTGGGTATCTGCGGCTGCTGCTTCATGTGCGCCCGGCAGCGCAACGAGAGCTGCGGGGGCGTCTACGGGCTGCACGGCGCCTGCGACCGGGGGCTGCGCTGTGTCATCCGCCCGCCGCTCAACGGCGATTCCATCACCGAGTACGAAGTGGGCGTCTGTGAAGGTGAGAGGCGGCCGGACCCTGCCCTCCGAGCGCCGCGTTCTCTCCTTCCCTTCCTTCCTTTCTTCCTTCTTTCCCTCCAGTCCCCGTCCCAAGCGCGGAGCCCCGCGCCGCCCCGCCGTGCGGCAGTGCGTAGTCGTGCCGCCGGCTCGGGACGGGACGAGCACCCCAGCCCCGCGGCGAGGGGATGCCTCGGCCGCTCCCTGCCTCTTCTGCCGGTGCCCCCAGCGCGTTTCCCCGGCGTGGCAACGCAGCGGGATCGGAGCGCTGTGTGCGGAGCTGCCCGCGTCGCTTCGCGTGCTATTGTGTTTTGCCGTGTTCTACCCGCCCCGGTCTACTGCGAGGGCGTCTTCCGAGCCGTTCCGCTTAGGAGGAGAGTATTTGAAAGTTTCACCCTTAGTTTTGGTAGCTTGCAGTAACGTCAGGCTCTTCCAATTTCGTTCTCTGTTTAGTAGCTCGCTGGCTTGTTAATAGTTTATGTCAAGTCAGCCAGCTGTTAGTAGTACCCCGCTAGAATTCCTTGATAAGAGAAGACCTGGGGACAGCTTGCCAGCCTGAGATCAGGGGAGGTCAGCACTGCACACATGATGTCTGTTCTGGATTCCTCCTTCTGAAGGAAACACAAAGGCTGATCATCTGTTGTAAAGTTTTTCCTTCCTGTTCCTGTCACTTAATATCTGCCTGCCTGTCTGCCCACACACGCTCACTGTACGATAAGGCATATCTGTGTTTTGCACATCAGGAGCGAGCCCCGTGGCAGGACAACTCGCAGCTGCTCCAGCTGTATGCCTGCTGCTTATGAAGTGATGAACTAGTGTGAAGCGCAAGCGATCTGCTCACAGCTCCTCTTCAAATGTTGAATCTATCAGGGTCTCTTAAGAGTTCTTTCATATATTATTTCCTACAAGGCTAAAGAAAAGCTTTTCAGTCTCTCTTATCTTGCTTTGTCCCTCCAGCTTGCTTTTCCCCCAGGCTGAGGGAAAACATGGCGCTGTATAGAGCTTACAAATAAGCAGTAGTTTGGAATATGTAGAAATGTATGTGAGACTTTGAGTGTGAGCTTCGACAATTCTGGAAAAGAAGAGCGGGGCTTGCTGCTCTCGACGGGTAGAGGGCAGTAGAAAGTCCAAAAAGCTATTGCAGACTGTGTCCAAAACCTGGCCTTTAAAATGATACACTGTTTTGAGAGAACTAGAGCCGATCTTTCTTAGTGAGCAGCTGACCTTGCTTCTGGCACAGGTTTTTACTTGCTGCTCCATTCATTTCGCTTAGGGGTAAAATGCGGACCACAGCAAGCCAGGGTCTCCTTTCTGTTGTTACTTGCACAGGAGCAGCTGCAGGGTTAAAAGCCCTGTTAAAGAATTAAAAACGTTTCTAAACTGCTTTGAAGACCTTTGTTGAGCCCATGAGGTTAAATATGTATGTTGCTGTAGTCTCTCCTTTTTTTTTTTTTTTTTTTTTTTAGCGTGTATTGGAAAAGTTGTTTTCAAATAGGAAAGTACTTCAAAAGACCTACCTAGTTTTGAAAGGATTTTTGGTTTTACATGTTTTTAAGTAAATGCTTGGCTTGAACTGCTGTCCTTTTGGTTAAAAAATCTGAAAGCCTCCAGTCTTTAAATGTCTCAATGTTCTAGCTCCCTTACTGTATTGGAGTATGGATGTCTCTGGCAGTTTAGGAGTATTTCATTCCTCTGAAGTGATGCAATCTGTACATTGCTGTAGTTCAACTCGTAACACGTCCCATCTACTGTTGAAAATAGTATGAAGCATTTGTTGGCAAGATTGCATTTCAATTAGTGTTGTGGTTAGAAACTAGTTCCAGCTGTCCCTATAGGAATAGTTGGGGAGATAAGCTATCTATTTAATTTTCATTCTCGTAAATGAAAAGTAACTGAGCTGAACTGTCAGCCTAATAAATAGTACTGGAATACCTATTAGGGAATTGTCAGGAAACTGCCTCATTCTAAGCAACAGAAGCAAATTCATTGTTTCTTACAGCATGTATTGTATATAAGTGGTAGCAGCAAGGGGAAGAGGGGAAAAAAAAAAAAAAAAAAAACAAAAAAAAAAACAGGACTTAATGTGCTGCCTCTGTGCTCTGAAATAAAGTTGATTAGCTCTGTGTTTTTAATTGGTGTGACTGAAACTGTTGGGCAGTTTACCAACACTCATGAAATGGGCTGGGCTTGTATACCTGATGAATCAATATCACTGAGTGATGGTTTTCATTTATCTGCTAACAGAATAAAGGCTGCTCCTTTTAATACTATGTATTGGGGGTGAAAGCCCTATGCTACCTACTCTAGTTCAGGGAGGGGGAAATGGAGGTGACTTACAGAACCGTGTGACTAGAAACTGATGTATTTACTCTCCTTCCTGTCTCTAGCTTTCTCTTTCACTGCAATTTTTTACACTGAAATGACCCCTACTGGTTACAGTTATAAGCTTTTTTTATTATTATTTTGAGTCTTGAATGGGATGCTTTGGCTTAGTTCAGGGTACCAATACAAAATGGATTGAAAAACTCGAAGCTGTAATTACACAAGGTAAAAATACTTGTCTATAAATTTGATATTAGTATTACATAAAAACATTGTAAGAACACGGCATAAGTGAGCTCTGTGACACCTGATGGAGAAGTTTCCATGGAATCTGTCACTAATGGCCGTTGTTTTTGTTAAGTCAGCACTTACTAATGAAATCTTATTAATTCTTAAGTTCTTTTCTTCACCCTTCTAAGTGCTGAGGAAAGCACTCAGTCTTCTCACCGTATTAACTGTGCAGGTCTTTGTGCAGTTCTAAGGCTCTGTGGCATTATTGTGGTGACTGTAAATGCCTTTCCTGCATTTATTATACATTCCTGTAGTTGTGTTCTTGGTAAAGAATAATTCTTAGGACAGCTTCTCCAGACATGGCTGAGTACTTCTGAAGGGTGACCTTGAGAGGCTTCGAACACCTCCAGACTCTGTTGACTTTCCAGGAGAGCTGTTGGGTTGGTTTGTTGAGGTGTCAGGAGCACAGAGCTGGCTGAAAGCCAAACCTCTCAGCATCAAAAAACTGTGAGCTCTGTGCAGGGGCTGCTCTTGTTCTCTGTGTTTGAGTGAAGACCCGGAGCCACCTCTAAATTAGACAAGAGCTCTCCAGAAACACATTGGCCTTGGCTTCTGCATTAGCCAGGCTTTGCAGAGCTCTGTCTTTCTGGACTATGGGAAAGCCTTGAGAAAAGCTCTGGTGTAGGGGTTCAGTTAGTCTGAAAGCATTTCTTGTGATGACTTTTCTTGTCTCTTTTTACACTTCCTCAATTTCTGGTGCTCTTGGATGAAGAGGCCTTGGTTGCTCTGCTAAGCTATTCTATAGCATGACAGAAGCATATGAAATAACACTGAAAATGAGCTGGAATTAGTGTGGAATAACTGTGTAATAAAAGCATGACTAGTTTTAATGATACATTTGAAATGAAGAGTTAGCAAAACTGCTAGTTTTACTGTACACTTAAGTTCCTTTAAGAATATACTTCCATATTAGACATCCTTATACAGGTTTGTTTTTTTATTAAAGAATCTTCAAACTTGCTAGATAGGTTGGCCGGAACTACTGAAATGATTGCTTGTAATTTCTGTACCCCTAGGCATGTTTGCTGTTCTAAGTGCCCTCTAGCTGATTCAAGAGCACTTGCTTAATTTAACTTCTTGCATAGTATTTAGTCAACCTGAATGTCATTTGACTGACAAGTATATTTTACAATAATTACTCCATCGGTATGTTTCAAAAAATGCCTGCCTCTTCCCATCCTTTCTTCGTACTGCCCCCACAAGAATCCTTAATCTCAGTGAATAAAATTTAGGGCAGCATGCAGAAAGGACCACGTGTTTCTGTTTTAATAAACTAAACACTTTGCGGAGGTGACCTATTAAACGTCTCATGACTTGCAAAACTGCTTTCATTTGAGAATTCATTTAATCTACAGGGAACATAAACATGGAAATGGTGAATTCAGAGTTTTGCCCAAGATGTTATGTGACAGATGTTCTATACAGCCTTGCAGAATTACATTTTGGCTCTTCAGTGTATATGAATATAATTTGGAAAATGACTAATGCTGACATAGAAAGCTTGTGTGTACGGAGAAACCAATATAAACTAAGATGTGAAGATAACTTTGTATAAAGGCTATCTAGATTAAATTCCACATAAGCATACAGATGATTAAAAGGTGGTCCCTGAGGGAATTATCTAAGCAGACTAGTTTTGCCATGTTTGCAGGATGCAAGCCTTCATGTATGAAGATGAATGGAAGAAGCAGTTCACACCTTTGCCAGAGGCAATATTCATTCTCCAGCAGCTTTCACTAGTTGTGCTAGGAACTTCTGAGTCTGCAAATCGTGTTGATGCCACATAGGTAATGAGAGTGTAGATCTTACAGCCAGAAAACAAGCAGAATTGGATATAGCTGGGGAGGAAGAAGGGCACAGGCTCACAGGCATGCTGGGATTCCCACATAGTGGCGAACTTCTGAAACTGTATTCTTTGTCTAGCCTGCATTGGTACTGATACTTTCCTTGCAACAAAGTGAACGTAGAGGTTGTACTACAGCATATGCTATCTCTTCTCTTCAGGCTTTTGTTTTTGTTTAGTGTGTTTGTTTCTCCTTCCAGAAAGGCTGTTCCTCAGAGTGGCTGAGGTTGGAGGGGACCTCTGGACCTCCCTCCCCACCCAGCCCGAGTAGGGCCACTCAGGGCAGCCTGTCTAGGACCTTGTCCAAGAAGCTTCTGAAGATCTCTGTGGATAAGGGCTCCTGCTGTGTTCCAGTTGGTGTCTATTGCTTCATATCCTGTCACTGAGCACCACTGAAAAGACCCTGGCTTTGACCTCTTTGCACCCTCTCTTCAGGGATTTCTGTATATTGATGAGATCCCCTCCAACCTCCTTCAGAGGAAGATACTCCAGTCTTTTTGTTATCTAGGTGGCCATTCACTGGGCTCTCTCTCACGTGTCCATGTCTCTCTTGCAGTGGTCAGCCCAGACCTGGTCACAGCACATCAGGTGTGGTCTCACCAGTGCTGGGCAGAGAAGGTTCACCTTCCTTGACTGCTGACAACTCTTCTCCAGTGAAGCCCAGGGCACCATCACCCTTAGCAGCAGAGAGAGGCTGCTGGTCAGCTTGGTGTCTGGATAATTGCCCTGATGGTATTACATGTGCTAGCACAGAATGTGCTGCTTTGATGGTGGAAAGAGCCAATCTTATATCTATCTCTAAGTTGGTATTCAGAAAAACCTTTTTGGTGCTAACTCAAAATCCAGGGAATTTTTGTAACTTTAGCAAAATGTTCTGTAATTCTGATGATTCTGTGTTAATATCTAAGGGCAAAAGTGACAAAAGTTCTGGAATATCAGCTTTCTTCTAATAGTGCAGGTTCTTCTGAATACAGACAGCTTTATTCAGTGGCGCTGTTCCAGTATTTATCTTAGAGAAAACGTTTTCTACTGTTGTCCACTCTGCTTCTGATGAGCAGTGTCAGCAAACTGCCCGTCAGCTGCTTGTTTGTGATGGAGTTGCAACATATGGCTGTACATGCTGGCTTCTGAATTATGTGGGCACAGAGTGCAACTTGGAAATACATTGGAAATTCAACCTCCTTTGGAAAACAGAAACAAAGGCTTGGCCCTTTCCTCTGGCTTCTTCCAGATTTTAGTGTTGGTTTTTATTTTTTTTTCTGTTGTTTTGTTTTTAGTTTTCTAGAGCTGAAGGAAAAATCTGCTAGGACAGCTGAAACGTTGCTGTCCATGCTCATTCTAATCAGCAGAGTACTGGCAGAGGCTCTGTCTGACAGATTAAGTCCTGGTACACTGCATAATGTTTTCAGTCAACTATTTACAAACAAGATGTGGTGCTGGTCACAAGATTAAAACAACTTATTTGCAAGTCTCTATTCCAGGTTCTTAAATGTCTAGGGGTAGGATCTTGCATCTTGAATTCTATTGTTTTAAGCCATCTTTTGGGCAGAAACTATTGGAAATATACCTAAGTCTTGTTGGAAGAACCCAAATAGTGAAACTTTACTGGCTTTATTTTGTTTGTGTGATTTTTTTTTTTTTTGTTTGTTTGTTTATTCTAGAGTAAAGGGAACCTGGAGGACTGAAATATAGTAGGCAAGAGAAAGCTTTGACTATTAAAATGGCAGGACAAGTCATGTGCTTCACTTTGCACTTCCATTTGTTTCTTTACTTTCCTCGTGGCTTCTCGTGGGGCTTCTGATAATGGAGTGGAAAGCTGGCTTGAGTAAATACTTTCTGTAATCTTTAGTGTGAAATAACTGCCTTGAGACACGTGGAGAGCTGTTGTGGTGAAAATCTTTTACTTTATTGGCAATGTAATCGCTTGAGATACAAGTTCTAGTTTGAACAGGATGAAGCAGGAGCTCAGATTTAAGACAAGCCTTATAAGTATGGTTTTTCTAACTATCTAAGTGTTATGGCATAGTTTCTCTAGCTTTAGCTAGTTTTATTAGGAACCTTATAAAGCCCTTTTGTGCTAACACACATTCCGCAGGAAGATTTGATCTTGAAGAGCAGACCCTTCTAAAAGGTGGAAAAACTGCCTTATCATAAAACTGTTAGTGTGCCTTACCACAAAACGTTCTGCCGGCTCTGGTCCCTGACTCATGATTTCATTGAAGGAATAAGTTGTGAGGTGGGAGAGGACTGCCGCCAGTACATAAGCACAAATTCACTTCAAGGCTAGCCTTTCCCTCTGCTGCTTTTCAAGGTCTGGGGCTGGGTTTCAAGCATTCTTTAGTGGTGATTAGTCATTTCTATTGTTCAGCTCCTCCAAAACATGAATTTCCTTTCCATCATTCTCTTTTCCTGTTCAAAGTGAAGCCAAAGCCTACTGGCAAGAATTATTTCCTTTTTCTTTTTTTCTTTTTTTCTTTTTTTAATTTTAGAAAATCTGTAGAATGTTTTCAGAGTCTCATACCATCTTAATGAATACCACTTATTGTAAATACTTCTGTGTGTAATAGTGCAGCGGAGTGATGGAGAATCAGAGCTTGGGTCTGGTTTGATAGAGAAGCTTTTGGCAAGTTCTTCCTTCCCAGGGGACAGAGCCTCAGGAAACAACTTCAAGTTACTTCTCTGTCACTTGAAATCCATTCTCTCCTCTTTCAAATGCAGGATTTGAAAAGACTCTATTAGATCTGATTTTAGACTTCCATTTTCAGACTGGTAATTGATGGTCTCTTTGATCTTTCTTTATATATCTTAAGAACATAACTGTCATGCTTTAGAAAGCCTGAAATAGTTGAGTAACATGCTACAGTTAAATGTAAATGATGGGAGTTGATTCAGTAAATCTCGTGTACTTAAGGATTATAGTAGATACAATGCTAATGTATTCGTCTTCAATAGTGCTACATTAGTGACTATTCCAGTGTGTGCCTTGCACTTTTGAGATGATGCAGTACCTCTGTAAAGCATAAAGGAGAATAGTATATAGTTCTGTTTTTTATTATTTATTTATTTATTTTAAATCTGACATTCAGTAGATGCCCAGACAAGAAGAGAAAGCAAAGAAAATGAAAGAGAAGATTTATGGCAGGCAAAAGTAATTGAACCTTGAAAGATGGAGAGCCAGCATGAGCGAACATGGGAGAAGGAGTCTTTTAAAGGGTTTTTCCTGATATTTCTAATTGTAGCAGTTTTGAGATCTTTCGCATGTGGGGGTAATCAGTGCTGCTATATTGAGGTACTGTGTAATTCAGAAATAAGGCTCCAAGTTGGTTTTTAGTGATTACATGCTTCTGGAAACAAATGTGTTAATCTGAGCAGTGTATTCTAATTGTAAGCCCTGTATCTCTATCACACTCCCTTATTACTCATCAGATTTGTCTGATTACAGCTTCCAGTTATTAAAAAAAAAAAAAGTCACTCTGTATTTGTGCACACTTATTTGTGAGTAAATCTGTATTCTGCAAACTGCTAGGATTTGGCATGGAAGAAGTCATGGAATGCTGCTTACTTGAGGCATATTTCTTGGGTTGTTTCCCAGACTGGACCTGTTGTTTAAGGACCTCTTACTCAACTTGTTACTCAAGTTGTTAATGCTTTAATCCTTTTCCCGACTTTATAAGCATGCTAAGACAGGACTTGGTAGTTCAGAAACATAGAGCTGTACTTGGATTGTTCGGAGGCTGAAAATATTTGCTTTGCAGAAAGCAAATCATTATGTGAATGATGGAAGAAAATGAAAAAAGGTTTGGAATGAATATGATCCTTCCCCTCCCATGTCTTCCTTATGTTATGAGTGCACACTTGGAAGAATTTAGAAAGCATTATGTCCAAGGTTTACTCTGGTCTGAGTAAATGCAGAACTATTTTAATGTCTGAAAACAGAGCTTGCCCAAATGAGTTGGAAAGAATGAAGAACTGTATGTAGATATAAATGATCTGAAAGAGTGACTTTTAAGCTATTGTTAGCAGACTGCTTTGAGCCTTTGAACTGCTTCTAGGCATGAGTGTGAAAGACAGTTGAATTGGCTGTACAACAGCAGTCCAGTATAAACTCAGGACTGCTAAAAAGAGTGGTCTTTTCCTTTTCTTGCTCCTACCTGACCATGCCAGCACAATGAGGTGGTGGAAATTGCAGCTAAACTCAGATCAGTCGGGATGAAAAACAACCATTTAATTTTGGGCTGCTTTTCAGCTGGACCGTTTCTAAAAGCTCAAGAATGTAAAACCTAAATAAATTTGTTTGTGTGTGTGTCCCAGAAGTGAAATAGTAGATAATACATACTGGGGTTTGAGAGGCTCTAATTGTTTTATTTGGATTTTGTCAATTTTACTTGTGACTTAAGCCAAATGGAGATGTATACAGAAATGGTTATAGATCAGTTCACTTTTTTTTTCCTCATATTATCCATGTTTCTTAGAAGTATGCATGAAAGAGCTTTTGCATGAAAAGAAAACCACAGAGGCAGTTAAAGAGAGCACACAGGAAAATGCGTGCTGCACACTGCTTGTGAGTCGTCCCAGGTTTCAGAATCATTAGCGTGTACAAACTTATTTTTTTGGAGTAGTCCACAGGACTTTGTAGGAGTGAGGATTCATGGTTCACAGATACTAGACTTTGTTCAAGATGTGGTTTTGTATCTGACCTGTAAAGGAGTGAGCATGCTGTGATGGACTGCCATGTATGTGCATCAAACAGAGCATTAAATGCTTTTACCTCAAGTAACTTATGTTTCAAATCAAAATAAGACACTGGATTTGGGCCTTCTAGTTCATGCAAGTGCTTTCATGTGATGATATGATTTATTCCAAGGAATTTTGTTCTGCCTACACTGGTGTGACTTATGAGGATTTATTCTAACTGATAAGTAGGGAATCGCTTAACAGAACCTTTAACTTCTGCTTCTGTTCTTGGAAGTACAAAATCAACTAGGGAAAGGAGTCTTATGCTTGCATAGATTTACTAAATTACAGTAAGCTTTTTTTTTTTTTTTTTACACATTTGCTACTGCATTGATGGAAACTGTTTTCTAAACTGAAATGTGTGAAAAGCAGTCTGCTAAGAGATGCTTAAGCTAACACTGGGTTTATGTTATTCCTGTATGGATGTGACTTTTTAGTATTCGCTTGCAGTAATGAAAAATACCTTGGTTCGTGAGTAATTACGTTAGATGTTGCCTGCAAGTATTTCTTGGGGATTTCTCTTCTCTTCTATCCTTTTAAAGACTATTGAGCTCATTTTTGAGGGGTGTGGTATTGATGACTTAAGTACACCTAGGACTGGGCCAGGCACTTTGTGTGTATGCTTTTCTGCTTCCTCCTGAAAATCCGTGAGAGTTGGCAGATATCAAACATCTGTAATGGAAATCAGATAATACTGTGGATAGTTCCAGGACTTCTGATGCATCTGCATCAAAATGGTCATTTGTGAGTAGGGAACTGTTCTGCTTTCCACTTCACTCATAGGTGAGTCTCTTCTCACCTGGGGCAAGCAGCTGTTGCATAACAGGGTCTCTGCTGCTTGCAGCTTCTGTTCTCTGAAAAATTGCTGAAATGCTATAGGGCAAAAAATCACAAATACCATGAACAGGATTGTTTGAAAAGCAAAAAGTGTACTGTTACTGTAATCTCTATGCCCCATCTATTTGCACTGACCTGATTTCCAGAGTCTGGTGGGAGAGAGCAGCTCAGGGAGCTGAGCATTAGAGGCCCAGCAGACATCAGTACAGGTGGCTGTGCCCTTGTGGGGGTCTGGGCTCCTGATCTACAAATGGGCAGACGATGAGATCCTGTGTTTCAGAAACAGGGAATGATTCACCAAACAATTAGAGCAATTCTTTTTCTTAAGACCATTAAACAGTCTGATTTGGATGAAGCTGTGGTACAGAATTTGGCATGCTGAATTTTAAAGCACAGCTACTGCCTCTTTTGTTCTTGTTACGTGGATTACTGCTGTGATTTGTAACATACAAATTGTCCAAGCTGTATTCCGGCTTCTCAAAAACAGGATATATTATTGTTCTCAAAATTCCCAGTGTTTTTTTTTTTTCTCTGTGCATGCCTGGCTTCATAATCATGCAAGCATCCCAAGAACTACTGCATCTGCACCTTCCTTTGAAAGAATTTCAGTAGTTTCTCTTTGTGAACTTCTGTGCTTCTTTTGACTTTTATTGATACGCTTGCTCTGTGGGATGATTGGTCAACTTAATAAATTACTTCCTGGAGTTAACAACTATTCTTCCGTGGCTATTTTTATGGAGTAAAACAGCCATGAGATTCCCATGGATGCTCTCTCCTTCATGTCTAAAATTGACTTGGTTGTTTATTCGGTGTTCTCTGTCAGAAAGGTATTCTGCTGACTTTTAACAAATAATAAGTAGCTGGATATAGAGGGAGAAACATGCTGGTGAGAATCTGCTGTGATGCTCTCTCTAGATCATCTGCAGTACTTAGCTTTAATTGTTTAGCTTAGCTTTAAACCTCTTCGCAGTTTCCAGGTATTGGTTGTGTGGAGGTGTGGGATTTTTTTGTTGTTGTTGTTTTTTGTTTATTTGTTTTTCCCCAAACAGACAGTTAACTGATATTCTGCACATCTCTCTGAGCAGAAAGTATTTACACATCAGCTTCAGCGTGTGTATTTGCTATCAATTTTTAGGCTTTGTTCAGTGTCAGACTGCTGAATGACAAAACAGTTCATGTTTGGCTGCAGTCTGCTGTGCTGAAGGGCAGCTTCTGATGCTCACTCTAAGGTGTAGCTTACAAAGTATCTGGGACTAAGAATTGCTTAACAGGAATCTATTAACCCTGCAAGTCTTCATTTCTTCTTGTCAGTGGAACTGTGTAGGGAGGGGACACGAGTCAGCTGAGGACATATGTTCCTTCTGAACAATGCATAAGTGTAGATAAGAACTAATGCTTCCCTCGCTGTCAACAGTGCCTGGGTCAGCAGGTTTGGCTGATGGCATGGCTACTGCTCAGTGCCTGGTCCAAAAGCAGCTGCTGCACTCTGGAGTCAGCTGAGTGCCCAGCCTGTTCAGCACACCTACTTGTTTGACTGTGGTACCCAAACATGTCTGGATCTCTGCTTTCCACATGCTCCCAGGGTCGGATCTGGAGTGATGTGTTCTGAACAGAAACATGGCAGCAAAACCATGTGTGTCACTGCACGTGTTGCCATGCAGGTTGTTCACTTAGACAATGCCATGTTTGCCCCTTCTCTCATTAAAATAGAGGAGTGTCTGCAGGGATTCTCTTGTCAGTATGGGTAGGTTATTTTGTCATTTACTTCTCCAAAATAACTCTGTTTCAGCATGAAAAGTTCTAAATCTTGCAAGCAGGGGATGTTTGTAAACTGTATACTTCAATCCCTGTCTTATTTTTAAACAAACCTGAGCAACAGCAATGCTTTGTAGCTGGAAGATGTTTCGGCTTTTTTAAAGTGTTTCTTAGCAGGATCTCTGTTGAAAACTTGTTTGTTGATAGTATATAAATCTGGGGTGAACTACTAGAAACTGCAAGGTGAAAGCTGCTGTTAAATGTAGATTGATGTAGAGTTTGAAAATAGTTTTAGAATCATTGAATCTTTAGAGTTGGAAGAGACCTCTGAAGGTCATTTAGTCCAACTCCCATGCAATGAACAAGGCACCACAGACTGCCCAGGGCCTGATCCAGCCTTGCTTTGAAAGTCTTCAGGGATGGGGCATCAACCATGTCTCTGGTCAGCCTCTTCCAGCGCCTTACCATCCTCACTGTAAAAGAGTTTTTGTTTTTGTTTTTTTTTCTCCCATATATCTAACCTAAATCTACCCTCTTTGAGCTTGAAACCATTTCCCCTTTTTCTGTCACCACAGATCCTGCTACCGAGTGTCCCCTTCTTTTCTGTAGTTTCCCTTTAGATATTGAAAGGCTGCTCTCAGGTCACACTGGGGCCTTCTCTTCTCTTAGGCTGAACAGCACCAGCTCTCTCAGCCTGTCCTTGTAGGAGAAGTTGTTCCATCCCATGGATCATTTTTGTGGCCCTTCTCTGGACATGCTCGAACAGCTCTATGTCTCTCCTTTACTGAGGACTCCGTATCTGGATGCGGTAATCCAGGTGAGCCCTCACCGGTGCATAGTAGAGTGGGAGGAACCCCTCTTGGAATCTGCTGGACAAACTTCTTTTGATGCAGCCCAGGATACAGTTGATTTTCTGGGCTGTGAGGGCATGTTGCTGGCTCATGTCCAGCTTCCCATCCACCAGTACTCCCAGGTCTTTTTTGGTAGGGCTGTGCTCAATCCTCTCATCCCCCAGCTTCTATTGGTAGTGAGGGTTGCATCCACCCACATGCAAGACCTTGCATTTGGACTTGTTGAATCCCATGAGGTTCACCTGGGTCCACTGCTCAAGCCTGCCTAGCTCCCTCTGGATGGCATCCTGTCTTGTATGTTGACTGCGCTCCACAGTTTGGTGTCATTAGCAAGCCTGCTGAGTGTGTCGTTGATGAAGATATGAAGCAGTATCAGTCCCACCATTGACACCTGGGGGTCACCATTCAATGTCTGGATGGAGATTGGTGAGTCATTAACTACCACTCTCTGGACTTTGTCCTGGAGCCAGTTCTTTGTCCATTGAACAGTCTTTCCATCAAATCCATGTCTTTCCAATTTGGAGAGAAGGATGTTGTGGGATACTGTGTCAAAGGCCTTACTGAAGTTGAGATAAATGGCATTAGTGGATCTTTCCTTTTCCATTGTTGCAGTGACACCATCATAGAAGGCCACATGGTTGATCAAGCAGGATTTGTCTTTGGTGAAGCCATGCTGGTTCTCCTATATCAGCTCCCTGCCTTCCATATGCCTTAATGTAGCTTTTAGGAGGACTTGCTCCTTGATCTTCCCTAACACAGAGGTGAGACTGATAGGCTAGTATTTCCTGAGATCGTCCTTTTTAAAAATGGGTGTGATGTTACCTTTTTTCCAGTTACCAGGGACTTCATCTGATTGCCATGACTTTTCAAATATCATTGAGAGTGTCTTGGCAACTACATTAGCTAATCCCCTCAGGACTGTGGGATGCATCTAGAAGTCAGCAGAGAATTTTTATAACTATTTTATAGTACTTGATTTGGTAGACTGGACAGGTCGGAAAATGATCTAGCATGCAACAGCTAAAAATATTTCATGCCTGGAAGTATATGTCTTGCTTAAGTTTTTTAGTCTGTTGGATGTTGCTGTATTTACCGTTGATCCAAGGAGCTGAGATTTTGTGGAACCTGCAGTCACAGCAGAATTGTGGATAGACTGAACTCCATTTTGGAGAAGGGAAAATAGTCTCACTGCATGTAACCAGGGAAGTAATGAACAATTGTACAGTAGAAGCATGAGAATTAACAGATACATCGGACTCATTAGAAAGAGCAAAGAGATGCACTCCCCTTTCACTTGACAGCAAGGAGCAGAATGTGCTTGAACATTCTCCTGGAATGATAATGGTTGTTCAGGGGTCCTGGGAAACTCGCTTTTGGTCATATTACAAAATCAAAGGCCTGACATCTTGTAATATTTTTGAAATAAGAAGTCATCTCTATGGAGTGAATTCTGTATGATGTATTTTTAAAACGTGTTTAATTATGCTCTCTTTCTAACTTAGTATTGCCTTTTCTAACAGCTGAAGGTTCTCTCCAACATTCTCACTTCCATGATAAATATAACTTCAAGTATCTGTAGAAGTTATTTTATTTACAATAGCACTCATTTGTACTACAGCTATGCTTTTCCCCGAGATGTGACAGTTTTTCATGCAGATTGAAGTAAACAATGCCAGTAACTGGGGCAAAATAGGCAGTAGAACAGCTGTGAAGCACAATATTTGGCAAATCTTATCGTTTAGATTAATCCATTCTTTTGGAGTCTTATCTTGTTTAGCTCAATATTAAATTTGAAATAAATTGCACCTGACTCCAAAGCAACTGAATTTATATACTGTAACTGAAATCAATAGTAAGTTTCTCTGCTTGTTTATTTTAGATGAGAACTGGGATGATGACCAGCTCCTTGGATTTGAGCCATGCAATGAAAACCTTATAACAGGTTGTAACATAATCAACGGGAAATGCGAATGTGACACTATTCGGACCTGTAATAATCCATTTGAATTTCCAAGTCGGGATACTTGCCTGTCAGCCTTGAAAAGGATTGAAGGTAAGGAGTCATCATCAGTAATTCTGAGTTAATCGTTTCACGTGTTTGATTGAAAGCTGGAATCAGGTTAATATTCTTTTTTTAGGATGACTTTGGTAGTTTCAGATAGCTGTGGCCTTCTATTTTTCAGAAGGCAATTATTTGCTTTTCAGAAGGAGACAACTTAGTAATCTTGGCCTTCCAAATGCTTAAATTTAAGAATGAAGAAACTAATGATTTGTGCTTTGTGTGTCATGACGGTTTCAATCTTAAAACCTGTGAACATTCTGTACATGAGTGTATGGTTTGTGGTAGCTACCTTTCTGGATTTTTGGCTGTTAGGCAGTGTGCAAAAACTTTTTAGAAGAATTGATGAGTGCTGGAGATCTTAATAGCAAAGGTGTAAAACAAGAAGTAGAAGTTGTTGATTACAGTTGCATTTTTGTGTATGCATTAATTGCTATTTTCTTTAGAATTACGTAATGTAGCATTACTTTATTGCTAGTACTCCTCTGTTTTGTGTTCCTTTCAAGTTGTATTAGGTTGCGCGTGTTAATGCTGCTGTACACGTACATGATGTGTGATTGTTGTTGAACTGAAAGCGAGATGGTTCAGACATGTCCAGTTGTAATACAGTTCACGTGATGTATTTTTAGGACTGTTTTATCCAAGGCTTGATCTCAGGTCCTTTCTGTAATGCTGTAATTATTATCTATTTCCCAGTGTGTCTGGGAACATGCAAAAGCTGATTGGTGGTATGAACCTGCTTAGTGAGTCTGTTTTAAAGTGAAGCTTAACATCACATGCAAAAGTGTATTTATAAGGATAATAGTCATATTTAAAGATGCTATCTTTTGAGTTAAGGCAATGTGATCTGATGTCATTGCTTTCCTTATGTGACAAGATGATCTTGTAACAAAAACATAGCAGGCAGAAACATATTCATTATCATCATTTGTGCTGTTGATCCCTGAAGGGGTACAAATGCTTTTGTTTGTTTGGTTAGTGGCTTTTTGTTTGTTTTTGTAGAGAAATAGGAGAAGCACAAGTAGTGTAGGCCTTCTATCCTTGCTGAAGTAGTGGGCAGTAGCATATGTGTTCCTAAGTAATCTTACTGGCTGGTTTCTTTTTTACTTGTCAATGTGTGATTAATTTTGTAGTAGTTCATCAGAACCTCTTCTAGCATAACTCATTGTGCGTTTAACTGGCTAAGAGAATCTGTTGGAGATGTCTTTTTGCAGAGTGTGAAGAAATTGATTTATTTTGTAAATTGGCATAGAAAAAGCAGGTTGATTCTTTGAGTAGCTTGCTCTCAGAAACCTCTTGTTTTAGCCAATTTCCCATTTCTAAAAAGAATGCTGGACTTGGCAAGTGTGCTGCAGTACCACCAAAACACCAAAAATTTTGCAGATATAACTTGAGTGTTGTAATGGTTCAGCTTTTGCATAAGAAGGTGAATTTGCATTTACTTCCTCACTGTCAAACCCCTATCATTGGGAATTGCTTGAAGTTAAAGCCATCTGTATTCCCCCGTAGATGGGAAGAAATCATCATTCAGCAAGTATTAGTAATAGGACAGTAAAATAAAGGCAATTCCAATGAATATATTTGTGTTGAAATAATACTTCGCTTCTCACAAAAATACATTTGGCAGATACAAATGTTAGTGCTACAGCAAGCTGTCTCAGAAGTGGCTAAAATAAAAAGGCAGACTACTGATTTTAACTTGCTTTTCACAGTTCAGATTCTTTTCATTTTCTTTGATAAATTTCCAGTGGATTTCAATTAAGTTAATTCCTATAATGTCAAAACGTACTGCTCCAAGCATGGAAGCTTGCTTTTTTTAACTACCATTTTAAATAATATTTTCACTCAAACTTAACATAATTTGGACAGGAAGAAGATCTTTTCCTACGCATTGACACTAACTTATATACTTTGTGGTTTTTTTCCTTCAAAGTATAGCATTAATTTGTCTGCATACGATAGTCATAATCAGTCAAATCTGCCTACTGTGCTCCGCGCTGTTAATGTGTTATCCTTTTTCCCTAAATATGTGCAACAAGGAGATACTACGTAGTGTTCATGGGAGTAGAGTTCTTAAGCTACAATTAAAGATTGAATGCTTACTGCTTATGGATGTTTTTTCTTTAAATGCGTTACTTATTTCTTATTTCGGTGATTAAATGAATGCTTTGTCTTGTTTGTAAGCTAATGGAAAGGAAGAATAACTCTTTTAACTCGCTTGTACTTACCACATGCATTTTTGGTAAGCAAGGCAAGTCTATTGAATGAAATGGGGTAGACATCTTGATGTGTCAGAGTGTTTGCTGTCTGCGTATTCCAAGCTTTCAAAGTTCATGGTCTAATAGTTGAATTCAGCCATTTGGAAAGTCAACCTGAAGCATGGTTTAGGTTGTGTGCAAACCTGAGAGCTCTGAGCATGTTAAAATTGAGAAACCTCAGTTCCTTCAAGGCAAGCTGAGCCTTAAACTGTAGGATAATGTAAAAATGAATGGTTCATAAGATCTGTTATGTATGTCCAACTAAGATTTTCTTGAAGTTTAAAGCACTAATGTATACTTCTGTATTTTGGCTTGTCTGCTGAAGATAATAACAGGAAGAAATGAAACTGGTCATTCAGGTGTTGAAATACCGTGATTAACAATCTGCCACAAAAAAAATGGGACTAAGTATTTGAAGTCTAACTTTCTTCTCTTCACCATACCTCCTACAGACCATTAAAGATAGTGTGATTTAAAAACTCACAAGTCAAGTACTTGAATGATGGATATACCATAATCACAGTTCCTGAAGAAAGCTCACGGAAGAAAAGTGCTAAAAGTAGAAACTAGCTGCTTCCATTTTCTTTCTGCTCTGTTGAGGATAGTTACTTGGCAATTAAGAATGGTTTGTGTTGCACATCCCATCTAGACAAACTCTGGTTCAAGTAACTGCATTAATTTAGTCTTAACTGTGCAATTTAAATCTTGGACTGTATTAACTTGTTTAATAGAGGTCCTTTCTTTCAACTTCCTGAACAGCTGATGTAAGGGCATCACAGAGGCCAGTGGTGTGCAGTGTGATTTGCATGTTCTTACTGAAATTAGTTGTATGACTTTTTTCCTTTTTTTTTTTTCCTTTATTTTTATTTTTGCATTAATATGTTATTTTTTGGAAGAAAAAATGGAGGGTGAAGTTAGGCTGTTCCAATGGCACTACATGTACATGGATCCATGCACAGGAGATACTGAGGCCAATGCACCATTAGTTGTAGTTGCCAGTTCTGTCAACCTGTACAGTTAATCAAAAGGCAACATTGCCTGTATATATTGAATCTATTTCATAAATATTGTCAGTCAACTAACAAACAATGAGCCAAAATCAGGAGTCCCATTTCCAGATATGAAAAGTCATGTGCTAGAGGTCAGGACTTTGCCAAGTACTTTGATTTCCTGTCTTTTGTATTTGCATTCTTCCATTCAAGTGTTCCTCTTGTCATTTTATTTTATTATTATTTTTAAGCTAGTTTGTCTTAAGCTTTTTAGCTAGTATGGTCTTCCCTTCTGGGCTTACTGTCAGTTGTATCTTGAATATTCAACTAACTCAAAGTTTTTTCACTTGCTTCACGTAAGATCTTTTTTCTCCTTCCAGTTTGTCTTTGTCTGCCTTCCTCGTTTTTTCTTCTGCCTTCACCTTGCCATGCCTTCTCTTTTCTTTTTCCTTGCCTACCTACTTCATCTGGCTTACTCCCCAGTTCACTCAAGGTTGTCGTGCTTGACTGATGTGATTTATGCATCTGTCCTTCCTTCCCTAAGTCAGGCTGCATGGGCTTCAACCTCATGTTGCTTAACGTTAATGACAGGGTCAGAAAGTGATGTTCTTTATTCTGCGTCCCTAGGACTTGCTCTGTCCTGCACTGAAGGAGCATTTCCCAAGTATATGTATGTAACTTTAGTAGGGGCGATGATGTTCAGATGCAAGAACATCCTGAGAGGATACTCTAGGTTCTCAATAATACAGGTACTGAAGAAAGGTGTCCCCGCTCTGTGCCTTTGTTTTTCTGAAAAACAGTAGCATTGAATATATCTGAAAGAACTGGTTTTGTAGTTGAACTTGGTAGATAATTTCTAGCTGATCTTAGTGTAGGCATACTGCAACTGTTCAAAGATTTGATACTTTCTCTTCAAGTAACATGTAACAGAAAGTGCATTTGTGCCACAGAGGTCTCCCAACCTTGTTTCAGGCTTAAAGTGCCTCCTTTTCTGTATGGACAGCCAGCGACCTTCCATATGAAAGGCTTGATAGAAGTCATGAACCATTCTATTGTGAGGAGGTCGACATATTTTGAGCTAGAAAGGAACTGTCTGGGAAAGCTATCACATAACTAAATAATAGTAGATCCACGTTGCATCGTGTTTTTCCTTGCTTTATTATTTTTAGGGCTTTTTTTCCTGATGGTTATTTTCTTGACTAGTGCCTGTTCTGATGTGGTTCAGGAAATCCTGTGTTCTTGGGTGTACAAGGCTTGTTTCTATTCAAGAGATTGCTAATGATGGCAGTTCAATTGAACTAGGACCACTGAGGTGGACTGTGGATAATATGGCTTGAGAATGGAAAGTACTGAGATGCCATCTGTCTGCTGAGTCACAGGCAGAAGTCTAATAAATTGCATGTACATGTACTTGCAGCCGCAATCTGCTAAAATTTAAATGTAGGCAGTAGTGCAGAAGAATCAGATCTTTAGATTTTATGTGAGAGACTGGAGATTGTGGGTGAAGAGTGAAAGAGGAGGTAATTTTATTCTTCAGGATTGCAGGGTATCTGTATGTGTTGCAGCATTGAAAGCTTGCTGTTTAGCGCCAGTGAAATAATCTTGAAACTTTTTCTTAAACCTTGAAGAGCCACTGGAAAGTCATTACCTGGAGTGATCTGGTCTCAGTAATTTCTAAGACTGTCTCAGTTCTGAGACTTGTTTTTCTTTCTCTATGCCAGGCTCTGGCAGGAATTTAAATAGTCTAGGAAAGCTATAAAGAACAGAAACCTGAGGATATTCTTGAGTCTGTTCCTGTTCTCCCACAAGCAGTTCAGGATCTGCATTCTTGTGAGCTAGCCATGGAAAGGGAGCATGCCTTGCTGCTTTCCCTCATCAAGGGAGATGGTGGCAATTCTTGCTCTCTAAAAAATGTTTGCTTCTGAAGTAGTTATTTCCCCCTCCTCTAGGAAGTGTAGGGGGCCAAAAGTCATGGATCAAAGTCATGTAGTCTTGCAATGATGCTCTAGACTCAGATCTTTCACCTGGGTTTACTGAAGATGTCAGTCTGCCCATTACCTCAAAGATGAGAAACTTCCTGATGCTAGCCTGCTTATTCAAAATTGTTTGGCAGCAGTGATTGTGTCATGGTAGTACCTAGATTTATCCAAAGACAGAGGTACTCTTGAGTTCTAGAGAGCATAAATGCCATTTGTGTTAGCAAAGGTAGTGATTTTTTTTTTATTATTTTTTTTTTCAGTTATGTCAGTGTTAACTTGAACTTTGAGAGCAGAAAAAAATCATATGTTTTTGCACTATTGGTAGAGTATGAAGTGAGAAATTTTTACGTGAAAAAGTTAAACCCAATCTTTTTACAAACTATATGGCGGATAAAACTTGTGTGGTCTTCTGAAGGAAAATGTGATTAATATTTTCAGTAAAAGAATACCTTCTCTTGCATCTCTGCATGTAAAATCTTCTGTTATTACTGAAACTCTTATTTTAAAAGTTTCTTCTCAGTTACTTGGCTCAGTGCCTTCCCAAGGCATTCTCTGCTGTCCTTCGTAGGTGAAAGGAGAAAGCTTTTAAGTTGCTGGTATCTTTTTTTTAAGCAACATACTCCTTGCATTTCATTATTTTTTGCATGTAACTGAATAACTTTATACCGGCAAATGTTGCAATACCTGTCAGACCAGTCTTGAAATAACAAATATGAGAAGGTAATTTTATCCTAAATGCTTGTTTGGTTCTTAAGTGTGATTTTGTGTTAAACTTCGCTTTTGTGGTCTTCATAGCTGGTGGTTACCTTTAAAAAACAGAATAGAGTAAATCCAGCTTTTTTGCTGAACTACTAGGCACGGAGGGGAGTGAAATACTTTCAGATGTGTTTAATCTGATACACTTTCCACTCCTCTCGCATAACAATTAATGTATGTTTTTACTCAAATAACTGAACTTTGAAGGTTGGCATGTATTTGCAATAAGGAATGTGATTGCGGCAAAGGTCCAAATTTTACCTTTGAATGTGCTTACGAGAGCCAAGTAAACGCATCCAAAGGCAAAATTTCATGTAAAAAGTAAAGGAAAATTGCAGCATAGCTTTTATTTTTCCTCCCCTGAATACATGGATATAGAAGGAACAAATGTTTGATATGGAAATAATGCAAATTAAGAATACTGACATAAATTTCCTCCTTTCCCCTGGAGGGGATTGAAACTGGATGGGGGATAGAAGTGAAAACTAACTCATGAAGGATCTTATGAAAGTGAGACATCTGGCAGTGAGTTGACTTAACAGCATAACTGAAGAGTGTTAAATTTGCAGGACTTCACCATTCTTGATTCTGACTCCTCAGAGAACTGCTCCCAGATGAAGCATGATCTTTTTCTAATTTATTTGCTTGTCCTATTTCTAACAATTTGTCACATAGTGAATATCTGTTCTGTGAAATTTCAAATTAACATTAAGAATCCCTTCTGGAAGATTCACAGACATATCAAAAGCAGAAACTGACTTTCATATTTCTGTATTTGTCTGGATTCTTATAACTTAATTAAGCCCAATTTTGGATAATGCTGTGCTTAGTAGTGAGGAAAAGTGGTATTGCAGAAACTCTTAGTAAAGGAGACTGAAGAAACAATGTCCTGGGCAGCTTATTTAAAAACAAGAACAAAAGCATAGTGGTGTTAGAATTGTGGAAGTGGCTCATTGTAAATGTAAATTGTAATGTAAATATATGTTGTTTCTAGGAACTGAGCTTATTTTCCTTCTGTGCTAGACCTGCTCATATGATGCTACTCTTGCCTTTTCTTTTTCTACATCCAAATCCCTTGAGTATGTAAAATTCATTGAAAAGATAGCCGATCATTTATATGGTACACTTTAGTTTTCTCCAAACTTGCAGCTTACATGATTATTGTGAACAGAAGGATAACATTAATTGTAGGCTATAGCCTTGGACTGTGTGACAGTAGTGCTGTCAAAAAAAAAAAAAGCTGGCTATCAGATGTTTATGGTCAAAGCACTGTTCCTAGAGACAAAGCAGTATACCTGTCTTGCCCTCTTCTGTTTCAGATGCTTACCTGCTTTCATCTGAAGCCGAATACAATGTAATACATTGAATATGCATCCTCTATAAGGGGAGAAAAAGAACAGGACAGATCTTACAGCAGATAGGATCTTGCTTTCAGTGCCTTCTTAAGTGTTCCTTCCCTTGTTGGTTAGTAGGCTGTGCTGAAGGACATCCATCTTAACTGTAGTGGCAAGCTACAGGTTTTAATGAATGCTTGACCTTAATTTCTGTTAAAGTTGGGGAATACAGTGAAAATGCAGCAGGTGACCATTAGCAGAGCACTTCCAGATGCAGCATTGATTTTAAGGATCAAAAATTCTCAGTGTGACAGAAGAGACCTGAGAAAAGGTCTGGAATTAAATGGTCTGTAAACATTATCCTACTATTGATGCTAGTAGAAAGCTGTATTCCCGTGGCACTTGGTATGCTGGGTCATAGGTCTTGTTCTGTGATAGGGCAAGTCTTGTTTGGATATGTGGATACCAGTTGAGGTAAGCAAGTGTTGGATGAGCATATCCAGTACTTGTAGTATGTATCAGTGACTGGACAATATGACAATGATTATGTCACTGTAAATAATAAACGATTTTTGGTTAAATAGTAATGGCTCTTTTGTTTGATCACATCTGGTAGACTTCATAGTTGTCCCTTTTTTCTTTTTAAAGTACTTTATATGAACATTTGTAACTTCTGAACAGTTGTGTTAGCATGGTGACAAACTATTTCAATTCCATCTCTAAATTTAAACCTTTCATTATTTCACGAAGACTATTCTAATGAAAGAAGAAATAATAATAATTAAAAAAAAAACTATCAATATTTTGCAGCTTCCACAGCATGAAACAGACTTCGATATGCAATGAATTAAAATATACCAGTAAAACTCTCTTTTATAGAATTTATGAATGGAGAGTAGAGTCTAAGCAAGATACTGAGAACTAGTTCATTTCTGGAGATATTTCAGCAAAGTTAAATAACCCCTTGCAGAGGGATGAAGGTAGAAAGGGAAAGGAGAAAAGAAAAGGCAGTGTTTCTGGAAAACTTCCTTTTGCTCTATGTCAGAACATCCCACAGATAGAGGATGGTTAATAAACTTGGTTTTCCCCGGCAGCTAAGCAAAGTAAGGATATTCTTGTAGCTGTTCCAGCTGCACCATTTTCAAGATGCTTGAGAACTTAACTCAGTGAATGCTTTTCAACTTAAACATTTCAAAAATGTGAGTCTGTCTTTATCTCTGTTTATTGCTAAAAGATGAAACACTTCTTCCCCCATATATAAAAGCACTTGCTAATTAATGCAGTAATAGATGTCTTTACCAAATGTTATGTAAAAGTCAACATCTTGCTCATTAAGAAAACAAAAGGATTAATATTTGTGATTGTGATACTAATAGAATAAGAAAAGTAAAATGATTCCCCTACCAAAAATGGTGGGTTTTTTGTTGTTTTTTTTTTAACATTAATAATATTTAAGGTATTCTTTGTGTTACTTTATTTGATGTGGGACAAGACTTGCCTTCTCAGTGTTGCTTTTCTGTGTGGGTAAATGCAGGGGAGATTTATCTATTGCTGATCACATTTCTGGGTTCTAGCTGACCTCTTCTTTTGCAATCATCAAGCTAGGGTTCCTCTCAGCTCCACCATCATCAGAGTGCTAATCTGAAGGAAAAGAAGCTTTAGCTTGTTTCCGGACACAGAGGAAGTGTGTAAAAGACTTCGGTGTAATGAACACTCAAAAGCAATTCTCAAGTTGAATACTGTTGTGGATTTATCTTGAGGTTGTGCTTTAGAGTACTTGTATCTGCTTGGTTGGCTAGCCTTTTTTGGGTGTACAATGCGACTCACTTTAAATATCTGCCATTGTATTTCTGGGTATGATTGTTTTTCTGATAGAGGTACACCTTCAGATAACAGCTCTTCTACTGTAACAGTTAAAACTCTTATTAGAATCCCTATTGATCTATGGCTTGCTACTTTTCTCATCTGCCCGTGGGGATGGACAGAATAATTTGAATTTTTTTCTTCATTGCTAACCTTTCTTCTCTGGGTTATTAGTTGATGCTATGTGACAAATCTGTAATCTGTGCTCTCCTTTTAGAAAGGGATGAGGGGAGGAGGGGTGCAAACCAACTTCTTGCTTCCCTGTAGGCATGACTACTTCAATCTAATGAGCTGTAAACTGATACTGACAGACTGATCTGATGATGTAGGCATTAAGTTTTGTTCTGAGCTTACCACTCATGTTTGCTTGTTATTGTTCACTTCAAGGGTCAGCGTGAGCAAGTGTTGCTTGATTGCACATACCTTTCCCCTTAACCTGGAGAGAAAAAAAAAATGCAAAATTTTTATAAGATCCTCTTAGAAATTTCTTGTAAGACTTTTTTTTTTTTGTCTTAGATAGGAGTATTAACAGGTTTATTTCACAGTATTAACTAAATCCAAATGTGCAATTCGGTGTATGGAAATTACTTAATTGTAATGGGCCTGTTAGGATTCAGTTGTACCTTTCCCTTGTGACATTGCAGTGAAATGGTAATCGGGCTGGTATCTTTACAGGTTGAACCTGAGTGTAGATGGCACATGTGTGCCCTCTATGGATATTGAAAAATAAAATATCTGCACTCCAAATTCTAGGGTATCTATCTACTCACTGTGGCTATATCTTGGGGACGTCTGTGTTCTTGGTTTCTGCTGAAGGTGTCTTATGCACTTTTTCTCTGACTATTTGTGTAGATTTATGAGTGAAGCACTGACCACGAGATTGAGTGAATGTCTCAAAAAAAAAAAAAGACATTCTTAGCCTCAGCATAGAAGAGTAGTAGCTCTGCTCCCTCCTTCCCAGTGCATCGCCGCCTTTTGTTCTAGATTCCCTCAAGTGTTTTGTGTAAGTTTAAAAAAAAAAACAAAAAACCACAACCATGCAACCTTGCTTAAATCCAAGAAAACTTCCTTCTTCATTCATGAAATAAATATATGTGCATTAAAGAGCTCATCTGGAATCATATGTTACATCATCTTATGTTAAGGGATGTAAATTCCACCCTTCTGTCCAGAAGAAGCAAAGCTTTCATTAACTCTTAACTCCTGCTAGAAGGAGAACATCCAGTACTTTTGTATGATCAACTTTCTACAGACACGTAAAAGTTGTTGTCATAGTGACAAACCAATCTACATAATTTAAGGTGCTGGAATTTAAATGACTTGTCAGATACATATGCTAGACTTTCAGCTTGTGTAAAGGAATGAATTAATATGTTAAATGTTAAACATGTTTGGCGTTGGCATGTAGCAGGCAAAGAAAACATTTTATTGATTAAAAAAAATAAAAAAAATAAACCTGGAAACTTAAATCTGCTTTTGACCTTTGGCTACCAGATACAGTCACATACTCTGTAGTAGAGGAAATGCCTCACATTCTAGCCATCTGAGCTATGGCTTCCAGCTCTTTGGCACACTTCTGTGTGTAGGCCTGATCTTTTTTCTCTTCAGTTGTCATTGCAAAAGTGAGTAGGTGACAAAGTAATGCCAAAAGCATCCTGTTTCTTCTTTTTGTTTTTAGTTTTTCTGTTATTTGTATTGATTGTTTTATGAGGGTTTGGAATATGAGTAACTATTCTTCTGTACATTTTTAAAAGTCTGGAAAGTGAGAATGAAGATTCTACAACTTAAATAAAAATGCGAATCTGGATACTTCTGAAGAAAACTATTTTAAACATCAATTTAAAAAAAAATTTCCAGTAAACTGTCATGGCCTATTGTACTAGAATACTTGATAAGAAACTAAGTATAGAATAAAATAACTCATTAAACACAATTTTATAATTATTATTATATTAAAGCATGTGGGCACTGAGGCTATTCCTTACTTGGATAGAGCACATCTGACATAAAATTATGATCTGAATGCTGTTTCTTTTTTCCTCAAATTTTTGTAATCTGTGCTAATCTATATACTCTAGCATTCAGGCATGCAGTTCTGGTGCTTATCTTGTCCTTACCTGCCCTCTATGTAAGCTATTGCCTTCAGCTTCCAGATAGCATAACTGACTGCTTTCTGCTTGGGTTTTATCATACTGAGAAGCAGACATACTAGGTAGAAGGTCTTGAGCTTGGAACTCACATGCCAGAGCTCTAGAGGTGCTGGGAGCTAAATGCCACTCCTTTGAACTGGTCGTCACCAGTCAACAAGATTCTTGCAGCCTCCAGATGTTCTGAAATAAGAAGTATTAGTAAGGCAATAGTCTTCATCTCATCTTTCCAAGAAGCTGAAAGCACCAAGTGAGCCAAGCAGTTTTAAAATGAGAGGGGCAGGATGTGAAATGAGAAGAAACACACATTCTGTTTAACAGTTCTATGAGAACTGTCCCTGCTTAAGGGACTATACCTTATTGCTGTGCTCTGGAAGCTCCTTAGGCTGCAGGTGAACTTTGTCAGAACTGCTCGGCACTGGCATGAACATAAGATTACCACGGTTTTCATTTAAAGATGCGCCTTCACTAGACTTCATCCTCAGCTTCTTTTAAATGATAGGTGGATGTTTCAATAATGTAATTAGCTTTCTGCATGTAGACTACATTACAAATGCTCACAGTAAGAAAGTCGAACTGTCTGTTCTGGGTTGTAATTGGTTTGATTCAGGCAGCTGCAGACAGAAGAATCTTAGTTTGGCTTTTACTCATAGTCCTCCAGTTGCAAAGTTATGCCTCACCAGCACATTTATTCCAACGATCTCTGTTTTTCCTTCTCAATCCTATGGAGTATTGCTGTGAAGGCTGCTAGCTTGTTGACAAGGGGAAGAGAACTTTGCTTTTTAGCAGAAATCTAGTGCACTGCAGCTGTAAAAATTCATCACTGAGTGATCAAACATGGTTTCACATCAAGGTATGCATGCACTGCTTTTCGTCAGTATGGTAGTTTTTACATGCTTGTTTTACAGTGAGATGTTACACAGCTGAGATTCAAACCTGTGGAATACAGAGCAAAAAGTGTAACTTACCTAGAGTTCTCCCTTTCATTTTCAGATTAAATCCAACACAAATTTGTAAATCACTGTTAACTTTGCAGCAGTGTGGCTTACTTGTGGTCTCATGTGGCAGATCTTCCTCTTTTCCTCCCCTGTTGAGTGTGATACTTGCCAAAGAGTTTACTGCTAAGAAACTAGGAGGGATTGCAATGGACTTTCAGGGAAAAAACTTGAGAAAGTAAGTGGAAAACAGCATAGTATGTCCTATACTTGTATAGTATTGATGATTTGGTGATCTTTCCTTTTTTTTTCTTTTTTTTTTCTCCTCTTTCCTGGGCTAAAACTAAAATGCTCCAACTTCTGTGTTAAGGCAGCTGTAGTAGATGTAGCCCAGAGATGCTAAAAGTTTACCAGAATCACAAAAGAGAGGCTGGAACCTGAAACATCTGTGAGTTTATAGCCTAGTAAGATTATGAGACAATTCAAAGTACAGTCTCAAAACTCCTGCTGGAGCAGCATATCTGTTAGATACAAAATCAAGTTATTAGCTACTTGGTTTTGTCTGTGTGAGGTGTGTTCTCTGAATGTCTTTGATAAGATTTTTCTTCTTCAAAACAAACAAACCCAAAAAGGGAAAGATGTGATACACTGCTCTGGGCTTTGTAGTCTGTTGGTTTGGATTGATCCTAAATAAGTTGAATGAGTGATCCTTCCTTTCTCATTTGTGTTTTGTGTAAACAAAGACTGACCTAGTTTAGGCATTAAAATGCTTCTGGCTTTGAATCTCAAGGGGGAAAGGGGGCTTTTGAGATTATGGCTTGATAAAAAGGGGGATTCCTGCTAACACGTTGCCTTCCAGCGTTGTTGCCCCAGTGCTCCAGTGGCCCTGTCTCTACTGCCTTCGTATAACTTTCCAGACTGTGAACTGGTCAGGGAAACCCTTTATCCTGGTAGAGCTGACAAGAGCTCTACATTGCTAAACTGTAATTTAGACATATCATGAGGAAATGAAGGTTTTATGATTCTGCTGATTTTGTCTCTCGGCATCTGCCTTTCTCCATTTCCTGGCCATGGTAACTTTTGAGATTTATCAGAATCCTTTGGTTACATTAAATGGATAGAGATTTTGAAGGTGTTATAATGCTGGAAGCTCTGAAACTGGGCAGCTGACTGTGAGAGGGACTATACAAGGTAAAATAAACTTCAGTAGTAGCCAAAGAGAATCTATGTGAGCTGGAGGTGGGATGAAGAGACATTGTGAATATCCAGACAGCTAGAAAAGATTCAGCTGAAACTCTCTTCACCTTTGGTGCTGTTCTCATTCCTCATGGCTAGTATTTTCAATGTAAGTAAAACTCCTCGTTCTGTATTTTGTTCTTTCCTGTCAAATGCTTCCAGATTAAAATAAACTTATAAATAATAAAGACAATTGAAACAATAATTTAAGGCTCTAAATGCCACTAGGTGGCAGAACCCCTGCATCTATTCTATGGATGTCTTTTTCTATGTCTTGGTTCTCCATCTGTGAGGTTGTCGAATGCTATTCATCTGCAGTGTACAATGAGAATAAACAATGGTGTGATGAGATTCTATCCTAGTAGAGCTCACATCAGTTGTTTTTTTACAGGAAACACACTTTCAATGCTCTGTCCCTTGTTAAGACTTCTATCCCTTCTGAAAAGCATGCTAAGGCAGTAGCTTGCATTTAGTTGCATTTAGTTGTTCACACATGACTTTTTTTTTTTTTTTTCTTCCTACTCTATTTCTTATGGAGTTCCTCTGGTTAATAGATCAGAAATTAAGAAATGACAAAGTGATATTTAAAATAACTGAGTTTTAAAGACTAATAGATGTGGCATGGAGATAGTGAACCTGGATTTAACTTGTAGCAGAAAACATGAGTTTTGAGTGCTGGAAACTTAAAGTATTGTGAAGTGGCTCACTTCTGTTGGTGATGTGTCCATAGCTGAATGGAGTTACCTCTTGGAAACTAATGAGTCTCAAAGCAATAGTTTTCGTACCCGTTAGTGATGGTCTTTAAAGTGGTGGTTCATCTCTTAGCGCTAGTCAATGTATTTGTCCTCCACTCAGTGTCAGAGATTATTTTAACTTCATTTTATTGTTCTTTTGACTCATTGAGCAGCTGGGAAGGGAGATGAGAATAGGGCCATTGCTTGCCTGCATGTACTGGTAGAGATTTGTCTATGCCTTGTTTGTAGGTACACAGTATTTTCCACAACTATTTTTGTATGTCTACATATAGGCATAGTGCTCATCATGCATTTTGGGTTACAGGGGACCAATACAAGGACCAGAAGGCATTCACGTCATTCTGATCTACCTCATAAGTTTACTATCTCTTTTAATATGGACCTTGGTGGTTGAATGCAGGTAATGAATTGGATAAATACTGAATAATAAATCCAAAAAGAAACAATATGAGTTTCATTTATTTTAGAAACATCTAGTTATTTCAATTTGGAGTATTGAGTAAAATTGAAGTGTCAAGGAAGATAAGTGATATTTGGGGGGTTTTATTTTAAAACTCAGCTGTTTCTAATATATTTATATTATTTAATATATGCTAAGTTGTCAGAAGTGCCTGAAGTTTCTTGGTGTTTAGGATTGTGCATATGGTTTCTCCCTTCTATCCTGTTGATGTCATCCTCTCCATATAATGGCTACCTACAAACCAATAACACAAATCTTCAGTAGGTTGTATTTGTCATTCAAGAACTTAGGGTATATGTGCATAATATATGCTTTTTCTGAAGATTTACTTCCCTACTTCGCACAGCATTTTTAAGTTTATGTTTCTTAAAGGTTTGTGAGGAGGTTGTTATGATGACAGCCATTTTTTATTTAGAACTTGATGCTTCTTGAAGACTTGCTTTCTATGAAGAATTCTTAGTTTCAGAAGGAAATGTGTTTTTAGATGTTGACTTCCTGAGCTGTTGTTGAGAATAGCTGGTGGTTGGACTTGTGCAACTTGAGTGCTCTGGCATTAAAGATGTGTGTAGTGCCTGATGAATCTTCATACAATCATTTTAGGCAGTACACAGCCTGGCATACTGAACTGATAATAGAAGCAAATTCATACTAACTTGTTGAACTTTGTCCAAGAGCAATGCCTGGGTATAAAATTCCAACTTTGTTGACTGTTTTGTAATGAGTTCTGATGAAACTGTAGCAAAGATGTAGAGAGAAAACAACTTCTGAAGCTGGTTGAGCAAGCCTTGCTCGGCCTCAGATGCTGAAGAGGTCAGAGTCTCAAGATGTAAAATGTTGGCAAGGAGGATTACAAAAAAAAAAAAAAAAATGTTGTGGGAATGTAGGAGCACTGAAAGTAGTATTTTACTGATAATATCCCAGTAACAAAGATTGCTGTGGAGTATGCATTCAGAGAAGCAGCATTAGAGTAAAGGTGTGGGTTTGTTGTTTAGTTGTTGGGATATTTTTTGCCCTAGTGATGTGAGATTGGCTAATGCTAAAGAGTTCTCTTTTGTAATGGACACCATACATGGGGCTTTTGTCTGTATAGAGTGGGGAGTTGGGAACCCAATGAGAAGTACATTCTGTTATCCTTGAATCGTACCCAGTTCTATCTCCTTGTTTCAGATAGTGCAATGTTATATAGTATCTGCCTGTACTGATACACGCTTACTTTAAAACAGTGTTTTATCGTAATATACAGGATTGTATTAACTGAGACTATTAGTTCAGGAAGCTTTATTTAGAAAGGGTGTTTTTAAATTCCTGAATTGATTATATTGATCTGTCAGTCATTCTGAAACTAGAAATAGAGAAGACCGATAGTGTTGTCTTATGTCCTGATTGTGGCTGTAGTCTAAGATACTTTCAGAGAAAGGTGTTCAAATGAATTTCATACCAACTCCTGTATGAAGTAGTTTAATTTCAGCATTGAAGTTCTTTTTCCAGTTCACAACGTATGTAAGTGCTGACTTGACTGTACTTGTTTTAATACTGCAGTATAGCTTGATGTCATGGGATGTTCTTTTTTCTGCTTGTTTATGAGAGTACCTTTTGGAAGCAATACTTAGGTTTTTTGAGTCCTTTGCCTGCTTAGGGATTGGTGTCACCTTGGGCTGTTGGTTTCAGATCCCTTCTGTGACCTTGGGTGGTCAAGAGAATAAATTTTTGTAGGGACTTCATACTTGGTTAAGTGAATTAGATTTGGATTGTACAGCCAGTGGTTCTTACCTGCTCCAGCATGATCCTTTTTAGCAGGTGGATTATGTCTATCAGCTCTGCAGTTCCTCGCTTCCATCAGTCTTGAGCCTGTGGATTCGCTGGCACGGGAGAAGGTAAGTCCCTTAAAAGGGAATTTTCTTTGGAATAAAAAAAATAGTTGAAACCCAGCATCACTTTCATCAGTAACAATGAGAGCTTGTACTGTGTACTCAGCCCCCTAAAAACAAGCTTCCTTCCTGAGAAAACTGTCTGAAATCTACTTTCTATTAAAGGTCCGTCACTAGTGCTGCACGTGCTAAGTGATCATGCTGTGATCATAACTTTTGCAGAGAATGTGGCTTTCTGAGACCCACAATGTTTTGGCTAGATTCCAAGGTGATTGCAAAATACCGAAGCGCAGTGGCTGGTCCCTCTGCAGACCCAGCTTTGCTGGGTCCAGCCAGGGTGGTAGACGAAGAACAGGCCTCAGTAACCGCAAGCATTTGCGGTAACTGCCAGCAGCTGGTCCCCACCTTGGAGGAAAGTGGGCTTACAGCTGCTCTTCACTCCTCTAGAGCATTGGGAATAGAGCTGCAGCTCATACAAAGAATTGTGCTTGAATAAATGAGCCAATCATGAACCATACTTACAGAAAGTTTTCAGAAATGGTGCTGGTGCGTACGAAGCCGTTGACCTCATTCCCTGAGGGTGGTGGTGGAATTCTTTTCATTCAAGCGTAATAAGTGGTTGTTGCCTTCCCTGCCCCATTAAGACTTGGTGAGAGGAATGCTAAATGTGCAGATGTTTTATCTGTGAAAACTTGAAGTGTCTCCTTTAAAGTCTTGTCATACATTTTCCTCACTACATGTTTAGAAGTTTAGAAACACACTGATGGAGATTTCTTCTTTCCATGGCATGAGAAGTTATCTAGGTATTTGCAGATCTTCAGTCTTTATTCTGCAGTGAAAGCTGTGGAAAAGTGCAGGCAAAGACACCAATGTCTAAATGAGCTCGCTCACCTACTCTCACCTTGAGTTATCATTTTTCAATTCTTAATATATAAATGGGAAATAACTGCTAAAAATCAGGAAAAATATTAAGAAAATAGTGATGAATGATGAATTTAAGAATCAGAGAAGATGAATAATTGTTACAGCCTATCATTAGCTTGCTTTTTAGGCATTCATGTTTCTGATGTGCACAATGTTGAAGCTTCTTTGCAGAGGATACTGAATTTGTCTTTTCACATTTCTGGCCTTTTTGCCTGGAAAATAAGTGTTGAATCCTAGGGTAGACATTCAGTGGAAATCGTGGTACTGATGCACTGTAGTTTTCATTTCTGACATTTCTGTTCTTGTAAATGTGGGATTATTATAATTCTTGTTTTATCGATGGTATTTTGACTTGGAAAATTCCTCTTTACTAGTCAACAAACCTGATGGAAAGCTATGAATCTCTTTTTGTTTCCCGTTCATTTTGTTGCTTTTTTTTTTTTTTTCTCCTGTAGTCTCTTTCTTTTATGGACTAACATTTGCGTTGACTTATTCTCAGTAGTTGAGGGACCTTTATTTTCTTACCTTTCACTTAATTCATTCCTAGGGTTAACATTTTTACTGTTCTTCATAATAGAATTCTTCCCTCTGTACAATCAAGACGTCTTTACCCTGTGCTGTGTTTCCCCAGACAGCCATGTGCTTTTCCCATTTTATTATCATTCCAGAACTACTTCTTGCTAATTGAATGTGGAAGTAACATGAAAAAGCCTACCAATGTTTGTAATACTTTTGTTTCTCTGCTTATGTCATCAAGCAAAATAAACAAAAAAATCTTAAGCCATTTAATACAAAACAAAACAAAAAACAACAAACCCAACGATAATAGTTGGTTGAAGAAGGTAGGAGAAGCAACAACCACTGCCTTTTTTCTGTATGATTCCCAAGTCCTTCTTCTTTGAGAACTAAAAGACAGTTGTCCTTTTTTTTTTTTTCCCCCTAAATTCCAGGTTGTATAAAAGCAGGTTAATCTTGCTATATTAGCAGAATTATAATGTAGACTTTGAAAATCAAGCGCTTAGAGAGCTTCCTAACTTTTCAGAAAAGATGGTGGAAATTTCCTTAGTTGCTCAAAAGCAAAGCCTTTCAAATTCTTTTGTGTCACACTTGTTCTTTTATATAAAGATGAATATCATAGGCAAAAGTAGCTTAAATTGGCTTCTTGCCAGTTCTTTTAAATTCCTGCATTAAACATTTAATCCTGTAACTGTATTTGGGGGTTTTTTGAAATAAATTAAAATTTAATAATTGTGACAGTACAGAGTAGAGATACTTTTTCTAGTCACTTATGGAATAGATAATATCTGATGTGAATTTTGAATAAAACTCATTTTTCATCCTTTAAATACTTTTTTTCTTGCTTTGAGGGGGAATCTTTGACAGCTCTAGTCTTCATTTCTAGTATTTCCACCACTATTTGAATTCTTTTCCATTGTATTTGTACAAACATAATTAATTGTTTGATAATTCCACAGTTATCAACATTCTTAATACAATGTGTTTTTAGATTCCAGTTGTGATTCTGTTTTACTTAATATTGGGGTTTTTCAAATTGTATTATAGCACACCAATAATTTTATTCATTAAGACTCCTCTTTGTTTTATGTATGTGTGTATATGATGTACATGATTTCAGGTTATCTATTCATATATTCTTGTCAACTAATATATTGTTGATTTAATTCCAAAATGTCAATTCTCTTTTAAATAGTGGCTAGAATCTTGACTAAAAAAATAAGTAAATGTACGTGGACTTTGTGTCCCTGTAAGATTTTTAAGAGCAACGCTAAACATTTTATATAATATTGTACTCAGCCTCATTCCTGTCTCTGCATTGCCTGCCTGTTGCCTTTTACTTTTAAAGCTGGTGGTACAGGTAAACACTTCAAAGATTGAGGAAGAGGATGCACTTGAGCTCCCCTCAAAGCACTTTAGAGAGGAAGTACAACTGACCCATCAATGAAATTCTCTATACAGCAAGTGCTGGTAAGTGTACTAAATTAACTAAAAAAAAAAAAAAAAAAGTCTGTAATCTTGCAATATTAGCAGACCTGTGATAGGACTAAATTGTTTAGATGAAAATGTGTGTTTGGTTTTCAAGTTGAATAGTGTTGAGTAAATCATCCTGTCTCTAATTCTTCCCTTCTCTCATCTTGGATCTACAGTTGCAAATTTCTTTCAAATAATCTGATAAATTACTTTCTGTAGGCTGCTCCCTTTCTTGTCTGGCTTTCTTCCTTGCAGCATATTCTCCTGTTTCTTTCACAGTAAGAATATTTCTCATTAGCTCTGCTTACCCACATATTACCTTAAAGCACAGCTTTTCGAGCATGGGAGGGAGTTGGTTCATGAAGCATTCACGGAAATGTGTCTGAAAGAGTCTTAGATCCACACTTAAATCTTGCTGATTATTTGTTAACAAAACTGATTGTTACATTCAAACCCCTTTGAATTCTTCTGTAATCATATTTATTTTGTTGAGGATGTTAGAATGTATGTAATGGTAGCTGTGAATGTTAGCTGAATAAGCTGTAGTAACTGCTCTTGTCCATATGCTTAGTTTGCTGCAAATACATATTAAAATTCAATAGTTTAATCTAGTTGCAATTCACATTTGGGACAGAATAATCACCCTTTCATTTCTTTTCACTGCTTAGCAGATGAGCACTAGCTTCTTAAGACAAGAAAATGTTACTACAGTGAAGACAGCATATTCACAGTTTAACACCACTGGAAGTATTCTAGCTTTAAATTTGACTACAGATATCCATCTTTGATTTATGCAATATTCCAAAAAAAAAAAAAAAAAAAGAAAAGAAAAAAAAAGCTCAGGAGAGTTCTTTCAATAATCAAACAATTTTTTGTAACTTTTAGAGAAATCATCCTATAATAAATTTTACAGACACTTTCAAATGCTTTGTTTTTTATTTCCAGTTTAATTGGAGTCTGAGTTCACGCCTATCTTTTTTTTTTTTCTTAAAGATCCTACATACATTTTCCTTAATTTTACTGACTTCATATATCTTCAGATGCTTAAGTCTGAATGCCTTCTGGTTTATATGTTCATTTTCATTGACTGAAAAGTTTTGTGGAAGTTTTCCTTAGTCCCATAATGAATCTATTCCAGTAAAGCATGGACACTTAGTTCACATCATTTTTTTTCTTTTTTCTTTTTCTTGAGATCTGCATGTAATGGACTTACTGTGAGTAGAGCTGGAATCTTCATTTCCTTTCAGCAGTTTCAAATGCTAATACTGATGAACTGAGTGTCTGTATTTTAAGCAAATCACTGCTAACTTTGTTATAGATTTTGCTTACATTAAGAAAAGCAAAAGGTGCTTTCTAAATGCTAGTTGTCTCTACTGCTTCAAAAGTATTGAGTATTCTAAATATTATTTTACTCAGTTTAATCTTTTTCTGGTGATGTCATTCTTTGTAAAATTCCTCCATGTTATAGTTACTAATGTAGTTATAGTGAACCTTGAGAAGCAAGCAATCTTTCTTGGACCACGTTTTATTAAAAAAGCAGATGTGTTGATTCCAGTAAGGACTGAAATGAATGAGATGGTAGTATTTTGGAGCTTTAAAGGGATTCCTTCACTCTAACTTGGTTTTAAACTAGAATTTAGTTACAAGAAGGCAAAATTCAAAGAGCAAAAAATAAGAGCTGCTGTTTGAATGTAGAGAGGCAAGAGCTGCTTCACAGTTCATTTATTTGTTGATTCTGTCTGATAACATTCCATATAGATAACATTCCATACAGAAAAGCTTTCCTTCAAAATGTGGAGCAATATTACAGAAAAAGTGTCAATGTATAGATATGCTTCTTCTTGTTAACACTCTCTAAAAGGGCTGAAAACTGTAGTGGACAAATTAGAAATGTGGTAGGGCCAGCTAAAGAAAGGAAAAGTCACTTTCATGGCCAGGGACTGGGTTTTTTAGATTTGGAAATAGAAGAGAGAAACTAAGTAGAATACCAAACTGAAGGGTTGTGGCCTAAGCAGGAATGAAAGAAGGTTGAATTGTAAGATGAGGTTGGTGTGGCACATAGAAAAGCATAGGAGCAAATAACATGACTGAAGATGATGGTTGGGAATAGACGCTTGAGTCATGTGAGGCTGGAGAGGAGGAGGTGGTGGCTGAGAGCCCTGGCAGCATAGCTGTCTGTGGTACTGGGTGGACACCAGCAACTGGGAGCAGGCTGTGTGCCGCTCAGAAGCAGTTAAGGAGTGTCTGATCCATAAGGGGGGAGTGGAAAGGGAAAAAAAAAAAAACCACAAAGCACTGCTCTTTTCTTGTGGAAAATTATCTTCCTGAATGGTGAGTGACAGAGAAAGTACAGAAGATATGATTGAGATGATGTGAAGAGCCTCAGTTCTCTGAGGCAGAAAGGTCAGGTGTGAATTGGGAATTTAAGGGCTCTTTTTAAGTTTGATTGTGACAGAGACATGACATCTAATAGAAGCAAGTGATATCACCCTCCTGGAAAAGTTGTTGTAGTGTTAAATACCTGTTGAAGGGCTTTTGACGGCCTGATGGTTTACAGATGTGTTCAGAAAGTATTTGATAAGACAGATACTAAAAAATGGCAAGGTGCCACTTGTCAGCATGAAGAACCATAGTATTTCTCAATAACTACCTTGTCTTCCTGGGTTAAAACATCTGTGTGAACACATACTCAGTTGTTGTAAATAATTTATATAGCATGGGATGAAAGTTAATGAAGCAGCATTTGAAGCAACTGCTCTGGCTAGGTACTCACATGAGGGCTTTTTTGCTCCTTCTCAATGTTTGTCACACAAAGTCTGCTGTTGTGGAATTTAATTTTTCAATGCCCTGGGGACTTCTTCTAAAGCTGTGGGCTTAGTGCTTAATGAAAAGTCAGTTCTGAAGTTTGAGGGGTGTTCTACGTGTAGCTTCAGATTGGGAACCTTCAAATCCAGTTCAGTCATCCTTCTGCATTCCACTTACAAGGGTTCTCCACTTTTTTGTTGTTATTGAGTCTTTTTGAATGATAGGAAGAATGGATACTGCTTCTGTTATTTTGTTGTTAAACAAGCTTAATACTTATTTCTTTCTTTCCCATTTAATATACCACTCAATGTTTCCCCCATTAAGTTTTCTTTTTTGTGTTGTTTTTTTTTTTTTAAAACAAATAGCCCAGATCACATCTTAGTGCATTTTTTTTGTAGAGAAGTTAGGTTGTATCATTTTGAATTACCTCTTTGAGAATACTTTCCTTAGCAGTCAATAATGAAGAGACTTCTTTCCTTCAAATTTCACACCCTAGAGAGTTGTTGCCTAGGCCAAGCTCACCCTAAGTGTAGCGAGCTTGCTGGGTGTTTTGTCAATAAATAATTCATACAGATACTGCCTCATTGATGTCCTGCTTTTTGTCTCTGGTTTATTTATTTGGTACACAGATCACTTTCTGTGGTTTGGTTTATCTACAATGACAGTTTTCCTCATTTACTAATATTTCTCATGTTACTTCTCTTTCTTAAGTAGCTGTATTTGTTGGCTGCTTACAATTACATGTAACATACTATACAGAGCAAAAATAGAAACAACACATCTTTTTGAGATTTCTAGCTGTATATAATAGTTTCTGTAAATGAAAGCTATATATGCCTATCCTTTAAGACATTATGTCATTTATGAGATCAGTGGGTTATTTTTGATTCTCAGCTCCCAAAAGAAAAAAGTTCATGAATTCATGTAGAGAAACTTCCATGTAAATAATAATTACATGTTTGTACTAGTGAAGAGTGAAGCTCATGTAGAAACATGGTCTTGTTCTTGTTTTCTTTCATTACCTTATATATCATCACATCAACTATTTGTCTGTAGCTAAGTTCCTTAAAACTTTGATCTCCACAGAGACTGAGTTTAAAATGTGATTATGCCAGTAAGATTGGCAGCTGAGATGCCTGTCTCTTTTACATCTAAATTGAAAAAAGCAGTTTTAGTACTTGAGGGGGGGGGAGTAGTTTGAAGCATGTCAAAGGCATGAAGTCTTATGACATCTTTGTCATATGTCCTCATTTTAGACAGGTAAATTGTCTTACATCAGCTCACACAGTTCCTAACAACACTATGTAACGCTAGTCAATATATTCTACATTCCCTCTCTTTAGAGTTTGAGAATAGATAATTTTTCTCCTCTGTATAAAAATTATATTAATTTAATGGATATTTTCTTAAATTCCAAGAAAAGGAATAGGTAAGTATAACATGTTTGAGCACAACATATTTAAAAGTTATGTGCATGTAATGCAACTAAAGAATTTAATTATATAGAGATACAGGTAGAGTCCTTTTAAAATGGAAGAGTATGTGCATCAATCCTTAGAACAGTCTTTTGTCTGAAAATTGAATTAATAGTGAAACATCCTTTCATATCTCTTGTGTTTAGAGTACAGTAGCTAAGGTATCTAAAATTTCAAGTATCTGCCATATTTTGGCCCAGTATCATATCTTTTATGCTACACTGATAAGTGTCCATCATAGCAACAAAGTCTTATTCTTGTGTAACTTGCTATGCCCCATTAAGTTTCAAGCGTTCTAGCATTTAGACTGTACAGATTTGGATGCATGCCTTAAGCATGCGTTTCACCTCAAGTAACTGTTTATGGCAGTGTTTCTTTTCTTTCTGATTTCTTTAGCAGAGGCTCCTACTTAAGAAATGTGTGGCAGGGAGAAAAATCGTCAAGCCATAATTTCTCCCCAGCATTCTAATACCTCAAACGACTATTTCACTTTTTATTTTTTCCTCATTACAGACTGGTGATGAAGTTTTTCTACATTCTTACATGCACTTTAGGTTTCCATGCTATGGAAATGCAACTGGGATGGAAGTGGACAGGCTGGTACTTCCATAATGACCTTGATTGACAATTCTTTTGCTTCCTGGTAGGTGGGAGCCATAACGCTTAGTGTAAGGACTCTGTTGTAGGCTGGAGGAAGAGGAAGACTGCAATAAACAGAACTAGTGGTAAGTAATAACTTCCTGCCATCTCATAAAAGCCTTCAGGGAGATATGATGGATGTTCCGGAGAAATGATTGATTCTAGATGAAAGCGCCCGCTTCTGAGCTGTCCTAGGAAGCTTCCAATGTTGTTTAGAGAGTCATAAACTCTCAAGGTGTCAAGAGTAGTGAAGAGTAGTTCCAAGTAACAGTAGTTTGAAGGGAAATTTGAATCTGAGAGTCTTCAGAATACCATGATTTTCATCTGCATCTTGTCTTCTGATTAGGAGAAATCAAATATGGTTTTAGGAAGTGTAGTAAGAACAGAAACTTCTCAGTAAAAATTGCCAAAATCAGATGAAAGAACATGGTTTCTCTTTAAAAAGACATAAAAGCAGTTGAAAGTTATCTGCTCTTTGGCTATATTACATTTTGATGTTGCAGCCAAACTTCTGTTTACTATTTGACTTGTTTCTGATATGCATTTGGGATGACATGTTTCATTCCAATATTTTTTAAAATCTTAAAGATTTCTGTATGGTGATCTGGTAAGCTCGAAGAAGAAATTGAGAAGATACTGGTGTACACATGCTGGTATTAGTGAAGTCCATAGCTCATTCATTGGCAACCAGTGAAAGAGAAAACCATAACAGATACTTATCTTGTTCATCTGTACATAAGAAAAATGAGTAGTGATACTTTAATTCATTTTCCATAAACTTTTGTACGGCATGGGAGACCACAGAATAAAATGTTGGTGCTGTGTAACAAATACTATTAGGTTTATGTACAGCATCAGCAGTAAGGATCCTTTTCAATTTTTATTTTCAGTGGAATGTGTATGACTGTTGTTACTGTGCAAAAGCCAATGCACACAGACAGATGCACACAGAAAAAATCACTCAAAAGGCTTCAGAAGCCATTCTGATCATGGCTTTCTATGTTAAGGTTCCCTCAGCTCCTTTATACCTTTCATAAGGTACTAAAAGTTAGAATATTTTATTCTTTTAATAGAAAAAAATATTGTTCATAGTTACCTGTGTGAACCTATAAAAAATGTTTTGCAAGGGTAATCACAAAAACAGGTTGCAGAACGTTCATTCATCTAATTGTTGCTGTTCATCTAACAATAAATTGAGGTAAATTTGCATAATCATATGGAAGTCTCCAAAAGGTCATGAATAGTTGGCAAGACACTCCATGTTGACAAGGAAGTTTACTTAGGCAATTTTTTTTACGTTATTTGCTGAAAATTTGCATGATAATCAAAGACTTTCTGAAGGTATTTTAGAGCCCTGACTATGAAGGATAAATAGTTCTTTTTTACAAGTTAAAGAATAAGAAAGTTTTTTTTTATGAAAATAAACCACTATCCCTTGTTTTTCAAGAGTACTTGATCCAGTATCATAAACACTGAGGGATGAGAGATGCTTTGTATGCATGAATAGAAATTAATCTTGTAGTCTTTGCACAAGCCAAACTTTTCCTTGACCCTTGGTTAAATGGAAGCATTGCCTTCATAATGACTTCCATGTAAAAAAGAAATTAAATTGATGAATTCAGAATTTAAAACTTCCCTTGTTTTTATACCACCTTAATGATTGATCAGACTTTATGCTACGACTATCCAGATTTGTAGTAAATAGTTTGGTAGATCAGCTACTGAAGTCATAGAAAGTCAGAACATCAAATTCACCACAAGTGTGACAACGACCTTTTGAAAAACAAGTATTTCTTTCTTTTTTTTTTTAATCTGCAGTTAGATAAAGTTTAGAGGGTGCTCATAGTATCTCTATGAATGGAACTATTGCCTCGCTTTGGCAACAGGGGATTTTCCTTCTCAATTAACTATATGGAGTTGATGAATAACTTGCATATGGAATGCCCCCTATGGGGATGATCAAAAGTCTTTAAATATGAAATAGTATATGATTATGATATAATATGGAGCACCGTAGTTACTGATACTCCATTTATATGCACAGGGAAAAGTATAGCCACCAGACTAATAATTAATTTGTAACTTTTAGGTGGCTACAGCTCATGATAGTTGTTACAAATAGGCCTTAAAGAGAACAAAATTCTTCAAAGGCCAGAAATTGTTTTAGGTCCGTATTATGCTGAGAGTAAGAGGAAATAAAGATAACTGGTCATTAGCTAAATACTTCCAGGATCAAGCATGAACAGATTTTTGGAAAATACACTATTGAACGGTGAGTAATACACAATGAAAAGTAGTAATGCAATTTGAATTTAAAAAAAAATAAAATGATTAACTGTGTGGCCAACTTCATAAGAAAACAAATGCTTACTGTGACTTGTATGTTGAGCTTAAAGAACATTTTGTTCAAGAGAAATATGGCACCTAACCAAAAGGATTGTTTATAGTTAAGAAGTAAATGAAGTAACAGAATTTAAAATGTAATAGTTCTGGGCATCTTTCCAGACAGTCAGATCCAATATTTGACCACCCTGTCAATGAAGAACATTTTCCTTAGATCTAAGTGGGATGTCTCATGCTGCTGCTTTCACTCTTATGGGCTCCTCTTAGTAGAGCCTGGTGCTACCCATCTTGCAGTTGAAGTCAGAAGTGAGATCCACTTTGGCTTCCTTCTGGCGAAAGAATGACCCAATTTCAGTTGGCTTCTCACTGTATGCCTCAGATCCAGTTCACCTTGGTTCCTATTCAGGGAAGTGAGTGAGACTCTAAAGCCTCTCTACCTTGCACCTGAGGATCCCCAAATTGTGTTTCAAGTGTACTATGCAAATTACAGGGGGAGAGGAATAATAATTTTCTTTAGCTTCCTATGTGATACCGTGTTGCCACAAGGCTACCCTGCTGACTCGTATGCAAGCCATTGTCAAACAAGGCTCATCAAGTTATTTTGTGGAAAGCCACTTTTTGTAAGCAGCTGGCCCCAGCCTATTGCTTGGGATTACTTCATTCCTACAGCAGCATTGTTGTATTCGTTGAACAGCTTAGCCCATTTTTCCAGCCTATAAGGACTCTTCTGAAAGATAGCCCTTCCCTCCAGTTTATCAGTTACTCCTCCCAAATCGATGTCAACTGCAGACTTGCTGAAAGTATGTTCTGTCTATTGTTCTGTACATACAGAAGCAAAATTACTCCTGACAGGCTCTTAGCAATACCAGGCAAAGTATTCACGTGTATGCTAATAGCCGTATACAGAAAGCAGAGTTGAACTCACCCCCACAGGCAAAGGAGTTCTCTAGGTATGTAGCACTCCTTCTTAAGAGGCAGCATAGATCCAAGAGATGCTCTCTCTTCAGTGCCTGGCCCATATATTAGCCCAGAGTGTCTCCACCCTGGATCCACCTGTTCTCATCACATGGTGAGCACAGGTGCAGACAATATGCCTGTGCTCCCTAGGCCAACCACATCCCTTCACCAGGTGCTCAATCACCAATTCAAGCTATGACCTAACAGTTCCCCTATATCCATCATCCTGCTTCAGGAGAATGCTAAATATATAAGTTCCTATGTATGTGCATGAGTGGCACATCCAGTCATGATCATTCTCTGGACATCGAATCGGTGACCTCTGTGCTTTGAGACCTAGTAGATAGTAATTCAGTCACCTTCCAGTTCATTTCTCACATTTGGCTACTAAGATGTTATGGGATTTCTATGTCAAAAGCCTCGTTAAAGTAAAGGTAAACCATACCCACTGCTCTCCATATACAAAACCAGTCATTTCACTGTAGAAGTAGTTAGGCATAATTTGATCATCAGTGGTGGTTTCTGGTCACTTTCTGTATATACCTTCTACAAGTTCCTGCTCCATATTTTTTCTTGTGTTCTCCTAGTCCTTGGCTTTCTTGAAGATAGGTATGCCATTTGCCTTTTTTCTAGTCATTGTAAGAATCTTCACAAATTATCATGAAGTTTCAGAAATGATGGGAAGGAACCTCCCAGTGATACTGACCAGCTCTCTCAGCATTCTCAGATGTATCCTCTATGCAGTTTGCTCTCATCTGTCACCACCTCTGTCTTTCTCTTCCCTGAATTATTCCTTCTGCCTGAATGCATGGTGGCAGGGACCAAGTTGACAGTAGACCTTACCAGGAGTGCTGAGGCAAAGAAGACAGTATATCAACCTTCCCCATGAGTATTTGTATCTAGGTCCCCCATTCTCTAGGTATCCTGCCCTCACTTTCCTTAATCTTCTTTTTGCTGCCAACAAAGCCTACAGAAATCCTAGTTGTTTTCAACTTCATCATCAGTTTCAAATCCAGCCAAACTTTGCTTTCCTAACTTACATATCTGTGTACCTAGGCAATGTCTTCCTATTTCTCTGGAGTGGCTGAATTCCACTTGTATACACAGTATTTTGAATCTGAAGTCAGGAATTTCTCATTCACAACAGATGAGGGAAAGGCTGGGTTTCAGCTGTTCAGAGATTTGGACTATTGTATACTGAATGTTCTGTATTATATACTTTATATTCAGTAGACTAAGAAAAATCTTGACACTTTTCAGAGGGACAACATATTTTAAGAAATAGCTTCTCAGCAATGGGGTTTATTATTTTTTGGGTACACCTGAAGCAGTAGAGTGCTTTTCCAAAAAGACAGCATTACAAACTCAATGAAAAGCATCATTGTTTTCTGTCCTGGTTTCCAAGATTAAGTGATTTGTTCTTTCCTTGATTAAGATATTTGGGGAATAAAAAGTTGAAATACAGATAAAAGCTTTATAAAACTAGTATTTGGTGAAGAATATTTGTAAAACCTAAGATACAGATGATGAGAATTTGAGTGTTACTCACTAGTAACACTGCTATTTTGGGTTACTTGTTTCTGATAAGGAAAAATCAGTTTTGTTTCAATACAACTATGAAAAAATCTACATAAGGAAAATGATGATAATGGTTTATAACTAAGTCTATATGCTTTCGTAGTAAATTTAAACCTTCACAAAATTTTAATAGAAAATATTTTGTGTAGAACATGTGCTGTACATGACAAAGGCAAGCAAAAAATTATGTTGTGAATCCGTGCCTGGATATGTGGCTGATAATCACTGCTGGACCCAGGAGCCTTTCCCACATTCAGTTCCTGAGCAGAAGGTTATGATCAGAAGCATCTCTGTGAACCTTCTCCTGTGGAGATTTTCCACCTTGCTTGTACTCTTGAAGAAAGGATTTTGGTTATTTGTAGTCACTCTGCCCTTTGATTCTGCATTGACTCAATGGTGCATCAATAGACACCTTATTGGTTTTGTTGAGTGTAATTTACTGCAATATCACATACTTTCATACATACGTAGGCAATGGGAGCTGTATAGGTAGTTCATGCATTATGTAATATAAAACGATATAGGAAGGAATGAGTGTCAAGAATGTTCAGTTTCTATTTCCTAGCCTTGGTGTTTTCATGTTATCAAATGTTCACCCTGTACTTGAGAAATACTTCAAGAATTTATAAGTGTTCTTTAAGCAAGCGTTAATTGTAGTAAAGTAGCATTTTAGATGCACTAGAAGCTGAAATACACGTTTTGGAGAGCAGCGTGATTATAATGAAGAGTAATATAAAATGCTATAATATTGAATGTAAGAGTTGATTAGGCTATTGCATTGTGTCGATAGAATAGGTTTTTGTATTTCAGTATTCTGGAAGTGGCAATGAGCAGCATGTTTATTAAAGCTTCCCCATGATTATGAACTGAATAACTATACAAGAAGTACTTTATATGCATCCAGAGAAACTAGAAATATGTAACAAGTTCTTCTCTGAATTTTTTTGTCCATACACTTTAGGTGGGGGCAAATGAGAAAATTGAAATAATTATTAGGGAGAAAAAATAACCATGATTATCTAATGAACAACATAGTGAATAAAGTCTGTTCGGACCAATATGCAAGGACATACTGTATTGATGAGCTGTTTAAATAGCCATTGCATATTGGAGGAGAAATAAGGAATATTTCCTGAAGAATCATCATCTTTTTCACCCTCCTTTCTTTACCAGTTCTTCTCAATTCAAATGTATGTCACTTGTATCTATTCAAACTGATATTTTACAAATGGAAATTTTAGGTTTGGTGTCATAATATAATTGTTGAAACTTCATCTTACTCTTTTTTGTAATCAGTCTTTCTTGATGATTTCTGTGCACATATAAGTATATGCAGATTTCTGTAATTTGTAACTCTGTGTATTTTCTTTGTGTTTTTAAAACAGGACATTTTAAATTTAATTATCATATTTTGGGGATAAAAAGGAACAGTTTATATCTCTTTAAATTGTCTTACTCAGGCTATAACATAGTCTGATCCAGTATTAACTTAGAGTGAAAGAACATCCTGGGAGATACATCATTCAGGGAAATTTGGCACTTTATTTTCACTGTCGTCTTAAAATTTCATTAATAGGAATTCTTCAGAGTCCAATTTTTAGTTTCTGAATTTTTTAGAAGAATATTCAGGAATTAAAGAAGAAATATTTGTAGTTAAGTGGAATGGTTTTCAGGAGATGAGCCAAGAAGAAGTGGAAAAAATGCTTATGATTATTTTGAAGGATTCTTTCCACTAGATTGCTAATCCTGTCAGATTTCAACATGAGCTACAGTTCAAATGTGAAGGAAGTATAGAGGTTTGACTCTGAAATAGTAACTAATGGAATAGAAGCATCTCTTTCCTTGATATTTTTCTAGAATAAGAGGTCTTGAAGTGTTTGAGGAAATACCAAAATCTCTTAAATTTGCAGTAGTAGTTCCACTAGGCTTATTAATTACTCCTCATCTGACAAGTAATTTTACTACGTAGAATTCAGGGTGCTTTTGGGCTAGTATTTCCAAACACAAAATTAATGTAGTTAGTCAGAAGATACCATCTAATCTGATCTCCAGTTTAAAATGACCTGTAATTTTAGCTATTGAAACATCATTTAAAAGTTTAATAGCAAGATAATTTAATATACAACAAGCAAAAATACTTAAATGCAGTACACACCATAAACCATAGCACTTTTTCATTCCAAGAGAAACTTTAAATTAAATTTTGGACCTTTCTCTAATACTAAAATAAGCATTCAAGCATGTGATTTTCTGAATATATAAATGAAGTTAGCCCATTGAGTAAAGAATTGCTTGCATATAACGCCAAAATTTGTCTTCAGGAAAATTTCACCATTATGGAAAGAAAAGCAAGGATACTTTTTGTGCTTACTGTAATGGCTTTGCTGATTCAGACCCCCTGAGTTAGAAATGTCCCGTAGACATGCTTACAGTAAGTGTCCCAAAATCCCTAACTTTTCTCTTTAACAGTAGGCTATGTAAGAATAAAAATACTAACCTAAGTCAGTCAAGGTGTGTTCCATTGAAACTCACATCTGCTTGATGAATTGTTAACATTCTTGGTTTAAAATTATAAGTATCTATTCCATTTTTGTAGAATAGTCCTTCTACATTTTGCTTTCCAGCTAGATATTTTTCACATTTTCAGAGTCAGAACAAACATTACCAAATCCCCACTTAGATCCTGGGAAAATCTTTTAATTTTTCTCGCATCTGTGACTTGTCTGTTGACCCATTCTCTGCTTTCTCAGGTGTCTCCAGTGCAATAGGATCCTGGCTTGCTGTGTCTCTACCTCCATTTCATGGTTGTTTTTTGTTGTTTTTTTTTTTTTTTTTGCATCACAGCAGCCTCCTCTGGCTTGGTATGGTTAGCTCCTTCCAGAGAAAGGAATGCTGCTCCCTTTTTTGATAAAACCTCACCTGAAAGAATTCAAAAAGCTACGGATGAAGTAAATGGGCAATCTTCCTCATGACTACTCATCCACACCAGTGTGTACCTATCCAAAGAATAGCATACTGAACCACAGGTGCTAAAATTATGGCCATGAGTATATGGCATGTCTATGGGAATCGCCTGCACATGCATTGAAATACCTAATATGAGTGTAGCTGGCTTAGCAAGCACATGACAGGTTAATCTGTGGTGTATCGTCTCTGCTTTCTCTATGATGTAAATATTTGGGGAATTGGCAGGAAAACTCCCCAGCAACCAGTGCCTTTCATTACTGTGGTAGCCCCACAGCACTTTCTCTTACGCTTCACCACAGGGTTGTTACTTTGTGGTGAACCATAGGAAGTCTGCTCGAGACTGTCACCAGCTCCTGTTCTCAGTGCTGGTAGAGTTCCAACATTGCGAGGGGGCAGATCTGGTAAAGCCAATGCAAAAAGGTGAAACAAAATTAAATGTAAAAATTGGGTATTTAAATGGAAAGACAGCTTCTTGCATTGTAATTTTTCTGTAAAGCTTAGTAATAGCTACTCATTCTAAATATTGTATTTGCTATAATTTGTGGAGGAAATTTTTCCTTCAAAAGAAATCTTCTTCAGCCAAAGCTTGAATGTTCCTTCTGGCAGTTAAACACAAGACACACCACCACCTGCCAGTGCCTTCTATGCTGAGGTTTTCCTTTCACAGCCAGCCATATTCTGGTTTCCCTCTCTGTTATCAATCAGGCTGTCAAGATGCATTACTTACAGTTGCTTTAGCTGACATCTCAATTTTTGTTGAAACTTAGCTAGACAAGAATAATGAATTTTGGAAAGTAACAATTTCAATATATCATCAACATAATCATATCTTGCAATCATATGCTCGTGAATAGCTTTTCCACTTTGTTTCATCTGCACTATGTACTACAAAATTGATATTTATTCTTTCCTGTGAGATGCAGTAATCAAAAATAGTGGTGAAATAGATTCATCAGTGGATTTAGATAGTCTGGTTTCGTTTGGTTGTTTTGTTTTTTTTTGTTTTTGTTTTTTTTTTGAGGAGGGACATTATAACCTGTGCCTGGCTGATTGTTTTCAATTGTGCTAGCGTTTATACTATTATAGAACAAAAATATGTTTCTGTCTAACTTATACAGAAAGTGAATGATGAACACCAACGAATATGTAAGCACAAAGAATCACTGAATAGTTGGCTGTCACGGAGATTAGCATTGGAAATGTAGTATTGAAAGTATCTTTGGTGTTTTATAAGGAACTTAGGAAGGGTTTAGGCAGTGACAGCATAGGACAGTCTATGAGGATAGCAGCTGCATTTCAATTTGGAGAGAGATTTAAAACTCCATTTGTCTTCAGCCTCGCTGTTCTTTTTCACTTTCTTTTCTTTAGATTATAATTACGGTAGGACAGAATTAATAAATCTGGATGATTGTTATGCTTTTTGAATATTTACTTATTATTTATTAACTAGTGGCCATATCAGTTTGAGGCATAGGTTGCTTTTCCAGAACACATATATAAGCTCCATATCTATCAAGTGTTTCTGTTTAATGCACATTCTATTTGTTTAACTTTTTCTTTTTTACTTTCTCTATATCCATAGCTCTTTAGTAATATGAATATATTTCAGGGAAATTAAGATCAAATGTTGCTATTACACTTTTTTTTTGTGTATCAGTTCAAAAACCTTACTAATCATGGCTTGCTTGTGCTCTTAGGAAAAAATATTTTCTAGGTGTGCTAGAATTTTTATTTTTAGCAGATCTAGAAAGGAACATTTCACCTTGTAAGGCAACCACTTATGTTTAGTATATAAAGAGATGTCTTAGGGATTATTTTTTATACAATTCTGTAAGAGGAGAAAAGATTTCTGTAAATAAGATTGACATGTGGGTTTGTAAGATTGAGATATAACAGATGTAGAACTTGAAAGATAAAGTTTAGAACAAAAACCCCATTAATTTTAAGTTCGCTTAAGCTGTAGATTTTTCTGCCACTTACAATTTCAAAATCAAGATGTGAGTGTATTTCTAGAAAGATTCTTGAGCTTAATTGGAAAAAGTTGTGAAATTTTTGTGTATCAGATTGTATAATACTGATTTTTCTTCTTGGTATTAAGATCGTTCAACAAGACATGTCTGAGAAACTTGGAAGTTTATTTGAATGGAGTTTAAAAGGATGTAATAATGTATGCCTTTGGCAGGCTCCTGCATCGCATCCTTACCTCTTAAGATGAAGAGATACGGACTTGAAGAATGGACTGTTTGGTGGATAGATAATTGGTTGGATGGTTGCAGCCAGAGGATTGTGGTCAGTGGCTTTATGTCCAGATAGTGGTGTCTCCCAGGGGTCCATCTTGGGTCTGGTGCTTTTTAACATCTTTTTCAATGATATAGAAAGTGAGATCAAGTGTACACTCAGCAAGATTGCAGATGACACCAAACTGAGGGGTGTAGTTGATAATATAGTTGATAATATAGAAGGCAGGGAGGGATGTGGACAGACTTGAAAAATGGGCATGGGAGAACATAATGAGGTTCAATAAGGCCAAGTGCAAGGTGTTTCACTTGGGTTTGGTCAGTCTCAGATATGCATAAAGACTGGAAGAAGTCTTTGAGAACAGTCCTGCAGAGAAGGACTTGTGAATTCTGGTCGGTGAAAAGCTTGACGTGGTTGGAACTAAATGATCTTTAAGATCTCTTCTAACCCAAGTCATTCTATGATTCGGTAGTATGTACATGAACTATATTGCAGTCAAATCATCAGGGGCCGCATGGACTTACCAGTAGGGGAAATCATGCTTGGCCAGATAGATAACCTTCTATGATGAAATGATTGGGTTGGAAGATAAATAGAGCATTGGATATCATCTCCCTTGACTTCATTGATACTTTTGACGCTATCTGCAATAAGATCCTTGTGGCGAAGCTGATGATGCGCTAGATGAGCAGTTAGGTGAATTGAAAACTGAATGGCTGAGCCCAGAGAATGGAGATCAGTGAGACAGTGCCTAGTGGGCTGGTAATTCCAGTGAGGAAAGACGGATAGTGCTGAGACTTTGCAGCTTGGAGAAGACACAGGAGGAAACTTACCAATATATATGTTACTGTACGTATGTAAAACTTAAACTCCGGGACTTCAGTTCTTAAGGCTTGAAATTGAAACTTATTAATTTCTGTCTTCCTGATAGCCTGCTTGAAATAAAGATACAAGATTTTATGCCTTTTTCTACAATACTGAACTTCCATATAGGTCTGTGATGAGTATGATGTGCGGTATCTGTTGCTTGACTGAAATAGATGCATTGTTTACTATAGGAGAAATTTTCCAGGGTGTGGTTATAATGGCATGTAAGAAAGGAAGGCTCTGCCTGGATTGTGCCATTCTCTCCTTTGAACATAGTCTAATCATTGCTGTCAGTCCTCCTTTTAAAATAAAGTCTCAAGCATTTTGCTTCTTTAGAGAAATTTGGACAAACAGAAATACTATCCAATTGTGACAATTATGAATCTAATATTTAAATTTCTTCTTTTTTTCTTATGTTTCTGTGTTATTGTCATAAACTGGAAGTGCTCTGTTAGATAAAGTCATGCAGTATGCATTTTGCACAAAACGATAGTTAGAATAATGAAGTTATGATCTCACATGATTGGAGTGAAATTACTATTTTCTGAAACAGTTTAATGATATTTTTGAGTAGTTATTACAGTCTTCTACCCACTACCCTCCACTAGTAAGAAAGAATAAATAAACAAATTATTATTAATTGTTACAGTATGGCTTTATCTTCTCATATTTTAATTTGGAAGAAAATTTTTCTTTGTGATGTCTCTCGGCTCACATATCGCATTCACTAGCATATGCTCCCTGTTCATATTTGTACACTTTTCATTTCAAAGTCTGATTGTGAACCATCATTGCCTTGTTTCAAAACCACCGAATAAATAATCATGAAGTGCTGTTTGAAGAAACACAGCAGTTAACATTTTATTATTAAAACAAAATACTTGAAAATGCAGATTAAAGCTTTTGATATTAATCTCTACATCTATTTATGACTTAGGGAGGAAAAAAGTTGAGTGAATTTTGGCGTCCAAAATTATTTTTCCCATTTTATTATTTGGCAGACAAATATGAAATTGAGGCAAGAGGTATTATTTATTTATATAAATTCCACTTTGGGGGTTTTGTACCTCTTTCCTCACTGCTTTCCACGAATACCCTACTTTGCCTTAGAAATCTTTTAGTGTTTTTCTGCTTCACTGAAAGTATATAGAATTTATCATTTTGACAGTGTGAAAATTCCAACTTGCACAATAGATTAAGACTTAATTTTCTCCTTATATCATGGCAGAAGCTTTAAATGTATAAAGATGAAAGATACCGTAGGGCTTTTTAGACTGATCTCCATTGTTATACGGCTTTGTGTTCTATTTTCTCTTTTTAACTTTTTAGTAGTATCTGCACTTGTCAAAGAAAGATGCCTAGATATATATATATAATCAACAGCTACACATGTGATGATTGTCTGCTTACTACTTTAAAAGAGCAAAACAGTATTGAATAAAAAAAAAAAAAAGCTCTGCTTTTCTGTCTTATCAGGCCACCAGTTAATGACAGTAATCATGTACTGTCTTTATTTGAGCTTTTTTTCTGTATTTCCAACTGCTGTAATTTCACTGAAGTTGGCAACAAATTTACATGAGATTATTTAAACTTAAAAAACTAAAATTTATTAAATTGTCAGCTTGCTTTCCATCTCAGTAAGAAATTTCATCTTTTCTTCTCTTGAAGAAATACAAGTTGATGTTGTTGAGATGTGGTGGTTTTTCCCCTTAATAGTAAAACTAGGGATGAAATGCCGAGAATTCCAGAGGGCTTGGTTGTTCAGTTATAAGCAACCAAGGTATGATTTCAAAGGGAAATAGTAAATAGCATTAATTACATTTCTGCATTAGAAACCATAACCAAATCAGAGCCTTGATGCTATCGTGTTTTTGTTGTTTTTTCTATATAGTCTCTCAACACAATGTGCTTATTGTTTGAAAACTCTGGGAAATCTCCATGATGCTTGTGGTTGGTTTTCAAAGAAAACCGCAGACAGACGTATGTGAGATGTGCTTAGAATCGTGAGATGAAGAATGATCTGCTGAATGGGGTTGCAGAACTACTGACTGAGGGATGCAGTGGAAAACAGGCTTTCTTTTGAATGAAATAGGCTTCTTTAAAAAACATAAAATAAAATCCCTTGGTTGCAATTATCTTGACATGGATTGTTGCCAACTAGTGAATAATGTTCTGCTCCCAAAATAAAGCAACTTAAGGGAACTGTACAGGCCTGGAAAAAGAATAGGGATTCTGTAAAAGGTGAATGTGTAGAGTACTACATTGGTCTTTAAGAATATGCAGCAGATGCATAGAACAGTGATGGGTAGGGGGAAAAATGAAGAACTAAAGGTGAAAAGGGAAATAATGAATATAATCTCTTTTCATTTGGAGACTTAATACACCGAGAAGACAAAATAATGATGAAATGAAGGTAATCAAATAAATGGGGAAAAATCTATCTCAGCAGTGCTCAGCGCTAAATTTAAAAAAAATCTGAAAATTACAGTGAAGAAAAAAAGCTTTGTTCCTAAAGAATATGTATATTTTTGCACATATAGAAAAATTAATCAATCTGCCTCAAAACAAAAGAAACAGATGAAACTTTAGGAAAGTTGAAATGAGCCTATTGAAATAAACTCTGAATCTGAATTGCTTCTTGCTATTCACAGTATTTCATGTTCACCTTTTATGATGAAAATATGTTACGTTATATAGACTATATCCTGGCACTTCAGAAAGTCTCCATCCAGAGTAACCTGTGCTATATGCTTGGGTTCCTGCCTTATAGTTGTAACTGTCACTTTACATGGGTAGTTGTTTTTCTGAAATAGATTAGAGGTTCTATAGTTGTAAATCCCTTTATTTTGTCTCCCATTTCATTTGTATTTTACAACTTCCTATGTATTGGATCAGAGAGATAATTAAGTAATTTTGGATTAATTGGTTTCATAACTGAAACTGCATTCCAAGGATTCTGTAATTGCAAAAACCATTCATGCAGAAACGCCTTTGTGTTAATTCTAAATAGCTATATAAAAATGACACCTCATTTATTTTGTAACTGTAGTCTTTAAATAAAGAACTCATCTGTTTTCAATATCATTAATTATTTCAAAAATCTATGATGGTACTGATTGTCAAGTGTGTTTGGAATTTTTTTAATCTAGTAATTCACGATATAGAATATAGAATTTAATTAAGATGTTATCCATTTTTTTCATGGAGAAAAATATACTCACTCTGTACACGTTTAATAGTCATTGGCAGTTGATCTATTGAAGGTTTATACTATTACATATCAAAAATAGATTAATAGTTGAGTTTGTAATTTTTTGTGTTTAAACCAAACGATACATGCAAACTTTTATGTTCCTTGTAATAAATTTAGATTGCTAATTTCATGTATCTTTGTCACGTTAATAGTTCTCAAGGCCCAGACTGTGATAGTATGACATAATGCCACTTTGTTTTGCAGTATAAGCCTTTAATTTTTTTCTGACATAACTGAAGCTTAGAAAATGGGGGAAAGTCTTGATGTAGACAAATGTCACTTGCCTTTTCCCTCCCAAGTCTTGTCTCTTTTCAGACATCACATCTGTGCTTTTATTTCGGCTTTGTCCCAGAACGCATGAGTAATTACATAGATATCATTGTTTTTGTAGGGTGACATGAATGTAGAAATGAATGTAGAATGTAGAATGACAGTTTCCAAGCTTGTGAAATTTAAAGTTTCAAATGATTTCTTAGCTCAAATTCAGTGAATTCTAAATTCTGTCTCAGCTTCCTTAAGTTTAATTTTGCTTCTTGTTTTGTATTGTTTTTTTTTGTAGGTGTTCTCCCCTTTCTACTTTCCTGACTGCACAGTGGGACTTCTCCCACTCTGCTGCTGATGCCCCAGATGAACTTCTCAGGGGAGGAGCAGCCTCAGCAGTTTTGAGGGTGAGTAGAGGGCATTGGGACAGAGGCTGGGACAGCAGTGCCTCTTCTCCTACCTACTACTCTTCTCTTCTTCCCAGGAAGCATGTGAATTTTCCTTGAGTTTGGCATGCATCAGCACTTGTATTTCCTTCCAGGTTACAGGTGTGATAGTGGTCTTTTGACACGTTTTCATCTGGAGAAAAAACTGTATTAACCTCCCAGCTACAGGTTTATCAGACCTTTCTGCATCTCCTCATTAAACAATTAACTGCTTCCTTATCCTTGCACTGAGAAAGAAGCAACCATTCTCAAGTACTTCTCAGTTTCTAGTTCCTTTCTTCTTTCAGCAGTCTTGGTCACGAGCCTAAAAGACCACCAAGTGTTCTAGACTGTAGCTTGAATATATTCTTGTGCTTGCTTTGTTTTGTCCTCTTGTTGAATCTGGCTCAGATGAAGTCCTGCTTTGTTAGTAGAAATTGGTGTAGGACTGCTACATAAGAGTGGGAGAGGGAAGAACAAATAAAGCCTTACAGCTTTTTTCTTTTTTAAAAAACCAAGATCTCTTGTGGTCTGTAAGGCTCCTCTTGTACATTTTTGGAAGTGAAGTTAGCTAAAAAAAAAATCACAGGTTGAAAACAATCAATTTAGTTTACCTTTTGAAGCCCAGTTTGAAGGAGTTTGATGTTGTACTTAATCATTGGTCAAGAAGGTTCTCTTTTTGAAAGCAGTACTTGAATTCAACAAGTTAGAAAAACTTTTTCAAGTAAACAGGTTTTCTCTTTCTAAAAATGGTGGAATTGAAAGTCACTATCACAACAAGTGTTATTTGTTTTACGAGAAGATCCACTTAGGATTTGCATAATACTGTCTTCGAAATAAATCACTTCAGTTAAAAGTATAGCAGCAGCTAGTACTGAGTTCCTGAGATGTTCACATACTATGGTTTTGCAATAATAATCTGTTAATGTTAAAATGATTGGTAAGTGGATCCTTGAGTTTGTGGACCATTGCTGTTCCTTAGTGTCTTTCACCATTATTTAAAATATCACACCTCGTGTCCACAAATAAGTGTGTGCAAGCAACACAGAACAAGGGAAGGCTTCTGAAGTAAACATGCTATGTAACAGAAGATGCTTTCAGGGTTTCTGTGTGTTATTTCTTTTTTATTTTATACTAAGATTTAGTCTTCTAGTATTCGTGAGTAGTTTATTAAACTCTCCTGTTCTTTTATGTAATTGAATGGTAATCAGTTGTTTGGAAACCAGATGGTACAGGTGCTACTGATGAGGCTGTAGTCAGTTTAACTAGACTCAGTGAATCCTTTCTCAGAGCAATGTAAGTAAAGTTTGGTTAAATTCAGATTAAAAACAAATGCAGTGCTTATGAAAAGATATTAGCCTTATTCATGCAAACTTGGAGCTTTTTCATTTCGACTGTTTTCAAAACTTTGAAAATTCTTCTTGAATTTCTTGATGCATCTTAGACCTCATATAACTTCATCTCCGTATATGTTCTTACTGTCACTTTACATTACTTCTTGTTATCAGTTATTTAACTTTATACCTTATTTTGACATGAAAATCCTTCAAGAAGAACATTTAATGTGCTGTTTAGACTGCTGTATCATCCAGTGTCAGATACACGTACTGCTGTTGTGATTATAATTTAGAAGATATGATAGCTTAAGAAAAAGTCAATTACTGATACCATCAAGGGTTGCAAATCATAACAGATATATTTGGGGACGCTTGTCTTTTTTCGTTGTTAATATTTTCTGCACAAAACAGTAACTGTTGTTTTAGTTAAACAGCAACCAGTGGTGTTGTTCATTATATTGTAAGTGGTGATGCTCCCCTCTGATTAACATTTGTACGTTTTATTTCTTGTTTTATGTGTCTTTTCATCAAAGCAGTCTCTTGATACGCAGGAGAAACTGAAAATTATCTGCATTCAGATGATATCTTCCCATCCTTTTCATTTGTTGTTTGGTTGATATGTGTTACAACTTGTTCCTTTCTGTATACTTGATCTGTCATTAAGGCAGAGACCTCCATTACATACCAGCTTGAAATAGGTGGCAATTAAATGTAATATCTTAGTCTGTTTTGTGGATCTTATTAAGCCCTGGTACTCATGTAAGCAATGTTCATTGTTATTGATTCTGGGGAGCTGAATTATATTTTAGATAGATACAAGATCTGAGAGGAAAAATGCCCATGATTCTTGTAACTGACATAGTCAATGCATACAGCCCACATCCACGTAACTTAGCTATTTCACACTGATGAAAGAAACCCTCTCCATGTTAAGGGTCTGATGTGGAACGTCACTTTTACTCTGTGGTAAAGTTATATATAATACATCATGTATACATTATATATACATTATACATTATGTATATTATCTATATTGTATTACATCAATTAGTATATAAAAATGAAGTTAAATATTACATTTCTCATAAATATATATTGAAAATGTTTTTCACTGTTGGACTGGAGACTGAACGTGCTGTGAGTCACCTTGAATGCAGAAGTTTTTGGTGCAGTGGAGTACTTGCGGTCTTTGTGTAACATGTGAGAAGAGATGTGTGAATTTGCATGATTCCCTTGCTATGACAGCAGACACTTTTTGCAGGGAAATGGTTTATGGCTGGGTAGCCAAAACCCTTTGGGCTTGCTGAGACACCAAGACTTCTCCCCAAGCTAGGCTGTTACACACCTGATGATAAATTCTGTTGGTAGCTCAAGTTCTAGCTTTGTGGTCAGTTCTAATTGTGAGCTGAGTTGTACTGGCTCTTCAGTTGCTCAGTAAAATAGTGCTATAGGCTGTTTAACATTCCAGGAACCTCTGCCTATTTTGTAGTAGCAACCTGCAGAATAGCAGCAAAACTTGATTTAGGTGGTTTCTCTCCTGTACGTGCTTTTATGAACAGAGTGGAATAGTATAGGGCAAGCTTTGTCCTGATGGGTAACACTTAACAAAGACAGCATGTGCCTGAAGCAGGAGTCCCCAAAGGGTCTGGAAATGGGTCTGGGAGTGGGGCTTGCCTCTTTCCCTTTGCCATTTTATTTTGATGTGTTTGAGGTCAGCTGCTGCCAACCTGCTTCTCAACACTGGATGCTGTGGTGGCTCCATGAAAACATTGACTGTTTTTTGTCATCACGGACAATATCTGGTGCTTTGGCATATTTAGCCTCCTTAAAATGAAAATGCTTGTATATATAAAAGATGTAACCACATCTTTTATTTCTTAATTTCATGCAACTTGTGATGCTGCTGGTTGTGTTACAAGGTCAAGCACTGTTAGCAAGGACTTGCTGTTAGCAAGTGTGTACGATGACTGCAAATTACACACACTCCATGGTATTTCCAATTTGAAGATCTGGGTTGTCCTTAGTATTTGCCATATTTTCCAGTCATGCCATTCCTCGTCGTGATTCAAACCTAACTCTACAAATTTGCTGTGTGTCTGAGTAACTATCTGTCTCAAGACAAAAAGAGAACTTCTGCCTGTCCTTGTTCATTTACTTGGAGTTTGCTTCAGTGATACCATGGGAAAGCTCTCCCTTGACAGATATGTTCTTGTCTACGTTTTTGGACACAATGCTGTAATGAGCACCTTTTCTTCTGAGTGTAATAATGCTTTCCTAATTGGTCTGAATATATGTCTCTTTCTTGTTCACGTTTCTGATGATGCAGATTGTTAGAATGTGACTGAAGGGCTGGACAACTTTGGTTCCTTTAGCTATATATATTTGGAAGGAACACTGGTTGTTTTCTTCTGAAGTTTAAGGTCTGATAGCACTTTCTTTTCCAGTGTTTGTTTCCAGTGATGGTTTATACTTGTGACCTAATGTTTACAATAGTAAACAGGACAGAAATCCACTAATTTGTATTATAAATAATTTCAGTATTTGCACATGTACAAATATAGCAGCAAATTGAACAGTCATTTTAGTGAACAAACTATACAAATACACCTGTCTGACTAAAATTTTGCCATTTGATGTAGCACTGGTTCATAAAGCAATTCAAAGTAGTAATATAATGATTACTTTTGTTTTGTTTTACATTAATCTGTGAAAATTTAACTTTATTGTGGAGTTAAGGAAGACTGCTTTATGTGAAGTGAAGCTGCTATAGAGTGACTGAAGAAATCATAAATCAGGACTAAACAAACTTTTTAGAAACTATTGACGTTTTCCAAATGTCTCAACTTCATGTTTGTATAAACAGCTTGACAGTTTTACTCATCAACACTTGTCCCGAAACAAGATTTAACTATTTCCTTACTTTCTCCCATTTTCAATTGTAGAGTATTAACAATTGTTTGAATGTCTCTAATATTTGTTTACAGCTTGAAAATAGTAAATATTTTTCCAAGTGATTGTCTTTGAGCATGTATATTTCTACTTAGTTTTCCATTAGCTCTTAAGTTGGGAACTGGTGCTTTCGGCCGTACCTGTGAATATTATATATGTTTAAAGTTGGGTGACTACAAGTGTGTTGTTTTTGTCTTTTATTGTGTTTTTTTAAAGCTGAATGTGAATCTTAGAAACAAAAAAAACATACCCCAACCCTTGCCCTTGCCACTGAAGTTACATGGAATGTGATTTCATTCAATTTCTTCTTGTATCAAACTCTCCCAGTTGTCTCCTCCTTCTGCTCTTTATATTCATAATCACAATTTATTTGATTTACTAAGTAATAGATACAAAAGTGCTTTACTTAATGTTTTCACTAAATATAGATCTATGTGTTTTACCGTTCCAGCCGTACTCTTCCAGCATTTCAGCTATATCAAGTTATTCTTTTTAATACTTTGGCACAGCTAAAACAGTACCTTTTTTCATTTTGTTATATAAGTTCACTGTTTTGTTTTCAGCTGTTGACTGTATCTGTTTCTCAGTTTCTAAAGCTCTTATGTTTGGCTTCAAAGGAGTACTTATAGGAACTTGAATTGTTAAGTTTTTGTTTCTTTCCAGATTGTTATGTTGAACTACATTTCATATGTAGAAGGTGGTGCTGTTGTCGTGACTGAAGCTTTATTACTATGTTTAAAATTGCATAAATATTAATTGGTGAAGGGTGGTAACTTGGTTTAACAGTGAATTGAAGCCTCCAATCTCTGAGCAGCATAATATGGAGAAAGCATTTAATTTTTAATGCCTTATGAAAATTTGAAATGTTTTCATTTCCTTGGAAAAAAAATATATATTCCTGTGAAATTCCGTGACGAGTCTTCACACTGATCTCCAGGGTAGTGTTTGGAGGCAAAGTCCTTCGGGAAGATCTTTCTCAGTGGTGAGAATCACCACATCTTTCTTCTTTCCTCATCCAGATTTTTCCGAATTCCTTCTGGGGCATATGCAAAACCTAGAGGAAAGGTTTTGGCTTATGCTAGGTGTCAGGCTGTCTCAGCGCGTTGCCCTGTGGTCTGTCATATATATTGTCTTTCAACATATAATTCAATATAAGTTTTTCTTAATTATGCTACTCTTTGAGGAATATAGGTGTACAGTGCAGTCCCGCCTTGTTTCTGTTAAAACTTATTGCTGAAGCAGTATGTCAATTATGAAGTACTTTCTAAAAGCATAATGTATCTTGTCTTAGAATATATATATATATGTGTGTATAAATATATATAAAAATATATATGTATATATGAAACGTCTCCAAAAAGAGTGATCCAGTTGTGTAAGCACTGTGTTTTAATAATGTGATATTGATAAAATCAGGAGAGTAACAGTGGCAACTAAAGCTGCCTCAATTGGATGGATTAGGCCACTAAAGCACTCCTGCGATCACTCTATAGTACAGCCATATTGAGTGGAACAAAAACGCGTATACATTTGGTATATCATTCCCTTATGTTCAGTACCTAGGCTAGGTTCTTGTTTTATATCATTTTTTCAGGTGCAAATTTGTTATTGCCAACTCTGTTATGGTGGTGAAAATTACTAATTATCGCAGGCTGTCTCTTCGGTTTCTGCTTTTACATTACAATTATGCTTTCAGCTAATGATGAATTCTGATCTTGTGCCTTTAAATATTGACAAATTTGTCACTTAAAAATCATTTTAAGAGGTTCAACTTCGTGTGTTTCTTCCTATTTTTTGTTACTATTTGTCCTGTAGCATACAAGGTATGAAGGCTGTTAGAAACACTGCTGGTAGAATGTTGCTGTTGTGCTTCTCTTTTGTGCACTTAGTATTGTACCACGTTTGGCTGGGTGGGCAGGATATGAATTCTAACTGTAATTGGTATGGGACTTAGGGTTTGTTTTTGTTGTTTTTGTTTGGCGTGGTTTTTCATTTTATTAATAGTGATGCTCATGTTCAAAGCTTCTTGCAGTATTATCATAGAAAAGCTCTGCCAACAACATGCTGTGGATCAGATTTAAGTTTGCTGTTGATGATTGTTTTACTTTGAGATAATTGACAAGGAATCGCTATTCATTATACTCAAATTCTTTTCTTCATCAGCTATCTCTTTTGGTTTTGCTATGACACTGACTGTTAGAGGAGATACCGCTCATAGTTTGCAAGGCTATAAAATCTTGAGAAAAAATATTTACAAAGGTTCAGCAGAGATTAACGGAACAAGTTTACCATTTACAGTTTTAAGAAAAAAGGTTCCCTTTTTTAGTTATGAGTGGATTCAGTGTGTTTTGGACATGTAAAGATAAGGATGATTTAGTGCAGTGTCATAACTCCGCGTTGCTGTCAGGTATAATGATTGAAAGCAAGGGCAGAATTCTGTGCTCTTATTGTTCCACTCATGCTTGGACAGTGTTCAGAAGGAGCTCTTTTGAATGGTGTAAAACAGAGCTTAGAATAGAATAAGGAGTAGAACAGGGATGGAATCTGTAGAAGGGGGGAAAAGGTATGGAAGAGGGAGAGGATGAGGAACATAAATGTGAGATGATTGAAGAAGTGGGAAACAGCATCAAGAATTAAAAAAGGAAGAATGGAAGCAGGTGGAGTAAGTAGATGATAAGAGACTGGCACCTGAAGGGGAGGTGAGGAGAGGAAGATTCTGGAAGGTCTGGGTCTTTACATCTTCCCTCTCTGGAATCCAAGCTTGAAATAATTGACACATTTCATATATTTGTTAACAAACATTCAGGAAAACTTGGTTTTGGCTCTCTATCTATTCAGATAGAGATCTGTAAGTTGCTTTAGCTTGTTAGATATTACTGTTAGAAATCATTTACAACATGTAAATCTAATGAATATCCTTCCTATTACAGAAATGTTACAATTTCAAGTGGTTCAAGTTGTATTCTATTCTCAAAATAAATGCAGATTTTTCAAAGGACCATCAGCTCAATAATCTTTGAATTATGTAGCTTACAAGAAAATGTTACTTTAAAGAGAGACACATAAGTAAGTAAATATTTTAAAAGATCTTCCCGCTTGCAGAAACATTTTACTCCATATGTATTTAATCATTTAGTAGGCAGCTGTAGTGAGGCTTAGAAATGTATAAGCTGATGTTCAAAATGCGAGGTGGATAGAGCTGGTCTGATAATATTAGGGGTAGCTTTCTTCTAATAGGAAAAACATGATAATTAACTAAATTCTGATCCTATTTGAATATCTCAGAATTATCAGGGAAGGATAATATTTTAAAAATACGTAGTTTTTTGGATGGGTAAAGCTGTACTCCACATATACATTCAGCAGAATGATGCTACCTTACAAAATGATTTCTGATATTAACTCAGTCCATTTACAAAGGTTCATCAAAATGAAACCTTGAAAAGTTTGGCTGATTATGTGCTGAATGTTTTAAGTTAAAATGAAGTGGTGATCTATACTCTTCTATGCTTTCAGCTTCTGCCAGTGGCTTTTTCATTTCTTCCACACGTGCTTTGAGTTGGCATGGTTAGTTCAAGACTTGACCATATTCCTGCTAGATTTGACATTTTGCTTCTTTGCTTCATTTTGATGACTTACCCTGTAATTTAAAACACTTCAGAAATCCTTTTGTTTGGTATTACTGCTTATGAAGTTGAATCACTCTAGCAAATATGAGAATGCAGAGAACCCTCTATATTTGCACTATCTCCACTCCACATACATTTGTGTTTAGAAAGTGCTGTTTAAGTATTGCTTAATATGCAGAGTATTTATTTCTAATATACAGGATTCTACTGTCCTGTCAATATCTCCTTTGTAAAATTTCTTGTAAAGAAATTCTAATTTGAAAAGTATAGGGAGAAAGGTTCAAGCATTCTTCAGGGGAAGAAAAAGAGAGGTGCATTACATATTTAGTCTTGTTCAGTATGCAAATCTAAATTCTATTTATATCTGTGTACATACATACATATACTGAGAGTGAGAGACAATACTTGAAATCTTTAAATGAAACAGTTTTCAAGCATTATAAAGTTACCAGTAATAGGACATGTCACTTGTTTTATTTAATTGTAATTCAGTTCCTGAAGCTGTGAAGTGATATCACTATAGCATTTGAGCCACCTGAGGGTAACATCTCTTGCCCGCTTGCTGTTGGCTTGTTGGCCACTGTACAACACTGTCTTTTTTTTTTTCTTTTTTTCAGATCATTACCACATTGCTGCATGATGTAGCAACAAACTATAGTCACTATTGAAAAATCAATATGCTGTCATAAATAGGGCTGGTATTACAGGACAAACAAAAAGCTTTGTCAGTCGGCATGAATGCAAGTGTATTTGTTGTATTTCAGTGTTCATTGCAACTAAGTCTTAAAGGAATTGCTTTATAGCAGAAGTAAAAATGATTTCTTATTGGAAATCTTACACTGAGTTGCTGGCAAGGCTAGCCATGTACATGGTTAAGCATAATATGGGTATAATATATATACGTTTATTTATTGTGGGAGGTCAGTTTGATTTGATATATCAACGCAACATGTGTGGTCAACTTGTTACTCAGTGTAAGCAAAAGTTTCTGATCATTTAACCAGAGTTGTTCGGAAAGGTGGGGTGTTTGCATGAGGGAATGTAACCTGCTGTTTCAATGCTTGGTATGTTAGGATGTGCCTCACTCTTGACCTGTATAAACAAGGCTTTCGTCTTTGCAGACGTGTCTGGACAAGAACATGCATTTGAAGAGGAACTGCACCAGTTGCCTGGAGATGGAGGAGATAAGAACTCTGAGAATTTATCAACTTCTTAGGTCTAGTTTTCTTGCCAGTATGGTTCTAGGATTACTTAAGGCTGTATTTTGGGACGGATTTGTCTTGAAGTTGGGGGTACTAGTGCTTCTCTTGAGTTGTCATTCAATGCAGATGCTCTCTCCAGCACTTCTGCATCCCACAAGGCAAAAGAAAAAACAAACTTCTGTATTTTATGCAGTACAGTGCAATTTATAGGCCTGTACTGCTGATAAACACCTGAACAGCTGTGGGAGATGTAACTGAGATGGAGGGAGAGAGGCTGAGAACTGAATTTGGGATTAAAAAATACATTTTTGAATTTCCCTTCTTATAGTTGTCAGTTTTAAACATCAAGATCAAAAAGGAAGTAATTCATGTTTTTAAAGTTTCTGCTTGGCTTGCTGGATTGCAGAAGTCAATGGTGAAATACCTAATTTAGGCTTTTTTTCTTAATAATGGAATAGCCACAGTGGGAGCAAGATATTCCTGACTGTAGAAATTTCTACTCTTTTGATATCTTTAACAGTGTAGCAGCTTATCCTACATATTGCTGATAGTACAGCAGGTTGACATGAGTCAGCTGTAGGCCCCTGTGTGCTGTACCAGTAGGAGTCAGCCAGCGGTGACAGGAAGGAGATATTGTGTAACTTCATCTGTGGCATACTGCCCTGTCTTGAATTCCAAAATACAAGAATGGTTGAGTAGGAGGCTGGGGCATGTGTCATATGGGGACAATAGGGTTAAGGTAATCAGACATAACAAAGAAAGTTTCATTTAGATTTCATGGAAGGATCTTCTTTGTGAAGGTGGTTAGACCATAGGACAAGGCTTCCTAGTGAGAGGTGGAGTTGCCATTCTGACAGCTGTCCAGATTGCTTGGATCTGAGTCTGATCCAAAGGCAGTTCTGTTCTGAATAGCAGATGGGATCAGGTGACCTACAGAGGTCCCTTTGGACTAGAATTATCCTGCAATTGGGAAATGAAGAGAGAGCCTCACCAAAAATGGCAGAGGGAGTCAAACTTACCTTACAACATTTACAGTTCTTGAGTGGTTGTAGACTGCTCATTATCAGCTAGGATTTGCCTTCTGCAGAACATGTTCTCAGTATTAATGAGTTCCCACAAAATAGCCGGGCAATCACTGTAAAGGGCAAGAATCTGCTTATTTCACCAGAGAGCAGGGAAACATTTCAGTTCTGTATTTACTTGACACCACATATGCAAGACAGTATACATGATGCATGTCATACCCTTGATCACTCTGTCATTGTTACACATTCCTGCGTATCTGTTTCAAGAGAAGCCTGTTATTTTCTCTCTTAATGTCAGATGTAGAAATGCTTGGAATGGAAGGCCTTGATATTTCTTTCAGCTGTCCAGCTACTTTGATATAAATGTCCTATTTATGGATTGGAAAGCTTATAATGACGATTTAAGATCTCAGGAGAATACACAGAAGAGTATAGACTTCACATCAGTGCACTGGAGCCCAAATACGTGGTTTGATTGTTACACATTCCCACATACAACATCTTTCTTCTGAAAATTTGTTTGAAGAAGATTAACCAAAATGTCTTTTCTTTCGTTCTTGCTTTATTCCAATCTGTATAATATGCTTCTAGAAAGCTATCTGACTGCCCTGAGCATGGACACTAGAATATCAGGAAAAAAAATGAATTTATCATACTTGGATTTAATCTCAATTTTGACTACCTAAAACTTGGCAAATTGAAGTTTCTTTCGTTGGTATCAACAGGAAAACATCCACTGTAGCTACTTGCCAGTGACTGATTAGTAAAAACTCATTCGATGGTGCTTCATGTTGCATTCTGTTCTGTTGGTTCTAGTCAAGGAATTATACTCAGGTTCAAGTCTTCAAATGAAAAATGTAGTTTGTACTTCTTTGTCCTGAATATGCTGTCTTTTTCAGATTTTCTGGCATATACTTAGTATATTCAGATACATACCTGACAAATTTGTTTTTTGGCAGCATCTAGGGATTTTGACTGAAAAAACCAATCATAGTGTGCAAAGCATGGCATCACATGTAGAACCAGTGCTACTTAGGCCTTTGTGAAGCAATGTATGTATATAAGGCATGGTAGATTGGGAAGTGAAACAGGAGCAAAAGAGCTTGTCTGAGTTCCCAAAACTAGGAATAAAAATTCAGTCCAGTTGAATGTAGTGCTAAAATTTTGTCTCAGATCTCATGAACTTTCCATCAGTTAGAGCATCCATAGAGATTTATTTATTTTTCTTATTTTTATGATCCAAATTTTTTGCGGCCTATACTCTTATTTGCCACATTGTAATGTTTGAGACATGAAATGATGTAAATTCATCTAAGTAACTTGAAGTCCTTGATTATTATGTCAGACATTTAAGACAATTTATGCTAACTGAAGATCTGATCTTAAATCTTGCTAGATAAATTATGTATTTCCCAAGAGAATCTTCCTGTATTTCATAAATCACACATTTTCACATCACTTAAGCTTGTCCTACTCCCCATTTTGCTATGCAGTGTAAGTTTTGCTTGTTTTTTAGTGTGATAAAACTTGTGGCTAGAATATGAGATTGACTAAAATAATGTGGATTTTAGTTTTTTTTCAGCTTTTTGTTCTCAATTTCATCTCAGCTTTTGCTTACCTTTTTTTTTTTTTTTTTTGGAATGGTTGGTGCTTAAATGGAATTTTAGGATAATATATTGAGATCTACAGTGTGATAAGGGAATAGCAGCATATTCTGATATTTAAAAATGTATTTCATGGGACACTAGGTGGGATAAGCATAACATAGTTAGGATCTGAGCTGTATTTTAAGTATGAGAACAATACATAAGTCACTCTGAAAGGAATGCCTTCTGTTTATTTCTGAGGAAATTACAACTGAAATAAAGACCACAACAACATTATTTTATAGAGCAAATAGGAGACATTACTTCTGGAGCAGCTCTCATACATTAAACTTACTAGCTGCTTCCTTCCCTTTGCTTCCTTTAAAGTGTTCATGTAAGGCATTAAAGAGAGCGGGTTATGCATGTATAAGAAATGTACTGTAATAACCAGTTCTTTCCTGATAGACTTCAATTATTCTTTCTCTTTATATTGGTGAGATTCTGGAGGCATACTTTACAGATGCAAGTTGAAATATTTGTATCCTATCTTAGCATTTCTGAAATGTCAGCATTACTTAATCATCTCTTTCCTGCATACTTATACTGCAGAGTTCTCAGATAAACCTTATAAGTCTTGATCCAGAATTCCATGAAAGCAAGTATTTATTCTTTGTTGAGAAAATGCATTCACTGCATAGATTTGAAAGATTAGAGAAGAATTGTTTGATTGTCAGCAGTAATACCTAGATGGTATGTTATGTAACTTTTTCATTTGCTTGGAAAAAAAGGGTGTGTTTCAAGTTAAGCTAACAAAAAGTCTTGTTTCAAGCATACTTCATTAACAATTAACACTTAGTATTTCCTTAAATAAAGATCTGTTTCTGAATAATAAGATTGTTTAGTTATGATTGGCTAGAAGGAAATGAAATGGATAAGCCTCTTGAAACCTAAGGATTTTTAATGATAAGTACAAAACATTATTTTAGGAAGTGTGTTTTTTTGGGGGGAGGGGAGAGGGAAGAAATTGTTGGATTTATTTTGTTTGTTTGTTTGCCACCACTTTTACGAAATGTCTTAGATTCTGTGCACTCATTCTATTTCTTCAGGGCTTTAAAAGGCTTGATGTATAGTTGTCAGATGAGTAAGGAAAAATACACATTGGTAAAAGTGTTTCAGTAGGAGTTAAACTGATGCTTCCATAGTTCAAGAAAAGTTCTTTAAAAGAAAAGAGATGTTCAAATGGGAATTAGAGCACTAATCCAAAACTTCTCAATTGCTTTTCTGCCATCTCTTCAATTACATGTTAGGGTTGAAATTTTGCTGGCTTTCTTAATTATTTTTTGTGTCTTATAGCACTTTGAATTACTTTATTTGCTCATTTAGGTTTTCCTTTGCAGAAATCAAATTTACATAGGAATGATTAAATCTGTATCGCCTGTTAGCAACAATTGCACACATAAATATTTTTCATTCTTCCTGCTTTACTTAAGTGGCTGTTAGTTTATTGTAAACTAGTGAGGACTGCTGTTAAATGAAGTGTATGGTGGAGGAGGAATCTTTAACATGCAAGATAGCTCATCATGGAACAGTACAAGATTTTATTCTCTTTAATGTTTCTTTCTAGACAAGCAGGGAAAAGCAGTACAAATATTCTTAATTGAAGGAGTGTCACTGCTTTGAAACACTTGCATCAGAGTCTATGGTATTCAGGAAAGAAAAGTTTGGTTGGTCTCGCCTTGTTGGATGTCAGCAGTCTTTCCTGGTTAGTACTGCTCAGACTTTGCTGACTTCTGCAATACCACTTGTCAGCTTGGGCTGTAGGAAGGAATATTTTCTTAACCCTTTGGATTTCTTAAAGAAATACATTGTGTCAGGTTGTGTGATAAACTCAATGTCTAGGTGGAATAAATTATAATTTGTGTTATAATTTCTTAGCGTTTGCTAGTAACCTAATATATTTTTCCTCCATTTCCCATTAGTCTCTGCTTGGGTGATAAAAGGATTTTGTTCACAACAACTATCAACTAACATTCTGGCCTTCCTGCTTGTGTTCCCTCCCTGAGCGTGATTATCAAATAGAATCCCTATCATTCCTCAAGGCTCTCACTGGATACCATTCAAAACTGTATGTGCCATCTTACTTCTTGTGGAGGTTTTTAGGTTCTGCAAGGAGCCTCTGCAAATACATAATTAGTTTCTCTCTCCTGTTTTGGAGATACTAGCATCGCATATTGTGACTATACCATATACTTAACTGATTTGCTAGTAATTCTTTAATTCAACAGAGAATCCTACTTTCCCAACTTAGTATATTACAAAGTACTTTCGGATATGACTTGGCTATTATCACTGCAAATTTATGTTTAGAAGTAATGTACGTGGATTGTGTACAGCTCTTGAGCCATGCATCACATAGAATTGGGTCTAAGAATGGCTTTAGACATGACCGAATCTCAAACCTATGCAAGGAATACAGTCACAAGAGTCTTTCTAGAAATCATACTAACTCATTTCACTTCACTTGTGAAGTGCAACCATATCTACAGTTTCCTGGCAATAACCATCCTCACTATGCACCTTGTTTCATAAAGATGTGTAATGTGCTTTTTAGAGTTATGCAAATAATACATTCAGAGCTCAAACTGCCCAAAGAAAATGTGTTAATTGAACACTTATGCAGCTAAATTTCTCAATTTTTCTAGTTGCATCACAGAAGTTCTTATGCAAAATGCCACAGATACTCTTATCTTTCGTGTTTGAAAGAAAATACTATTTTGTATTAAGGTGGATTGTTACAGAAACCAAGTCTGGAAGATATATAGTAAGTAAGGCAACAGGTTAGAAAAGATTTGATGTAATTAGTTTTGGGGTTTGCTTTCAAGAGGACGTAAACAATAAATGGATAACCCAGGAGGAAAGGACAATGAAGAGGATAGAATGAGGTAAACACAGGGTTGAAGAAGCAAAACAAATCTCTGAGCAAGGTTATTTGTGAAACTCTCCTAGTTTTGTGGTCCTGATAAATAAAAAGGTACATATGGGAAAAACTGTTTTCATACTTGCAGTCTTCTAAATGATTTCCCTTTAGGCTACTCTTGGAAGAGAGCTTTCTATCTAGTTTATACTCAACTGTATAGTTAAATTTGAGATCAGAAATTGATTCTAATGAAAGAACATTGCTTCTTCGTTATGTCAACAATATGCTAAAGATGAGAGATTATTTAAGTTTTGGGTGTAGGATTGTTTTTTTTCCAGACTTGCTGTCTTTTGTTTGTAATAAAAGAGGGTGGCATTCATCCAGCTTTAAATAGAGGGGTCCAAGTTTAATGACTACTGCAGTCAGCAAAATTCTTGTGCTAGTGCTAACAGAAGCTCAGTGCTGTGTAAGCTCAAACTTTGTGCTTTTCTGTAGTTTTGAAGTTTCATTCTCCCTGCATGATGTTGCTGCTTTGAAGCAAAACAGGAGATGCTGCAACAGGATGGGGATATCTGGTAGTATTTAACATATGGTGGACGCAAAGTTGTGTTCCAATTGTACTGTCTATTATGAGCACTTGAAGTAGGTACCTGAGCAGCCCTTTGTGGGCATCTCTTTATTGACTATGTGAGGAATAAAGATCATGGATGTTAAGTGGGTCATTCTGAAAGTAATGCCCCCTATTCATTTCCATGGAAATTACAACTGATTTTTTTAGAACACGATAACATTATTTGATAGATCAGATTCTTAGCTGTAAAATATAGCTACCACCATGACCATCACCATAACCACCACCATGATGCTGTGCAATGAACAAGAGACTGCATTCTGTGTTCATAAAAATCTGCATCAGTGGATGTGACCTACTGTTTCACAGCTGCCATGACGGCATCATTGCTAGGAAAATGTTGCCCATGCAGTCCATCTTTATCAGCTCAAACAGATGGAAGACAGGAGGTCCCAAAACTGAACTATAAAGTGAGTGTGGTAGGATATTCCAGCCAAGATTGACGGTGTTCTCCACGATCTTCAAACTGGCATGGAGCGTGGTGTTTTTGTGTTGCAAGAGAAAGGTGGTATTTTTCTCTGACCTGACTGGAAGTTCAAACCTTCAGCTTACTCAGTATTGCGATGTAGTGGTCAGAGTTGGTGGTTTGTTCAGCATCAAGGAAATCCAGAGAGATCAACCCTTCCCTATCTCACAAGGCAGTGCACATTGCTTTACCATCTGAGGGCTGCTTCTTTGATGGGGAATTCACACGTGGCCAGCCACTCCATGAAATGCTGTTTTGATTCTGGTTTGTAGTGGTGACACCAGATTTCATCTCCAGTTATGATGTGATCCAGAAAACAGTCAAATTCAGCATTGTATTGGTGCAATAAGTCTTGACAAACTTGCATACAAAGTTATTTCTGTTCATACGTGAGCATTTGTGGGATCCACCTCGTGCAAACTTTGCAGTATTCCAGTGTTGCTGCCATTGTTTCTAACACACTGAAGCCAACATTAATCTCTGTACACAGTTCTCTGTTTGTAATCCATTGATTCACGTGAATGAGCTGATGGAGACTCTTCATTTTGGTGGTGTGACAGCTGTGCATGATCATAGAACACGGCTTGTCTTTCATATTGCTGTCACAACCATTGAAACGCACTATCCACCACTTCACTGTGTTCACATCCACATCTCATGAATGTTCAGCAAACATCAATGAATGTCAGTGGGTACAGTTTTTTTGTTTTGTTTGTCTGCAAGGAGAAATTCAGTGACCCCCCCCTTGCTTCATACAACTTCCATATAAGACACCATTTTCTCAGACTGCTCCTCTGCTGCCATCTGTCAGATGGCAACAAAATGGAATGGAATAGAGCAACTTATTTGGCCTTTTCACACTCTGATTTCTTGCGGTATTTATTCTGTTTGAGGGCTGGTTATGAATATATCTATATATGTGCAGTTGACTTTTTTGTTTTTATTTTTTAAAAAACCTAGATATGTAAATATTTCTGATTTGGATGCTGTTGTACTTTGGAAGCAGAAAGAGCAAGATGATTCTCAAATTTTCAGTAGCCTGTTTATTTTTCTTATCAATTCTCAGAAACTTTCGTGCAAACAGTTAGACAGCTGTCTCCTCAACTTAAACTGTATATATTCTAGAATATAAATAAAATTATGTACGTTTCTTTTTCTCTTTTGATGCTGTTTTTTTTTGTTTGTTTGTTTTTCCAAATATTTTTCCAATATATTGTTTTTTCTTTTTCTATGCATGTGATTGATAGGTATGAAAAAATCAAATAATAGAAATTAGTGCTTAAAACAGATATTGCAAGTGAAACTTGGAATGTAGCAAAGTCAATTTTGTGACATTTAAGTGCTTAACATTATTTTTCCTGTGCACGTATTCTTTGTGTTCAAGAAAGCCTACATCCATAGACTGTAATATTTCAAATATTCCATGTTTTTGGATTAAATGTGAAAAATTGCCTCTGGAATAAGAATCAGAGTGCTTTAACTTCTATTACAATTGAATCTTCTGCTACTCTGCTTATTTGTGCTTCCTACATCTTAAGTGTCATATGTACTAGTTTCTTAGAAGACTTCATCTTGGGAGAAAAATTTTTGGTGTGGAATACCCACCATCTCCTTATTCATTGAAATGATCTAGAGTTTTATTGAGTGTCATTTCTTGTGATTATTTCTCCAGATGTCAACTTGTTTGTATTTTTCTTAAGCTGTACTAAATAGAACTGTTCTGAATATTTCTGCTTTGTCATCAGTTTGGTACCCATTCAGAACTACGTATGGTTTACTACTCTTTGCAGTAAGGAATACAGTGACCTTCTTACTCCTACTGTACACTTTTGCAAGTTATTGAAGCATATGCACTTTATACTGATTGCAAGCAAATTAAGTGTCTTCATTTTTTATTTACTTCCAAAATGTTTTGGCATTCTTTAAAGTATTGGCTCTGTAGTTGAGACCACCTCATTGCTGTTTACATATTTTCTTCATTTTGAAATTACAGTTGATTCATAGCTAAATAGCTTGACTATACTGATGTCATTCATCCAGAATAATAGGCTCTCTTTTATGAAGAAATTGTTATTCCAATCAAGATGATACTGAATATTCTTTTTTCCCCTTTCCTTTTCCTTTCCCTTTTCCTTTCCCTTTTAATTATTTTTTAAACAATGGTGATTCAGCCACTCAGCATATGCTGAGTGCCTTGATGTATCTATCAATCATAGGCACATAACCACATCGTTGTACAAGCTCTTCGTTGCTGTAAATCTGACTCCCGGTATCAATCTACTCATTTCTCCATCTGCCTCCTAAAGTATTTTAAATATTGAAACTCAAAAACGCTTTGACTTCATTAAAAGTAACATGGTTGCTGGTAGCATGGATCATTTTCCTGGAGTTGCATACTTCCCCTCCTGGTGTGCAGCCCGCTGGGCTCATTTCCTTATCTTTAAGTATTGTTTGTACAGTTTTGTTAAACAGCTAGTATTACTCACAATAGATCTGTATTGATCCTTGTTGGTGTCAAACTAAGTTAATTTATATTTAAAAATATTTATATGCATTGAGAAGACATTTTAAATGAAATGGAGTAACAGGAGAACTAACTTGGAGGACCAAGCAAGACAGTTTCTAAGCCTAACAGAGAAATACTTGGAGCTGGGAAGTTTGAACCCAAGTACAATTTCTGCCTTAAACTAGATTGTTTTCACTGAACCTGCAATTGCATTCAGATGCAGGAACATCTGATAAGGCTTCATTGATTCTGCTAAAACCCTTTCCTTGGCAGACAGCATCTTAGTTTAAGGCATGACTGCCATTCTGGTTTGTTAGTTATCAATTTATTTTTTTTTTTTTCAGTATTGGAATAGAAAAAATGAAGAAGTTGAATATAGCATCCTTAATAGCTTTGCTGTTCAGATGGGGTTATTATCTTACTTGAGTGGCATAACTCATCTTTGTGGTTATTTGGTCCTTGAAATGAAATATCTTTGGTAAATCCATAGAAAATAGCAAGTTGCAAATATGTATGTTGAGATGTGCATATTTCCTTAAAATTGTCTATGATTGTATTTTTCATTCTGAGTTTTCAAACCCATGTTAAATGCAGATTGTTGCTGTTAAATCACAAGAAGATTAGTGTATAATATGGGTCAGACAGATTGTTCCATCATGTGGTATGTGAAATCCAGAGTCTCAGAATGCTAGAAAGCGAATAAAACTCGTTTACAAAACAGAATGGATTTCAAATAAAGTTCAGTTTTAGGTAAAAGTTCAGACTCTAGCTGCTTTTTTTTATTTGTAGCAGTTCAACCGTATACAGGACTGTGCATATTGTGTGTGTAAGGTAATCTCATTTTTTAATCTACTATAACTGTCCTTTTGATTCTTGAAAATCCTTTTGGGTATTTTGCATTCCGATATCGATCCCTGTCTGTCTGACTGCTTCAGCTGGGTAATCATTTTTCTTGTTTATCTCTAATCCTTTTAATATTTCCTTCCTGCCACTATATAGCTGTACAGTGTGCCTATTGTTTGCAGTGTATTTCAGTGCAAGCTGTAAGAATGTACAGTAAAAGTGGCTGTATTTTAGCCTAGATTTCACAAAATCAATTTACAGATAAAGAGACAAAACTGGACAGCATGTGTCATCAAATCATGTACACTGACACAATTTGATCACTTTGCTTAGTCATACAGCGTTCATCATAATGAGCCACAATCTGGCTTGAACTTGTTTAAAAAATGAAAATCTCAGATATGAAGCTTGCTATTTCAAAACTGGTCTTATTGTTTATGTATCTTTGGGATGAACAGAAAAAAATAAGCTTTATTCTCTCTATATCTAAGTGCATCTATATATACGGAGATGTGTATGTATGAAATACCAGTTTTTAAAAGGGCAGCTGTATTATAGTTTAAGTGTCTCCACAGAAGCATTAGGACCTGAATCTCCTACCGCTTTCTTTAACCTTCTACTCCTATTAAAAAACTCTGTCCTTGTTTCTATGGTGACTGAGGGTAGGCATCTGTGGTCACATGAATTTTTGACAATATGATAAAAATCACTCCCTCAAAAGGTTTCCAGAAAAGCACAGATCTGTTTCACTTCACCTGAAGAATGAAGAGAATAGCCTTCTGCCCTGGCAGTGGCTTTTCTTCTCTCTTTCTCCCACACTGCACTGTACCTTTCACTGTGCTAACCAATGCTTTCACTGCTCTGCTTTTCTCATTAACTAAACTTGGCATATACTTTCTCTGCGTGTCAAAGTAGAGCATGCAAATGTAATGAAGGAAAAGAATTTGATACAGAGGTGAAACCTCCGAAAGCTATGTTTTTAATTCTTCAGGAACCATTTTGATTTTCACACTTTGGTGCTGGCCAAGATGAGTTGTCTGGGGGCTCGTGTATGTAATATGTAATTGTTCGGTGGGAGTTGTTTCAACTGCTGTACGTAAAAAAAACAAACAAACAAAATTCCTGAGATCTAGGCTTTCTATATTGAGTGGCGGTATTAATAAAACTGCTAACTAGTGGCCAGTCTAAATGCCCCGTGTTGTATATATCTCTTTCAGAAAGGTAAAGAACTGCCTTAGAAAGCGCTGATTTAAAATAAAAGCTTGAGTAACTTGCCATTATATTTGCACTTCCCCATGATAACTTAATGGTCATGGGAAACGACATTAAAAATATGTAAGTAGATGTTTGTTTGTTTGTTTGTTTGTTTGTTTCCAAGGATAGAATTTTTACTTTGAATTCATTGAAATGTTGGCTCTTCTGATTGTGTTCATTTTCTTAAAAATGTTATCTTTTCAGATATATTTCCAAATTTCTTGAGCAGATTGGCTGCCTCTGAATAGATAGTTCGTGTAACTTTGAGCTTGATCGATCCAGACTCTTCCTTTATCTCTGTAGAGATTCTTTGTTGGCTCAGACTGGTGAGATTGCTGTGTTACAGAATGCTTCTAGCTCCAGTGGTGTTTGATGAAAGACTATAAAGAGAACGTATCCCACAGAGAGGGCTCATCAGCAAGCTGATAGTGTCTTTTCTTTGTGTAGAAATGCTATTTTCTTGAATGTAAAAGCAACGCTCTCACAGAACAGATTTTCTTTTTTTTTAATTGGGTTGTAGGTTATCTGTTCTGATATAATTTATGAGAAGTTTGATGGATGCATCCTTGACAAGTAACTAAGTAACTAATTGCTCTCCTTTTTAATGCTTTCCTTTTTTTTTTTTTTAAAGGAGAGACTGAAATGTGATTAAGCTGTGTGTGCTTTTTCCATTAACTGTTCAATTCTGTGAAAAGCAAACAATGTATAGAACTTCATTTCATTAAATCAATTTGTGAGTTCTATGAGCTCTTACTAAAGCAGTCATCTTATTAAAGGAGACCTATCAGTTGCTTCAGGGGTGGAGGTTGAACAATGTTTTATAAGAATTTATTTTAATTAGTGTTAAAGTGTCTCAAGTATAAACTCTAAATTATAAATGAGACATCTGCATTAAGTTTTCTTCCTAAATATAATTATGGTTATATGAATTAGATCTTGTGAGAGAGTCTACATTATCAATTAGAAGAATGTGATGCATGTCTATGCTGATTTTTTTCATAGTCATATATGTAAATTGCCACCCGTTTTATTGAAAATTAGAACTTTTTAGGTTCAGTTGACTACTTTGAAAAATGAAATTCTCCTGTGCCTGAGCACAGAAAGGGATGGGAAAATTTGTAACAATTATGTATGTTCTATTTATTACAAAAATAAGTTAAATCAGATGAGTAAGAAAACAGAGCCTTAAAACTGATATCTTGTTTGACTTTGAAGATGTCGATCAGGAAGATCCTCACTTGTGTAATGGACAACTTCTTAGAGATAGACCAGTGCTTTGCAGTATTTCACAGAGAAGGTTTCTGTTGTGGTCTGATAAGAATCCACTTTTCAGTAGTCCCTATTGTGTAGAAAAGGGATAATGTCTCAAAAAATATTTCTGGTGAAGTACTTCGCATTTGTTTTCTGTGAAATGACATTTTCAACTTTTTGAGGTAATTTGTTATATTTTCTTTTTTTTTTTTTTTCTGCTCCGACAAACAGTTTCTTGTATATTTCCTTTGTAAGAGCTGGAAGCGTTTGTTAGTAAAGGAGAACAATTTTTAAACAAGCAATTCCTCTTGTTTGATGAAATCTTAAGCATCCGTATGTAATGGGATTAAATTAGGAATACTGTTAAAACAGTGACATTTGTGGCTGTATTTTAATTTGTTCACGAAGTAGATGACAAATATTATTTTGACACCTCCTTAGATCAATCAATGAAAAGTTAAGCTAGTAAGTTAATTAAGGACAATTAGTTTTAGAAATATGTATCATATAGAAAACTTGATCCCAGTAAATAAAGATGTATATATTTGCAAGTTTGTGAATTTCTGAGATAACAAAAAGAAAAACTTGAACCTTTTTTCAATGATTTCTTGACAGTGATGATGCCTTCTATTAAAGCTTAATATCAAAATGAGGATCCCTCAAAAGCTTTTTCTGAAATGCAGTAAAAAACAGAGCTCTGACCTTTTAACAATGCCACGAGTGCCAGGCTCAGACAACGCAACACAAGTGAGGTGTAATTCATTACAAAGTTTTGACTAAAATATAGAAATGCTAATGTGTGAACTGTGTGGTTTCATGTTTTAGGTAAGATTCTTTCCAGAAGTGTGAAGTAGAGATTCTACAAGAGAATAATTTAAGTATTGCCAACTGCATATTGTTTTGGTTGCTTGCTCCTTCCCAGAAACAGAAAACACATTCAAATGAATGACTGAATCACGCCCTGGTCTGCAAAAAGGGGCTCTTGTAACTCTAGACTTAAATGTGCATGGAGTTAAAGAACCTCAGTGAAAGTTGTCTGTTGGCTGATACGGTATGGGTGATTCTACTTGATATTCCTTTTACTCAGTTTCATTTGTATACTGGAATGGCAATCTTTTACCATGTGCATAAGTTGAGAATATGATTTGGAAGCAGGATATTTATGAGTAGCAGTAGGAAGGGATTTGGGGTTGTTTTTTTGGGGGGTGGGGGAGAATGATGAACAAAAGTAATAGTGACACTAGATTAAAAACGGAATCTTAAGTTGATTTCTAAGTTACGTGGTATTAAAACACAAACAGGTATTTGAAAGATGGTTGGTTGCTTTTAATCCATTTTCTCTTAAAATGGTGCAAGTCATACTGAACAGTTTGAAGAGTCCCATCGTATTCTGTTATAGTTATCTACATTAAGAACAATAACAGGAAAAATACTTCTAAACTTAATAATTACTGTGAAGCAGTAAGCGTTTCATATATACTTACTAATTTTTTTTTTTACATTTTTGTCTTCTTTCCACTGCCAACAGTACTTTTCACATACCTAGTATTGAAATATCCTTTTTTTTTTTTCACATTTTTCCTGAATTATCTTAGCAACTCCAACAGTAGGCTTTGCATTGGTGCACAGAATAAATGCATCTTGAGTTCTAATTCCCAATCGTTTGACAAAACTTGCATTTTTCAATACTGTCTTAAGTTGGTCAAATACAAAGAGTCTGGAGATATATAAATACATATCAATACATATATGTTTTTCATCCAAACTCTTAATATATATATATATACGTGTGTGTGATAACATTTTCCATACATATATACAAATTTAATATAAATTATATGTACATAAATTATGTTTATGTATATGAATCATGTATATACATACTATATTGAGGAATGGTTTTAAACTAAAAGAGGGGAGATTTAGGTTAGATGTTAGGAAGAAATTCTTTACTCATAAGGTAGTGAGACACAGTCACAGGCTGCTCAGAGAAGCTGAGGGTGCCCAATCCCTCAAGGCTGGGTTGGATGGGGCCCTGGGCAGCCCGAGTTGGTTTCCCCCAAGGCAGGAGGTAGGGACTGGGTGGGCTTTAAGGTCCCTTCCAACCCAAACCGTTCTGTGATTCTATGATTAGAAGTATAATATATACCTATGCAAATTTATGTATATGCAGTTAACTAAAAGTTGAACCTAGAGGAGGCTACTTGCTAAGATAGAAATAGTGTGGACTTTTTTTTTTTTTTTTTTTTTTTAAGAAAAGAATTGTGGCACTATCTAGTGTCACATTTAACTTATTATTTTGTATTGATTGTCACTATCTCAACCTAAAAATGTTGTTTTTGAGTGCCTGGTATTCATTTATTATCTAACAGTACTCAGGTGTGTTAAGCAAAGTGGGATCCTCTTGGGTATGAGAAAGTTTTTTACTGTGAATTATGGAGTAAATCAGTCACAGGAGTGATTTTTTTTTTCCTAGTGTAGCTCAGGAAATTGGAGGGCACGACACAACTTTTCTGTTGGATCTGAGATTTTGGTTTTGATTATGAAGAATCTTGACTTCAAGTTTTGGAAGACTGTTACCTAGTTTTCCAAGAACCTTCTGTCTTCATTGTTGCTTTGTCTGTGGTGTTGTTGTCCAGTTTGTCACTATTTACAACCAATGTGTTGAACTTGTTCTTCAATATCCCTTCTTTTATTGTTGTGTGTCAGTAGCCAGTGCCTCATTTTTTCTTGGTAGTCAAACTTTTTCTCTTCTGATTTTCAAGCCACTGAAGTCATAGGAATAACACTTTTAATATAAGCACTGAGAACATATACAGGGAAAATCTACTTCTTGAGATAGCTTTTTGAGTGTGTAGAATCTCACTTTAGATCAGCTAACACCAATTACTCATAATGCACTGTCTTATGAGTACTAAAGGTGTAGGTATGAGCACTGGGGCTGTGCACTGTTTGACAAGTTGGTTCCTAATGTCATGGTCAAATATGTAGTTTCATTGTTGTTTCTGAGGAATGAGTTCAGCAATCACACAGATAGCGTGAATTATATATGTATTAGAATGATATTTTCTAACATACTTGCCATCTTGCAAATACCAAGATATTCTTAAGCATATTCCATAATTTTTGCTCATCAATTTAGAAGCAGCAATTTTCTTTCTTTCTACTGTTTTGGGGAGTAAGAATAAAGGGAGCTTTATCTGAGCTTCAGAGTAGTGTTTACTGACATATGTGGCATGCTGATTTTTTTCTCTCCTTTTCAGAAGAGAAACCTGATTGCTCCAAGGCCCGCTGTGAGGTCCAGTTTTCTCCTCGCTGTCCAGAAGATTCCATCTTGATTGAAGGTTATGCTCCTCCCGGGGAATGCTGTCCTCTCCCAAGCCGCTGTGTGTGTAATCCTGCAGGCTGCTTGAGGAAGGTTTGCCAGCCTGGCTATTTGAATATATTGGTTTCTAAGGCATCAGGAAAGCCGGGGGAATGCTGTGATCTCTATGAATGTAAACCAGGTAAAAATTGACACCTTTTTTTTTTTTTAATTTTCAGTTTAATCTATCTAACAAATACTACTTATATAATTGAATCTGATAAAACCTATGTAGTATCTGAATGATCTTCAAAATTTAGATGATATTTGTGGCCAAAGTCGTCTTAAAAAAAATAATAATAATAATAACATTTTCTTTATCTTTTTCTTGAAACATTTTATTTAAACTGAGCAACCAGGGAAAAGCAATCTTTAGTGATAACACTGTATTTTAACACATAATACAAGTGAGAATGACATATTTTGTTACAATTTTATTCTACAAAGCTATTTTTTCACCATGGGAATATTTTGTGCATAAAACAGAAATCTTAATTCAGTGCTTAAAATTTATCTAGGTTACAAGTTGATGACCCTTAAAAATATAGAGCAAGAGGTCTGCACAAGTGCATAATCAAAGGCTTTGTAGCATTTGCGGTGTCTACCCATTTTCCATTGCATGGGAGCACAAACAACCCTTTCTTGTGATTTATTATTCTTGGTGAAGTGGAAGATTCACTTTTTTGATCCAGACTTTGGTAAAGATGAGTAATAAAAATAAAAAAAGGAATGAAAGCAGGCATATAAAATAGTAAAATCCAAAATTTCATATGTAAAGATGTTTGAGTATGCTAAGTTATGCATTTTCTCAAATACTCCACAAAATGTTGTGCAGCCTTTGTCTCCCGTGCCTCTGCTTGTGTTTTTCCTAATGTCCAATGGAAATCTTCCTATGTAAAAATTTAAGTAAATTCTCTGTCTTGAACAGGTAGAAAACAAAGCTTATAATCATACATGCTCTAGAACATTTTGTTAACCTCAACTGTCTTTCATCTAGGATTAGCAAGTAGACATTTATTAAGGTATAGTTTCGTTGTACTTAGTGCTATGTTGTTTCTCTCTAAGTTTTCCTGAGTTTATCCACATTTCCTTAAAATGTGATGTTCAAAGGCAGAGCACTATTTTGGATGAGTCTTTGTCAGCACTAAATACAATAGTATTTAGTGTACGATTGTGAAATAACTACTTCTGGCATTTCATGCAAAATGCAGATTGAGAGTGAACTCTTGAGATTTATTTAGTTTGTGAGATGCTGTGAACCCAAGATCTTTCTGTAGTATGACTACAGAAACTACAATTGTTGGATTATGTGGTCATTCATTTATGTTATGGGTTTATATGGCTATATATTGTTTCTTTGAAGTGCTTTGTGTTTCTTATTGGAGGAAGATGCATTTAGGAGGGTAAAGGAGCAGAGGCTTTGAAGAGACTCCAGAAGGAGACTAAGAGAATTTAAGGGAAGAATAGAGCTTTGCAGTGGTGGTTAGGAATTGAGGGGCTAACAGAGAGCAGAGTCTGAGACCTTAGTTATCAAAGAAAATATTTTCATTATCTCCCAGAGTTGAGTAATTTATAAGGCGTATGGTAAGAGCCTAGGAAAGGCAACAATCCTTGAAGGATCAAGGAGAAGTGAAAGAGAATGGTAGTAAAAGTCTGCATCGGCTTGGATATATGGAAAAGTGGGGGATCTGGGGGGATAGGGAGGAAGGCCAGCAGGTTTGCAGACAACAGGAACTGAAGTGTTGGTGAGAGGCTCGGTGAAGTGAGCACTCTTTTGTGTCCAGGCAAAAATGGTTAATGAAAGGTAAAATGATTAAGCTACTGACAATTTGCTCGCAGTGCCTTGGTTTTAGGAAAAAAAGGAGTACTATTACAGGTGGGTTTCTTAGTCACTACATAGCCCAATTTTTGTCAAGTTAGACTTCAGCAGCTGTACTAGTTGCATTTTTCTTTGTGTGTGTGTGTTTTCATTTTGCCTTTTCTTCTCTTTTATTTTTTTAAAACCTTTATGTAGGTGTTTATTCTGTTGGCTGTTTGGAGTAGTGGGAAGACTGTGGGGGAAAAAAAGCAAGTCAACACAAGACCAAAAAACAAAGGAAGGAGTAGGTTAATGTTGGCAAGTGTTAGTAGACTACAAATTCCTTTCCACAGAAGACTTTTTGAGGTTTTTTTTTTAGTGGCAAATCTTTGCAAATCTAAACTATTGCTCAGTTTTCAGAGGAGCCTTGTTTTCAAGAACTGTAAACTGCCCTTTCACAGACAACGTAATTTGTTCTTAGTATGTGAAGAAAATCTGAATACTGAAATCCTTTTTTAATATTTCCTCTTTTTTTTTTCAAATTTGCAAGTCGGAACAAAATGACATGGTTTATGTTATCTAAATTTTTGTGTCATGTTAATTACTATGGTTTCAAGTAAGTTTTCATTTTTTTTCTTTTTTATATGTGAGAATAAGCATTGGAATATCTTGTTTATTAAAGTTTTGTATTCACAGTCATAGAATACTAGAATAATTTAGGTTGGAGGAGACTACTAGAGGTCATCTTGTCTGTTCCATCTTTTCCTATACTGTTTTATACCATTTATTCTCTGTGTATATATATATATGTACTACCAAATGTGTAGTAACACATGTGGTTAACTGTTCATGCAGAGTTTCTTACAGAACTGATATTATCCATTCTGTTGAATAGTGTTAGCATGTCTATGAAGTTTACATGTGGGGAGGAGAAAATTTCTGCATATTTTACTACGGACTTAAAATTGAAGTTCCATAACTTCTGCTATCAGGGTGCTTGCTCTTCCTTCACTTTTGTGTCTCAGTAACCAGCCTCCTTAGAGGTTCTCAACCAGTGAGGAGGATCTGGTGGAAAGAGCCTGCCAGAAGCTAGAAGGTGTGCTTCCAATGGTAACAGTGCTGTTTTATGTCAGTCTAAAGGGTTCATGGAATTAAAGCAGGAACTGTGTTTGCTTCTATTCCTTAAATAATATGACACTGCTTTTCAGTTTACAGTGACATTTGAATTTGGAGTCTTCTACTGAGAATTACACTTGTAAATATAGTATGGTAATTGTGTTACTGAAAGGAAGATAGGAAGTGGCTGCCTTAACATTAAATGCTTGTATAAAAATGAAAATTTTTGTTTCAAAATGTGCCAATTTTTCTGCAATACAATAATCACAGTGATCAGAGGCATTAGTATATAATTAAAATGAAGTAGTATATTAGTAATACCTGTCTATAACCTCCAGATTAACTTGACATAGATATTCTTACCAAGTGTTGCACCGAGCATTTCATAACAGTTATGTTATCTGCTGCCTGCAATCTTTTTTGTTTTGATGTTCCTCCAGTGCTCATTTCTGAGATGACACTGATCTGGTGTCATAAGCAACCTACTTTCCCTAACCCCCAGCTGCCCCTCCCCTGACACAGCTCCATGCCGTTCCCTCGGGCCCTGTCGCTGTCACACAGAGCAGAGCTCAGCGCTGCCCCTCCGCTCCCTGTGAGGAGCTGCAGCCGCCATCAGGCCTCCCCTCAGCTCCTCTGATCTGGGCTGAACAAATCAAGGTTTTGAAGAAACCAATGATTACTTATCATCTCTAGCATCAATTCATGGCATGGGAATTACTCCAACTGAAATGACCTTTTTTTTCCTGGTACCTAATCTTCATTTAAACACTTGCAATTGTGAATCAGATGTTACCATTTTGCATCTTTCTTCAGAGAATTTAACATTCTGAGTAGTCAAGGCTTGATGGAAAGTCAGCAATAAATTTTAATAAGTAGTGTTAGATGATGCATAGGGATCTAAGTTGTGCTCCACCTTGATACAGCTTCAGCATTGAAAATTGTGTCTGGAATTTTTACAGGCTTGCATGAAGGAGAAGAGTCAGAAAAATCAAGTTTTATAGATAGTAGAAAGTATAGTTATATAATGTCATTCTTTATTGCTTTCAGAAATAGTACACGGTTGTTGCTCAATTGGGTTTTTTTAGATGCTTTCTTAGAAGGTGATTTTGAAAGGACTTAGAAGATGAGTTTGGAAAAAGACTTATGAAAATCAATTGGAAAAGTCTCAGATACTTTTCTAACAGAGCTGGAGAAATGGCTAATAAGTTGGCAGTGATGGTAAGAAAGAAAGCAATTAGAACTACTCAGTAAAAATAAGTAAAAGCAGCAGGCTTGTATTGGGAAGTATATGTGACAGTAAAGTTAATGAAGTCATTGAGTCAGTGAGACAACTGGTCTAGAAGTCTGGGAATATTATCTTTTCAGTTGTGTTTAGCATGTTCTAAGGTGTGAAGAAGTGTAAAAAGGATGATGGATTGTAGAAGAGAGATGAGAACAAATTAAATTATAAACAATAATGTATGAGCATATTTCAGGATCCTGATTTTTTTTTTTCAGGAAGAGTGTAGGGGATGAAGGAGGTGTGAAGGGCTTTTGTGGTTTTTGTTTTTCCTCCTCCTTTTGAAAGAGAAAATGTAATGTAATTAACATTACCAAATGTAGTTAGTCTGTATTATGTTATTAATGAGGGAGGAGTTTAAGTGCATCCTGATCTGAAAGCATAGGGTGTTGTGTGATGATTCTTGACTGTTGTAGAAGTTGACTTAGTACTCTTGGAAAAGAACTTCAGGAGACTTTCACTTCTGGGAAAACCAAACCAAAAAACTATCAAAAAGCACAAAGCCTTCCCTGTGCTGAACTAGTGTTGCACCGCAGGTGCAAATACTACCTTGTTTTTCGGCCTTTAGACGTGCAGGTAGTTATTTGGATCTCATCTCTGTACTATGTATGTTATTCTTAGAGAAGCTAGTACAGTATGTAAAGGTGAAACTTTATGTAATTGTGTTAATATATTTTACTAGAAAGTTATTTTCTCCTAGTATTTATAGTTTTATGGTTGGAGAACCCAGGGTTTGTAATTTACAGAGGTGGTTGCACAGTGCTAGAGGAGAGGCATGGTTTGCAGTCATGATAGGGTTTCTGCTACATTCTTATATGAAAAAAATAAAAGTAACTAATAAGAGTTACAAATTCAATGCACAAATTGAAGATTCATAAACATTGAGTGCAACTTCAGTAATAGGAAATTTCAACATGTATGAGTTCTTACAGTGATGTATTAATCAAACTAGATGTCTAAAGCTTAATGTTTCTAGTAAAGACAATTTTATTTAAACAGGATTTATAATTCTATTAGCATTCTAACCCGAAACTTGTTCATGAAATGTACACTTTAGATAGTTGCTGGAGCCAATGTAAGACCTGAAAACAAAACTAGTATTTCAGTGGTAAATGGTTACTGTCTCATTTTTTAGAATGATAATGCAGCTAATCTGGGGAAAACTTTTTAAGTAATAAAAAAATATAAAGATATGTAGAAGTATATAAAGATTATAGATTGTTCTGTTACCTTACATTATTTTCAGCATGCTGGAAAGTTAAGCTAAATACTTTTTGAATTTTGAGAAACCAATCTAAATCTGAGATTAGCAGGTACTTTTTTTTTTTTTTTTTTTTCCCCTGCTTCTAATCTCTTACCTCTCTTGTCCTCTGTCATGTGAGGAAAGACTGACAGAACTGGAAATGCTTAGCCTGCAAAGGAGAGAACTCAGTGGAAGTCTCACTGATGCAAGCAATGGTCCTGAGCAGCCTGGTCTAGGTGACCATGTTAGAGCAGGGTAGTTAAACCAGCTGAACTTCAGAGGTTCTTTCCATCCTCAACCGCTCCATGATTAGCTTAATAATGTAATAAGAGATATTTCCTAGCCTGGAGAGAATGTTGAGATGACATATGAGTGTGGATTGTAAAATTCCAAGAGTGATGGATAAGTTCACTATAAATCCGTTGTTCACCAAATCCTACTAATCCTAACAGGAATTAGAGAGAATTCTGGTACTAGCAAGGTCTATGTAAAATAATAGTGAATGGTGGGATCTTGCTACCACAGGAGATTACGGAGCAACTATTTCCAGAAAAAAAGAATTAGACAAGTTGATGCACAACAGGTACATAGTTGTGTATGAGAGTTTGAGGAGAATATCCGAACGATTTTGGAGGCTCGTGGAAGAGGAAGGACTGCCATAAGTGATGTCCCTAACTAACATCTCTCTTTGCCACCACTGGAGATAATTGGTTAGACAGACCAGTACTTTGACATAGCATGGTATTTTTCTTTATTCTGAGGAATTCTTCATCTTGTCAATGTAGATAAATCTAATAATCTGCATTTCTGTTTCACTATATATAAATAACTAAACAACACAAGAATAAGCCTTAAAAATGAAGTGTGCATGTGCAGACACAAATCCAGTGAATCTTTTTTATTTATCTATTTCCTATAATAAAGGAATTTTACTCTTTAAAAAGATTTTAACAAGGAAAGAAATGAAACAATATTATTTTTAATTGTTTCTAAAACTGTGGGAAAAAATACATTCTTAAAAATCAAGTATATTTTTTGTAATGAACATTATTCACTAATTTAATGATTACTTGAGGTTGCCTGTACAACTTTTATAATTTTCTTAGTAAGTGATACTAGTTGATAACTGAGTCCATAATTTTAAAGCAAATATTGAAGAGGATGAAAACCTTTTTTCCAGTGTTACCATCAAGCATGCAGTCAATAGATTCATCTTCTGATTTAAATTTGAAGGCTGATGCATAACTGATTGCTTAAGGTGAATTAATTTACCAAAAATTTTAAAGCATGAGTAAAAGAAATTTCTTCTCCCCTTCTTCCTTAGTGTTCAGTGTGGACTGCAGCACAGTGGAATGCCCTCCTGTTCAGCAAGTGGTTTGCCCACTGGATAGCTATGAAACCCAAGTCAGGCTGACGGCTGATGGCTGCTGTACTCTGCCTACAAGGTTTGTGTCTGGATGGTTGAGTATTCTTTTTTTCATTTATTTTTTAATTTTCCAATTCAAGTAATATAGATGCAAGATAACAATGCATATCTCAAAGGCAATAGAAGGTAATACAGGACAGAATATATATGCAGTAGGTTAAAAGAATGTCAGGCTGATAGAAATATTAAATCCATCTTTCTCAAGCAGAAGATTCTTCAGTGCAAATGCATCAAAGTTTACTAAATTTCTTTGATTAAGTGAGTTTCCAGTGTATTCAATTTGTTTTACAAAATAAATCATTTTGAGAAATGTCTTTGAAGTTATGGCAAATCTGACAGAGAAAATCTTACCTAGTTAAAGAAAATAAGGTATTTTTTCACTGTAATATGCTGAAAGATGATGACTGTCTGGAACCATAGGGAAAAAGAAATTTCAGATACTCATTTCATCTTATTTCAGTCTATTAAGTAAGTGTAATTTACTACATTTCAGGAAAATAAGACAATTTTGAGTTACATTCTTTTTTTCAAAGTTCTGCACCACTGTTTCAACTTCTCTTTTTGCAAGAGGCTTCCTCAAACCTGATCGAGTATTATGCCCAATAAGTATCTATTCAAGCAAAAAAGTACCTTTACTGAAAATATTTTACACGATACAGAAATTATTTCTTTTAGATATGAGACTAGCAGGATTTTTTTGTATGAAGGTCTTTCACACTGTAGTGATCTGCCACACATCCAGCCACTTGTGAAACTGAAGTAGTGATAAACTTGTGAGTTCAAAAAGAAGCAAATAGCAAAGGCTGTGTAATCATAGAATCACAGAATGGCCTGGGTTGAAAAGGACCACAATGATCATCTAGTTTCACTCCCCCCTGCCATTTGCAGGGTCACCAGCCACCAGACCAGGCTGCCCAGAGCCACATCCAGCCTGGCCTTGATTGCCTCCAGGGATGGGGCATCCACAACCTCCTTGGAAAACCTGTTCCGGTGCTTCATTGCCTTCTGAGTGAAAAACTTCCTCCTAATATCTAACCTAAACGTCCCTGTCTTAGTTTGAAACCATTACCCCCTTGTCCTATCACTATCCACTCATGTAAACAGCCATTCCCCCTCCTGTTTATATGCTCCCTTCAAGTACTGGAAGGCCACAACGGGGTCTCCTTGGAGCCTTTTCTTCTCCAAGCTAAACAATCCCAGTTCCCAAACCTTTCCTCACAGGAGAGGTGCTCCAGCCCTCTGATCATCTTAGTGGCCCTCCTCTTGACCCGCTCCAAGAGTTCCACACCTTTCTTGTGCTGGGGGTCCCAGGTCTGGATGCAGTACTGCAGATGGGGCCTCACAAGAGAGATCTTTACCACTGGGTACCCTTTGTGTACATGTTTAATATAGGAATTGGAATAATTGGAAACTGTTGTTTACATGAAATATGAGGACAGTGATAAATTTTTACTTTCAAATTTGTTTCAACTTCCTTGACTAAAAACTCTAGATAGGCCAATTAGGTTTCATTTAAAAAAAAAAAAGGAATTGAGTTTTATATTTCTGCAATGTGCTGTACTGGTAAAAGTTGTGGGTTTTTTATTGTTGAGTTTTATTGTTGATGGGTTTTTTTGTTGTTCTTTTTTTGTGTGTGGGAAATGAAAAATAATCCACTTTCATCTTTTTATATAATAGTTTAAGCATTCCTTCTGTTAGCGAACGCAGAATACTGAAAAAGTCAAACTTCATTTGCTTCAGAAAAATGATCATTTAAAAATATTTTCTATTCTCACATATGAGAACCGATCTTATATAAAACATCTTAAGCAAACAATTCTTTCTTTGAAATAATCTTTTTTTTCTTTCTTTGATAATATTTAAAAATATAGCCAGTTGTTTTGTTATGTGTAAAATGTAACTAACGTCTGAAATGTACTTGCATGTGTGCATAGTAACAAAGTGATGAAAAGAGTGTTTCCATCTCCTGCATACAAAGACCCCAAGCAGGCTCAGATTGTGTGAATTCTTAGATAATTCTGAATCACACTGAAACCACTTGAAAATCGGATTGCTATGCATTTTGGGGATCGGAGTTTAACAGGATCAGGGCTGTGATAGATGTGTACTGAGCTCCTGGAGTCTTATGATCGGATCAGAATTTCTAAGCATGTTTTTGTGTTAATATTTGTATAAAGCTGCAGAAAAACATAGTTGGAATAACTTGTCTGGATCTTCAGGCAAGTTGAAACATTTGCAAGAGTCTTGTACTTTTCCATTAATTTTAATTTTGTGGCTCAGACTATGTTCCTTTATACAGTTGTAACACAGCTTAATATATTTTTGGATTGTGCTAATGACAAATTTGTTTAATTAATTAAACCAAAGCAATGGCTCACTTTTTAGCAGAGGAAGTGGGAAGGGAAGGTCAGCCAAATCTGACAGTGCTAAGACCATCTCAGATGCATTAGTTATTGCGTGCCTGATGGTAATTAATTATTTAGAATCACTATGGCACCATCTTCCTTAAAAAGCGCAGCAGTGGTCATACATGTATTGGATATAAGGGAATTACTTAAAGTGGGGGGAATAAAGGAACATGGGGGACATGGGAATAACCCAAAAAGAGATATTAGATAAAGGCTAGAAGAGATGCATGGGTATGAAAAATGAAAGGGCAGAAAGGAAAACTATGGTCAGCTACTTTGAGCACGAAAATCAAACTATATGAAGTTAGACTGGAAACTGGTAGGATGTGAGGAAACATTGGAACTTTATGTTTGAAGTTCAGATCTTAATGTCCCATGAGGCTTTCATATCAAAACTTAGAAGTCAACCAGAGTTGAGGTCTATGGATGAGTGACTCTATACTTGGAAAGGAGAAGTTTTCTTTAATTTAAGAATTCCTTAATAAACACATTGAAATATTAACAACACATTGACTGTGATTAAGTTTAGAACTGCCTAAATCTATGTCACTTTGTCATCATTAAACTCAGAATTAGAACTATATGCTTTTCTGTCATTAAACTATTTTTATTACAATTATTGACTATTTCAAGAAATGAAAATTCTCATTTTCTGCTACTAAAATACTGGCTTAACAGCAGAAGTGAAAAGCAGTGAGTATCATGGTAAGGAGCAAATGGCTGCATGCCATTTACTTGGTTAACAGCTGACAATTTCACATACAGCAGGAGCAGATAGATGTATGCTTGTCCTTGACTCATTTTTAATATGCAGTATTGTTGTATCCCCTTTCCCAAACAACTTGAAGATAAATATTTCCTGTTCCTTTCTCAGATTTTGGGCATGAATTAGTCACAATGAGTCAGTGTCACAGTCCTTTATCTCCTTAGATGAACTCTTAAAACATGCATGGCTTGAATATCTTGCTGATTGCATGGCTTACTTTACTTCTCTTTGAGAAGAGAGAAGCCATCCAATAGGATGTTCGCTAAATCCCAGTAAGAAGATTGCTTGACCTACTTATTTTAAAAGTTCACACCAGAAACCCAAATATTTTCTAGATTAGAAAAGACTTCAGTAATAATTGGTATGTTTGTCCAACAAAATCTCAAGTAGTGTGCCTTGTGTCTGAGTTTTAGCTTTAAAATGCTGTTTCAAGATTTTGGTAGGAGAACAAAAGAAAGAACAAATGTAAATGAAACACAAGAGGAGCAAATTACAGACAAACGTTAAAAGAGTGAGCTATTAAATTAATGAAACAGGAATACAAGACATAAAGATTAATTAGTTCGTATTTCAGATAGAAGTGAAGAATGGCTTTTGACAGTTACCATTACTTTCTTGCAAAATTGGAGTCTGAAAGGCTTCAGCTTGAGGGATGGGTGAATCAAGATTTTTTTTATTCAGATCAATTCACCATCACTTAGTTACAGATGGTTGCATGGCGTTGCAAATGCAAAACTTTCAATTGGATAGAGTGGTGTGGAGGAGTAGCACTATGGGCTTATTGTTTAGAAGTAAACCTCTGAAAGAGTTTCTTCAATGAATTAGTCATAGATTTTTTTTTTCCTGTTTGAATAGCCTTTGCCCTGTTGGTTTTACTTTATATGCAGTTGCAATGTCTCAATCTGTGGCTGCTTTGAATGGCAATTCCAGAGATTGTTCTGCAGTATCATGAAAAATGATGAAGTTTATTTGAAAAGCAAAAGTGTTAGTTCTCTGGGTAATATGCTAAAATGTTGATTTTTACATTGTAGTGACCTACTAAGCTCTTTTAGGGGACAGTTTACATGTGTGTTTTGTTTTTCTTCTGCATTAAGCTATAATTAGAAAAGAAACAAACAAAAAAAATCCATCAGCACTATACCTTACAAGAGTATGCAACCTGAAATATTTCTTAAAATGATTCTGAAATGTATGCTTTGAAAACAAGAATATTCTCTATTTAATACAATTTAGGGTGATATCCTACAGTATTTGTCAACAGATAATGAAATTGTTTGAAAGAGATCAATGAAATTGATCCCTGCCACTGTAATTTAACAAATCGCATTTTTCTTACACAGTACCCGTCAATTATATTTATGTGCAAAAAAAAAAAAAAAAAAAAAAATTCAATTTTATTATATATACACTAGTGTGGAATTTCTAAATTATTGCCATGAAGAGCCAATTCAAACTTTCCATTTAAGTTTTCAAGCATTTAACTATATGCTTTTTTTTTACATAGTAAGAAGTAGCAATAAAATGTGTTAATGAGTTAATACTCAAACTACATATTGATAAAAAGCATTAGACACTGTAATTAGACTAAATTAGACTAAAAATCATAGAAGGAATATCTGCATTTTATGTTGAACATTAATGTCTGAACATTAAATACTTGATAAATGATGCATCTCAAAGCAAATTTTCTGTATTCTTTGTTGTATTATTTGGATCACACTTGAAATCTTTTTCTGAAGTATTTTGATCTCATAAGTTTAGATATTAAAACATGTTGATTTAAAACAGAATGCAATTTTTACTGCAGATATCAGATGACATATTTCGAACTTATCTTGATAAAGAGATGGAAACTACAGTTTAGTCAGATTCTTGAGTACCTGAAGTTTAGGAAGAAGAATGATACTTTCATGTAGCAGCTAACCATTTATTTGCGATCGCGGTAGAGATGTGGTGAGAAATTCCTTGCAACATAGTGACGGATTCTGCTTTCGCAGCTAAGCTGCTGGCTCCAATGAGTCAAGAAGGTTTACCCGTTCAGAGGCTGCCAGTATCTTAGAAGACGCATTGGCCACCCGTTCAGCCCCAGTTGCAGTTTTGCATGTCCGCAATCACTCAGAGGTTCCGGGGTTTTTTACGATGGGCAATGCAGTAGCTGATAAGGCTGCGGGTACAGCAGTCTTTACGTAAGGTCAGAGCTGCGCATGATCTTCATGCTACCTTTCACATAGGCGCGCGGGCTTTGGCACGAACCTGTTCTATTCCCTTGTCAGCAGCTCGTGATGTAGTCCAGACATGCCCGCACTGCAATTCTGCTCCAACTATTGGTGTAGGAGTCAACCCACGCAGTCTAGGGCCATTGCAGATCTGGCAGACAGACTTCACATGGGAACCTCATATGGCCCCTCGCTTGTGGCTCTCGGCTGCCTGTGGACTCAGCTTCCACCATGATTGCGGCTACCCAGCATGCAAAGGCCAATTCGTCCGTGGCACAGAGCCATTGGACTGCTTTGATAGCTGCTATTGGGTTACCCAGCCAGATAAAGACAGACAATGGGTCTTGCTTCACTTCAAAATCGACCCAGGAGTGGTTGACAGCTTGGGGAATATCCCACTCCACAGGGATTCCCAGTAACTCCCAGGGGCAGGCAATTGTGGAACGTGCCAATCGCCTCCTCAAGGAAAAGATATGCGTCCCTGGGGAGTCGGAGGGGTACCGGGAGAGAATTCTGATCAAGAGACAAGCAGAAATCCTAGCTAAGATTATTTACAAGTTGAGTCACTTCAAACGGGGAGAAAGAAATTGGACTCCAGTACAGAAATACTGGCAACCCAAAATCCTGACGGAAGGACCTCCGATAAAGATAAGAATAGAAAGTGGACAATGGGAAAGGGGATGGTCAATATTGGTTTGGGGCAGGGATTTCGTTGCCGTTAGGCATCAGGAAACAGGGAAGGTTGTTTGGGTTCCATCAAGAAAGATGCAGCCAGATACTAGCATAAACTGATTGGATCATGAGCCCTCCCATTTGCAGGTTTGGCTCCTCAGGAGGCCCAGAATACAGACAGGATCGAGGAAAGAACAAGAGAAGGAGTCACTTCTGAAGACCTCACTCGTTGAGGAAAAGTGTCCTTAATAGCGCCGGTTAAGAATGTAATGCTTTCTCTTTTGCTTTTTGCTCTTAGTACTCTTAAGGCTTGAAACATTTGTCTTAATACTGAATAGAACATTTGTCATCTTCGAAATTCATCCCAATGGGACACTTGAAACAGTGCTTATATACACTGGGAAAGGGTGTGTTTGTATGAGGACCTCTTATAATTCCATACTCATAGATAATATTGCTGTAGGTACCAGTAATCACTCAAATCTCTGTGTCTGTAACTTTACTAGTATTGTAGGATGTGACTTTAATTAGCCCAATTTGAATTACCTAAGAATGTAGTGTATCACCCTCTGTATGATCTACGTTAGAGCGATTAGGTGGTAAGCGAATAACGTGCTGTAACGGGGCAAGGCTTTACTGAGCATGGGGAGGGGGAGATGTTGTAGTAGGCGTTAACGAGGAGTTGGGATGTGACGGGATAGGACCTCCCCTGCTCTGCTGTGTGGGTCATCACGCGTGCTTAAGGGGCGTAGACGAAGCACGTAGGATATATAAATCACTGCTTAGTCACAATAAACGCCATTTGCAGCATCCTCATATTGGTGTCAGTGCTGTTATGGTCCTAGCGAGGGGAGATCTCTAGCCCCCGGCACACCAGACCTTGAGAACGGGGTACATAACCAGATTATCATATCTGAAGTAAAATTGCTTTTAAAGGCATACAGAGTAGCAAAGAGCATAAAATTACAAAGTCACATTCAACTTTGATTTATTAAAGTAAGGAAACAGTCATTTGTATCTGTCTTATATTAATATATTTAAAAAAAATAATAATATGCCATACTTACAGCAATTCTGATGACAACATTAAGGAATAGTAGCAATTTATATCACAGTTTCTGAGTTTTGTATGCCATCACAGGACTATTTGCCTTTGATTCTCAAGGAAGAAATTAACAAATTTATTATTTGTAGCCTTTCATTTCTAATAGAACTTGACTATCTTTGGCAGAACATACGTACCACTGGAGAAATTTGTCATTAGCACTTCTGTTGTTCTTTTTTAGAAAGCTTGTAGATATCAGTCAAGTCAACTATGCTGTTCTTTCTTTTTAGTGAAATCAGATGGGATTTGTGGCAGCTGTTTCTACAAAAAGCTTGTCATTTAGATTTAAATCTATGAATTTGTTACCTTTCTAGATTACTTTGCCCAATAAGCAGTTGCTTTTAAGTTACTTTATCCCCTTTTATGACACCGAGCCCTGCTGTCATAGTGTCAGCTATGGCGTCTGCAATGGTCCCTGCATTAGACCTACCAGCTGATGGTATTTATTCTGTTTCTTGTTACACTGATGTCTCAGGAATCTTAGAGGCAGCTAGAAATAAGGCAGCACAGTCTTTTTCTTATTTTATGGTAGCATACGAGTCTAAGTAGGAATTATGTAGTTGTAAGTTTTCTTTTGAGCTATTACTTGCATTTAGTTTATATTTTAGGGTACCAGATATGGTTGGTTCAACAGTGTTTTTCTTTTGATAGCAACTGAAGAGTCCCCAGTCATCTGTGCATCTATCTCATTCAGCATGAGGCGTTAGTTCAGACAGATCTTTTCAGTCTTGCTCTTGATCATAACATGATTCTTTCATGTTTGTATATATTCTTTTCTTAGGTCTTCCTACCTTTGGAAGATCTTAATTTTATTTTATATATATACCCAAATATATATATACCCAAATATATATATATATATTCAGTACAGGATTCAAAGCCTTTTTAGAGAACATTGAAGAGTTCTCAAGAGATGTAACATTTTATCTCACTCTTCCCCCAGAACCAGTCATCTCTTAGCAATTTTTGTTGGTACAGAGTTTTCTCTTGTATTTGTTTTGGAATTTTTAGATCCTTCTCCCCCACCCTTCAAGAAATATTGTCCAAAAGAAAATGGTTATGGTTTCCAGTTTTTGTAAAGGAAAGTTCAGCTGGAACTGGTAAGGCAAAAAAGAAATCCAAGTATCTATATTTTCTTGAGATTTCTATTCAGGAATTGACTTCTGAGAAACCTTTGTATCTGGATTTGAGGTCTCAAAAATCCATGTTAAGGAGCTGCAGAACCTTTGCCATGCCTAAACGGAACACCATGATTTTCATAATGTGTGCAAATAGATGTTTAGGCATTTTTATGTGATTTAGTCTTTCAATGGCAAATATCTTTCCTAGGAAAACCATTTTTTCTCATTCAGGCCTGTTAAATGAGGTGTTACTCAGTTCAGAATGCTGACTGCGCTGTACTGAAAATCCACAAAGAACAAGAATTAAAGTAGGACATGTGATCTTTATAGATGACCAATCTTTCATGTTCATTTTGGTCTCTCAGGAGATGTAGTGAATTGCTATTCCAAAGACGGAGCAAACTCCTCCTTTCCTTACTATAGCTGCCTCAGCAATTCCTAGATGTTCTCAGTGTGATGGTTATTGTAGCCCTGGCATCCAGCCTCACGGTGTGGGTTGTTTTGGAAAGTAGCCATATTTTCCTGAAGTCTGTAAATGAGAAAAAGATGATAAATACTTTTTTTTTAAAGACTTATCAATAAAACTTAAACAGAAGCTCTTGAGACAACGGGGGAAAAAATGTTCAGGGATCATAATGGCTAGCTTCTAAGTCAAAAATTTCCAAACGTTTTCATAAGAATTATAGGATGAGTCTTCTGCAGAGGAAGCTGTAAGACACTGTAAATATAGTGTTCATTGCCTGCCTCTTAGAAAATCAGCATTTTGCACCTGTCTTGGACGCATTATAAATGCACATTCCACACTCCTTTCAATCAACTCCAAGGAAGCACTGAAATGCAAAACTTTTCAAGAATAAAATACCTAAAGGGAAGTGCATATTTGTCTTAAGGGAAGAGCTAATAAAAAAACCACAGCATTTTCACAGGAGAAAGAAGTGCTGATGATAGTTATACAAGCATCTTTTTTTTTTTTCTACAGAAAAGTATATCAACTATTTCATCTGACCATTTGCTCTGCTAGTAGTATATTTTCATCTTCATTGTTAAATTTGAGAAGAAATTTTAGCCCAGATAGATAAAACTAAGAGTTGCTTTAATTTGCTTTCAGATGCTACACTGTTGTTTAGTGCCTGGAAGCAGAATGAGATTATGATATCTATAGAATTGAGTTTTGTTTTGTATTCTTGACAAAGCAGTAGTCTTTCATCTCTGTCAACTTCCAGTAAACAAGCTGGCAGGCAGTCTTTTTCTGTTACAAATATTACTTTTAAATGGTCAGTCTAAGGATTAGCATACACCTTAATCACACTGACTACTGCTCCTCATCCTAACCACTTTCCATTCTCACCATTGCTTCTACTTACTCAGCTAATTAATTTATCTGGTAGTTGACTATGTGATCTAATTCAGAAAAGTTACTGACATGAACAGGCAAATTTGTATTTATAACACAAGGATGAATGGCTTTGACAATTGTCCTCAAATTCACAACTTGTATGCCCAGGGAGATCCATATTCATAATAAAGTAATAGAAATATCAGTTGGATGTTTGTTGTTCAGAAGGTATGTAGGAGAACTCCCCAGCAGTTTGCCAACAATCGTCAGAGCATATTACATCACCGTTACTTAGGTTATATCAAAAGAATTTGAAAATCTGTTTTCTCTGGTAAATAACAGGGAATGTTGTGTTAGACTTCAAAAGACACAAATTACTGTTGTAAACATTAATTTTCTAAGGAGGTAAACTGAGTAAAATTGTAAAAAAGTTGTGAATGCTTTTAAAATGATTTGTCTACTACTCTGAAATTTCAGTGGTGGATTTTCAAGAAACTTATTTCTAAAAAAAGGTTTCTAAAAAAAAAAATTTTTTTCTTTTGTTAAATACATTATTCCCACTGCATGGAAAAGATATGATGTGGTCCTGGAGTAATCTTCTGGCTTCATTTTAAATTTAGTTCATAATGGAATAAATTCAGAAGCTTAATGATCATCCATATATTTGGGAAGTCATATTTGCTCCTTTTGGATGGAAGTGAATTTACTAGAGAGAATGGCAGCAGGCATGATCACAGTATGGAACAGCTTCCAAAACAGTTTCTTACTCAATGTATACTTAAACTTGTAGAGAATTATGTTCTGGGATATGCAAAAAGTATTTAATACTGAGAAGGGCATGGAGAAGCTAAATATGTAATTATTACTTTTTCTCTCAAAGAAAAAATAGGGGATCTCAAAAGCTTAAAAAAAAAAAAAGTGTCTGTTTTGTTTTGTCTGCTTATCTGTAGTCTCTGATGGCTTTGTTTTAGGGATGCCTGTTCTTTCCCAGATATATTGAATAGAATCATAGGATCATTTGATTTCAAAAGGATCTTTAAAGGTTATCTAGTCCAACTCCTGTGTAATGAACAGGGACACCTACAGCCACATCAGGGTGCTCAGAGCCCTGGCCAGCCTGACCTTGAGCGTCTCCAGGGACAGGGCATCCATAAACCACTATCTGCTTGAACATGGGAAAGGAATATTAAATAATAAACTTAAATGTCAAAGTCCTGATGTTTGAGAGTATAGACTGTCTCTGTAGACATTGTAGCTGGCATCTCAGCGTACTTTGGGATGAGCTCTGCAGGCACAGTTCCAGCTCCTCCTGGGTGTTTTCAGAATGTACCCAGATGTGGATTTCATGCTACGTTGATGAAGAATTGCTTAATGATGCCCTGGAAAAAATGTTGTAGTGACTCCTGCCACTCCTTTTTCTGAGCTTTTCATCTTAACTTCATACAACAAACCAGTGAGCTCAAATAGTTTGAGACAGAATTTTTTTGCTAGATGATTCTTTGGTCTGACCTGTTACAGGTGTTCAGTTGTACGTTGGTTTGAGAAAGAATTGAGAGCCTTTTAAGTGATATTTATTCTTTTATGACTTAAATAGTGGAATGATTTTTCACTGTTATTCTGCTAAACCCCATAGAGCAAAGAGGAGAAATCATCTCAGGACAACAGTGTGCTTAGGAATGGGTAACATTGAGTTTTTGGGTTTTTATTCTCTTAAATGAGGAAAAAAAATATATGACTAGGAGAGTTTGGAGTTATGTTTCCTAATATGTTCTATAAAGTGCAATTGTACCTTAAAGAAGCACTTCTATTTTGGTAAAGCAGTGCATGCTTGGAATTAATAAGAATGTTTTTCCTCAATTGATCTAGTTCCAGATTCTGGTAATTTATACCATTATTAAATGGAAAATGAACAAATCTTTTTAAATCTTGACCCGTAACTTAGAAGTAAATAAATAATAAAATTTTGGGAAAGACAAGCCCAAGGTGAGTTTAAAAATAGCCCTCTAGTTCTCTTAAAAATTAACAATCTTTTGTGTCATTGTTCTGGGTTGTTCATTTTAAGATCCTGGTAGCTTAGTTCCAGGGAAATCTATTATACAGAAGAATAAACTTACCTGCTATTAAAATTTCATGAGCAGTTTGGAATTGGGCCATAATTCATTTCTAGCAATGAGAAAGCACTCTTTACCAGTCTTATTTTTTTCTTCACATTCGATGTTTACTTTTACAGTAATTACGTAAAATTGTTTGTCCACTGGAATGCTTGCATAAAGAAAAAGGGGTTCTGCATGTCTTTTTTTTTTTTTTTTGTTAACATGAAAGTTGGGAGTTATAGGAATACTGAAGGTAGCACAGTGAATTAGTTACAAAACTATGATTTGTAATATTAATTTCTGACTTGCAGTCATTAGGGACCGTGCTCCATCTGTATGTGCATTGCATACTATAATTCCTCATCAAAAGTAGTGCAAGAAGAAGATAAAGTAATACTTGTAATACATTTAATTGTCATTTGTATAACACTTTAACTCATTATCTTTGGTTTTTAATAGTTATTTTCATAATATTATGAAAGTTAAGGCTGATAAACCTAAGGAAAGAGTAGCTGATGTACCTAGTGGTAAAAAACAAAACAAAAAAAAAAAAAAAAGACATTTGCAAGAGAGAAAAATGTCATCTGCTAAGGCGAATGCAGGATTAGACTGATTTATGTTGTGTTTTATTAATGTTCAGATGAGTTCTGAAGAATCTGTACTTATATCAGTGTACAGTAGCCAGTAGCTATATGTCTAATGGTTTCATTTGACCGTTCTCTTTTTCCTTCTCATCTGTCTGGAAAACAGACCAGTTAATATTAACCAAAGGATGAAACTGAGTCATCATCTTTGGGTTTGAGCAAAGCTTGGAAAGATGGTAGTCTCTTTGATGTGAATGATGATTTTACAGCTTTCCTCTCCCTAGCATCTGTTCACTTCCTAGCAGTAATCATATAGAGAAGATGCATGAAAGCAGATCCTTTTTGCAACTTTAATTTAAAGCTATGTAATCAGCTTTTGTAATATTCAAATATTTCGTGTCTACGAAGACAATTAGACTCATGGAAAAATTCACTATTATATTGGATATCTATAATACAGTTGAATCTATGTGTATATCCAGAATTCTAGAAAGGAATTCCTACTTGGGAGCATGCTAGTTTTGTTTTTTAGATAAGTAAATCCCTTGAAAACTTAGAATAGGAAGAACTTCCATATCAGACATTTAGTTCATATCTAAATGATAGAAAATTTTTGAGCATTTGGGAATAGTCCAATAATAAGTGTCATATGCTCCTTCTACAGTTCATCCGCAGGTTTATTAGAGATCTCCAAATAAAATACTATCTAGAAATAAAAAATATAAATAAATATTAAAATTAAAAGCTATCTAGAAAAAGGGACTATTTTCGTTACTGATGTGTTTAGTCTTGTCTTTAAAACTGAAATGCAAACTGTATAAAGCAATGACTGAACTTGTTGGCTAAAATTCTCCATTGCGTGTCTGAAGATTAAAAAAATTCTAGCTGAAGCCACTGGATGGAGGTGGCCAAATGTCGGTATTTTTGCCTGTAGTATCACTTCTTTTGTGGAGTTAAACTTTTCTAAAGCTAGCATTTGGTTGATTTGTTAAGCTGTAACTTCATGTCTTTCCTCCTTGACTCATGTCATGACTCCAAGTGTAATAATACGGATAAAATCCTTTGCTGATTTCATGAGATGGCCATGTTAATATTTCCTTTTGCTGCACATCATCTCTTATGCCCTATACTTAACATTAGGGAGGGTGTTGTGTTTAATCTCTTTCTCCTGCCACCAATTAATCGTGCTTTGATAATGCTGAGAGTTCTCTTTGAATCTTGCCTCCTTTACAGTATCTTTCAGTTGTTTGTATTATTGACAGATCTGTGGTAATTTTCTCCAGTACCTTTAGCTAACGTAAGTGCTAATTATGGTAACATAAATTGTACTAGAGTCCTGCAGGGAAGAAAAAAGAAGAGGCTTTTGTGATAAGATCTGCACAGGAATGTGATGTATGCTTCAGGAATGCTTTTCTCAAGTACCACTTGATTTTCTCCAGTATCAGACTTAATTTTGTTTTGATCCTTAAAATAAATATCCCACTCCCAACCTTTACTCCCATTCCAACCTCCCCATTCACTGGTATTATGTCTTTTTTTTTTTTTTTTTTTTTCAAGTGCCTGTTCTTATTTTCATAGCCATTATGCCTTATGCTTGGTAGGATCTCTTTGATCCTACCATCAAAACAGCTTTTTGAGGCTAGTAAGCCCTTCTCTCTTTTCTGTTTAGTAACAGAAGTAAATGAACCGAGATAATTAGGTTTCAAATAAAAATTGTCATTTACAAATACCTCATTTTTCTTTTTCATTTTTAAAATTCTGGTGACAAAAAAAAAAGAAAAATAATGTTAGAAATGAAGAAAAAAAGAAAAAAAAAAAAGCAAATAACCAAACAAAATAACAAGTGACAAAATTATTTCTGCTGAAAGAACTTCAAAAACTGAAGGAAATTCAAATGAAAAAAAATTGATTATTTGTATTACTGAAGCTGGTCTTTTTCTATCTGCAAAACATTAATGAACACAGTTGGATTTTGAGAGTAGTCTTTATTTACTGAAATTAGTCCTTTATATGCTCTTCATTTGCTGAAATTACTTTTGCTCAGCTTTTGAAATTTCTAGGGTGGTTTTTTTTTTTTTCTTTTTTAACTTGAAGGACTGGAGAAATTTCCTTTGTACCAGTTGAATTGATTCTATTTTTTCAGTTTTCCCATCAAAATTCAGTACCTTTGACTTCTGAGCTACGCTCTGGTTCCTTCCTGGATATTCTGCCACCTTTTCAGGTTGTGCTCTGTGATCTCTCTTGGATGATTGTTTGACTCACTTTTTTTCTCTTTCTGGGCTCTTATTAGTAGACTGTATTCTCTTGTAGGACTGTTCTTACTTACTAAAAGGACATATTCCTCCTTGTTGACATCTCCTGTTAGGGTATGTGCTGCTGTATTGAGGAGTGTGTTTGCTTAGAGCCTTTGCTTTAATAAGGTATTTGACAGTGAGATACTAAATGTCATCTTCTTGGATGGTATGGATGAGGGGGGATGATTTAAACTAGAGAAGATTTGGATTAGATGTCAGGGTGGAGTGGTGAGAGAGTGACAAAGTGCTGGAACAGGCTGCCCAGAGAGACTGTGGATGCTCCATCCCTGGAGGTATTCAAAGCCAGGTTGGGTGGGGCCTGGGCAGTCTGATCTTGTACTTGATCTAGAATTGGCAACCTGCTTGTTGCAGGGAGGTTGGAGCTTAATGATCTTTGATGTCCCTACCAACTCAAGCCATTCTGTGATTCTATTATTCTATTCTGTGCTGAGAGACAAAACAACATGTAAAGTTATCATCTCTTTTGGAAGCTGTCCTTAAAGAAACTTATGCTGTGTGTGTATTCCTTAGACAATTTATGACTATAGAAAGAGGAGCTCAGAGGCAACATTGTGCCTTACAAATCAGCAGCCTGAACTTCTGAATTTCATAGAAATTACTTCGTGAGGGATCGCAGCCACTGTCAACAGACTTTTCACAGTCTGGCCTACTAAATTTCCTCCAAACCTAATGCTCAATAACTAGGCTAAGATACAACTCTGCACATGGATAGCTGCATGTGATGAAGCCAAAACTGGAATAAAACTTCCATCTGTCTTCTCTAAAAGACTTCAGAAAAGAAAAATAAAAATCTAGTGGTATAAAGCTGATTTTGCTCTCTTATTAAGAACTGTATCACTTATTCAAAATTTCCAGATGTTATTGTTCTGGCAGTGCTTCAACTGTGCTCAGCTACCAGAATTCCTTGGGTTTCTTCTTGAAAGACTTCTGTCTCCAAAACAATGTTTTCTATGCTAATAGCCTGGAAGATGGTCAAAGATTTTCCTAGCAGTGCTAGTAAAAGAATGCAGAGTATTTAAAAATCTATCTGAGACTATTTGCTGCTTTGACATTCTCCCATGAATGGATTTTCTTTATCCAAATGGGAAGTCAACTTACAAAACTTTGGAGGGTAGTGTCTTCTTTGATTAGACTATTGCGACCTTTTTTGCTGTTTTTGAATGAATATGCTAAGCTTTCATTATTCTCAGTGGGAGGGATTCATTTCTGCAGAAAGGAACATTGACTCCCAACAATCTTCTAAACATCTTTTTGGCTCATGTTTTAGAAGATTGTCTACTGTAAGCTATTTGTTGGTTTTGTTTTTGTTTGTGTGTGTTTTTAGACTGTTTATCGTTAAAAGTAGTTGACTGAGAAGGTGGGAGAACAAAAGAAGCTATGAGCTATTAACCTAACCACTTCATATTCTCCCAGAAATCATGTCATTCATGATAACATGTGAGAGAAAGGACAGGAGCCCAAGTCACAGGACTTGAAAAGTCAAGATCCACAGCTGTATTTCCATTATGTCTGCCATTTTCTCTGCTGATGTGAATTTTAATTATTTTGATTTGCATATTTTCCGAGAGGTTGTTTGTATGTTTAATATAGGATGGTTGAAGTGAAATGCAGTATTTTTATTTAAGCCTTTAAAATCGCTTTGATTTTGTCTGTACTTCTTTATTTTTAAAGATTTTTTTTCTTCTTCAGGAAAATGTAGGCACTTATTTCAGAGCTTTTTCGTTTGCTGTTGATTGTTTTTTCTGTCTCAATTAGTATATTCTCTTTATTGAGGTGGGGAAAAGTGAGATATTAGTACAGATTTCTGTAAGATTACTTATATATCTTTGTGTGCTGTTAGTTTTTTCCTTTGTTTTGGCCAAAGGGTATTATACATGGCCTTATATTAGTACTCTTGGGTAGAAGATCTGCTTTTATTTGTAGAATGGCAAAAACGAGGGATAAATGTTGGTTTATTTTCTTTGAAGGGACCTCTCTGCCTTTTGTACATCCCACATCTTTTCCTTCATTTCTGCTTTTTACCATCCCAACTTTATCCCCTCATTGTCAAGCTGAAGAAGAAAGGGGCTGACTAATCTTAAATGTAAACTGCTGTCACAAATCCTTCAGGTTTTTTTAATTCCATGCAGTACAAATGGTATTGCTTTTTTTTTCCCTCTCATCCCTGAAGGCAAACGGCATATAGTAAAGAAAAAAGTTAATTTCCTTTCCATCTCTCCCTTTTTCTTTTGTATTTGCAAGTAAGGTAAGGAAAAAAATAATTGTTCAAATCAAAGATATGATAAATAAAACTTAAATTTCTGTAGCCTGACTTTTTTTGTTCTAGTTCATTGTCCTTTGCTGTTAAGACAAGTGTAGCGCTATCAAAATTTCTGAAAAACATCTTAAAGCTGTCAGTATACCTTAGGAAGTACGTGCATGGAGTATTATATTGCACATAAACAAAAGGACTGGAGGGAATGGCCTCAAGTTGTGCCAGGGTGATTCAGATTGAACATTAGGGAAAATTTCTTCTCCAAAAGAGTGATCATGTGCTTGAATGGGCTGCCCAATGAGGTGGTTGAGTCACCATCCCTGGAGGTGTTCAAGAAACATTTAGATGTACTAAGGGAAATGGTTTAATGGGGAAATAGTAGTGGTAGGTGGGTGGCTGGATTGGATGATCTTGGAAGTCTTTTCCAGCCCTTGTGATTCTATGATTCTGTGATTCTACTTCTCTTTATTTGGACATATTTAATGACTGGATAATTATTTATGTGATGAATTTGTGAAATGAATTGTGAAATATGGTGTAATAATACTATTTTTTCAAGGAGTCTTTTATCCCCTTACACTAACACATTGTTATAGTAGAATATTTTAAAACTCATTTCAGGTATTACAATAAAAGTCCTGAGAGATTACTTGACCTAGCTTTTATTTCTACTTGGAAATTTCCTTTCATTGATACCTTAGAATGAAGAGTAATATATTTTTCTAATGCCAGTGAAGTTAAAGGAAGAACTGTTAAAACTTTCTCTATTGGGAGGTGTCTTTTCCTCTTTCATTGAACCCTGCTTGAAAGAGGAGAACCAAATTTCTTCTTTTTTAAGATTAAAATCGAGCAAGGTTGTTTTTTTTTGGTAAAAAAACCAATAATGTTTCTTACTAAAAAGTGTTTTAAATTCAGAATTGTCTTGGAATACTTGATGTATTTGAAGTAGTAATACATAGAGTTCTTATTTTCATTTCTTTAACTTACAATTAAAGGATTTTCTGCTGAATTCTTTTTTCCTTTTGAAGCTCATGTATTTGTAGAATGCTAAATTAATCTACACTTTTTAATTACAAATTTTGTCATCTGCAATTAAAAAATTTAAGTTCTATACTGTGACGTTGCTTGGCTATGATATTTGCATATTTCTCTTTGTTTGTTGTGTCTCCTACTTTTATTGACTCATTGTCAGTAGTATGCCCAGTGTTTGGGGCAAGGACTCTGTTAAATGTAAACTCAGTGCACATCTTAAGTCACTGACTTTTAAACATTTACGGTAAACATAAAATAGAGAGTCAAACAAATGAGACAACTGTTAACACATTTTATGTCCTCCAGTTCTTTAAGATATTTTCTTAATTCAGGAAATATTATTTTCAAGTAGAAAATGTTTTTTAAATGATCCAATCAACTAACAACAATATTTAAATATTTACTCTTCTGCAGATAAAGGAAGCACCATGAAAAAAAAAAAAAACCCTGCAATTATTTTCATTTGGCTTAGATGTAATGATTCTCCATGATATCTTCCTCTCCTTAATTATTCATTATATAGAATACAATAATACTGTAATACAGCTGTAATGCAGTTTCCTAATGAGAGGACAGTTTCTTCTGATGAGGTACAGTTACTGCTTATTAGCATTTCATCAATTTCAGTTTTTCACAGAATAAAAGGAGAAGCACATGTTTTCAAATTAAAGAATTTAGCAATTTTTAAACAATCTGGAAAAATATTCAACTAAAGTTTTGATGTTGTACTATACGACCTTTTTTGTTTCTTTGCTGGACAAGCAAAGTTCAGATAGTTATAACATCAAAAAAAACCAAACCCAAAACACAACAACAACAAAAAGCCACCCTCCCTTCTCTCCCTCTCACCAAATGCACTTTGTGTTGATAAATGATCTTGGTCACTGTACTAATAAAAGATGATTCTAAAATATGAATATACTGAGACTGAAGCTTATTCTACATCTTTTCATTTTCCCTTTCCTTATTCTTCCCACTTATGTGTGAATTTATTCATTGACAGGGTTTTCTTACTTTTCTTTGGTTTCAGATGCGAGTGTCTCTCTGGTTTATGTGGTTTCCCCATGTGCGAGGCAGGCTCCGTTCCTCAAATAGTCTCGCGTGGAGATGGAACACCTGGCAAGTGCTGTGATGTCTTTGAGTGTGTCAATGGTACGTGAAGTTTTCTCTTGTACCTGGAGAGGAGGATTTTGTGTCTGTGGGAGAATCTGGGTATATGGGTATTCATACTATATTGTCAAGATTTGAGAGACATTACTTTCTTTGACTTCATTCAGGAGGAAGTAACTGGAAGTTTAATTGAAGGTATATGGTGGGAAAATGTCATTTGTAAGTTGTGTCATGTTTCTGTAATTCCTAGAGCATTTTTTTCTGTGTAAACCCAAGGAGTTCGAATTTTAGTGAAAAGCTCCATCACTGTGTGTTTTCCAGGTGCTCTTTTGTCAGTTACAAGCACTACAGTCCTTTTAAAAGCGTTGGTTTGGTTTTTTATTTGCTAAGAATTGAATCACCTTCTAGCAGTGTTGTAAGGAAGAGCTGTTTAGACTGTTGGGTTCCCTCTAAAAAAACACTTTAAATAAACACAATGAGTTTTAGCACTTCCAAGTGTAAAACACTTGGAAATTGCAATTCAATATAGGAGTAGTCTGATTTTTTATTTTTCTTTTTTTTACCTTCCAGATGGAAATATTTAGAAAAAAATTATTTAAAAAACTTAAATTTGTTAAGCACATTTATTATTTTTGATTTGTTATGCAAATCTCAGGATTTGCAAGTCTTCCAAGTGAGTTGGAAGAGACAGATATTCAGCTGTTGGAGAAAAAGATTCTCGAAAGGCTGCATGCTCAGATAATTTCTGAGCATGAAAAAATTACATGTTGGTTAAATATTTACTTACTTATTCTATGTTCTTAAATATTTATTAAGCATTATTTAACATTGTACCATTGTGTATTTATGACGTTCTTAAAACTATTTTTGCATTCTTTACTGCATATGCACATAAATATGTACGTATCTAATATAGATTCTTCTCTAGGAGAATGTTTGTGATGTTTACACATAAGAATATTCTAAATACTCACATGATGGTTTGAAAATAACCTGCACTACTTTATAGTTTGGGATTTTGTAAGGGCATTTTAGAATGGTCAAGTTCATCATGTATCAGGGAGAAATAATGCAAGACACACCTCTCAGACAGTGATGTCCTGAAAGATGGACACTGACAATAACTTACTGGATAAATGTCTAGTACTGCAAAAAAAAAAAAGATTGTTTTTATATATATAATTTATGAAAGCATAAACTTAGTATATATGTGTCAAATAAAATCTCTACCCTTTTGTTAATTTGAAAGGAAAAGGAAGTGGAATGTTGCTTAAGAGTCTGAAAGTTGAACACTAATATATGGTTCTGACTTTCAGAAGGATCTTGAAATAGCAGTAAGTACAGAATAGATGCCTTAGATATCAGGGACAGATGGAGAGAATATATTACAATGATAGGCTTAGATCAATTTCTTCATTTAAAAAAAAAAAAATGCCATGGGCATAACGAGAGCCAAATCAGTGAGTGCTAGCACACGCTGTACTCTGTGGTGAGGGTGGCTGACTGTCGGCACAAACTGTTAGAAAGATGCTGAATTCCTTATTTTCTTGCTTCCCAACTATGATTAATTGTCATTTTGAAGGGCATGTTCTTTTCAAATGAAAGTTAATAGAATTATAGATTGTAAATGGACTAATTATGAACTAGTTCAGTTAATTCTTGGGTTTGAAAACCTCTGAAATCAAGCAAGAGGGTGTAGTAACAAGGACATGCACACAGTGACATTCATACAGTTTTCCTGTTGTTATAATATCTATTTAATGATATAATTAGGAGAATAGAAAGCTGTCAGGATCATCAGTACTGATCTTCTGAATTACCTTCACATGCAGCAATAACTTCATATTCATAACTTCAATAACATAGTCTGCAAATTAAAAAAAAAAAAACAAACTAATTAGTGTATGTACTGTGGAGTAACTACATCGTGTTATTAGGTGACCCTAGTGATGTACAGCGTTAAAGCACACCAGCCTTCTGTACTTTGTATGTGTGGATGGAATAGGGTGGTGGAGAGAGGGGAGGCTGTCTGGAAAGGGTAGGGAAGAGTTGGTTGTCCCCACGCAGAACTGACTGGTGTTGAGGGGTGGTATAAGGGCAGCAAAATACTGCCCTTAAAAAAAATAACATAGAGACTCTGTTAGCATCATATTGTCTTTGCTGTTTGTCAGCGTTAGGGGTCGGTCAGGTCAGTCTTTTTTGACAAAAGCTTTTCCTATATTTAATATTGAGCAGTTTTAGAAATTCTATATCAGATCTGTAGGTCTTGTGTGGTTCTCTTTGTAATGAGTGCATGCTATATCAAACTAGCAGTAGGTCGATCCATCAGAAAAACATGCTTATCTGCACTGTGAGACACCTCAGTAGCAGTTATTCTTGCATGTTATGTAGCTGTTGCACTTATTCCTGTCACACTATAAGTACAGCAGTAAGTCATTACATTCACTGTTGCTTTTATGCTTCCGATTTACTTAGGTTTCTCCAAAAGTAATGCCTCCTATTTATTTCTAAGGAAACTGCAACAGATACAAAGAGCACCATAATACTAGTTGATAGAGCAAATTCTTAGCTACGAAATACTGTTTTTCAATAAAGTCACCACCATTAGCTAAGCATTTTCACCAGCAATGAACAAGAGCTTGCATGCTGTGCTTATAAAAATTTGCACCAGCGGAGGTGACCCACTGTCACCACTGAAGCACACCACCACCACCTCACTGTGTTCGCATCCGCAATTTGGTCTCCATAAATGTTCAGCAAATGTCAAAGTGTGTCAATGGGTGGAATTTTTTCTACATGGAGGAACTCAATGAACACCCTTTTACTTCATATGCACTTCCATGTCAGACAGCATTCTGTCAGACTGCCCTTCTGCTGTCATCTGTCACACAGCAACAACCTGTAATGGAATATTGTTGAGAATATTGTTCAACCTCTACTGCCATCCCACCAACATCTGCTTCTGACACTGTGGGCCAACATCATAACATAGGAGGCATTGCTTTCAGAGTAGCCCTGGCATATTGGTGTGCCTTCATGTTCCTCATCCTATGTAATCTCCTGTTTCTTATAGTCTGACACATAATTGTGTAAATATTATTTCTAACCAAAACAATATTATTCCTGCTCGGAAACAGTTCTAATGTTTCAATTTAATGAAACTAGATTTTATTAAGTTACATTGTATCTACAGTCTTCGGCTGTTCGGCATTTAGAAAGTGTTTTGAACAATTTTCTTGTTGATGATGTGCACAAAATATGCTTCAGAGAGATGCTCCATATATTTCTTTCTGAGATTTTAATTGACATCAATACAAGCAGAGAACAGAAGATTTTACATAAAGATTTGACTGGACACATCTTTTCTACTTTTTAAAACACTGCTGTGGTTAAAATAATTTACCATTACAGTTAATGAACAGGTATTCAAATCTTTCCTTCTAGATGGTATCAGATAGCATGTTATAATTTGGGAAGAAAATTGAGCAAGAGATTCCTTCACCCCGCATTTTACTGAAGTGCTTTTGAGGTTTCTCCAGATTCACTCAACATTTATTACTCATTTATTTTTGTCTGCTAACAGTGGTGCACTGCCTTCTCTCACGGGAGAGGCTGTAAGGAAAAAAATGATTCAGCATTCAATTACAAGCATCAACAAATGAATCTAAATAGATTGAAGGCTACATGTGCAGCAAGAGTGGAAGTGTTTGGAAACAAGAGAGCATCCAAAATGCCTGTTCTCTAATTAGGTATTGACACATGGCCCTCTTGAATGTAGGTTGTGCTGTAGCACATACTGACTGGGAGCAATGCCTTTAGAAATTTGAGAGAGCAAATTGCTAAGCATCCTGCAGCTGCTTTCTTCTGTCAGACAGGGCTTCCACTTTTGAATAAGCTTCCTTGAATGCAGCAGCTACTTTAAAAGGGTCTCTGATGGCTTTATGAAAAAAACTCACTTGCCTATGTGAGAGTGGGCCTAGTTACAGTGTCCAAGAGCTCCAAGGTGGATGGGAGCAAGCTGCTTTCTGCCCCAGCCTTGCCAGGAATGGCTTTGAAGCCCTGCAGCTCTTCCATTGCCCCCAGAGTTGAAGGCCAGTCTTCTGTTGCCCTTCCCCTTGAGAATGGGAGTACCACTGCATGACCCAAAATAACAAGCTGACAGTGATGACAACTGCCACAGGGAAACTGTGACCCCTTCTATATTGCTTTTTCAGGCTTTACTCGTAATATGAAACTGAGCTCCTAAATCATCAAGCTCATTCACTCGATGTGACGTATAACCTACGCTTTATGATGGCATCTGTAAATTTTTTCCAGATTTGAGAAGATATCACTGATGTATTCAAGCCGTTTCTCTTTTATTCTGTGCCTCCTGACTTCCTTCACACTTGTGGCTCTATAAAGGAGGTACTGCATTGGAGGAGAGCTTAACTAATCACACTTCTCGTCAGCTGTTGATGCAATTACTCCTCACAGGCTTTATTATTCAGTTATTAAGCTCCCAGTGTGGAAGAGGAAATATGAATCATCTCTTTCTAAAGAATGCATCAATGACTGATAAAAATATTTGACAGGGAGAATATGGTGCCAGCCAGAAACATTTTCACTAAGACAAATAGATGAATCCAAGTGGAACACCCCACAGGTGTCAGTTTGTTGTAGGATCCCATTATTCACTATACTAAGCCTCACAAAATGTATGCGACAGAGGAAAATATTATTTTCCATATACACAAAGAAATAAAGATTTGACTAAGACAGTAGAGTCTGTCCTAGAGCAGAGAACTGAGATTAATCCTGATCCTAATTAAATATAACTGCATGTTACTCTCCAGGCATCTAAAAACAAAGGGGCTTTTTGTACTGTAAATTGCCACCTACTTTAAAATAAAAACTGCAGAGATTGTCCAACCAATTACTGCAGTTTGTTGAGGATATTTTTGGAACCAACAGGGACATGTTCTAGATGATCTTAACAAGTAGTGAGGATTATATGAGATTGCAACGATGGAAGTTAACTACGAAACGGTAGGTTTTGATGTTCCTAGAACAGGAGTGAGAAGACAAATAATACTTGAACTCCAAGAAAGCAACTTCAGTAAGTTGTCAAAGAGCAGGAAGGACCCTATGGAAAATGAAAAATGAAAAAAAAAAAAAAAAAAAAAGAAAAGTTATTAATGAAAATTAATACTGTTCTTAAAAAAGTGAGTAGAAAATTTACATTGCTGAAGTGATTGTATGGGTAGCACAGAATGGATTAATTTGGATAAGGCATTATTGGAATTTAAGAAGAAATGGTACAAAAAATAGGATTGGAGTCAAAAGGATTATTATTTTGAAAATATGCATGATCAGTAAGAAAGGGCAAGATGCAAAATGTGGCTTGTGAGGAACAAAAGACAACAAACTTAAGTAAGTAATAAATGGAACATTAATACTAAAGGAAGGTAATCTTCATATGTTTGAAAATAGGCTCAGTAGTTGTAGGGTGCATTTTGTTTTTTTCAGATTTACTTGTCTAAATTCAGAGTATTTTAATAGTATTTGAAAATCAAGGTTAATCATCAGCCACAGCAATGTGAGAATTTGGTCTAGTGAATTGAAATGGCAGGTTAGACTGCCAAGACATACCAAATACTTTAGATCCTCTGGGCTTGGATTATATTCACACAGTCAATTGGGGAAAACATCTGAAGCAAGGTATGGCATTGACACTTACATTTAAAACAGAAGTAAAGAAGAGCTGTGAAAAACTGAAGGCCAGTCCGAGTCTAAATCTAACTTACTTCATTTATTTGTGTCTGTTAATAAAACCAAGATATTTGATATATTTTTTGGAACTGATTTTATGCCATCTACAAAGTATATTAGGTGCTAGATGGTGCAGTTCTATGTGGTTTTAAAAATAAAGTAATTTTTAGTATCTACTTTCTGAAGCAGTGATGGTTTTTACCAAAGCAAATCTTCTTGTTAAGATAATGTCTTCTGACTCTCAGATATTTGCAGATGCTTAAACCAACACTTTGGAAGAAAAGGTTAGCACTAAATATTTTTATTAAAGAGAGGAATAGATGATGAGAGTTAGGCAGAAGTTCTACTGCTAAACATTATTATTTAGCTATAATGCCAAACCACAACCTTGTGTTAACTGATTTGGGTCTTTTCCTTGCAATTTTAAACATCTCTCATGCATTGGAGGCAGATCACAGATGGGCTTGTGATGAATGATGAGCTATGGCAGTGCTTTCAATGGTGCTGAGATTTTTGCAGGTGCTTGTGTCCTACTGACATGCCTAGAGCTAAACAGATCACAGCATGTATTTTCTAGTTTGGTAGATTGACAGAGAGCACTGATATTTAATTGTATTCCTCTTTTACATAAGACATGGTTTGTTTCCAGGAGTTGCTTGGCAATTTTATGTACAAAATTTGGCACAACAAGGGGATTTTAGAGTACTGCCACAGCGCTTGGTGGCCCCAGGTCCTCCTTTGGCTGTCCAGGTGGATTTCTGTGCTACATCTTTAGCTTACTGCATGATGCTAAAAAGATATTTTGTAGAAGGATATAAAGATAAAAGGAAGACAGCCTAGAAGGAAAGCCAACAATCAGACATTTATAAGCATAAAGTCATACAAAAAAAATAAAAACTGAAAGGAATGTATGTATTTAAGCCTCAAGAGAAGGTGGAGATGGAGACACCCAGGATCAGTCCACTTAGAAGCAAATTTGCAGTTTGGGAGAAAGTAATAGAAAGCATTATATATACCCAGCTACTCTGAAGATGGGAAAAGTAATCAAACTTGGATAATTTACATTTTTGTGTGTGTTCTGTCTAACCTGAATTACTCTTGCTGCAATTTGAACTTTGTAGTTGTAGCTGAACTGTGGAATTCTTTGGTAATTTGCAGTTTCTTAGTTACTGATGGGCTTAAAGAAAAACCAAGACTGGGAAGGTGTTAGGTGGAGCTGCTTCTGTTGTAGTTGTTTCTGCTGTAGTATCTTTCTGTGCTCTTTTCTCCTCCCTGCATGGTGACTTGAAAATAAGTCTTCCCTCTTTGAAGGCAGTGCCATAAGGTCTAGTCTACTGTGAAAAGGAAAAAAAAAAAAAAAAAAAAAAAAGACATCAGTATCAACCTTGCAAGTGTCTTTCCACTGAGGTTGCTGGGTTACTGGAGTGGAATCTGCTGGTGAGGTAGACCAAGAAAACAGTTGATGGAGATAGGCACTGTGTATAGCTTAAGGCATCTGGATACATAAGTGGTTTCTAGTGGGATGATACAGACTTCCTCTACTAGAAACCTCACTATGTAAATCTAAATTTTTCAATTTGGTTTTAAATGTGAATTTTTCAATGTTGCAGTTTCCTATGGTTATTATGCCTCAGTGTCCTGTGGTTTTTAATTTCTTTCACAGTCTGCAGATGCAACAAAATAACAAGAAACAAAATAATGTTTCTTTCCTTCAAATAATTAAGTAAAAGCATGTATAAATAATTACACTGACTCATAAATAGTAGTTAATAGGTTTGTCTTAGTCCTGATTGATATTCTTAGATGCAAGACTAAAGCACTTTGCAGAATGGTCCTATAGATGTGTTAACAGGGAATACGTTGTACAAAGTACTAAAGTTTGAACAGTAAGAAGCCAAATATTTTCTTCCACCTGGCTTGCTTTGTTATGCTTGCAGGTAAACAAAAGCATACAATGTGTTGCCTTTTTACATTCTATGAACTAATTCAACTGAAGTTTCTCTTTTTATTTTCTAAACTCCTTATCAGCTGAGCTTTTGAAAAACAGAACGTTTTTCTGTATTGTGTTTGTATTGACACAGGGCTGAAGTTTGTCAGCTTCCTTCCCTTTCATTTAATGGAAAGTTCACAGCACTTGCACCAATTCCTTCCAGGAGTCTGGTACAAATTCTTCTGTAGACTGAAAGAATGTCCAAAGTGCTGCAACTACAAACCTTTTCATCCTTTAAACAACAGAAAATTGTTTTGAATCTCTCTTATGCTTCAGATGGGCTAGAAGAAAATGCCCAAACTTGCCTACAGACAGCTGATGCCTGAGCATCTTGTGTGCTTGAAATAACCATGCACAGAATAATGCCTAGCAAAAACTGGATTGCAAAACTCATGCATCTTTCTGAGCTGTTCTGTAACTTTAAACACAGATAACCAAAAATACAGAGAATCTACAAAGGTCTCTGTAACAGCAAATTTATTTTGGAGTAGTCCAGCCTTTAGATCTTTATTAGATTTAAAGGTACAAAGTAAAACACCATAGAAAACTGATTTGGCAAAAAAAAAAAAAAATTGTGTGTCTGCAGTTTGGAGATAAAGGTTTTCAGAAATGAGCACTTTCTGTGTCCACATAGCACAAGTCTGCATGTCTCAGTGCAACTTTGGCTATAGGACTCTTGCAGGACTCAGAATAAAAAGGATGGTGCCCACTGAAACAATCTCTAGAGCAGAATTTATGCCAGCATTCTCCTTGATTTAACTGTGGAGCAGGAACTTCAATATCGAGCCTCTTAGTCATGCGTAACTTGATATTGTAGCAGAGACCTGATATCTATCCCATCACAGTCAGTGTAAAGCCAGCGGGAACACTTCATTGTGCTGGGTCATGTCTGCTCTGCTCTGGCTCCTTCCACAGGTTTGTGGCTAAATGTCTGAGTCCAGACTGGATCTTCTGTCATAGGCTAACTGATAGCTGGCAGATGCTGAAATCAGTTTCACGAATCCATGGCGTGGGTAGCTGTCTCATGCCTCCTGTGTCATTTGGTAGTTAGCATCAGAAAAGGGATTTCAGTTTGCAGATACACTTGACTACTTGATGCTGTGCACTTCAGTCTGTTGTAACTGATTTGTCACATGGGGAAGTTTGGTACTTGAAGAATTTTATATGCAGCATTTTCTCTGTTGGTCGAATAATAAGCTCATGGTTGCCAGCCTTTCAGAAAAAGTTGTGTTTATTTAATGAGCTTTATACTCGTTCGTTCCGTCATGGCTATTATATGTTGGTCAGTAAAGCAATAAAATTAGCACTATTTAAAAGAAAAACAAGTGAGAGAACTCTGAGTATCTTCCAGCATATCCCACTAAAAGAAATGTGTTGGTTCAAATTCCGCAGCGAGATGTTGGATCGTTTATTAGACTTTCACTTTTATATCTAAACCTAGAGTCCTTATTAGGTTTGTTCTGGCTTGACTGAGTCATAAGAGTACGCAGGTCTAACAACCGTAATCCTTGTCTTATAGCTGAATGCATATGGGTAGCTCAGTAGTTCATATGAATACATATACACTACCATAAATCTGGTTTGTAAAAATACACACAGAGTGACATTTTATAGCATTTTTTATTGTAGGAATAAAATAGATTGTTTCCTCTCAGGAGTTACAGTTTCTTGCTTACTGTTGTTTGGACATTTTAAAAATGAATGATAATTCATGGAAGATGTTTCTACTTTCCAAACTAGGCAGAAATTGAGATGTACTTTTGGGGTGGAAGGAGGGGAGGAGAAAAGTTTTTAAAAAAAAAAAAAAAAAAAAAAAAAAGGAGAAAAAAAAAATCTAGAAAGCTGCAATCAAAATAGTAAAGTCAGGAACAAATGGATTTAAATGCCTTTTAAGTTCTTGGCACTTTTTCCTTTTTAAGAAGGTTTTTAGACTAACAGCTTGAGCTACACAAACTTGAAATATTTTTCAAGTGTTTGTTTATGTGAATAGCTTTCTAATGAGGTCATAGCTGTTTTCCCGGACACAGTGGTATTTCCTCTTTTTACTCTTTTTTTTTTTTTTTTTTTTTTTTTAACACTGCTTTCTACATTATGCCTTGAAGACTGAAGAGGCATGTAAAAATCAAACATCGCTCAGGATAATTCTAAGTTTCAACTCTAATATTTCAGTCATATTAAATGACTTGAGACTGGAGCTCAGCGTAAGTGTGAGTGCAAGGAACTACTAAGGTCACTGAGATACTTTAGAATTTTGAAGAAAACCTACATTAATGTAAAGAATAACCAATATGAAAGTCTTCAGACTCCAAAATTAAGAAGATTCAGGAGGATTCAGCAAATCCTGGATTTTCATTTAAATATTTTCATCTCCCATGTGAGATTGAGTACTAAGAACAGCAATAGAAAACCTGACCTCAGAGCAGGTATAATTACCACCTTCATGTGTCTGTTTTATACACGTGAGTAAGTGAACGGTCTTCCATGTAGTCTGTGGAATTCAACAACATATGCAATTGCCTGCTTTATAATTTTGACTTTGTGTCTGAAACAAATTGCTTCCTTTAACTCAGATGTTTTGATTTTGAAAATGATAGATTCATAGCTACTGACAAATACATCTGCTTAGTAGACACTATTTTACTTCATGTATCTGTTCTCAAGTGTCTTGGGCTAGTTTCAGAAAAGATCTGGAATCTGAAGTTATTCTATAATGGAAAAGAGAAAGGAGGCTTCCGTGAGTAATATAATGATAAAACTGTGAAGTCACAACTTCCTAATGACTAATGTGGTATAGAATGTGGTATGTTATAATTGTATTTGTTCTACAGAGTCAAAACACTTCTGTGGTTCAGCTGTACGACACAGTGTGAGCATCCATAGCTGGCTGAACTGAACATGTTCTTCAAGTCATATCCCAAATATTTAGGAATTTTTAGAGGCTTTTAGTTTCCCCATCAGTTTGGATTGAATCATAAGTTAGGGCTCTGCTGTACAAGAAATAGTCAAAACAGACTTGCTGTTTTTTAGAAACACTGAAGTGACTAGGTAATGGTCGTTACAATGGTGATTATTTTATATGGGGAGTACAGCAGTGAGGTGACTAGCAGGGCTCCAGTTTGATTGAACTAGGAAGTGTTTGGAATTCATATCATGCAGTCCTGGAATACATGTCTTTTTCTTATGAACTAACAAAAATAAGAAGAAAACAACAACAGAAAGCCCATCATGTACTGGACAGCTCTAAGGCAATTTATCCACCCGTGTATCTGAATCCTGTAGAAAGAGATTGCTCTTAAAAAACATCAGAAACGCAATATAAAAGAAAAGGTATTGCTTCATTTGCTGAAATTCAAAATAGCTTCTAGCTCATCCAGAATGAAAAAGATTTAGCACCAATAAAGAAAAATGACTTTCCTTCAGTATTTTAATTTTTAATAAATTAGAATTCTAAATGTTGATAATAGCTGCTCTAAAAATAAATCTGGATAGCATTTCTTCCATTGCTTAAACGGACAATAACATATACTGTGTAGTTAAAAGAAAACATAGTTGTTTTTTTTTTTTAATGAAGGAAAAGTTAGTGATTTCCTTCTATCTGATTTTGTCAGTAGAAAAATGAGTTTAACTCTTTACCATTTAATAACATCTGTAAAAATCCTGACTCATTTTTTTTTTCTTTTTTCAGAAGTGAAGCCAACTTGCATATTTAACAGCATGGAATACTATGATGGAGACATGTTTCGAATGGATGCTTGTCGCTTCTGTCGGTGTCAAGGTGGTGTCTCTATTTGCTTCTCTGCCCAGTGTGGTGAGCTACACTGTGATAGGTATTATGTGCCGGAGGGAGAGTGCTGCCCAGTATGTGAAGGTACAGTACCTTCTAAATCCTTTTTTTGTCTCCTGCTTTTTTTATTTTGTCCTTTCATTGAAAATGAGTGAAGAAGTGTTCCATGTTGTTGTTCTGAAGTTTGTCAACTCCTTCTTAATTTGGTTTTTCTTTTACGTTTCTTGATATGATTTTAGACATGGTCATGTGTGCTGTACCTTTTGGGTGCCTTCTTCCCAAATATCATATAAAAGCCGTTCCTAATTTCTGCAGCAGAAATTACTCATTTAGCTAACAATTTAGCCATCACTATGTTCCAAAACAGCAGCAGTGTGTCTCTGACTGTATCTATGGCTTTGCAGCCTACTTTTTCCACTTGTTGCTCTTCTGTTCAGCTGAGCAGTGTTTACAATTATAGCAAAGAACCTGGGCAGTAATCTGGCCTCAGTGTTTTTCTGTTCCTCCCTTACCCTGTTGACAGCCTGCTCATCTGCTTGTTAGGCCTGCAGTGCTCCTAAAAAAAATCCTGTGGGAAATTTCACATTGACCCTCTTGCTTATACTGTAAAATATTTGACACATCGTCTGCCAGAATACAAACAGGATTCTGGGGGAGGAAGAGGGGCTGGTGCCATATACACTTGGATCTTGCCCTACTGCGGGTCAGGGTATGGCCACAGCATAGAACAAGGCCTGTGATGCACTCCTGGTCTGTGTGGTTAAAAGTAAACTTAGCAATGATATCTCAATTAGCGAAATACATTAGAAATCTCAAGTCTCCCAGGTCAAATTTCTCACTTATATATGATTAGTTTTGTTGAAATGTTTCCAGTTTTCCTATAGAATCTGTGAAGTTGGTACAAAAAAAAAAAAAAAAAAAAAAGATCAGTAGATCTATGATACATTTTGTTTTGGAAAAGAAATCAGAAAATCCAAAAACTAAACATCGTAAATAATATAATTCAGCCAATACATTTTCCTTTTCTAAATCTGCTTGTTAAATATAAAATTTTAGTGGAAATCTTTTAAAATAGGGCACTAAGTTTATGAATGTTTAGTATAAGCTGACTTAACGTTTTCAACAGTAAACTTCAATATTGAAATATCTTACGTTGTTGCATATTATTGTATCTCTGTATGCCACAGCACGATTCTTTCTGTTTGATAGTGTCTTCACGTAACTCTTTTTAAATAATACAGACTCATGACATTGAAGCTATTCATACATTACATTTAGGCATAAAAGGAAATGCAATATTTCTTGTTGTGTTGCAATTTCTCTTATTACAGACCCAGTTTACCCTGTAAATAATCCTGCTGGCTGTTACGCCAATGGTCAGATCCAAGCTCATGGAGACCGCTGGAGAGAGGATGACTGTACTTTCTGCCAGTGTATCAATGGAGATCCTCACTGTGTTGCTACAGCCTGTGGGCAGAGCTGTTTGAATCCTGTCAAAGTACCAGGAGAGTGCTGCCCAGTATGTGAAGGTGAGATCACACCTTTCTTTTGTTATACTTCATACTGTCGTGGCTACTTCTGATATGGTAATTCCTAATTTACTTTATAATTTTGGAGGATTTAAGTAGCTGTCAGAGCATTTAACAAATTAGTTGGGGAATTAATTAGTTGAGAATAAAAATAGATAAATTTTAAATTCTAAATTACAGCATGGTTTAACCACAAATGTATGTGGCCATATTCAATACTCTTTTGGTCTAATATAGTAATCATTTAAGGTTAGCGTTATTAACTAATTTGATTCCTTGCATTTATTAAAGCTTATTAATAAATATAGGAGGAATTAGAGGCTCAAAATGTTCGTCTACAGCTATTAGTGATAATTGAAATATTCCTAATTTCTGATTCATTGCTATCATTTAGTTACAAATCAAAATCTTTGCACAATATAACTTGAGAATGGACATAATTATAGTATGAAAGAAAGTCATTTTTTCAGTAAAACTTATATGGGATGATTATTAGGTAGGAGATGCAACTTGATTTTTAGAGTTTAAAATGTAATTCCACGTTTTGTGGAAATGTACACAGTTTGAAAAACACACTAAGATTTTACCTTAGCTACATGGAACAGATTGCCTTGTGAGATTGTGGATGACCCCTCTCAGGAGGCATTCCTAAGGAACTGACCTGGGAATTTGAATGTCGTTTGGACGTGGAATTCCAAACAGCTTGAAATGTGTAACTTTCTGAATGCATGTGAGGAATTGTTACTGGACTTGCAGAGAGGGTAATAATTCAGCTGTCCCCAGGCCCTCCCAAATTCTCATTGTCCTATGGGTGCAGAAGGAGTGGTCAGGTAAAGGGATCCAAATCGTTTTCACTGGAGCTGACAAGAGGGAGAGCAGAAGTATGGGATAGGCATATGGAGGGGAAAGGTGTAACACTGCAATACCGCAGGCTCTACTTTAATCTTCAAATCCATGGACAACCTTCCTTGAGTTGCACTGTAGTTAGCATCTCCTAGCATCCATGTTCAGTTCTGTTTGATGTTTTCACTAGCATACCTGCAAACTCAGTGGAAACTGAATTAATTTAATTTCCAGACAACACAACTGGAAAGGGCCACCAGTATCTTGGAGAGCAGAGCATGAATTTGTTTGCTTTAAAGCAGAAACTGGAAAAATGTTGACTGAATTCAACAAGAGAAAATCTACTGGACTATGTTTGGAGGAAATTCTTCAAAAATCCTGACTCGGGGTAATTGTTACATAGTCATTTTCCAGGAGAAGTCTGGTGATGAATGAACAGAAATTCAAGATAGATTAGCAGAGCCTTGAGAAGGCAAGTGCCATACTGAAATTAAGGTTACAAGTACAGTTTGCAAGATGCCAAGTCTTAATCTCTTTGCTATGGGTAAGTCCCTAGCTGACATACTAAGTCCTCAGTTCTTTCCTGTACATTCCTCCAAAAACCGTGTGGACAAACTGACAAGAGTCTAAACAGGAGTTCTGAGCATAGTTTGCATTCTGAAAAGCACATCATAGGAGGACAGATTGAATAAATTGGGTTGGCTTACTTTAAAGGAAATTATGACTGGAATGAGAAGATAGCAGCCTTCAAGTGCCTGAAAGGTTGGTGCAAAGTAAAGGCAAGCAACATATTCTGCAATATCTTCTGAAAATAATTAATTTGAGTTGCAAAAGGAAAGATGCATATTAGAGAAAGGTAGATAGTTGTTGAGGAAAACAAAATTCCTCCTGTGGAATGTTTTGACTGAGATTGTCATTTTGCTTCATTTAGGGAACATTGTATTTTCAGCCTCAGTGAGAGGAGATGCTCTCAGGAAATTGCATACATAACTGAAAGAGTTATAATAGCTGATATGCAGTTTTCAGTGTTTATGCAGGTGATAACAGTTACTTAATAGTATACAGTTGTTTTCTTCTTAAAGTAAGCATAGAAGTGATCAAAGGCATTTGGAAAGACTCTGGTTACACTATGCCCACCCATCACTTCTTGCCAGTTTTCCAGTATAGCAGTGCATGTGGATTGTGCACTTGTGCAAGATGTGCATAGATAAAAGCCTGGAATGGGAGCAGAGGGTGGCTACTTAGAGGTAAGAGTGTCTGAGCAGGAGTGAGAGAAAAAGCAAGGGCGGCCGCTGATATGGCATGAAGATAGAGAGACAGTGCAGCGTGGGGAAGAAGACAGGGCAATATCAAACACTCATACCAGATGATAAGAAGCTGCAAAGCTGGTGTAAGATTGCTTTTAAAGATGAAGCCCAATGCCTTGCTAAAATACTTTGAACAGCTTTCAGTTCTCCCTCTGGAAAAGGTTGCTTTCTCCCCTTGCAGAAAAGAGATGGTTCCAGACAAAGCCCAGATGTTTTCTGTTTCGTTTCTTCCTTCATCAGCAAGCCCCTATCCTTGAGCTCTTCAGTCTACATTGGTTTTCAAGGCAGCCACTCCTTTCACCAGTCAGAGCTGGGAAAAGCAAGTTCTGTGGATCGAACACAAAGAATCAGTTTTAAGCTTCTGATGGATGCTCCTATAGAACTTCTGTAGCTGCTGTAATGATATTGGTGCTTAGGGATTTGCTTTTGTTTGTTTAATCTATTATCTACTTAGTCTGTTTTTTCTTTCTTTGTTTTCTAGACTGTGTTCATAAACTTCAAGGTTTAGGTAATCACACTAGCCCTCTGTGCTTTCCTCGCAGTTTTAGAGCCAATGGTCACTTACAATGCACAGAAATCTCAAAGATAACACATTCCTACATATTTAATGAAAGCAGACAGGTAGTGAGAAGGGACAGAGTGCAACGTTTTGGGATGAACTCATTCTTTGTTACTCCCAAGGTTCTTCATGGAAGCTGGTTTGGGTGTCTATCCTATTGTAGGAAATGGATCCATAGGGAATCAGGCTTTTGTTAGTTCTGCTTTTCCTAGAGCTGTTTGCTTCTCTTTTGGATTAACATTTGTTTTAGTTCCAAAATGTTTAAGCAGCAATTCCATTTTTAATGAAGTTTTTAAAAAATTGGATACTACTGGAGCTTCAAATAGCTATTAATGTCAATATGTAATAGCATGTGAGTAACACCAGACAAGCTACACTGACATAAATAACCATGCCTTCCTCAGGCCATCTGCAGACAGCCATCTGCAAATAGGGGTAATAGTCGTGTTCACAGGAAGTAAATATTGAGTGGAGTATTAGGAAAATGCTTGGTTCTTTAAAAAGAAGATAATAAACACGAGTGCTGAGAATTTGGCATCGATACCAAAAATGTCTCCTAAGCACGTTGAAGGCTTCCTACATTCCTTGTTTCTCCCACAGGCTCAGGCTACAGACAGGGAAAACTTGCAGCCAAGTCAGTTGATGTACAGTAGTTGGCTGTTACCCAGTGAGTCGTTCTGCATGAGAGCTCTCAGGTACAGGTGGAAGGGTTCCAGCATAAGCTATGAATAAGAAATTAAGTGTTAGACAAAGTCCCCTCAGAGGACTTTCATGAATAAGGACTGCATTACTTCACTGTCATAATGGCTGACACTTTATCTTTGCAAAGAGAAATTAACATTTTCATCAATAAAGAGCTCCAAACTGTAGCTGAGAAGTAATTCAGTTCAGTTCCTTTAGTGTGTCCAACACATCATTAAGTAAAAAAAGGCACCATAGTCCCATGAAAAGAAATTTGATTCATTCACGATGAAGTCAGTAGTAGAGAACAGTGTTCACTGGCATAGGATTTGGACCCAGACATCTACTTAGAGCACGAAGTGCAAGTTATTGTTCAGTGTCAGCACTGTAGGTCTGGATGGCTCTTTTCATCAAAGTCAATTAAGAGATTCAAGTGCTGTAGAGAATTGAGCTTACTTTTGCCAGATCATGATTTAGTTCAGCTTTTTTAGGCAAGACAAGACAGTAGTGATTGTTTAACCATGCAGCCCAGGGTGCTCTGAGACATTCTGCCAATAAAAGTCTTTGCATTTAAGAAAGTCAGGAATGCTAGACGGATATAAAATAATCTTTTCCTTGTTTTCAGTGATAAAGTTCATTAGAAGATGGCTATTGAAAGGGTAAATAATCTGGGGATCCTACTGAATAAGTATATATCTCTCAATGCAGCTAAGGATTTCTTGTGTTTAAAGAACCATATGGATCATCTAATTAATTCTTTTCAGTGCCTACAGCTTTCATTTGGCCCAGATACACACTAAATTAGTGTGTTGGTAACACCACCTCATAATGATAACTGAGTGGCCTTATCTAGTTGGACATTTCTTTATAAATAAGTTTAATTGATTCTGCTTTAATAGATGTGGTTATTTCTCAGTGTCATTTAACATTGGGTTGTCAAAAAAACAAACCTCATGAGTATTAACATCAGGGAGTCTGTACCTAAAAACTGGAAAGATTGATTGCACCAGATAAAAGCTTAGAAGTTAGCATCTTGGGAATAGAAAGTTTGTGAGTATTTTCGTTGCATCACTGCAAAAAAGACCCCCTCACACACATGCAGCATTGCTTCACAGGAGGCTTCTTCAAAGAAACAATAAAATGTCTTGGATTATAATAGTTGCTTTTGAAAAACACAAATTGTATCTAAGTACTTTCAGGTTAAAAATAATATTTGAAATTAACAGTCTTTTTGCCACAGTGAGCCATGTGTTTGGAAGTATTCATGAATATATTAATTAATATATTTTCCATTACTTCTTTGTGATACTAAAATAGATTTGCATCGTAAATCTTTGCATACGTTTTACATTATGTAATAGTTGAACACTGATAGTTAACACAGACACCTAAACTCTGGGGGGGGAAGAATCCTGCGAGTCATTAGGGATTTCAAGCCCAGGAAGGAAATTCTCTTGCTCAGGACTTGGGACTGATATTTTTCATGTAATGGACTGGAGGGGCGGGGAAGCCTGGAATGCTAACTATGAGAATGGAAAACATTTAGTCACTCTTGGAATGATATGAATGTTTTTACAGGAAGCTTAAGTAAACACACATGCTGCTGCTTAGTAGGCTGCAGTTAACTTTTTTGGACTGCAGACAGAATTCAAACAAGTATATAGACTCTAACGAAAGGCTGTTGAGCAGCACACCCTGCAGGACCAGTTTACAGGCAGTTATCTAGTAAAACGTTTGGTACACAGCTAGACTGCTGCTCACTCACACTTCTTCTTAACTTTTATAGTAAACACTTGAATGCATTGAGTCTATATTTCTGTAAGTCTGTTGGCGTTGGCGTGGTAGAATCGGAGCATCTTAATCCTAATAAACAGCTTGCAGTATAAAATGCTGCAGAAGAGGGAGCTGTTTCCCCAAACACAGGCAGGCTTTTTATTGCTGCTATTGGAGGTATTTGTTCATGTGTAGAACGTGATTTTGACTCATTTTTCCTCCCTCCCTCCCCTAGAACACATTTCAATTTTACACACTCTATGAGATGCTAAGATTTCTAGAATTCTGTTCTGGTACACTACATTGGCTAACTTTCTCCCAGAGTTTCAGGACCCATCACTGCTGAATCTAAAAGCACAGCTATTTTATGTGAGTTGCTTCTCTGGAGATAAAATCATATTGAGTTAAATGCATGCACCTCAGAGAATTGTATTTTGAATTTGTGGCTGTGTACAGTGAGACTTCTATATAAAATTTCTTACTATTGTCCCTCCTAATTAAAAAAAATAATAATTTTCATAATTATTATGAATATTTAAATAAAAATAATGATTAATTATGAGTTAATTATTGTTAAAAGTACTATTAATATCAGTGCTTGGAATTTACATGTTGAATTTGGGGGGAATTATTTTTTTTTCCATTTATACTAAAAAGAACTCCTTGTGGTCAATACTTTTGATCCAGTGGGGAGGAAAAAAAGAAAAGTATGAGGGCTACTTTGAAAGTAATGCCTCCTGTGTTACTTTGTTGGCTTATTACATCAAAAAATGGATGTTGGTGGATTGAACCTTCCCACCAATATTCTGTTACTGTTGTTGCCGTGTGACAGACGGCAGTAGAGGGGCAGACTGACAAAATGGTGTCTGATGTGTAAGTGGGTATGTAGCAAAGGGGTGTCACTGAATTCCTCCATGTGGAAAAAATGGCACCCGTTGACATTCATCGACATTTCCGGAGACCAAACAGTGGATGTGAGCACAGTGAGGCTGTGGGTGATGCATTTCAGCAGGAGTGATGGTGACAGTGTGTTGCCTCTGCTGGTGCACTTTTATAAGAGCAGCATGCAAGCTCTTGTTAATCATTGGCAAAAAACGCATAGTTAATGGTGGCGACTGTGTTGAAAAGCAGTGTTTTGTAGCTGAGAATTTGCTCTATCCACTACTTCTATTGTGTTCTTTGTATCTGTTGTAATTTTCATGGAAATAAATAGGAGGCATTACTTCAGGGCAACCTACATCCACTGTAGTGCTCACAACTAGACATAAAGCTTTTGTGCTATTCTCTGAAAATCTGTTTCCATGTTCCAACTTTTTTAATAATACACACAAGAAATTAATCAATTTTGCTAGAGGCATCTAGATAAAGGCATTAACTGATTCACATTAGCAAAATGGGAATATGAAAGATGATGCTGAGCAGTTCTAGCACTGAATGTTGATGTATACAATCTCACTTATGCTACAGTTATGGCATTTAAATTTAGTATTATTTTCAGGCCTTTGGCTTTTTGTACTGTGTGACCATTAGATATATTTGGGAAATTTAAATTACTATTGATATGAGCTTGTATGTTGAAATTATTTTGATTATAATTAAGCTTTTTGAAAGTACAAATGTTTTCTTTTTGAAAATCACTAGCAGCTTTGTCTTCCAATTGCATGAGCAATAATCTCCAAATAATTCCTCAAATTACTTGTTTTATAGTATAATACATTTGTACTATATAGTAACTGTCAACGCTAACATCTGAAAATTTGGTTTTATACATGATAGTAATAGTCAGCATACAAGCATTGAATAAATACAAATAGGATACAAAACAGTATTTTGGGAGGCTCCAGGGACATAATTTTTATATTGTCTATTAATGTAAAAATTGTCTGTTCGGTAAATATTTTTTTAGGTTTTTTTCTCTTTAATTCCTAATGTAAGCTAGGTTCTTGTGTAGTAGTTTGCAATCTTTCAATGAAATTGACTAAATCCATTTTTTTTAATATCCAGAGGAGACCTTTTTGAAAGGTAATTTTTAACCTCTATAATAATGTATTTGTATAGTTTACAGTTTCATAGTTTTGATTAAGTGTGTTTCTGTCAGGCAGACTGAAATGTTTTTGTTAATGTGAAGTTTGTTTCCGCCGATTTTCACCAATACTAGTTTTATATAGATAAAAGTGTATATAAAAAGGTAACTGGGCAAAAAAAATAATAATAACACAGATACATAAATTATTTGCAGCTTCACGGTCTTAAAACATCTTCTGTTTGTCTGATTTTTTTGATATGTATGTTCTTGTAGTCAACCTGTAGTCGGTTGTTCTAGTTTATTATTATTATGGCATGTGCAAATAAGTTTCTAGCATGTTTGGGAAAGTCCACCCAATGTTGGTAAGATTTGTTAGCTTTCAAGCATATATGCTTAGAGTAATATCGAGTCAGACTGCATGGGGAGCGCAGATGAAGTGATTAAGAGGGGAAATCAGATCACTGTGTCTGTTAAGTTGGAATAATCACTGTGCTTGAATCAAGCAAAGTAATTTAATGTAGGTGTTTGATTTATGCTAATGTCTTCTACATTTCTATCTCAAGAAATAATATTTTTATTGTAATAATAGGTGTGTTTTTTCTATTTTGAAAGAACAACATTTGCAAGTGGAATTAAAATCTGAACTGATTCAGTAGTGTCAAATATCCATCCTCTTACATTTCTAATTATTTTGTGTTAAGGTATACAGCAATCCAGATTTCTAATGGTCAGTTAGAAGCCAGAGTTTTGTTTGCTATTAAATTCATTCATATCTAACAACGTCAAATATAGCAATTTGAACATTAAATGATATGCAGAAGAAAAAAAAATTAAATATGATTACTTCCTTAATTAAAGCCAATTTTATTAAAGCCTGGAGTAGGAATTTCCCTGATATGGTTTTACTGAAAGTGTGAAACAAAGCCTGTTTTGAGTTTAAATACTGCGTTCCAGATTAAACAAAGCAAAGAGCTTGTTTTAAGTACTTTCATGTCATAATAACAATAATGGGCTGAATAAACTCTTCTTAAGGTATTAGCATAAAGATGAACAATAAGATGGCACTATTTAAAGGTGGTTGTGGCTGTCAGCAAATAACATTGTGTAGAGAATTTCTGTGTTTTAACTGCCTGGAAGAAGTTTTGCTTCTTAAATAGAAAGCTACTTCTTAAGTCATTGCATAGATTTCTTTACTGAATAAGGAAGACAATCTGTACTTGGAATATAGAAACAATTAGAAATTAAAATATTTATTTGTGGATTTCACTTTCTTGATCCACCAAGGATATTACTGCTTTCACTAGAGATGTCCTGGATTGAAATTCTTATAATCATGCAAGTTGGAAGGAACATTAGAAATCTCTAGAAATCCAACTCTCCCTCTTTCTCAAAGAAGGTCCAGTTACAGCAGGTTATTCGGGACTTGTTCTAATGAAGTTTGGAGTATTTTCAAGGATGAAGATCTCACAATTTCTTTAGCACTCCATCACAGAGTTTGACCACTCCGTTTAAATAGAACAAAACAACTTGTATCAGATTGTAATTTCTCTTGTTTACATTTGTGTTCCTTGCTTCTCATCGTCCCCTTGGCCACCCCCGAGATTAACTGGGCTCTCTATTCTCCTATTACAAAGTTTCAGACAGCAGAAGAATCACCCCCTTGCCCTCAAGCCTCAGTCTCTCGTCTTCTCCTCTTACACCACCTACCCCAGCCCCTGACCAGTGTGGTGACCCCATGCTGGACTTCCTCTGGAACATCAGCCTTTCTCTTACTAAGGAGGCCAAAGCTGGACATTACACCAGGTCTGGTCTCACAAGTGCTAAACAGAGGAGAAGCATTGCTTCCCTGGAATTGCTTGCTTTGCTCTCACTGATATAAGTCCTCTTGTCCTTCACAAAGACCAAAACCGAACACTTACTGCTCTCTTATAATTCATGTGGCTTTGCTGTGATACAGTTTAGTGGAATCCCACTTCTTTGGCTGATATGAACTCAACACCCAAATTTCAAATTTTAAACAATTTAAAGGTGTGATAGGCAAAAGTGTATAACTGATATCAGCCTTTGGGGGTACTTCTATCTTTTTTTTTCATCTCACTTTATAACTAACTAAAGATTGTAAATGCAATCTCCAAAGTTGGAAGAAAAAATGACATCTTCAATGAATTGTTCATTTTTGACATTCATATGAAAAACTAAAGTCAAGAAGGCTGCTGCAAATGGTCTCAGATTTGTTTTTGCTTTTATTTTCCAGGGCTTCCGCAATCGTCAATGAATTAGTTTTCTTTCTTTTTTCATTAATTTTAAATGTTCAAGCTGTGTGTATAATAAAATAATAATCCTTAGAACCTTTTTCCCTTGCTGTCACTGAAGCATGGGTAAATCAGTTTCTGTCAATTTCTGAATACTTCAGCCAGGCATTATCCTAGTGCACATCCATGTGTAACAAGATCTGTGTATGACAGTGGCTGTTGCTTCTGTCAGAGGCACAGTACAAAACTTAGACCATCCTGTCCTCTTCTATGTATTTCACATTTTTAACAGAAGAAAATGGTTTTTCTGACAACAGCTGTATCACATCACTCAGAGTAGAAGTGGAAGGTCTCAGAAATCAGAAAATAGCAGAAAGGAGTGCTTTGAGGATTGGTATGAAAACTGACCGTGGCAATACGGTCTTGTTCCACCTTGACAAATTTCCTTGTTTGTGACCTTGAGTTTTGTGGCATTATTGCTAAGGTAGGTCCAGAATGACAAAGCCAGTTCTGGTATTGGTGGGATATCACTGTCTTCCTGCAAAGCACTTTGACTTCAAACTAGGATGATTGAGATTCCGGGATTTGATCATGCACTGTAGAGTTTTTTCAGTGGATCAGACTGACAGTCCACCAGCAGCTGGAGTATCCACTGTGGATTTTATAACTTCTGAAGTGACTTTTAAGTAAAATGTCAGACACAGAACTGTGTTGTATCTGTGTTTATGTTTTGTTTGATGCCTCAGATAGGTCTGAATCTCAAAAAATGATTTAAATCTGCCTCCAGCTGAGAGCAGCATCACTTCTGTCTCATCCTGAGATGGAGGGGAAGAGTGGGCAGTGGTATTGTATAGCACACTTAACTAGGCCGTGATTAAATGTTAGCAGTTTGAAGAACAATACATTCCTATTGCCTTGTTTCTTTACTACTATAAAACATAAAGTCAAGAACATTTTCTTTGTGATGTGACATGCATATACCAATGTACCCTGCTTGATTTAGTGCTGTAGAATTCCTGTTGTTAGCTGAAGAATATTTATAGCAAAGTGAAAAAACATAAAAAACGAATTCAACATTTTGATCAACCTTGTAGCAAGCAAATTAGTAATCCTGTGCACTGAAATTCAGCATAGAAAATTTTATGCTCTGAGAGAGTATATGGAAAGAAGATATGCTAAAAGCAAGCTGCATTTAACCTTACTCATAAACATTTTACATCAGCAAAATCTGTGTTCTGTTAAAAAAAAAAAAAGCATTGTTTTCAAGTGGACTCTTATCAATCCTTTTCTCTTTATTTTTGCCTTCCCTCTTTCTTCATTGTAGTTTTACTGCTGTAAAATACATGGACAGAAATAGCGTATGTTTTTCCCACCAATTGTCTGTTCATTTATACACTGGATCTTTCTTCTGCAGTTTCTACCAAGAGCAGCAGTGAAAGCCTAACTGGGATCATGTGGCTGTACATGCTTTTTCAAGCCTAACTACTGCTTTCCTATTCAAATAGCCAGCAGCCTGGCAGCAGCAAAGCTAGCATTATTTGTTGAGTCTTGTCTAGCGAAGTGAAAAGGGCTGATATTTTTTTTCTGGCTGCATTTTTGCACATGTGGGGGTAGGGAATGAAATTATTTCTTTTGTCCTTCACTTGTAGCTCATTGAGAAGCAGGCATGCATATAAAATTACTGTATCTCTCAGGACTTACCTTTAGGGACGGAAGGGAGGAAAAATAGATTTGTGAGCTTGCTTGGAAACTCTCAGGATGCTGAGTGCAGAAAGTTAGAGGTAACATAACAAACCACAACAAATAAAGGATTCACAAAAATCTTTTAAATTAAAATAGTAACCCTTTAACTTTGTCCCTACTAAGAAATACTATATTACTCAGTGTATCAAGGTAGCAACATTTCAAAACTGATATGTCAGCTTCCAAGACAAAAGAGCATCAAAACACGAAAGAGAGCTTTGAAAAGCTACCACATGCTTTGGAGAGCATGAGTGATTCATATGATTGGTGATGTTTTTAACTACCTCTGATTGTAAGTATTAATGTGGCTTTTTTGTCATTCGAAGTTACTATCTAGCTAGTAACCTGCATGTAGCTTCAAGGTAACTGCTGTGTTGTGGTCTCCTGCTTGTTGAGGCTATTTTACTTAAAGAATACAGTAAGGTGGGAATGGAGGTTTTCAGGATAGGCACCAGATGCTAAAAATCAGTTCAGTTGCAAAGATAGTTTATAATGATCTGTCCTAAACAAATGGGATGAATTAATGAAGTTTCTGGAGTACATCATGTTAGTGGTCTATATTGGTATGGTCTTCATCCCTTAACTAATGATCTGTTGAAGTTGCAAACATTACATATTAGATATGAATGTAACTTAGTCAGTTTATTGAATGAATATGAAAAAAATACAAGGAGTTAATTGCAATTAAAAATGGTCTAGTTTGGGAATTCATTTGTTCTAAAATAAATTGCTCATTAAGATTACTTTTCCATACTGTGGTTGCAAACTCTGAGCCATGAAATGAGTACTTCACAGAAATTTATAGAATCTCTCATTTGACCTGCAAACTAATAATCTGTTGAACTCCTGGAAAAAATCTGGAGGAAAAAAAGTAATTCAGCTATAAGAGATTTGAAGATTCTACAGGCACAGATATACCATTATCCAAATTTCCAACTTTCATTTAAACAAAGCTGGTGTTTTATGTATGTATAATATATAGAGAGACATTTTTTCTACAAAAATTGCACAGAACAGAACTTGAATAGTGTTTTAGAACTCACGGAAAAGTGAGGAATCTGAACCATGATCTCTGAGAGAGAAGACTGAAATCTTCTGTGCCTGTCATGCATTCTTTTTGCTCCTAACTCTGTACTTCACTGACCTAATTTAAAAAGGATTAAAAATGTTCAACCACTGCATAAACTGTTGTGAAGGGAAGAGTAGGGCTGGAGGGAAGCTGTGAAAGCAGAAAATTGTACAAGACAATGAAAGCAGAAAGGCACATTCTTATAATGGGATAATTTTCACTTGACTGGAAGGCATGGGTGCTATAGCTGCCTGTTGGGTGCAGAACCAATAGGCAGAGAAATAGGCAGCTATTTTGTTTGACAGTATACACTTCTAATATCTTAATAAATGTTGAGTAGTTTTCTACTCTCAGTCTAAGAGTAAGGTCAATTTGCTTCCAAGTATGGATGACAAAATTCATTCATTCATTCAAATCCATTCAAAGGATTTGGTTTGGAGGGGAGGTATGATAAGATATGGCCATCTTCAGTCTGTGAAAACATTCATGCTACATAAAACACTGTTTTCTTGCAATGATGGTGTGTATACCATTTCTCCATATTTTCACAATTGACCAATTCATCCATTTGAATTTATTTAAAATTTAAATTCTTTAAAATTTTTGTTTCTTGAGATTTGGAGAAATTGGAACTCAGTCAAACACTGAAATGAAAGCTCACTGTTGTTTACTTAAAAATCATGTCATTTGTGTTTCATGATGCTTAGTATTGTGTTAATAATATTCATAAGTAAATTCCTTGCTACTTAAGTGCTGAGTTCCATTAAAAAAAAAAATCATAAGGTAGAAAAAATTATTATCATATAACAAAAAGTAATTTTGAAAATAAGATTTTTCATTCCTTCTTTATCCTATTTTTTTTATGGGAGTGCTGAGGTTGCTTGCCATTTTCTTAGGTCTTGGGGGTTTATTTTATTCTAGTAACTTCGTGTACTGCAGTGCATGAATATGTCTTGCTACTGCATATACTAAAAGAAATTCTTAATCTAACATACTTAAACAGTGTCCAAAAGCAAGTATTACATTGTAAATAATTGTCTAATGACTGACAATAATATCTTCGAATTCAAAAAGCACAACTTCATACTGCAAATTATGCTGTAAGAAGTGATTTTTTCAATGAATAGTCCTGTTACGTGGCTTCAAGAGATCTTTCACATACATTGTACCTTTCATTCCCATTTGGCATTCAAAGTCTCTTCTGATTTAAATTTGTGTAGAAGTGATCTTATTCACGCAAAGAAAGATTTGATCTATTGAGCTGCATGCTTTGATTTGCAGCTTGGTACTATCAATCAACTAAGCACTGGAGAAACTTTTGTCCTTTTAATTCCTAAGAATCTGCACATTTTTGATAAAACACTTTTGGTAAAAGAATGAGTAGAATAAGTTTTTTGAATTCAATGTTAAACTTAATGCAGGAATGCTGATTTCTCAGTGAACAAAAATGTATCATTTTTTTCCTGTTTTACTATTTCCAGATTTTTATGTAGCTTCACCGTGTGTAATAAGTATATATCTCTTCAAAACAAAGTCTGTTTCTTGAATTAAGTACCATGAATGTTCATGAATCAGAAACAAAATTTATTAAAAATGATTTTCTTTGCTGTTGCATTGTCTGCCTGTTGTGAACTGTTTAAAATATCAAATTGATCTCAAATGTGTTTGTTTTATTTTTCTTGCATTTAGAACCAACTTACATAACAATAGGTCCACCCACCTGTGAGCTTTTGGTGAACTGCACTTTGACTGAGAAAGACTGTATCTATAGTTTCAAACTGGATCAAAATGGTTGCCGCATTTGTCAGTGCAAAACCAGTGAGTATGCAAAAATACAGTGCCATATACCTCTTATATCCTGCTGTTGGTGAAGATGTTAGTATGCTGTTTTTTCTATTTGTAATGTTAATTGGCTGCTGTGTTACTGTACATGTACTTTATATTTGTTCATCTTTAAAGGACAGGTTGCCAATTAACAGCTAGGTAAAAAAGAGAAAAAAAAGTTACGATTTGGCATATAACATTAATGTCAGTGTACCTTTTTATCAGGTTTGTGCACTTCAAAAACTCCTGTTTGCTTAACATTCTATTTTTAGCATAGTTTATTGCTTTTGAGGATGAAAAATTTTTGAAAATGATACTTCCAGGGAATATATATTTATATATGAACATAGCCCATGTAATTTTATTTATGTAATGTATATGAATACATTTTATGTAAGATTTATACAGGCTTTTATTTGTGATGTATTCTACCCCGAAAAAAAGCATTGAACTTTGTGAGAACTTTGCATTTATCAGTGACAATAGTATCTTCAAAGAATAGCTGCAGAAGTGTGCTTTCTCTATGTATTTCCTTAAGAATTCAAGCTTTATGCATGAATTATAAAGCAAGGTCATGTTTGTTCCTGGAATTATCAAACAAGGACCTGGAGGGTAACACAGATGGAGGACATATTTCTTGCACCTGCCAGCTCAACTAGGAGTGGTTTAAAGTACTTTATTATTTTTATTGTAGCTCTGCATCTTTCTTGTTTAGGGATTGGCTTGATGTTTTGCTTAAGGAGAGAAAAAAAAAAAAGTTTATTTCTGGTGCCTTTATCTTTTTTTCTTGGAAAATGTGCATTTTTTGTTTCTGTGTTGATATAGGACAGGAGACCTCAAATAAATTTGTCATTATCATAATACAGAAGTAATATTTTCAAGTACAGGTTGTGTTCCTGGCAGGGGTGACCTTCATAGGTTTCCACAGGAACTTGACAGAGGTCCACATCTATTTCCTACTTTTTAAAATTCGGATAGGAGTTTCCCCTATTTATGAAACATGCAGAGCTGTTTATATCATTTGTTTCAGATTTGTATAAGATGTGTCTTAGTTGATTAAGTGTGTTACCTACTAGCTCATGTTGTTTCAACTATGCACAACAGCAGATATGCTGCACAACCTGCATCCTCTAGGGAAGAGTAAAGAATTTCATCCTAGGATCATATGACTCAATGATCAGTTTGAGACAAAGCAACTAAAAGAGTTTATACAACAGAGAAATGGTGCCTTGAAATGAAGTCATAAGCTTATATGTCAGAAGTATCAGTGGATAAAAGAAAAAGCACCCTCTGCAAGGGTAGATAAGGCACATGCTTTATTGCCATCACATCCATGCCTTGCCTACAAAATTAGAAAGTTCTGCTTTTACCATTGTTGTTTGATTTTTTTTCTTTTTTATTGGTGAATTATTAACTGGCATGAGGAGGAGCAGTTTCTGTAATGAGTTTGACAAAGAAGATGGACATACTCATCAAGTTTCCACATGTATGCCTGTGTGTGCAGTCCTGCCCTCCAGTTTGTTGCGCAGGAGGCCCATCACTCCACAGTATTATGTCTTTTGTTAGACTATCAGATCATACATGTATGCTTACTGCATCCCAGGACATCTCTGTTCTTTCTTGGAGTGTTTCTGATTAAATACTGTTTAAGAACCTATTCAAGGAGATTTTTCTCTTTCTCTCAGATTTGCTTGCAATTATTTTCATTTTGCAGTAGCAAACTGTCAGAAGCAAACTTAATAGTATCATTTGTCTGTCATCCTTTTTCTCAGTTAAATAACTTGAATTGTAGACTGCTTAAAAATCTCCCAAGTCATTCAGAGAGGAGAAACCTTTATTTACTAAAGAAGGGAAGAAAAATTACAGCTTGGTTGTCTTCATCAATGGTGGGATATCAGTCAAAATGACAGGGATAGAATTTTTCTGTCAAGTAATGTTTCTCGCTTGCCAGACTCTGGACAAATGACTGCGTGAGGACCAAGAAGAAAACAATTTGAGGTCACATATGATGAAAACATACTGTTCTCTGTACTTTCAAGTCTAAACTAATTCAGTTGCATCTTGACTCTCTAAAAATGTAAGAATGTGTATTATCTTGGGTTCACACAGACACATGTGGATTTACATTTAAATTAATTAGAAAGTATCAGTATTTTTACACTCTACTCACTTCTTTTTTGCTGATCTGAGCTGCTCAGCTGTCACATTTAGTACCTGAGCACAGAAGGTACATGTATCTCTTATTACTGTTTGAAGTCATCTTATCCAAGTTCTACTAATGTTCTTCCAGTGGCATTTCCATTTTTGCTAACTTCTCTTTAGCTACCTTCACTGAGACGTATATACTGCTATTCATTTCAGTCAGAATAAAAGTGAAATTACAAAGAAAAGGAAGAAAGTGCAGCAAATCTATAAATGGTTCCTCACTGTTATCTTTATTTATATTTCTGTAGCTAAAAAAGCTATACAACGGGTTTATTTGACATGATAATGTACGTATGGTATCATGAAGCTTGTGTGGTGCTTTATTGTAATTTGGATTCAAGTTTATCCAGCTCATTTCGAATCGACTGCAGAATGAAAGAAGAAAGGAAGAAAGCAAATGGTAATGTTTCTCGAACGCAGTGGGTTTAGTAGAAGTATACTTTATTCTTCTTCCTTGTTTTCACAGTGAATGCAAAAACATGCTTCGGAAACATGTAGTGAAAACATACTAGGTGTAAAGTAAAATTAAAAAAAGCAGGGGCAGACGATAGTTTTAAGAAAAAACTAGCACTGAACATAGAATTATCCTAGTGGTTGGTTACCCTGCCCGTGGCAGAGGGGCTGGAACTAGTTGATCTTTAAGTCCCTTCCAATGCAAGCCATTCTATGATTCTGTGAGTGTGCACAGATTAATAAAAAGAAAAGTTCTGGTGAGTAGCAATGGAGCCACAAATAATCAGGGAAAAGGAATAATAACACTGAGCAGGAATGTACAGAAGCCAAAGCACTACATGAAGATGAGAAGAAGAAAAAAGTCTAGCCCAGTTTATAAGAAGAACTGCTGCAGAACTCCATCAGTTAAACTGAGACAGTATTACTACAATAGGAAAAAAAATGAAATATATAAGAACAAGAAACAACTAGGAAAAAAAAAAAGTGAGCAAGCAAAAACTTGTTACTTGTAGAGTGCAGCAGTTGCAGTTGTGTTTGGAGTGTCTAGGGTTGTGCTTTCATAGGGAGAAGTGAAGTGGATTAAAGTCTTTGGAAGGAAGAGTACACAAGATGAATGAAATAAAACCAGTGATTAGATATTTATGAGGCAGGACTCCTGGTGCTCCAAAGAGGACTAACCATCACATTGAATAATGCCTGCTGATTGCAGTAAATTAAGATTTAAAGTCTGAAAGTTGCTGCTGAACAGTAAATCATTTTTTTACTGAGAGCCTGCAGTGAGAGCCAGTAGCTTATCTGGTCTTATCTGTTCCCTGTATTAAATTCATGAAAAGGAAAAAAGCCATTAAAATCTTTCCTGTAACTTCTGTGATAGACTGCAATCTTTTATCCTAAATGAGTTGAATGTGAAGTACTATTCAGGGTATAACTGAGAACATTTTGGCTAAACATTTCAGATCTTATTAAAATTAGAACATTTCTGTAAACTTAAAACCTGCTTGCTTCGTGCAGAAGGCTTAGCTTTGCAGTTACAGAAGGCCATTGTCAAACAATTTCCTTAATTCCAAAAGTGCTCTTGGAGAGATGCAGTTGTAGGAGGCTATTGAGAAAAGGTGTTTTTCTTGCACATTGTAGCGTGTTGTCATCTTCATCCTGTTGTGGTCTGTTTTGTTTGTCAAAGCAAATCATGAAATCAGGATTCAAAGAGTAGAATTCTGTGTATGTTGCATGTTTGAATAGTTCTATAGACATAAAACACCCCCTCTCTTCCAAATACATTCTATACAAATACAGAAATATTTTTTATTTTTTCTATACCTTTTCCTTAAATGAGTAGAACATATCCCTATAATGGAGTTTAAAAGTTTGGTACTATCAGATATATATATATATCTGCAGCATGGATTTCAGTATTGTGGTGAGTCACACCATCTCCCTTCATAGCTGATGAAGACGAGTGGAACTCCAGTGTGAAGTTTGGATTTAGCAGTGTGAGAGTTGGATTAGCTATGGGGTACTCTAAGGCAGCTGTGGAAGACTGAAAGCACAGGATTGGAAGGTCTGAGAAAAGTCATGTAGGTTTATCTATTTTCATCTATGAGCAGCAGTGTTTAAGCTCTGAAAAAAAAATATGGCCTAATGATGAGGAAAAAAAATGAGAGAATATATCTCAAATAATCTCTTCTGTGTTCATCGTTCAGTTGTTACAATTTTGGATGAGTTTTCCTAATCTTCTAGTCTTCGTAGTGAAAATTTGAACATTTGATCCCTTTAATCTATTTGTGTAAAATAATAATAATAATAATAATAATAAACTTTTTTTAGCTATGCATTCTAAGCACTTTTAAGCTCTATCAGTGTTAATGTGATCCATTTAAGTAAACATATTTTATGTGTATTGAACATGAGATGGGAAATGTAGTCACAGTATTCACATTTTAAACAATTTATAATTCTTGGAAACAGAAAGATAAAATATGAATGATGTAACATTTTTCTATTCTACTATTGTTAGCATGATTTAACAGTAAGTTCCATGGAACAAAAAGGAAAAGATGAAAACAGTCTATTAGCTTTTTTTTAGTGCAAGGAGAGAGTATCTTGAATTTTTGAATAATAAGGTACATCTGGCAGATAATGTATGTTTGATTATCTTCCTGTGGTGGTATGAAAAGAAATGCCTAGTATCTATTAGAATTCTGTTAGTGAAATATAGCCGTGAGAAACTGGAGATGAAGCATATTTCTTTTTTTTAAAAAATACACCATGTAAAATTGAAATATTAACTGTAATTGCACATGTGGAATACAGAGGAAGTACTCCCTGAAGAGGACACAATTATGATGAACAACTCATGCTAAATAAATATTATGTCTTCTTACTAGAACAAAAGTGGGGATCTCTGAGGAATACAGTGTATTAGTTTTAGTATTGCTTACAATAAATCTAATTCAATAAAAGCAGCTAGGAAATTTGCTTGACCCATTTAAAAAAAAAAAAAAATGCTTATTGAGGGGTTTTGGAATCTCAATCATTTTCCAGTGACTCCACCTTTGAGAGATATCACTTTCATGAAGTCATATGTTGTATGTGAATCCTAGAGTTGTTTAGAGCAGGTATCCATGTGGGTAATTTGCCTCAATGGACTCGTGGGATTATTTTTTCTAGCATCACAGTGCCCAGTCCCTTCATTTTTATCCAGCTATTATGAATCATGAGTTAATTCTAAAGAAAGGAGGGAGGGTTAGTGTGGATCTGTGGAGGCAATATATTCAGAGAATTCCAGTTACTGATAAGTAACCTAGTTTTCTCCTTCATAAATTTGCCTCCCCAGATCCCCACCCCTGAAGATTACCCAGCAGTAGCAATCCACACCGAGAGGACGGCTGAGGAGTGCTTAATTATAAAGGTACTGTGAAACAGTTCTCCTGGTATGATCTAGCCTCAGCGTCAAGAAAATAATGATGGTGAAGGTATGTAGCTAGCTTTGTCTAGCAGTGCTACAAATCTATATTTTTTTCAAGTGGACACTGGCTTAAGCAAAGTTGAAATACTGACATAATTCTTCTCAAATAGCTACTAATATTGTCCAAAAGTTTTTGGTTTTTTTTTTTCACTATGAACTACAGGATTAAAAACTAAAAGTATTTCAACAGGTTATGCATCTTTGGAATGCCTTTTCAAAAATTTTAGCCTAAAAAGGCTTTCAGTCTTCAGAATAAAATTACCAGTGTCCATACATAAAATAATAGATCAGGGAAAAACATATCTTACAGCTTAGATCTTTTTTTATATTTATATATATGATAGAAGAAAAAAATGGAGGTCTATTTTTATGTAAGAGCTATCTAGAATTGCAGTCAAACTGTTGAATTTCGAATGGGAGAACAGTTTTAGACCCAAACGTACAATTTACAGAACTGACGTTTGTCCCCTTCGCAGTTAGATTTTTGAGAAGTATCTCACTACATTCTAAATTTTCTCTTACTCATGCAGACTGGGGATGTGAATACTCCAAAATCAGGAATAAATTGTACATCTGATGGTTGGATCTTAGGCCTAAAACCTGTGATTCATTTTAAGATATACTGCCTCAAAGGTCACATACCTAAGAAAGAGAGATTACATTGTATCTGAAATATCTGGGTTTTGAGTGAACCCTTACAAACATTGATAACATTACATATTCTGGAGCATGATGTTGTCATCTTCTTTGCAGAGTGGTATCTATATGTCACATCAGCATATCAACCTCTCTTACACTCTGATTTTTGTGCATATTTTTCTTTCCTTCAGCAGCGAGTGATTAGGTCTTGCAGTGCTTAGGCAACCCTTTAAAATGAATTTCTTTTAGTACTGAGAATGAGGTATGTAGAGGAAAAGAATTACTGAGAGCAAATCTTTTGCATGCAGAGCACTGTGCAGTCTCATCATATCTTAGTAGTAATCCCTTGTCTTTAAGACAAGATTTTCTTCTTCTGACAGTCATGTCCCATCCCACATATCGCAATCAGATTCTGCTTAAGCAGCATCACACCCTTCGGAAACTCTAATACTTATTTTATTAGTCCATGTGTGTAAAACTCCCATGTGTTTGGGAGTGGGTGAAGGAAGTGGGGAGAAAGAAACTGTTCTATTAAGAGGAGTTTTTTGGCAACAGTGACCAGACTTAGAAACTCTGATCCTGCTATTTGTATCTTAATAATTCACTGATGTCTTTGGAAGACTGATTCACCTTCAACTATTCTTTCCTATTTTTTTCTAGTGGTATCTTATTAAATTGATCCAAATGAATCTAGTAATGTGGAATTCCTATATGCATAATGTGATGAATTATTGCAGCTACAAACCAGTTGTTGTTAGAAATGCTGTGTTTAGAATAGAGTCAAAGTCACTAAGCAATAGCTTTTGCCAATATAGTGAGACCTAGTGAAGACTGGCTAGAAACATGGAATCGTTGGTAACTGACTTTGCTGCTACCTTTACAATCATTGTGCACAGAGAATAAAAAAGTGTGGTCCTGTAGTGTGGGATGGATTACTGCTATAAGAATTCAGGGCATGTTTGTTCTCAAGGGAGTGTTTATTCCTTGTAGGAAGCTATTTTGATAAAGTCTTTGGTGGAGGGCAGTCTTTCTTTGATTATTGTGCTAGCTTTTCTGTGCTTTATTCAATTGAAATTTTTCTAGAATTTAGTTTCATATTTTGTTTTATATTTCATCTAAAGCCTATGTTCACATTAAAATGTTTGTGTTAAAAGTACAGTTATATTAGCCTGAGACATTCAGGAGCATATCTGTCTCTTTCTAAAGTCACATCACTTTATTATCCTTCTGAAATCAACTAATTTCATGTGTGTGAACTCTGTGCATTTTATACATTTTCAGTATTACATTTCATTCTACTATCATTACTTTATCACCCTAAGCCCTCCTACTACCTTATGTAAAAGGATTGTTCTCTGTATTGACATTACTTCATTGGCATTTCACAGTTAATAAGAAAAATCACTGAATGTGTTTCTACTTCTCACGTAGAACTCTGCTCTCCAACCACATATTTCTCAAGCAGCATAGTGAAAGATGCCTTCTCTTTTATTGGTTTCCTACTCGTTGTATCATTTCTGTTTAGTTTTGTACCCCCTGTTGAATCTTTAATCAAGTTTCTGAACGATTAGTTATAACATTATCAAGGAAAAACAAGTATTCTGTAATCATGAAGCTTGCCTATTCTGTTAGATTTGCAGTGACATGTAAGCACGTAATGCAGATTTCCAGACCACTGAAAGGTAGTTTTCCTTCAGTGTTAGCTTTTTAAAGTGTTTCCTATCCTCAAACTGCTTCTTTGGAATACACCCTTGAAGCTGTTAGCTTCACTGAGGGCTGAATCTCTTCCCTGTGAATATGTTGCATGATTTGGGATTCAGGTTCTAAATGAAGTTTATTTAAGCAAAAGTGGATAAAGCCCCCCAAAACAAATTATCTCCTGATATTTTCAGTAATAAATCTCAGATAATAGCAGCTGACTTTCATGAGATTGCAATTGTCTTTATTCTTTAGTACTTTTTACTCATATTGCAGAGCCTTAGGAGGAAATCTGGTTTTACTTGTCTTTCATATTGAACTTGTGATAATTTTATTAACAATGAATTTAAAGTTATAGTTATGGGTATGTGTCAGGGTGAAAATTGCATTCATTAAATTTTATTTTCATGTGAATCTCTAACCCTGGCATTTTTTTCTCTTTTTTTTTCCCTTTTTTTCTCCTAGAGCTAAACTCTGTTCCTGTAAAATTGGCAAGTTCACTCTCAGTTTTCTGAAAAAATGCCCTGTTTAAAACTGTGAAATAGGGTTTTCAGCAGGCCTGTGCATGTGTACCAGATGGTACTTCAGTTTGCGGCTGCCTGTAATTTTCCATGTCTTTTAAAATGTTTCAGTAGAAAGAAATGTGCATAGCTAGTTGTGAAGTTAGAAAGCAGGCCAGAATCAACGATTTCCACAACACTGAATTTCTTTATAGAGAATATTTCTCAAAACCTATTGAGAATCTAAGTCTACAGTTTGTAATATTGTATTGCCAGAAATTTAGATATGAGAGCACATTAATTTTAGTAACAACCAGCTTCTCAGAAGGCATCATTTTTAGCATGTTATTAGAAGGATTGCCTGTAGAGTTCTATAAAGAGTATTCTGATGTCCTCATCTAGCACTGACATTACATTAGTAAGTTCAGGTGTGAGCAGTAGTATCTATTGAATTCAGCAAACTTTACCTGTGTGTTGAAACAGACAGAATTTTGATTTTATTTTACATATAGCATGATGAAGATGAGGATACTCTTCAGCATCTGTTCTTGAGAGGCAATGTTTGTCAGTCAGCCATTCTTGACTTTAAGAAGTCAAAATTCAAAATTCTTTTGAGGATAACTCAATACATAAATGAATAAGCAAGGACAAGATTGTCTTCAGACTAGAATGTCTAGTTAGTATGCCAACTGATTGAATTTTAAGTAATTTAATGGCATGAACTACTTAGGATAAGACACTGTCATCCTGTTTGCATACCACTGTCCTCGACACTTTGACCCTTTAAATAAAGTATATTAATTTTGCATATAAGAATGTGTTTTGCACTTCAATGTCACTAAACAAATCGTAACAATCAAAGCAGAACAGAAGATTGAAAGCGAAAACGTATTTATCCGTGAGATCCTGAAGAAGTCACTATTGCACTATATTTTACTTCATATTTAAATCAGGAAGCCACACTTTGAAAGCTGTCCTAAACACAAATCTGGACACAAATGACTTAAAGAAACATGCCAACTAAAAAATATTCCTGTTGTTTCTATGCCTTTAGATTATTTTTTTTTTCTATTTCTCCCTCACCTTTGCATTTGTACCTTACTGTTCCTTGACCTATGTTCTGTGAGCCTGCTTATTACACACAGTCACCCAAACACTTCATCTCTGTGACAAAGTACACTTCAGAAAGTGAATGGTACTCATCAATCCATGTGTATTTCCAGGATTATTCTCGAGTCAGTTCAGAGTATCAGCAGGAAATGTTATAATTTACACCACATCAGAGGTCAATTTCAGAGTTTAATTTCTTCTATAATGCCACCAATTTCTTTTAATTAATTTAATTCTAATTAATTTCTTATATACCGCCAATCCAACATCATCGTTCCTTGCCACAAAAGGTTAATAAAACATAATAATAGACTTCAGAAGGAAGGTCTTTTAGTCTAACATCTCAAAGTTTTAATCACCTCTTCCAGTATTACAGATTATATTTTTGAGAAGCAAGTTTTAATCAGCAAACAGGTGACGGCAAGCACTCTAAGTAAGGAATAAAGTCTTTTACATTCCAGCCTTTCAATTCTGTTTGAAATATGTAGACTAGAAATAAAAGTTGCTCTATATTGAAGAGAAACCTATTAAATGAATATGGTGTGTCACAACTTTATGTTATTTTAAAGGCTTTATTAAAGCTGACAATCATGGATGTTGGTTGGATGTGCATAACTTCACAAAATCAAGTTAGTATAGGGTATTATATCTACTCCTCAAATTCTTAACTGGAACTGAAGATATCCGATTGGATCCATTTGTCTAATGTAAACTATTTTTGCTTTGCAATCACCTACGTATTTTCTTCACAGGAGAAGAGCTGTGTACGGGCCTCATATCAGGCTGCTCCCTGGACTGTTCCTTTGGGTTCCAGACTGATGCCCACAACTGTGAGATCTGTCAGTGCCGTCCACGGCCCAAGAAATGCAAACCTATTGTATGTGACAAGTACTGTCCCTTTGGATACTTGTAAGTATTCTTATTCTGTACTTATATATTTATGCCTCTTTGATATGCACATGCATATTGAAAATATGTATAATAATAAACATCTGGGAATATATACTTGTGTTCACTTTGAGAAAATTGGGGAAAATATGAGAAAGAAGAAATGACATTACTTAATGTAAGATTAAAGTATTCTTCAGATCTATTTGGATGTTAGCACTGAACTTGTGTAAATGGATATGTGTATGTTCTTATATCCTTTGTTATTTGAGATACAGAACCAAGCTTACACATTTGTAAGTAATAGAAGCTTATTACAGGAAACAGTGGTCATAAGAGTGGTGGGGCTAATAACGACTGGCTCCTCCAATTCCTTTGACTGAACATATTATAACTGGTGAACTGCAGTGGTCATTGGCATGAATCCAGAAAAAAACGCTCAAATCACAAACCACTGTTTTAGTGGGATGACTAAAAAATACAATAAATAAAATAAGATGTCGAAAGGAGGCAGATACTGATGTTAGTGTAGTTGCTATGGATGTTAGGTGATCATTTGCCTAGTGAGAAGACATTTGCAACTGCAGGCTTCTTTTGAGATCATGAACAAGCATTATTCCCTTCAGGACTGCTCTGCGGGTTGGCACCAAACTACCTGGTTCATCTTCAAATAGAAGGTCTTAAAAAATGATAATATTTAATCTCTCACAGTATTAGATTTTTTGTAGTTAAGAGTAGTCATTTTTACCCTCTATGTGTGACTGACTTAGAATATTGACCTACAGAAGGAAATTAAACATTTCAGTGTTCTTTCTGTACTTCAGTAAGCTGAAAGACACACTTTTTCTCTTTTTTCTAACTAATGTATGCATAAAACATTTATATTAGTAAATCTGTGTGAATTATCAAACAAAAGGCTCTTAGAAATTATAGCAAATAACAATAAGCATGGTATAGTAGCATGGAGTAAGATAAAGGTGCCTTAAAAGTGAACTGATGTGAAGCTCATGCTAACACGTTAGGAGCCCTATCTTTGGGTTGGTCTTTCAGTTGCATTTTTGTACACATAAACTGAACTTGAAACATTCTAAAGCTAATTTGAAAATCAGCAATTTAAATTCTACCTTTAGATGAAGGGATTTAGTTCAATTATATAAAAGGTTTGGTTGTTTTTTTTAAACGTTTGATGTTTAATAATACTATTGTATGTTTTTTAATTTTAAAAAAAAGGAAATAAGCACCCTGATTTTGTCATTGTCTACAAAATATTAATAATGGCACTGATGTTAATGAATTGGATAATGTTAATGACAAACATAAATATAACAATTCGTAGAATGAAGGGCTAAAATTGTACTAAGAAATATTTTAAGATCATTTTATTGCAAATCTCACTTCAGCACTATATTTAGTCTTTTAGTAATATAGTGCATTTGTGAGTCAAAAGCATTTAGATCTGTATTATCTGCTATGGCTTGAAATTTCCAAATGCCTGTTGCCATTCACATTAGAAGAGGACATCCCATCAACATCGACGTGCATATTGAAAATAACTGAATGTTAAGGACAATTTACTTGATCAGTCACTTTAGAGGTTGCTTTTGCTTCAACCATAGCATATAGACATTTGAGGTATCCTGCTGACCTTTAAAAAATTATTTTGGTAATCTAGGAAGAACAAGCATGGCTGTGAAATCTGTCGATGTAAGAAATGCCCGGAAATGCCTTGTGGTAAAATCTGCCCAATGGGCTTCCAACAGAACAGCCACGGTTGTGTTATCTGCAAATGCAGAGGTAGGTGTTGCCATTTATCACTGCGACATGTTTTCAAAGCATTTGAAAGCCAGATCAAAAGAATGTTACACAGAACCTGTAAGAATTGAAATGCCGTACCATAAATCTATGTAAAATTCTAATAGGCTAATGTAAGAAATTTTTAAATATAAAATTTTCACAATAATACATACTTCCATGAGATTTCAGAGCCTGTAGGTATTTACTGAGATACTTCACGGACTTGTCTATACTTCAGATTCATTATTACCTCGGATGTTTTTCACTGCTGGAGTTATCAAATATTGATCTCACACTCCTGTGTTCTAACAAAAAAAAAAAAAAAAAAAAAAAAGATTTCTCACACTGCCCCCTAGAATGTATTCTGTTTTATCAGTAAAAACAAAATATCGTGAGATTAAACACTGGATCATCATGAACTATCCCTTAAATTATGTGATCATTAGCAACTCATTCAAGAATAGTTAGGGCAACCATCAGTATGTTCTAGGGAGAACGCCAGGAGTCGTTAAAACTTTGATTCAAAATTCCTAAGTAGGATGAGTGAGTTGGTAAGTAACTTGCCTGTGGATTAGCTCCACTTCCTAATCTGCCTCTTCTGGAATTAACTTAGGCTGGAGTAAATAGAAGTTAGAACCATAGAAATACAGAGATCAGACAGTCCTCCAAAAAAAAGATGAGTCCATTTCTTTGCTCTCACATAATGCCAAGTGTATCTGGATAATCCTCAACAGATGTTTGTCCATGATTTCACTTCTTAAGAACCTCCAATCAAAAAAAAAAATAGAAAAAAAAAAGAAAAAAAAAATTCTACTCCAAACTCTCTAACTTATATTTTCATGTGGTTACCAACATGAGACACTTTAAAATGAGGTTTTTTGTATTTTTATCATCCTTTCTAGGAATTTAACCATCTACTTATTTTCTTAAGCTCAGCAGACTCAGGGAACAATTTCTCACCGTTCCCTTTAGAACTCTGGCAATATTTAAGGGTTTGCAATTACAAACTCCTAAATGTATTATTTTCAAAGTCAACAAAAACCCAGATCTTGTGATCCCTATTCACAGTTCTGAAACTGGATACTGCACTTTCGCAGCAGCAAAAAAAATGCCCACTGGTACAGATTGTAGAGCTGCATTTGAATGTCTGATGCTCCCATACAGTACCTTAGGCTGAACTTGCCTTTTCTGCAGTGGTGTAACATTACTGACTTATATTTTCCTTGTAAGCTACTATAATTCTCAGTTATTTTCAGCCATACCTCTGGATATTGAGTTATTCTCATTTTGTATTTGGGAACCTGATTTCTTCTCTAAGTATTTCCTTTTATGCAACATTTAACTAAAAACTGAAAAATGAAAACAATCTCAAACTCTTGTGTTAATCTTGAATATCTGCTTATGTACTTGCTTTGCTTTTCCAAATTTAGGAATAGACATAAGAATATCTTAGTTTAAAAAAAAACCTGAATACCTCTGATATTTTAAAACATTTGTCAATAATGATTTATCAGTAATGATTTTAATGTAGGACAGAATTTAAAAAGGAATCTATATATCATGTGGCATTACGATTTGAATGTGTAGTAACTGTGTGCAACCATTTCATATTGTTTCTGTTCAATGCATTGCTTTTAGAAGTATTGTACCCATTTGCCCTTTTTTTCTACCTTTCACAAAACAGCATGTTAGTGCAATATCTGTGTACTGAGCTCTTACTCAAATGATGTGCAGCAAACCCACTTCATAGCATCTACTTGTCATTCCTAGGCCATCACTGGCAGATCCACCACAGCTGGAGTGCTGTTAGTTTTGTGATGGGTTTGTGATATTTTTTTTAATTAACTAGAAACACGTTTTAACAATTCTTCTCATTCTGCACCATTTTTTTAAATGAATAATTGACAAGCATATTAATACAAACAGCTTTACATATGTAAGTGTTGATGTATCACTGAAAGCAAGTCAGTTCACTGACAAACTGACCCAAAATCCTCCATCATGATGATGTTGGTGAGGGATTGTTAGGATCTAAATTCACTACTGATTAACAGAGAATTTATTGAGGCTGAGTCTTTCTGCGCTTAAATACCCCTTAAGATCCAAATGAGACTTTATCCTCCCTAGGCCAAAAGCCTCCCTGTTCTGTCTGAGAGCAAGTAACACAGCAGTCCAAACAATTGTATTTTCATCTCAATAAAACCCAGGAATGAGAGAAAAATGTCAGAGCAGCTATCTTCCAAACATCATTGATAATAACTAACACAAGTAATTTCTTGTAGGTAGTGGTTTTGAAATATTTCTAGAATCTGGTATGACCCTATTAGAACATGCTTGTAATTTTTTTAATTCATGGTACATATGGAGCCATCCTTAGCTCTTGTAAATACCTTTATATTCTACTAGCTATTTGGTACTCATGTTACAGATAATATCTAAAACTATTCTGCTTAATTCCAAATATGCCTCATGTTTTCTACCATTTCCTTACATTATTTAGCCACCACTGCATTACTGCATGATTAAAGACAGTGTAAGCACAACAGAAATAATTGATTGTATTTTTCAAGGAAATAAATTCTGCTATGTCTTACTACAGCCTTCAGTATAGCTTTGAATTACTTCATGTGTCTCAAGCTTACTTTATTTCTAAATATAAATGATACATTTATTGATAACTTGATCTCATATGTACTTTAAAAATAAATGCAAGCCAAGCATACAGTATTTATGTTTTTCTAAGCAACACATGCTTATTAGAAAATTTCATTTTCTTTTGACTTCTTGCAGAGGCAACTGCTTCTCTTATGCCTCCAGTTAAAACAGGCTCTTGCCTGTCAGTGGATGGGCGCCGACATGAAAATGAGGAGAGTTGGCACGATGGATGCAGGGAATGTTACTGTCACAATGGACGGGAAATGTGCGCCTTGATCACCTGTCCTGTTCCTAATTGTGGCAACCCCACCATACATCCAGGGCAGTGTTGCCCATCATGTCCAGGTAACATGCTGTCTTGTGTGTTCTTTGTAGTTGGGCTTCTTTTCACATATGTGTGGTCTTTCCTAATACATGAAAACTCATTCTGTAATAAGTATAAATGAAGATTTCTATGTCCAAATATAACATCATGAGAGTGGCTTTCATTGAGATCTCACATCTGAAAAGTGGTTACTTAAATATATGAAACATGCGCATGTTGTAGGTCCTGATATGTTAATTTTTGATACACTGAAATCCTTAAACAAGAAATAGTTTCCAGTTTATATTAGCAATAATAGCAAATAGAATAAGCTGTTATAAGCATTATCTTTTTTATTTTAAAGTGTAATTTTATTAAAATTCACCTCTCTGTCAGCTCCTCGGAGGAGTAGGCTTTTAAAGAGATGTCTTTAGTAATTGAACATCATGATTCTGTGTTCTGAGGGAATGTTCCACTATCACCAGTGGTAGAAAATTGTTTTAATTCTCTCATGGAGAAGGCCAGTACAATAAATGCTGCATTCCAGTATAATTGTAATAAGAAGTGATAAAATGGAAAACATTTATGAAAGAACTTTACAATATTAGAATGTGGACAGATGATGAGTGTATGAGGCTGCTGAATCACGGCCTGAACCTTTGATCACCTGAGGCGAGCAATGAGTCAGCCATGGGAGCACAGGTGAAGGCAATTCACCTGTGCTGCAGGAAGGGGTGGAGCCTGGCTCCACCTCTCCTAGACCCATTTAAGAGCCGACTGCCAGTGGGGAAGGATCTCTCTCTGGAGATCCGCTCCATCAGGAGTTTACCTCGCGAGCCCAGGACAGGGTGAGTGATTTTCTCCTATTTCTCCAATATAGATTCTATTAGCCAAGCTCCTGGATATATATATATATATATATATCTATACCATCTGTATATCCACTGATTAAACAATGAGTAATTCCATTCATCTTCAGATTGATTCCTGCAGTATTTTATATGCTGAATAGATTAATTTGTAATAGCGTTATATTGTCTATGACTTGATCATAAGTCATGTTACAAGTAGGAACAAGGCTCATGGTGCTAATAGGAATAATGAAATAGTAAGAAAGCACTTGCATGATTTAAGCAATTATGGATGGTTTCAAATTCCTTGAAAAGAACAGAAAATCTTAGGAACAAAATATATAGCTAAATCCTCTTTCTGAAAGCGACAGAAAAGAGCGTATCCTTTCTAGGACATCATAAGATCAAGAATCATAGTATCTTTTGAGTTGGAAGGGACCCTTAAAGGCCATCTAATCCAACTCCCCTGCAGTGAACAGGGACACCTACAGCTAGATCAGGTGTTCAGAGCCCTGTCTGACCTGACCTTGAATGTCTTCACGTGTGGGGCATCCATCACCTCTCTGGGCAACCTCACCACCCCTACTGTAAAAAACTTCTTCCTCATATGCAATCTAAATCATCCCTTTTTAAGTTTGAAACCATTTCCCCTTGTCCTGCTATAAAGAGTCTGTCTCTTTCTCTCTTATACCCCCTTCAGATACTGAAAGGCATCTCTCAGGTCTCCCCTGGAGCCTTCTCCTCCAGGCTGAGCAGCCCTAGACAGTAGATCTCTTCAGATTGCTTCAGCAAATATCTCCAATCCATTTTGCACCCACTTGTAAATAGAAAAACATAGTCCTCAAAAGAATATGAGACTGCAAAAGGTTGATCTGCCTTTCAGCCTCTCTCAGCATGTACCACTTGCTCCCAGTATTGAGACTGAACACAGTGTCTGTGACTCCGGTGCCAGTCATGGTGTTGCTTTTGGCACAGTTTTTTTACAGAACCAGAACTATTTCTAATACTAAGTAATTTAGCAGTGCTTACTGAGGCTGAACAATTTCCCCTTAGCGTCTTATTAATGATAAACATTAATAACATTGTTAGCTGACTTGGAAATATGAAGAAAGTTACTCCCACTATTTATGCACACTTGAGGATCCATCCTTTACTTGCTTCCTTCTCTCCCATTATTAAGCATCTGGCTGGTTTTATCAGTTTGTATGTAAGATTTTTGCCACACCAGATTGCAGTGTTATGCCAGTAGAGTCCAGATATGGGCATAGAGATATGGTATCTACCTAGATTTCTCTGCCTAACATTCTTTGGTCTTTACAGGGTATTTGTCATCTAGCTTCTGTGCTAGCAAAGCCATATTTGGTGCAAATGCATACAGTGCTAGGGCAATCAGAGATTAGTTTCTTTCAGTTTTTTACTTGTGAGTATTAATTAATATGGCCAAATTTGTTTCTGAGGGGTTCTCTTTCTCCAAGGTTTTCTGTTTGTTTGCTATGCACTTCTGATTTTAGTTTGCAGTGTATTGATTCCACACTGATGCTATTAAATGAATATCATGGCTTTCTACAGATAGGAATGTAGTTGCGTTTGTGAGGTTGTGAGCATGACAGTCAAATGTATCTAACATAAATAATTAGCAGTCCTGATGTAGTGAGTTTTAAATCACACTTTTAGCCTACTGAGAGGGAAGTGGCAGCTCTCAGGAATCTCTTTTCAAACTGAAAAAGTTGCTTATGCTCAATTTCACATTTGGTTTTCAACAGAACAAGAAATACTTTGCTAAAACACTCATTAAAACCATGTTTTATATATTATGAGATTCAAGTGGATTGTACCAGTTCTTATGGAAAGCTCCAGGTTTCCTGCAAGATTTAGAAAGCCATTAACTTCTAGTGTTTTGCAGAACCATGCTTCTCAGAAAGACTACGTGCTTGTCTTGCTAGTTACTCCATCAGGAATATAGTAATTGCACATTTGCAGCAACTCAATTGCAATAATATATCAATACCAATACTGGTTAGGGAGCTGTAAGCAGTGCCGTACATACAGCAGTACTCTCTGGTTAGGCATTTATGATTATGAGCAGTATATAAGCTGTGACTTTGCAAAAAACTTAATGCAAAGCTTGCCTGACTCTGAATGTTTTTTGCATAAAATGTAATAGATTGTTCCAGCTGAAATAAGTCAGACAGTGACAGGGCAGCAGACTAGCTGTCACTTCAAGTGTGGTAAATGCTACTGAATCCTATTTGCTGTTCAGAAATGTATACAATGGGAAAAAGGTAACATAAGCTAATCACTGATAGATGAGTTAATTCCCTTAAGGAAAAAATATTGAAGTACTTTCTGAACAAGGAAAGATGAGCCTGAGTCTATTTTCTTGAGTTCTATCTGTCATTCTCCAGAAGAGAAAGTAAGACATGGAACTGGGCATCTTCTATGAAGCAACACCGCAGAGCAAAGGGCACAAACTTAATTCATCAGACAAATTATGTTTATAACATAATAACAAAAGTTATTAAGAATGTGGTGAGAAGCACATGCACTGTGTTAGCCTTGGGCTATCCAAATGACAAAAGTAGGAGAGGGGGACCTACAGAAAATGGTTTAGGGATACTGAATCATTACTTGGGTCACTTTCTAATCTATTCTCTTCACAGCACAGAAATTCTGAGGGAGCTCGGTTCTTAATGTCCAACATCACTTGGGTTGAATTGAGGCCAAAGAGCAATATGCACTCACAAGCCTGCAGCTTCACATTGCAACAGGTTAAACTCATGGCTCATGGAGCTGAATAAAGCATGCTACGTGGGGCAGCTTGATTCCTATATGCAGTGCGTGGAGAAAGCTTGTTGGCTCATGCCAGGTCCACAGCAACCAGCATGCCTACCTGTCATCTATGTAAATTTATTAGAAAACGTCATATAGCCGTCGTTTTGAAATACATCCATTATGTGCAGTGGGAACTTTTTTAATCAGGCTGTGCAAGCGTAGTCCACGGCAGAATTTCACTGATAGCAATTGCTTAAACACTGTCTAAATCCAAGGCAGGTCTATTTTTTATTTTTAAAACACCCATTTGTGAAGAGTGGTCCCCCATTATTTGAATGCCCTCATGGTTGGAAGACTTGAAGAAGGTCAGATCCTTTCTCTAACTGCCTGGATTTCTAATCCGGGCTGGATGAGTCTTTGGCTAGGGATGTAGACTTAATGTAATTAATTGCGTGAAAAGGAGCTAAGATTAATTTGGTGAGATAATCACTGAAAATTAAAGTCTACTCACTGGGTTCATCTTGGATACTGTTTTTACTTCAGTCATTACTGCTGATTATTGTTTTAATTTTTATTTTTTCTTTATGAAACAATCTCTCAGTGACATATTTTCGCTGTTAAGTGCTTTTAAGTTTTTAGGAGCTATGGGTGGAGATTATCTGGTTTTGGTTTTAGTCTGGCATTGAATGTTATGGGCACAAATCACATCAGAATTTTATCATAGGCAGTTGAATCTTCTCAAATCCCAGACTGTGTACATACTTATCCATCCTTTCAGGAATTACATTTATGTTAATATTTAGCAATTAAGAAATTGTGCACTTCAAATACATTTTCAGAAGAAAATGACAGTTGTCTCTTGGAATGTCTATGTTGTAGATTGGTTTGCTTTCTTTCCAAAATTCCAAGAATACTGGGTTATCTCTGATGTATATTAACTAGCATTTATTCAAGTTAGTTCCCAAAGTGTTCCATTTCCACCTTTTTTACGTTTTCTGTGAGATACGGGTGAGTGACACAGAGTTAAATCCACTCCTAAAGAAATTCTTTTTATAGCTGGTTTTGTTAATCCTAATATTTTCTATAATAACAGCAAGAAATAAAAGGTTGAGTATATGTTTTAATCATTGGACTCACAGTTGATTTTTCTTATCTTCTAATTCTGTTTTTTCCAGATGAAATAATTGTGCAGAAGCCAGAGCTCACTAGTCCATCAATCTGTCATGCTCCTGGTGGGGAATACTTTGTAGAAGGAGAAACATGGAACATTGATTCTTGCACACAGTGTACATGCCACAGTGGACGAGTCCTGTGTGAGACAGAAGTCTGTCCTCCTCTTCTTTGCCAAAACCCCACTCGCACACAGGACTCCTGCTGTCCTCAGTGCCCAGGTATATATTGACAGCTAGTTTTCATCAGTCTTTTCTTGATTTTAGAATTTATGTTATGAATACTAGTTGTTTCAGTGTGTGCACAGTTGTTTGTTGCTTTGCCTTTTTCCTTTAGCATTTTAGAGTTTAAGCCTGCAGTCCTCCAATTTCAATTGCAAAATTTGACTGTGTGCAACAGTTATCTGCTGGTGGAAGTTTGGATACCTTCTCTGAGGGAAATCTAATAATGTAAGGGTTGGATATTTGGGATTTGTACAGAAAAGAAAATTTGCTGTTTTTATCCTCACTTGATATGATTTGAGAGTGACTTGAAGGCAGCTGACTAATATCTGACCGTTCCAGCCCAGCAGTAGACTGCCTCAGAGTGTCAAGAAGGTAACAGGATTTGCTTTACTTAAACAAACTAGGTTTTGCCATTTCTTACACAGGATGTTTGTTGGTTTGGGAGTTATTTTTCCTGGCAAGGCTTTTTTCAGCGAAAATGTTAGCCTGTTCTCCCAACAGCCATTTTTCTAATTATTAACCATGAACATTTTTTTTTGTTTATCTTCAAAATAAACATAAATAAATGTTTGGAGAAGTTCATCCTTCTTCACTGGCTATGTGAGAAGCTTAGTCTCCTATTTTGCATAGTTAGATTGAGAGCCTGATCTGAGTCTCCTTATGAATCTTTTTATCTTCTTTTTCATGTGTTCTCTGTACCTGCACTCATATTTCTGGATCTATAATGTCTGTTAAGATACAGCTTCACTGCAGAAATATCTCCCCTGTGTGAGTGCCTGAGAATCAAAGCCAACACATCAGCATCAAGATGAAGTCTGATCAAGCTCCATCTGCTTCTCCGCAGTTTTATAATTACCTCCTATAAGACTGGAGAAGATGATCGCAGCATAATAGCTTTTGACTTTTCATCACAGAAAGCCTGGAACTGAATCTAGGATTCAGCTTTTAGGCTTAAAATTCAATATCTCTGATTTAAGATGAATTCCTATATGCCACTCCATTTAGAACATTCAGAGTCCCTTTCTGAGAGGCTGCTTCTGACAATGATCATTTCATGATTTCACTATCTTTTTGTTGGTTGGTTGGTTTTTCTTGAGTAAACTCGGTAAAGGTTTACATCACCTTTATTCTAGAGCATATAATGAGATCCTTATGAACTGCAGGTACTGAACTGGCAAGCATGACAAGGATGAGCCCTATGTAGAAGAAATATTAAAGAAGCTAGCTACTGTAAGTTAACTACCTTAATTTTTTATATTTACAGACGAGCCTCTTCAGCCTTCTTTGTCAAGCAATGTGAGCATGCCCAGTTACTGCAAAAATGATGAAGGAGATATTTTTCTGACAGCTGAGTCCTGGAAGCCCAATGTCTGCACCAGCTGTATCTGCATGGATGGTGTAATTAGATGCTATTCTGAGTCTTGCCCACCAGTATCCTGTGAGAGACCTGTTTTGAGAAAGGGACAGTGTTGTCCTTACTGTATTGGTGAGCAAATAAAAACAGTCCATAACTTGATACCCCTTCTTTGGGAATGAGAAAGTTTTATTTCCAAATTGAAATATGTTTTCCTGTTTTGGGGAAAAGCCATTTGTGCCTTCTGTTGAACTGAAGATTAAAATCTGCATAGGGAGCTTTGAGGATCATTATTTGTAGTTTCAAGGTACAAGTGCAGGAATATAAGGATGTAATTTTCATAAAGACTTGAGGATTTAGAGGAAGATCTGACTGATAATGTATATGTTATTTCAAGATATGCAGTACTGCAGATAAAAGATTACAACTGAAGATGATAAACAGAACCATGTGAAATTTCACAAAACGGAGAAAAAAACCTTCGTGTTTCTCACTTTTTTGCTTATTTCTTGAGAGCTGTGAAGAACATCTTGGTAGAGATTCTTCCTTCCTATTTTCATGTAATAGTTGATGAAGTGTTTAGTAGGCAATAAGTAGTTGTAACAAGACTTCTTCATTTTTTGAAATTTCAAAAATGATGCTGGATTTTAGCACCGTCTTTTATTCTACTTCTTTCTGGATCCAGATCTTGTTCATGTCTAACAAGTCAGCACAGATTTAAATTCAAAATCTTGCAGGCCTTGGATGCTTTTTTGTTTTCTGAATTCTCAAATTCATCCTGTGTTCAACATTTTTCTTTCTTGTGCATGGAAATTGTATGTGTTTTTTGCACCTTTGAGCACTTTTTCCTCCCACTCTTACTTTCCTATATCCTGTATTCTATATTGATATAGAAATCTTCTACTTGAAGTTACATCCATGGACACATGGATGCCCAATCCAAGGACCTCAGGAACTTTTAAGCTTTTCATATGCTTTCATTCGTATTTTCTCAGTAGTACTCGGTAGTCTACTTTTGCATTTGAATTTAGTGTCCAGATATGACACTAGTCTGCTGACTGCAAACCTTTTTATTGTAGATAATATTGATCTATTTATGTTGTCTCTAAATAAAATCTATAATGATGGCCAAAATATTTAATAAGGATTTGTATTTATATTTGGGAGGTAATTCTAGCTGACATATTTATATATGTAAGCTGTATGGATATTAAACCACTATTTCTCTAGAAAAAGAGGCTTTAGTGGCTTTCTTTGCAATTTGGTTCTGCTGTCTCATGTATCTGCTTAATCTGCAAATCCAGCATCATCACTACGTTTCTTCATAATAACTTCTGCCTCTAGCAGAAAAAGGTACTGAGAAGCTATGAGGAAAATGAGGTTCTGTCTGGTTTTTTGGAGGTTCTGCTGTGTAGTTTTTTGTTTGTTTGATAATCTGTAAAATGCTATAGCAGCAAATAAACATCTCTAGTTAAGCAATTCATGATCATCTTCTCAGTGAAATCGAAAGTATAATACAGGCAATCTGAAAGACTTGCGTAGGTATCAGCATTAAAATAAAGATGTATTGGATGCTTAAAAAGAAAACGAATGCTGGTTTTCAGTGTTTTCCCAAGACCTACTTTATTTATCACATCTAGGTCTCTATTACATAATGTGTCAAAATCTGTTTGAAAAAAATGTTGGTTTTGAAACTCTCAATATTTGGAAAAAGTGTTCTGGAACCTAACCTCACTTTTTTGAGAGTTACCATCATGCCAATTTCCAACTTCTATAATACTGACCATGAAAAAAAACATACTTGCTACTTTTTCGTGGGAGTTCCCACTGATGTGGTTACAAAGAATAAACATATCCCCTTATTATCTGTTTTGTCATAATAAATAGTCGAAACTCTTCTAGTTACATCACTCAAGAGTTGCTACCTTCTTCTTGGCATCCTTCCTAGTCTTGTGTTGAAGTATTCCAGACTGAGTTTGTCTGTCTTGAATCTTGGTAATTAGAACTATAGGTTGGCTTTCTTCTTAAATAGGATTTAAATAGGATTTACTAGGAAAAGAGGAGAAGGATGAGTCAGAGTTAGGAGTCTCAAACACCAAAAAAAAAAAAAAGTTTCTCTTGTTTTATCTTAGTTTTCACAGTACTTTTGATATCACTGCTTCATGTCCCAATCATCCATCTTCTAGCCTCTTGCACGAGGAAAATGAGAAGCATTAGTTTGGGCTGGTGATGTACTTCATAAAGAAGCAGAAATTGTATTTCTGAAACATCTATAAAAGATGTGGAGAGGGTCTTTTAATTATAGCTGGGATTTCTTCTTAGTTATTTTTTCACTGTTATATTTTGGGAAAAGATCAGATCTGCATGCAATTGGCCATCCCAACACTGCTCTGTTTATTTTCAACAGAAGATACAGTACCAAAGAAAGTGGTCTGCCACTTCAGTGGAAAAACATATGCAGATGAGGAGCGCTGGGACATCGACAGCTGCACGCACTGTTACTGCCTGCAGGGCCAGACTCTCTGCTCCACTGTTAGCTGCCCTCCCCTGCCCTGTGCTGAACCCATCAATGTGGAGGGAAGCTGCTGTCCCATGTGCCCAGGTAATGTAATGTAACAACTTAGGTTATTGCAGTGCTCTTTTTCAGGACTGACAGTCAGGTTTTTTATTGTTTTTTGAACGTTAGTCCATACTGAATGATGTCATGGAGACATTAAGGCTTCAGGAAAATGAATAACAGATAGGCACATTGTGCAAACATATAGGTTTTTTTTGCTTCTGCTGTCTGTTGGTATACAAAGTTATGAAAATAAACTAATGAATTAGGAAAATGAATAGTTCTGCACTTCTGCGTATTTGCCCAGTAATTAATATTTCTGTCCCTTCTAGGTCACTACTTTTCAAATACTTCATTACTAGCGTATTTTAATTTGATACGTATGTAATATGAAATTGTCTTAGCTGTGGACACAAGGGACATAAGAACTGCAACTGCTTTTTAATGCTACTCCTGACATATTTTTGCAGGTGTTTTCCTTCTTAATGAGTCAGCTAATAACTACTTCTGACAGGACAATTCAGCAGTAGTATCTCTTTCAATTCTCTTACTTTGGGAACTACAGGAGAGGAAAAAAAAAATTGTCAGTTATGTACTAGCTGAGAGGATGTAGCCCTGTCTTGGCATTTTTTATATTTAATATCACAAACCAAGCCTTAGCCATCTATTCTGAAATGGTTTTTTAAAAAGCAAAAAGTTATTTACAGGACTAGATCATTCTTTTTTCATTAGTATAATGATTATGACAACATGCATGAATCTTGTATACAGTGAAATTTTTTTTAACACAAATTAAAGATATTATGTCAAATTAAAACCATATCCCATAGTTGCAATGGAGAAAATTCTAAAACAAATGAAAAGATTTGTAGTAGAAAGCACCGCAGATAGTCAGACGTATCTACTGAATTAAGAGCAGCACCAGAAAATCAAGAAGCTTGTAATTTGTGAAAGACATTCATCTCATTTTGCAGAGATGTATGTACCTGAACCTACTAACATCCCTATTGAGAAGACAAATCATCGAGGAGATGTTGAACTAGAAGTGCCAAACTGGTCAACACCAAGTGAAAATGACATCATCCACATTCACAGAGGTAAGATCTGATATAAACGGGGCTAACTTAGATCTGTGACTATTCCCCGTGTTTTAATGTGCTTATTTTTTTCAGTTCTGGTAGCATCTGAGTAATGCTTTGAAAAAGATGGTTATCTGAGAATATTATTCTGTTATTATACTGTATTGAGCAAAGAGGATTCAGTCTGTTAAAGTATACTTAAGCAATTTGATCTCATTATCATTACATCTTCAGCTTGGAAGACGCATCTTTGTTGGTATGACAGTTCTGTACAGTTATAAATATGATGAACTGCTGAATGAGGAATGCTTCTGCAGTGTCTTTTTCATACATGAGCTAGAAAGCAGGATGCTATTATGCCATAGGCATCAATGAACTTTGATTTGGTCCATTTGACATTCTTGTACTGAAAGATACAAACAGAAGAACGTACAATATCTTCATAGAATTGCAAGGGTTGGAAGGGAGATTATCAGGTCCAACCCCCTACTAAAGCAGGTCCCCTACAGTAGGTTGCACAGGAAAGTATCCAGATGAGTCTTAACTATCTCCAGAAAAGGAGACACCACAACCTCTCTGGGCAACCTGTTCCAGCGCACCGTCACCCTAACAGTGAAGTTCTTCTTCATGTTTGAATGGAACTTCCTGTGTTACAATCTTTGTCTATTGCCCCTTATTCTATTCTACAAACCACTTAAAAGAATCTCACCCCATATTCTTGAGTCCCACACTGAATATATCATAGAAAAATGGCTGTGGAACAGAACACTTCAGGTGTAATGACACAAGACTGTTAAAATAGTCTAATGTTGTAAATCCATCTTTGGTTGTAAAACTACACTACCCAGCAGGGTAGGGGAAAACACTGTATGTCACTCTCTTTGCTAACTTTTTCTAATTGAAGGACTATTAAAATTTGTATATATTGTTTTTCTGTATCCAAGTATCGTATCGTGTGCTAGTACGTGGTGGCTAGGAGAAAGTATATCTGAAATATAACTACTTTACAGAACAATAGAGTTACACTGTTTATAATTTCAACATTTTCACGTTTCAGAGGGGTTGGTAGTTGACTTGTGTCTATCCTGGCTGAGAAACTGTAAATGTGCACTGAAAACTGTGTGGGAATACTGTCACTGAAAATGACTGTGCTTTGAAATTACATGAAAAACTGAGTCTGTTAGACTGCCAGTGAGCTGTTTTCAGAGGCTGAGTGGTGCAAGTATTGTAATAATTTCTCAACAGGCAAGGACAGGACTGAACAGCTCTATCAGCTTAAAAAAATTAAAAATTATTAAAAAAAAAAAAAAAAACTTTTCATTGTAAGACTACCAGGTTTTCTGCTGCACAGAAATACAGCATAATTTTTCCATGAGTGGGAATTTGGTTGTGATCAGATAAGATGAAGTGAATACAACTGAGCTGTCACAGTTGCTTATTATTGCTCCTTTATATTCTATCCAATTTCCTCTTTTTGATGGCCTTTTCCTGGCTTATATAGTCACTATACAAACTACTAGCTTTCAGTTATTCTAATTTATATAAAAAAAGGGACATTTCAGGAGAAAAAGTCCAAATTCATGAAAATGACAAGGTTTGTGACTGAGGCTTTTATATTATTTATGGATAAGGGCCCATTTATCATTACTGATGTCAAATGCCCACATTTGTCTTGCAGACATGAATCATCTCCAGGGAGAGTACAGAAGTGGAAGTGGACCACATCCCAGTGAAGATGCATCAGTTAGCTCTGTTGCCTTGGTGACAATTCCAATCACGATAGCGCTGTTAGTAATCGTCTTTCTGCTCATCAATCAGAAAAAGCAGTGGATTCCAGTGTCCTGCTACAAAGCTCCAACAAAGGTGCCATATTCGTGTTTCCAGCTTCTCACCTTTCTGAAAAATGAAATTGACTAGAATATTCTGTGAGATGCAATTGAATTCACATCATATGAACTCAGTTATTTTTCATTTAAGCTTGAATCCTTTTTATACCTTTGAAGCTGGTGGTGTTTATTTAATCTCCTGAATAATTATTTTCATTATTGAATGAATGCCAGTAATGTCTTGCTTGATGCAGTGATGAGTGGAGACTGGATAGAAATCAAGTTCAGCAAAAAAAATCCAAAAAAGTTCCCAACTTTATGTGTGTGTACATAATTGTATGCAGTTCTCATCTGCAGTCATCACTTGGGAGAAAGCTTTCGCTTTCTAAATTTCCATCCACTTTCAAAGTATTGTCCAACATCAGATTCTGTGAGTACCAGTAATGTTCATCACACTTTCTAATAACTGCATTATATTGGACAGTTTTAACATAAAATCACTGATGGGTTGCAAAAAGTTTAATGAATTTGAAACCAATAAAAATTTTTATTACAGGTTTTATTTATACTAGAAATATCATAGACTAAACACTGTAGTTCAGCCTATCCAGTGATAACACACTTGCAAGAAATTCACTTTTAATAGTCGAGTGTACTATTTCAGAGGATATTTTTCATTTTTTCCAGAGTTGTTACTGATATTATAAACCATTACTATATATCTTTTCATCTCTTTTGTTTTCCTGATGCTAATGAATAAAATAATGTAGTGTTTTGAGCAAAAATATTCCCACAATCCTAGTTGTTCTTAGGAGTGTTGGGATTGGAACTACTTTTCCGAGGAGTAAATGCTCCATTATACCCTTTAAGCTGCATGTCATCAGATTTTCTTTCTGCTTTCTCTATGATGGCTGCAGGAGAAAGGTTTTGCAGCTTGTAGTTATTTAAATATGCTGAGAAAACAGAAAAAAATGTATACATCTGATGTTAATCTAAAAATCGACAGATCGGTACTAAGCTATATAATAGTATACAGGATGAGATAATTGTATTGAAGAGCTTTAGAAGAAGGGGTACTTAAAGGACAATGATACATCAGATCCAGTAGAAGATGAGTACATTGTTGAAGAAAACATATACTGCTTGTTTCTCTGTCAGGAATGACAGGTTTTCCCACAATTCTCTAGGAGATTTTGCACTTCTGCTATACATTCTCAAATTTAGTCTAGGAAATAAATGGGAGATCTTGTCTACTGCTGTTCCCGCTTCTTCTTGTCACATAAAATAACACTTTAATATTGTAAAATGTGGCCTTATTTTTGTGTTTTTATTCCTTGTTTTGTTGTAAACTCTTCTTACCTGTGAGTCAAGTGGTTTCCATAGAATTGCTCCTTATGGTAACAGAATCTCACGTTTAGCGGAGGAGACAATCAACTTCAATTGCTTGAATAAAAATAAAATAAATCTCTCCCGTTATCCTAGTGGTATTGTCACCAAGAACAAAATGTTCTCAAAAATGCTCAGCTGTAAAGAGGCTATTAAAGCCTTGGAAACAACCTCCTGCACCTCTGAGGCAACAAGTTTAAGCCCTTGTGTAGTGGAAGACTAATAGGTAACAGTTTAACTGGGAAAATAGAATACCAGAACTTTACTGAGAAGATGAAAATAGTGATTTGTAAGAGGCTGTTGTTTGTCATTGTGCTTGGCTTAAACCTTTACCAAGCTTAGCAAGAGTCTAAACTGTTTCAGTGCCAGTTTGATTTCCCTTTGTGTTTATGGGTTTGTACCACAAACACCTGCTAACAGTGGGTCGAATACAGAAAAAAAATAACTGATTCGGTGTTCTCTTTCTATCTTAACAGCCATCTTGCCTAAACAATCAGCTGGTATATGTGGACTGCAAGAAAGGTACCATGGTCCAGGTGGACAGTTCTCAGAGGATGTTAAGAATTGCAGACCCGGATTCAAGATACAGCGGATTTTACAGCATGCAGAAACAGAACAACCTACAGGCAGATAATTTCTATCAAACAGTTTGAAGAATTGCACCCTTACCAAGGATTTAAGAACGAGAGAGAGAGAGAGAGAAAGAGACTAAGTCTGCTATTAAAATAAAGCTAGAATCGTGCACTTGCTTAGTGGATTGTATTGGATTTGTGACTACATGTACAGCTCTAAGACCTTACTGGGATGAGCTCTGACTCCTGCAATGTGCCAGAAAAAGCATTCCCACTTTTCCTTGAGATAACTGACCAAGTGTTTTCTTAGAACCAAAGTTTTAAAACTTGTTAAGGTGTATTTGCTTGTAACATAGCTGTAGAGGTTTTTTCGGGAGGGGGAATCAGGGGCTAGGGGTAGGCAATGAGGTAAAAGGAAGTTTCAGAGAAGAAAAGCTGATCATGCTTGGCTGGAGAAGAAAATGAATAAATACCACCAAGCAGCAGGACAGCGGCTTTTTTTGTTGTTCTGAAATTGCATCTGTTGCAGCAAATCCTAACCCCAAGTGAAAAAAAATAAAAAATAAAAAGGTCTGATGTTTTCTTTCCAGCTGTTGCTACAATAATATACTCATAGAACAGAATTTGTCACATCACAGGTGTGGTGTAGCTGCAAATATTTTTCTATATGTTGAGAAGCTGCAGTAGTTAATGAAATAGCAAGGAAAAGGTTATAGCAGAAAATAAAGGGTGGGTTTATTAAGGATGTACAAAATTACACCTTGTGCTGCTTTTTGTTTTTTGTTTTATTTTTGTTTTCTTCAAAGCTGATTGGCTAGATTAGCCAGACTTTGGCAGAGTTCGCAAATGACTGAGGCCTAAGTAATTCCTGAAATGAGCACTGGATCTTTTGACAGCAGTATTGAAGGAAGGAAGGAAAAGTCAAGAACACCATGCAGTTCCAGGGGCTTTTGTTTGTTTGTTTGTCTGTTGTGGTTTCATTTTGTTATTTGATATCAATCTCTGGTTGTTCATACAGGAGAAGGAAAAATATTTTTTTGTTGGACAAAGCTCTTGCTTAAAAGAGAGTAAAAAAAGAGACTGTTTTAAGGTTGTTGTTTTTGTTTTGTTTTGTTTTTTCCTGTTGATGTTCTTATTTACTGGTATGCAGATTTAGAAACTACTTCCATGCTAGGAAGCTGCTTAATTTTAATTGTATATTACTCAAGCACCTTTTTTGAAGCTCAGAAAAAAAGGAGATCATGCTTCTTTAAACTTTAGCATTATAGGAATATTTATGTAAATATAATTATGCTAAAAACAACAAAAAGTATTTGTATGTTTGTGTATATATATGTATATACAAATGCATGTAGGTATACGTATGTATGTATACATGCATGTGTATGTACACTATACGTATATATACTGTATATATAAAACACTATGTATACAGTATATATTTTTTCTATTTTTTTTTCTTGTTGAATGTATTTTTATCTGAGAGAGATTTTACCCAGAGCAAAAACAGATAAACAGGCATTCCATATCAGTGCTTAATCACTTGTGAGTTTAGAAAAGACAAGAAAAAGAGCATCTCATTCTACCTACAGTTTGATTTGATTTGAAAGTGTTTGTGTGCGTGTGTGTGTGTGTGCACTCTTGTGTTTGCGTGTGTACAGTACGTGCACGATTATAGCAGTAAGCGTTGCTCTTGCTACTTGCTACATTTCAGGGTGTTTCTTATTTTTCTTTTCCTGCTTAGCCTTAAAAAGGCTTTTTAATGAATGCATTGGCTAGAGACACTGATGACAATATACATGCAGCACTAATCAGCTCCATAGAATAACACCATCAGCTCCTGGATTTTCTATTGTTTTTTTTTCTTTCTTTTATTTCTTTTTTTTTTTTTTTTTCAAACAATTGTTTGAAACAACTACTGGAATATTGTCCACATTAAGCTGGAAGTTTGTTGTAGCTTGCCTCATTTATAACTCTGGCTGTATAATACAATGTTAACTTTCCAAACAGGTCTTGGCACTTTTATACTAATTACCCATTTGTGCATTGCCTTTTTTCTTTTACAAATGCTTGTCATAAGAGACACAGATACCCAGTATGCTTAATGTGAAAAGAAAATGTATTTTTTGTAAAGGAACTCTCAAGTATTGTTGTAAATACTTGGTCAGAGGTTGCTGAACTTTAAAAACTGAAAAGAAAAAAAAAACCTAATTTATTATTATAATGACCTAATTTATTAATCTGAAGATTAACAATTTTTTTGTTTGTTTTAGAATATCAAAAAGGTGTTCTAGCTGTTTGCATCAAAGCAAAAAATAGGTGTATCATCAAGGGTCAACATTTTTTCTGCTTATGTAACTTCCATTTCCAACCACCAATAAGAAAAAATGTGGTCTCCCCAGTGTTTTGTACTCAATCTGATATTGAAACAGAGACGTTTCTGTCCACTTACTACAAAGATTTTGTCAAGACAAGACATCCATTCCTTGCATAAGAGTAAGCAGTCTTTATCCAGAAATTGTAAATGCTTGCTTTTGTTTTACAATCAAGGCCATATTCTGAAAATATTAGCAGGATATAGGACATGGTGTAAAATGTTTTTTATTATTATTATTTTATTATTATTATTTTAAAGATATGATTTATCCTATGTGCTGTATCCATTACACTCTTTTACTTTGGTTCCTGTTGTGCTCTTGTAAGAGAAATGCAGATATAATTTTCTGAAAAATAGATGCATATGTGGCACTCGGAGTGCACTGCGGTTCAGCAGATTGCTTGTTTACTTTTTTAACTGTAAGGCGGTTTCTTGTAATTTGGCTCTTGGCAGCACAATAAAAAAAAAAAATTTTAAACCTACTGATGTCTGTGTTCTTAAATCCTCATATTTACTACTTCCTCATGCTAGTCCTTGAGACATTCATTTATATCTTTATGTTATGGTGAGTCATTTGTTGTCTTCAATCAGAACAGTTCAGAAAGCACTGCGGGTGAAGAACTGTTTGCAGTTACAGAAAGCTCTGGGTTCTACACTAAAGAATTTTCACACTGAAGGGACTTGTGCCATTCCAAACAGTTTCAGCATTCACTGAAGTGCAATCAGAAATAAAGTTCTGTCTGATTTTGACTCCATCTAGTCCAGCCATACCTCCCACAGTCAATCACACAGGACTGTGACACAAGGTCCCGTAGAAGGGCTGTGGGATCACAGCTTTAAGGGCTTCATAGAATCATAGAATTGTTTGAGTTGGAAGGGACCCTTAAAGGCCATCTGGTCCAGCTCCCCTGCAGTGAACAAGGACACATAGAACTACATCAGGGTGCTCAGAGCCCCATCCAGCCTGACCTTGAATGTCTCCAGGGACGTGGCATTCACCTCTCTGTGCCAGTGCCTCACCACCCTAAAAATCACAGAATTACAGAATCATAGAATGGCTTGGGTTGGAAGGAACCACAAGGATCATCAAACTCCAACCACCTGCCACAGGCAGGGCTGCCAACCTCAATATCTAATATGAGATCGGGCTGCCCAGGGCCCCATCCAACCTGGTCTTTACCCTTACTGTAAAAAAACTTATTACTTATGTTCAGCCTAACACTGCCCTCTTTCAGTTTGAAACCACTTCTCCTTGTCCTGTCACAAAAGACTAACAAAGAGGCTGTCCCCTTACTTCTTATAATTCCCCTTCAAATACTGAAAGGCCACTCTCAGGTCTCCCCAGAGCATTCTCTTCTCCAGGCCGAATAGCTCCAGCTCTCTCAATCTGTCCTTATAAGGGGAGGTGTTCCATCCCTTGCATCATTCATTTACATATTTGCCTGACCTAGCATTTTTGCTCCTTCCTGTGTCTATGGAAGGCTGTTTTCTCAAGCAGTATCTTCAAATGCTGCCTGTGAAGAACTTGTTTTTTCATCTACATAGAAGAGGAAATAACACTACGCTAATGTAAAAAGTGATGGTGCATCCACGTTTGAACACTTGAAGCAGTCCTGGCCTCCGCTGCAGTACTATCAGTATCAGAAAAGATTACATTTGGAATGCCTATGTAGGACAGAGATGCTTTGTTCCTTTCTAAACACCAACTGGGAAAAATTAAAAGAAACTTAAACAAGGCTGAAAACAAATGAGAGAAGCTAAGCAGAGAAACCTAGAAACACAGAGTGATTGAGATTGGAAAGAATATCAAGTCCAACTATCCACCAAACCTACTGAGCCCCAACACTAAACCTTAGTGCTATATCCACACATCTCCTTAAATACTGCCCATTCCTATGCTTGATACACTTGACCACCCTCACCATGAATAAATTCTTCCTGATATTCAACATAACCCTCCTCTGGCGCAACTTGAGGCCGTTGCCTCGTGTCCCATCATTTGCTAGGTGAGAAGAGGCCAACACCCTCCTCACTGCAAGCTCCTTTTAGGCAGCTGGAGGGATCCAGGTCTCCCCTCAGCCTTCTTTCTCTGAACAGCCGCAGTTTCCCCAGCTGCTCCTAAGTGCTGTTTTCCAGTTCCTTCACCAGCTTCACTGCTCTTCTCTGGACACATTCCACCCACTAGATATCCCATACTGAGGGGCTCAAAACTGAACGTGGCACACTCTGGAATATCACTTGGACAGCTCAGACATCGGGTTTGAACTTTGGGTGGTGCTGAGTGGAGCCGGGGGTCGGATGATCCTCGGTTGGACTCGATGATCCTTCTTGCTCGGGTTATCTGCGACTACTGCAGCCTCAGGCCTGCGGCTGTCACTTCGATTCAACGGCGCTGACAGAACTCCTTTAAAGCGCCTCTGCTTCCACCGCATCTAAGCGACGACGCGGGCACCTCAGAGAGCCGCCACTCCAGGACAGGCGGCGAGGTGCCGTGCGCGCCTCGAACCGAGCAGGGCTGAACAGTCCCCGCCCAGAGCAGCCGGGAATCCCACCGGGCGGCCGCGGGCGGCTCTGGCTGTCCCAGCAGCGCCCCGTAGCTCTGCCGCCCGCAGTTTCCGTCTCGGCCGTGCCGGAACGAAGGCACGAAGGCACCGCCCACCGCGGCCGACGCCCCCGAGCTCCGCCCGCCCGTCACGCGCCCCGCCTCCTTCCCGAACCCCGCGGAGCCGCCGGGAGCGCGCAGCGCCCGGAGCCGTGACCGGGGGCGCGCAGCCCGGCGTCTCCAGCTGCGGCGATGGCGGCGGCGGCTTCGCAGCGAGACCCGGGGGACTGGCAGGACTTTTCGGGCTTCCAGCCCTCGGCGGGGAGCGCTCCCGAAACCGCCCGAGGCGACAAATGCGGTTGGGATCTGGGAGCGAAGTTGTCCCTCTGCTTCGAGCCCCCCCCTGCCCGCGCTGCCGGTTGCGGCGAGAGCCGCGTTCCGCTGCGGCCCCTCACGGAGCAGAGCGCGCTGCAGGACGACGAGTGAGTGCAGGCCCGGGGAAAGGGGGAGCGGGGCGGCGGCGTTCCGGCCGGATGGGGAGGCCCGGTCCGGCCGAGGGGGAACGATGCCCGTCTGTGCTGCACCGCTGGGCCTCCGGGCACGGGCCTAACGCTGCACCCCGCTTTCGCCGGGTCCCCGGTTGATCTGGCTTCTGGCCGAACGTACGTTTGGAATGACGCGTGGAAAGTATGGGAACGGCATCTCCGAGTTTTGCAGCCGTGGTCGTTGCTTTCTCCCGTCGGCAACGGAGCGCTTCAGGCCTGTGCTGCCTTCCTGTTTTTAACTTCATTTTTAAAAATTACTACACCTTATGGTAAATTTCACTCTCAGATTACTTCATGAGGAACACTGCGGTATTTCTTTTACTTTGAGGTTAGTCGGTTGGAATGCCCTATCCCAAGAGAAGGGCCAAAAAAAGCCCCTCAGCAGATGCCTGGCTATCTGGTACCATCAGGGAGGTCATCACTGAGCTGTGAGTCAGAGGCATTGCTCAGTGCTGAGCCCTATGAGCCTGGCTATGCAACCGCTCCAGACACGCACCCACATTGCAGTGCTTCCAGGCAGTCCAAGATCTGAACTGCTGTACCAGAGTAGGACTGCGTGTGCGAGCTGCTTGTATGTAGAAATGATTAAGATGAGCTGTAAAGAAGAATGGTGAGCTGCGGTCAGCAAGAGTACTGTTGGATAAAGCAAAATTCTTTGTAACTTTGTTTTTCTGTGATAAATGGGAAAAAAGCGTTATGAAAGGTAACGCAAGCTGTAAAAATAGAGGTTTGGCTTAGATGTTGCTGTCAGCCTCCGCTACTTCTTGACTTTAATCTGCAGGAGGCAAGGAAGACAGGAACAACTGTGGGAAAAGAATTTCTAGCTGATCTCAAGTTTCAATAGGGAAAGCCTTGCCCACTCCCCAGGAAGATTTTGAGTGGAGTTATATTATTAGAAATAAGGCTGTCACTTTTTTTTTTTTTTTTTTTTTTTACCTTGCTTTACTTTAATGTTCTGCCTAAATTTTGGATTTAAACTGAGAAATAATTGATGTTTATTAAAAAAAAACTTGGCTTCTTGAATCTGGAGCATAATAAAAATATTGTCAGTAAATTGCAGGTGAATATTTAGGGAGGAAAATTGATACTCATAGGCAGAAAGATATTTCTATTACAGGTATGCTTACTCTGTTATGCTGTACGTTTTAATTCCTCTTTTCCTTTCTCCAGGATTTGGAATGCTTTGACCGATAATTATGGTAACGTAATGCCAGTTGACTGGAAATCTTCCCACACCAGAGCTTTGCACTTGCCAACTCTGAACCTTTCAGAAAAAGGGGTAAGTTCTAATCTGCAGAAATACCCTTTTTGAATCTCTTACACTCAGCAGGGAAATAAAGCAATTTGCATTTGTATAAAGGACTGTTGCTACTAAATAGATTAAAATATTTTGCTTGATATTAGACATGAGAAAAACAATTGTTGATGTATGTTTGCTTCTTCTTGGATTGGAGTGACATGGGGTTAAATGGAGGCCTTTGGAGGCCAGTGCTACTTAGACCACAGCATGGTAGACAGTTGTACAATGAAAAAGTTTTTATCTGAAGCACTTTCTCCTTTTCATTTCATTTTGAAGAATGTTCTGGGTAAGGGAGGAAAACTTAGTTCTGTTTTTGTTTTCTTATTTAACAAATGAATAGTTTCCTAGAGAAGGAAGAGCTTCAGTGAGGTTTATGAAAGAGGTTGTCCTCTGAGCTTCTTACACGTGGATTAAAACACTTGAGGAAGAAAGCTAGGAAGAATTCTCATCTCTCAGGTCTTCTGAGGGAACAAGTTGTTTAAGCATGGTGAAGTTGGATTATGTTGTAAAAATATCTCAGTGTGTAACCTGAGAATAGGTTAATGCTTTGATTTTTGCCATCCATTAAGGAATCCATAGCTACTTTTTATGCTGACAAGAGCAGTGATTGTTCTAGTGAAAAGGATAGCAGAAAAAAAAAAATGACCATCTTCCCCCGCAGAGTCTCTGTCATTCTCTGTTGGAGTCTGATGATTATCTCTTGATTTTTGACTTACATGTATTCTAATTTTTATTTATAGCATGCTCAGACTTTCTAAGCGATTTTAAAGTAATTAAATCCATACATTTAAAGTTAAAAACAGTTGCAGCCCCCTGTGCTGTGTTCGTGTTTATGTGACTGAAACAGTGGACTGGAAGGTTGATTTTGTAATAAGTAACCAGTTACCATATACAAATATTTAATGGAATTTTTGTAAGGAAATTATGAAGGAACTACATAAATATGAAGCTGTGTTGCTGGATTATAAAGAATCTTAGGTATGCTGGAAGTAGAAAAGAAATTAGTTTATGAAATAGACATATCTCAAGTTTTTTCAGCTTCCACTCCACCTGGCATGCCTTTGGATGTCTGAAGCCCATCTGTTTGGAGGCATTCAGCACCATTTCTTTTCCTACTTCTCTGGATATGTGACAGCACATATGGACCAGCTAATAGCTTGTTTTAACTTTCTTACAATAATGCTAACAGCTAAGCAATGCTTCCTTGATGTGTTTGAAGCTAGTAATATGCCATTGGATTTGAGCTTAAGGTATTTCTCTTCCTCTTCTAGGAGGTGAAAACGTAAGGTAAATGAGGTTGGTTCATCAAATCTTTGTTGCTTCGACATCACAGATCTCTGAATACTTTTACACAGCTCTGGCAGCAAAAGGGGAAGCTGGGAGGAAGTGTTGTGCAGTGGTGCAAGGAACAGAGTTGCGTAACTGCTTTTATTATATTATTGTTAGATTTCTTCCAGACGTGTCGCTGCCAGAATTGATCTGTTCGGCAGGTACAAAAGCTGAAGCTGCCAGTGCAAGGAGTGGGAGTGTGGGGCCTGAAATGGGCACGCAGTGTGGCTGGGTGCACTGCCAGGTGGGCCTGTTGGTGTCAGCTGTGCTTTGGGCTGTTTTAATTGGTTTTTTAGCTTAACCATCAGAATATATTCTGTGAGTCTCTTAAAATGTTGTTTCTGGGGATGTGAGGAAAGAGGAGCTGACCTCCTTCTGGATGTGCTGTTACCCTTGCTTACCATCTCATAGATGTTGACCGTTTCAGGACTGCAGACGTGAACGAATGTCGTAACTGAGATGTGTCTGTGTGGTGGGTGAGCAGATGTTCCAAGTGGAGGCCTGTGACTGCGTGGTTAGTCCAGATTCTGGAAAAAAGAGGACACCCGCCTTCTTTCTGATGCATGAAGAAATACAAATTGTGTGTTTTCAAATGATTTTAGCTTTTCTAGGTTGTTTTGGCTGGAATGTGATAACAGACAAAATGCAGAAAAAGAATGTTATTTATACATATTAAAATATTTGTAAATAAGCTATAATATGTCAGAGTATGAAAGTGAAATATATGTGACGAATGAAGAAGGAGACTTAAGGAAACATTCTATTTTTAGAACAATTTTTAATTGCTTTCATTGTGTGAAAAAAATGAAACTCTAAAAGCACATAAAATCACAGATTAATATTTATTCTACGTAGGTTTCCACTCCACGCTGAATAACGTCAGTCTTCTTTTAAGGCAACTGCCTGCTTTAAATATCTCCGTTGGGCGGCAGCTTTCCCTACAGATATCTACGTGACGTTGTATATGTGGTCTTTAAATGCTGAGTTCTTCATCTTTCAAGAGAGACGCCTCTCTTACTATTTCAGTGGTAAAGATGCTTCAGTTTCTGGGTGCTTGACAGCGAAAAGCATTGATACCAGTATTATGGGCAAGGAAAATGTTTTGTTTGTGAAACTCTACATTAGTTCCCCTTTTGTTTCCTTTATAATTTCTGTCTATGTATTTTTATTTGTGTGTGTGTGTTCAATTTTCATGCTTTCTAGGTAAATGATAACTTGAACCTTGATCTGTCAGATGATGAAGAGCTGAGAGAACAGCTGGACATGCATTCCATCATTGTTTCCTGCATTAATGATGAACCATTGTTCACAGCAGAACAGGTACATTTTTCAGCACAGTGGTGATATTGTAGTATTTTCTTTTCACCTGTGATTATATTCTTCTTCCTTGCTGTTTACAGGAGCTAGCTTTCTGGATTGGTTTTGGTTTTGGGTTTTTTTTTTTTTTTTTTTGGGGGGGGGGGAGAGGGGGGTTTGTTTGTTTGTTTTTTGTTTTATTTTGGTTTTTGTTTTTTTGAGTCATAGTAATGTGTGAGATAATATTCATATCCTTCAGATTTGAAAAGTTACTCCAGTGCTTCAGGTGAGGTCGGTAAGATAGTCAGGGTCTTTGAAATCTTTATACCCTTCCTGTCATGAATAAATCAGAAAAACTACTAAATTAAATACATGGGCTAAGAAGCCAAAACATTTTCTATATATTAAGATTACTATAATGTTTGTAGTTTCCCAGCTTGACAGTGTGGGCATTCATATCTGCATATGGCTTTGTGACTAGTGAGAATTCTCTAAAGTTTTTGCCTATATGAGAGCAAAATAACAGTTCTGCTAATAGGCATTTAAATTACTTGGTATCTAAAGGCTGCTTTTCCAGATCCGTGGATTTATGCTCTGTTCAGAATTACTGTTTTGAGTAAAGTTAATGTCCATCCCACTTTAGTAAGCAAATGCAATATAATATATTCAGTACAGTATAATAGCAAAAAAAAAAAGTTGTTGTGATTTAGATGGCTCTGAAGAAATGATAGTACTGTTTTTATTTATTTTTTTTCTGCTAATCGTGTTGTGGGGTTCTTCCAGTCTGATCCAAGTGCTGGATTAACAGGAAGGTTTTGCTGTGTTAGCAGAGATATGGAGAAAAACACTCAGACTTAAAAGAGCTGAGAACACGGAATTCCATTCGCAGTAGATGATTTTGGGTGGTGTTTTTAAATGTCATCTTTGTTCCGTATGCACTGAGTTTTCTCTCTAAGTGGCATCCATAAAAGTACACGAGTTTTACTTAGAGAAGTGTAGTGAAATTTGAGAGTATAAAAAAACCTCACTGACTTTGTTGCTGTTTCGTTTTCCTTTGACTTGAGCCCTCCAGAAAAATATTCCAGCGTACACTTCACTTCCCTTAAGCAGAGCTTTCTGTACCTTCATGTGGAAATAGCTGTGTGGTTTCAACACACTGCTTGTATTGAGATCACCACACAGCTACCAGAGTAGCCTGAAAAGATGCACTTATTCCCAAAGAGTGAGGATGGGTAGGAAACATCAGTGTGATTTTATTCATTCTCCTGAACCCTGTCTCAGTATGAGTTTCACTTAGCAACTTCTGTACTACTTGAAAGTAAATCATAACAATAATAATAATAATTTCTAAATTGATTTGCTTCAGATTGCATCTGTGTCTCTTGCAGTGAGAGTTCTCATAAGAATTGTTTTTTTTTTTGAAGGTGATTGAAGAAATAGAAGAAATGATGCAGGAATCTCCTGATCCCGAAGATGATGAAACACCTACTCAGTCCGATCGTCTCTCCATGCTTTCCCAGGAAATTCAAACACTCAAGAGATCCAGTACAAACAACAGCTACGAGGAGAGTGAGTGCTGTTTATTTAGTGTTTTGTTCTAAAAAATAGTGACTGAAAATGACTTAGTCTTATTGAAATAGACTTGTTGAAAATAGTTTAATAGGTAAGCTTGTCATGTACTTCATTTATAGTGACTCTCTTATGAAATATTTGCATGCAGGAATATTTTGAAAATATTGGATTTCTCCCAGAAGGAGAGATTAGATTTAGAATGTAAATAGAAAGCGTATCTTTGTCAGCTTTCCTAACTTAGAATGAAAATGGAACTGTATGGAACTTATGTGTTGGAGCTCAATTTGCTGTAACAAAATCCTTTTGTAGATAATGGGATGCCTATAATTTTTATTTATTAAATTATATATTCTGAAGTGAGGTGCTTTCTTAGGCCATTATGCTGCTCTTGTTTAAGGAGATTAGCTAAAACCCTTGAAGGCCATACAGTAGAAGAAGAAAGGGGTTTTCTTTAGTACTGTTTCAGTCATTGCAACTAATCTTGATACACAGTAACACAAAAGTAAGGAAAGCATTGCTTTTTTCCTATCTGAGGACCGCAACCCTTCCCACCTTTGCCATTCCCTTTCAAAAAACCTTAAGAGGAAAAATACTTCCTCTTCTATTGCTCAAAGGAAATTATTTGTGCTTTTCTATATAAAAGGAGAAATTACGTGTATAATTTAAGCAACATATTGGTTTGCTTGTAAACATAAATCTAATTAATCAATTTTGTGATGGAAATTTGATTAGTCTGCTAGTTTGTCAAATCTGTACTTGAAAGTAATAGGAGTTTGGTGCTTTCTTTCTCATAGTCTGGGTCAGCAGTATAAATTCTACAGATGATTCAGAAAACCAGCTGACCTTTTGTGACATGCCTTACAGCTTCTGCTACATTTCAGATTTATGGAGGAGATTCCATTTTCATGGTTGGACTTGTAGCTGTCTTAACACATAAATTTCAGGAATGTGAAAGCATAGCATATCCTGCTCAGCAGGGCTTCCTGCTCTTCTGACAGTTCCATATGTCCTTAGGTTTGGAGCTAATCAAGCTTGCTTTGTATTTCATACCATATTTATTTTGCTTTGCCTCGGGAAAAGGAAAATAAATATCTTCTCTGCTGCATCTTTATGGATTAAAAATCAGCCTTGACCAAATAATTCCTTGAGTTACTTTCGTTAGATAATTTAATTTTGCTTCACCAGTTCCTCAGAATCAGCTTTCACACCTTTCACTATTTTATGGAAAGCTTCTGCTACCTTTTATTCATTTGCAAGGCTGCTTCCGAGTTTTGTCAGCAGCTCTCTGAATTTGTTGAATTTTGCAGGTCGCAGGTTTTTCCTGGAAGCTTAGTCTGTCTTGTGTAGGACAAGTCAGAGGTGTTAATCTTTAGGACTATGAGCAAGAAATCAAAGCTTGTGTCTGCTCTTTTCTTGAATGGGAAATGATTGAACTGAACAATTCAACACTACTTGAAGCTTAGAGCCTGTGCCATTCTGTACTGTGCTCTTACTGTACTGTTAGTCTTCTAGCAGAATTTAAGACCTAAGCTACTCTGAAAAATCTAAGGCTCATTGCCCTACGAGGTTTAATTGCATTTTCTTTCATGAGAGGGAGCTTTCCCAAATCAATCAATTTTCCCTGCTCTAATTTGAGAAATTCACCTACTAACTTTTGATGCTTCCGAGAGCTGTACTGTATTAGTTTGTGAATTTATGTATTTTTCAGCATTTGCCCATGAGTACTCTCCTGTCTAACAGTTTACTAGACTAATGGAACATAATCAAATAATTACAAACACATACGCAGTGTCTTTAAACGAATTGTGCTCTTCATTGCAATCAAGACTGCCTGTTTTTCAAATGCCAGTGAAAGTGATGTTCTTTGACATAGCATCTGGGACTTACTAGTTTAGGCATGCCAGACGTTATTTTGAGTTGTGACATGGAAAACAGTCCTCAGAAAGCTTTCTCAGGTTGAGCTGAAGTGAGCCTCGGGAGATCCTTTGTGGTCATAACTCACTATCTTTAGCAGTAGTACTTTTAAATGTAAATCTGAAGGGTTGGTTTAGCTTCTGAACTGTCATTTTTAAAGGATTCTGGTGTAGGTTTGACCAATTTAGATTCATGCTTTTTCAAAACCATCAGTACTGATTTTTGCTTAGAAATGAGCCTGTTGGATAGTTTTAATTCTAGGCATTTGTTTCAGGCAATACTTTTGACTACAATCCCCAGACAAAGAACCTTGGAAGTTTTTGGAGGTTTTTTTTCCCCGTAGTAAATGCTTACCATAAAAGCATGTTGTTGTTTTTATTAAGATGTGTGCATGCCTTGCTAATATCCCTAGGAGGTTGCCCTCACTCAGAGCATGCACAAAAACAGTAGTTTTTGTGTTACTGTAAGAGAAAAATCCAAGAATTCCAACAGTGCTGAAGTGTTGACTGCTTTGTAAGAAAAGATGGAGAAGTCTTCTTCTGAAGAGTGGGTGCAGGAGGAAAGTAATAGTTAACAAAGGTGTCAGTATCCCAAGTTTAGTTGTTTATTTCAGTGGTTATTTCAGCTTCCTTAACTACAGCGTGCCCCTCATATTTGTGGATTATATCAGATTTCTCATAACTAAGCAGAAAGTTTGAAATTCACTTATTACTAATCTAGTTTCCTCTATGATGAACTTGTTTCTTTATGAATATTGATTTGTTCTGTGTAGTCTTAGGATGTATTTTGTTGTTTTGAAAAAAGTCAGAGTATTGTTTTCCTGTCATTCTTCACATATTCTCATGCTTAGAATCTTGACTGATTCCTTTTCCTGTTAACTATTTACAGGAGTAAAAAGATTGTCTGTTGCTGAGTTAAATGAACTGCTAGAAGAAATTGAAACTGCTATTAAGGATTATTCTGAGGAGCTGGTACAGCAGTTGGCACTGCGGGATGAGTTGGAGTTCGAGAAGGAAGTGAAAAACAGCTTCATTTCTGTCCTCATCGAGGTACAAAATAAACAGAGAGAGCACAAAGAAACAGCAAAGAAGAAAAAGAAGCTGAAAAATGGCAGTCCTCAGAATGGGAAGCAAGAAAGAGGTCATATGCCTGGAACAGTAAGAATATATTTATAATAAGAAAATATTTATAACTGTTGTTAAATTCAAAATATTTTTCGTTCTTCTCTGTGGAAAAGTAATAGCCCTTGATTAGACCAAGATAACTGGTACATCTTTTATGCCGTTGTTCACAAACAAGACTCTTATTTGTTTTTTTCTCCTTTTCCATACATAGATATAACCTTTTGATATAACATTTTGCTCTTCTACATGTCTTATTAAGAATAAGATGTTTGCACGTTTGCCTGGAATCAGAATACCTTTCTTTCCAATAGCGCTGTGTTTTGATGTAGTGCTGTGTGTTCTATTCTCAGATTGGGCAAGCTCATCCATCTGTTTCATTTGGTTTTACAGTGTGAATTTCAGTATGTTTACCACAATTAGTCCTGTAGGAAATCCAGTATTATTGATGGAGCTGTTCAGATATTTATTAATCACGTTGACCTGGGGCTAGAAAAAGTAAATCTTACCCTGAGTCTCTGAAAACTGCATCGAAGTTGTTACCTCCAATAATAGATTGAGGTAAGGCCAATATTTAATGCAGATGTATAGGGAGGAAATAACTTGTTTTTTTCTAAGGAAAAATCTCTTTCAAACCGACTTTGAAAAATAGGAGGTAGGCAATGAGAGAAATTAGGTCGTTATCTTGTCAATGTAATTTTGTCTTATCTGTCCAGTGTAATTTGAAATGGGACACTATTAGAATTCCTAAGCTTCTCTTACAGAGTACAGAAAATGTTGATGTATTGTGGGTCTGGCTAAGCCCCAAAAAGAATGCTTCAGTTTTGCTTGAGAAATTTATTTTTCAAACATAAATGAATAAACATTTGTCATGAAACATTAATTCTTCGAAATCTATCTTAAAAACTTATGGAAATGGGACAATTGTGATACGATCCAAACATAGTAGTTGTTCATCTTGTCCAAAAGGTGGGTCCTGACAGAAAGCAGTTTTGATTTCCTGGCTGGTGTTGTACCAGTAGATCTAATTTGGTCTCTGTTTTTCCCTTTCCGCAAGTGGAAAAAAAACTGTGGACAAATTTGCTAAGCCTTGTGTTAAGATCTACAGTTTACTAAATTATAGTAGTTAACTGATACACTTGCATCTTCACGTGGAATTGTGCTAATCTTTGCTGTTTATACTAAAAGTGTTTTATGTAAATTTGAAAATCTTTACTAATCCAGATGAAAAACCATTCTTTGTATGTCTAGCTGAGTTTTAATGGAACTCGGAGAAAGTGGATGTCTGGAAAACAATATGGAATTTTTGTCTCTTTGCAACAGCAAATCAAAGAGTGGAGATGTACTCCTTTTTGGCTCTCAATCACTGATGAAGAAAAAGTGGTATTCTAACTAGAAAAAAAAAAAAAAACTGATTACTTGCTTTTGAAACTTGACTCAGGTGATTCATTACTTATTCTGATTATTTAGAAGCTTGAATAATGCTTTCAAGAACCGAAGTATTTGGTTCTGTTATAAAACGTTCTCAGGTTTGGTTGCTTCAAGATGTACATAGCAGATTACTTCCTTAGATGAGTGGAACTGATTATCTCCCACATACACTGTAGGCTTAGTACGTGTGATTCCTTTGAAAACAGCTTCCACTATCTATACAGTTTTGGGATCATTCAGTCAGAAACAAAGGTACAAGTTTCTTCCTTCCTTTTTTTTTTTTTTTTTTTTTTGCAAGGAAGTGCAAAGAGTGTGTATATAAGTAGTATATTTGGATTACTTTGTGAAGAGTGAACTTTTGTTATTAAAGTCAATTATCTATTAGCTAAAACTATGCTGAAGTCTCATTTAAATACAAAACTTTAATAGGATTTAATAGGAAATAGGATTCAATTTTCATATTCTGAGAAAATCAGTTCTTCGTAGATACATCATTTGAATTTGAACGAATACAAGTTGTAATTCTTTGCCATTGATACAGACTTTGGGTAAGTCATTTTCGCATACTTCCAACACTTATTTCACATGCACATGGTGAGAGTAATGAAAAATACCTCAAGTCATGAAGATACCAGTTACTTTAAGCAGAACATCCTGGAAGACTCGAAATGGCTTTGGTAACATCTGTGTCTTTATTTACTGACCCTTTTGTGCTTTGGAAAGCAAATGAATCCAGTATTCCAGCACATTTTTCTCCTTCCCATAAATACATACATTTAGATAACTGTGCTCAGGTGTGCACACCGTACTGCTTGCCCTCTGTCAGCAGCTTGGCAGTTTCTTCTTTTTATGTTCTTGCCAGTTGCTGAGTTTTATGTTTAATCCTAAATGTCAAAATTGTTCTAGTTGGTTTTTTAATCATCTTTTCCTGCAAGCAAAAAAGATTATAATATGTATAAGGAAAACTGTGGTTGGTTTTTGTATTAATTTTTCCTCACTTGGGTTCTGTGTAATGGAGCTTGAAATTAATATGAATGCTTTATTAACCAATTGTGCTTATTTTATCTGACAAAAAAAAAGGGGGGTAATACAGGTGATAGCTAATTGTTGCTTCAGGAGTGGAAAAGGAAGCATAAAATGTTTTGAAGAGGTTGGAAGTAAAATGACTCCCTCTGAGAAATATTTCTAATAGATGCTTGAAATCTGTAAAACTGATATCAGCAGTGTCTGTATTGTCTCCAGAAATGTATTGCTCAAACATAAACTTTAAAGAAGATTTGTACTGTGAACTAAACTTTAAGTGTTTAGTACGTTTAGAAATGAAATGGCAAACCTTAAAGTATAAGTCTCAAAAGTACAAATTTTGGATCTAAAGTGTGAAAGATCTTGTTCAATTAAATTTTACGTAGATATACTGCTCAACTGATACCGTAAGGTTTGCTTTTTATTAATGAAAACTTGGTGGATGAATGAAAGAAGTAGAAATGTGCTGAAATACTTAGAGCTTGTCTTTGTCATTTGTCTTACTTTTATCGTTGTGATAAATGCTGATCAATGCTAGCCTTCTGAACTTTTCTCTGTCCATTTTTTTTCTCTGCCATGTTTTCACTACCTTTAGCGCTTCAGCATGGAAGGGATCTCAAATGTCATACAGAATGGCTTCCGCCACACGTTTGGAAACTCGGGTGGAGAGAAACAGGTGCTGGGCTATCCTCTCTCTTTTCCTCGTTCTTTGTCTGAACCTTCGATAGGAGCTGAGATCTTGAAAATTACCATTAGTTGAATATATGTGCCAAGACAGAAAAAAAAAATAGGACAAAAATGTTGGCATCTGTAGTCTTTCTCTGCCTCAGGACTCCGATCAGCCTACCGTCTCTCCATCTTTCCTCAATGGGATGAGACAGTCAGGGCTCGATACCCTGATGCACTGAAATAATAGCTCTTGTTTCTTCCCCAGACTAAAAGTCTGACTTGACATAATGTGTGCTTTAGGTATGTTGCATGTCTGTGCAAATCAAATGTCCAACAGAAGAACATACACCAGATTTGACATTCCATTTTAGCTTTCAGCATTAAAGGACTTGAGGCATGTCTACAATGGATTTTTTTTTCCTTTCTTCCAGTGGTCAGAACTGATATATCTTAAAAACTGAGTAGCATCTGCAAAATACAGGAACTTTATTGTATGTCCTTTTGCCATTGAAAACTGCATGATGTTAAAAGCAGTGGAATATGTACAATGCAAATTACTGAGGTAACACAAAAGGGAAAGACAGGTTTGTGTCTTTTCATTGACTGTTTAACTGTTGAAACTTCTACACAGCCCAGCTTCATTGGGCATCCCTGGAGAGGTTACATACACCTAAGAAACAAGATCTTTATTTTTTATTCCAAAATAATACTTTGCTGTTTGTTTCAGAACTGTAGTATTATCATGAGGCTATATATATCATGAGTTTACCCTCTTTCTCAAGCAAGGTATGTGTCTATGTGTTAATGAAGGCATAGATTCAGCTATTTGTCACTTGCTTTGTGGATCTTGAGCACGTGGCTAGGTCTAACCCAATAGAATCAGTATTGCCTTACGTTATCTCAAATCTCTTCAGTTACAGTTACAGCTGTACTGTTTTTGTTTTTGTTGCTATCTTTACCAGAAAATACTAACTACTGCTGCTTTTAGCTGTTTCGAATATACAAACAGGCAGCTCAGACTTATTTTCTGTGTGTATGTTTATAAAAACACACTTTTTCTTCTTGATTCTAATCGTAAGTAGCTTAGTCATTTGCTTCCAATATTACTAACTGGATAACTTCCAGTGATTTTTTTTTTTTCCTGTTAATTTAATAATGCTGTTCTTTATGATGATTGTACTTTTTCCCTGATTTATCTTATACTATATTCTTGTTAGCTGGGATATATTTTGTTTCCCTTTCTTGTATCCTAAAGTTAATCATGAAAATAAGAAGCTTAAAATGAAAAAGAGGGGAGAAAGGAAGATGTGATACTACCTCTTTCTAAAGGAGTCCCGAAAGACCATTTTTCTGAGGCATTTGTTCAAAATCTGTTAACTGAAAGGACTTTTTTTCTGTAAATGCCTCCTAGGTAGCATTATAAAACTTTTCTTACCGTGTCAGTCCTATTGTGTTTTTCACTTGCTTGCTTTGCTCATTTTTCCTTTGTCATTTTACCAAATTCTGGATGTTCTTTTAAGGCACTGATTTGTTTTTCTTACTGCAGCAAGTTAGAAAGCAGAATAAGTACCATCGTATACCCCGTGATAGTTGAGTGTAATCTAATTTGCTTAGTGCTGCTCTCAGAACATTTGTTTGAGTCTTTTTTAAGGGCGAATTGTGCTTATAAACTTAAGTTCAGGTATTTTTGTGTTGCTGGGAAGAGTTATGTAACTCTCTGGGGCTGTACTAAAGAGAAAAAGAAAAAAAAATGCAGGAGCAGATAATTTTTTGAATGCCTTACAAGTTGAGGTTCATACCCATTCAATCACAGCATAAAGTTTCTGACGTGTTTGTTCAGTTCTTTCTAAACTCCTGTCAGTCATTAATTTCCATGGTATTTGCTGTCTTGACTATTTTCAGGATAGTGCTACTCTGAAAACTAGGTAGGTACTTTCCTTTTGAAAACTGTAATCCTTTTTTTTTTTGTCTTTGAGACGTGAGTAAACACAACTTAGAATTTTTCAGTGTCTTCACTGATGGTAAAATTTAAAGTGAAGTTTCCAGTGGGAACCACCAGTTCCCATCTGATAATGCAGCTGGGAAAATACAATGCCAACAACAGCATGAGAAGCATCAAAATGCTGTCAGTTCTTTCTGCAGTCTTATCTCCAGAAGGAATTGCAAGATGTTTTCATTTCACTTATTATACATATCAAACACTTTGTATGACTACAAATTACGGTGGGGATTGCTGCTTACCATATTGTCAAATGTATGTCAAAAATGTACAGGTCACAGTAGATTTATTGCTTGGGCATGTCAGTAAGCTATACTCGAATCATTTTCATAATGTGTTCTTCACAGAGTAATTCAGGGAATGAGTTTTATTAGGGCTATTATAGAGACTCACTGTTAACAGCAAAGCAGTGATGAGAAAAACAAGGTGATTTTTGGAAAGTAAGAAAACAATTACATGGTTATTGTTTTTTGTCTGTTTCGTTGTAAAGGAAAATTGGTAGGTAGGTGTTATGGGGCAAGGAAAACAGGGAACATATATTTGGTCATTAAAATGTATCTCAGTAATTTATTGTGTAGGTTGGTAAAGGGTAGAATGCCACTTGAATATTCTGAGGGCTGGAAAGAACAGCCTGAGATCTGATTTCTGAGTTAATAGATCTGCTTTTGTCTCTGAAAAATGTAGATTTAACAGCCTTGTATCTAGCTATTGATTTTCTTGGTTTTAGGAATAATGCAAATCTCTGTGATACATCTGCTGGGGAAGAAATTGAAAATTGACTCATGGATGGCTTCTTTGGAAGCACTGCCTGCTTTCCTCTTCTGTGTTAAGTGGATGTGAGGAAAGTGCTGAAATAATAGGGAGTAAAGTGCCCCATCTTTGCTCAAGGTTTTGGTGAGGTGTCAATACATCCCACACAACATTCTCTTAAATTATACAGAAGTGAGTCTGTCTGGCTTTTAAGCATAAAGACATAAGTTGCATCATCTCACTCTAATCATGGCAATGGTTATAGCTGGCTTTGGCAACACCAGCTCTTCTTCTGCAAAGTAAACTTCTTCACCAGAGTCTGAGTTACAACTGACTCTTGCTAAAGTGTTGTCAGTACTACAGAAGGAGACACAATGGCTGCTCTGCAACTGATGCCTCCTATTTTATTATGTTGGCCTGTGACATCAGAGGTGGATGTTGGTGGTATGGCAGTAGAGGCTGAGCATTCCCACCTATATTCTGTTACATGCTGTGTGACAGATGGCAGCAGGAAGGAAGTCTAACAGGATGGCATCTGATATGGAAGTGTGTATGAAGCAAAGGGGTGAAATTGAGTTCCTCTATATGGAAAAAAATGGCACCCATTGACATTAATCAATGGTCGCTGAATATTTATAGAGACCAAACAGTGGATGTGAGCACAGTGAGGTGGTTTGGTGGTGCATTTCATTAGTGGTGACAGTGATGCGAAGGCAAGCCAAGTTCTGGGCAACCATGCAGATATTTACAAGTGTGGCATACAGGTTCTTGTTCATAGCTGGTGAAAATGCATAGGTAATTGTAGTGACTTTATTGAGAAATAGTATTTTGTAGCTGAGAATTTGCTCTCAAGTAGTGTTATTGTGTTCATTTTTTTTTCTGTTGTAGTTTCCATGGAAATAAATATGAAATTATTTTTGAAGTGACCTATTCTGTCATTGTTGCGTGAAGAGCTACAATCTCTGAAGTTGAATGCAAAATGGAATGTTGCGTCACCTAATACCCTATGCATAATTACCACAAAAAGTATTTCAAGTTAATTCTTAAAAATGGAATTCAGGGAGATCTCAGGAAGCTTTCTCATTAGGAAAAATCCCAGTGATTTTTAATTTATGTAATAAGTCTTAGAACAACAGGGTTGCTTCAAGAGCTTGAAAGCTCTAGGCAGTAAAATCCTGAAAGATTTGGCTTTTTTTTTTTTTTTTTTTTGAAAAGCAGATGAGAATGAAAGATTTCAATGAAGAGTAAATAAAGCAAATATGGAGTTGTTTTGAAATGATCTACCAGCGTACTTGACTTGTAAAAGTGAACGTTCAAATTTAAGTGCAAATGATGGATTCATGTTTGATTAAGTTTCTTTGTTCCTTTTGGTTGGAAGCATTACAGGGTCAGAAGGTGAAAGCTGTCTGTTTTCATTTTCACCCAACTGTAGGGCAGTCTCATTTTCTTTGTACATCACCGTCAGAGATGGGAATGGGCAGCGCCCTTTGATCTACCAAGATCTTTGGAATGTTTCATACACTTAGGAGTTCAGCAGTCACTGGGAAAATCCCATGGCTGTTCTAAAATGTTTCTAACACAATATATGGCCACATTTTCTAAATAATTGTTAGCACATTTGTACAAACTTGAACATCTTATTTCACTTGCCTCTCACAGCCTGCATCAGATGTGTTCTGCAATCCTTTAAAGGCTGAGTAATATCAGTTTCATAAATGATTTGAGGGAAACATAAATAAGAATTGTTTATCTGGAAATATATTTACCAGATAGTGAGATGGGTGTTCTAGCTTTTGCTTCACTGTAAGTACTTAAAATACATGAAGGACTTGTTCTTGACATCTGGAAAGTGGAGAGAGTTTAGATTTTAATACTGTCATGCTTAGGCTCTTAGAAAGAATACCAGACTATCTACGACTTCCATTTTTTGTCGTCTTGTATTTTGTTAGGGTTTTGCTGCATGAGTTTTAAAGAGATGTTTACATAATTTGGAAAAAAAAAAAAGTAGTTTCTGTAATAATAGCTTTTAGGTGTGAGAAGTAGAATCTTAATCACTTGTAAAATGCGATTTTCGAAAAGCTGTTATTTCTGGCTAGCAAGTTTAATAGCTACAGTGTTCACCAAAAAAATCCAGGTAACATACATGGTGTTAAAAGATTGCAAAATAACTCTGTTTTTTATTTGACAGTATTTAACAACCGTCATTCCTTACGAGAAGAAAAATGGACCTCCATCTGTTGAAGATCTTCAAACATTAACCAAAAGTAAGTATAAAGGTGTTTCCCCAGCTCATCCTGTTCTCCGTGGATGGAAGTGGTTGCTCAAACCAATGAATCATACTTATGTGGTTGTCTATTTCTGTCTCACTCTATAATTTATGTAATGTGTTTTTGACCTCCTCTTCTGAGGTTTTGAGTCCTTGCGGAATATTCATTTTCTAGCTGCTGTCTGAAACTCTGGAGTCTAAAAGCTTGCATCAGAAAACAAAGGTTTTCATACTGTTTCCATGAGTGGAGACTTAAAGCAATATTGTATGTCACGAAATAGGCAATGATGTATCTCTGTCTCTGCTACCATTTAGTACCTGAAATACCTCCTTTGTTCAAATTTGCTGTGCCTTACTGATGTTACTGTAATGACTTACAGAAATTGAAATGAATGCGGAAGCAAATAAGATTGTCTCATTGTACTTGGTTGCCTTTAAAATAGCCTTGCTCTTTCTGTTGGTGATTCTGGTTTTTTTTTGTTTTTTTTTTTTTTTTTGTTGTTGTTGTTGTTGTTTTGGTTTTTTTGGTCAATAAATTTTAGTAATTATTGCATGTCAAAACTCAGGTTTAGTTTACAGTGTTCTAAATTCTCCTTCTTGTTTCCTTAGGCCAGATCTTTAAAATTATTTTTAAGTTCAAAGTCTTCTATGTTATACTTGAATTTGCATGACAATTAAGGTTGCATCTTAAAAAATAAAATACTAATTATTAGGGTGATAAAATAAAGCAGCAAATCTCAGGTAATCAATGGCATTTCTTCTTTTTTTGAGATTTATAGGAACAGTTTGATAATAGATGGTAAAATGCCTTGATGCATTTGATAGAATCGTGGAATGGTTTAGGTTGGAAGAGACTTCAAAGATTGTCCAAGTCCCATCACCCTGCCATGGGCTGGGACATTTTTCAATTAATAGAATGATAGAATCACAGAATGGCCTGGGTTGAAAAGGACCTTAAGGATCATCTAGGTTCAGTCCCCCTGCTCTGGGCAAGGTTGCCAACCACTAGACCAGACTGCCCAGAGTCTCATCCAGTTGATCAGTTTGACCCAAGATTGATTGTATTACAGTGCAGTGCTTGGAATCTAACAGTGCCGTAAGGTGTTTTCCAGCTGCACATCTGTTATTCCACAGGTGGCTAACAGGCTGGTGGTTGTTTTCCTGGAAAGAGAAAATAAATATCAGACAAATCCTGAAGTAATGAAATGTTTAAATGGAAGTTAGATTCCTAATGCCTTTCTGCTGTAAGCATTATATTTCAGATTTTATGTTCAGCCCATCAGAGTAATGTTACCCTCTTGCCGTATTTAAATTTTGCTTAAAAATATTAACAAAAACTTGATATTAAGAGAGAGATAAAAGCCTCCTGAAAATGGCTTATATTGTTTACTGACAAAATGCCTTGTTTAAAAAAAAAAAAAAAAGAAAAGAAAAGAAAAAAGCATTCTAAAGAGTATTAATAGTATGGCCTTCTGTAGGCTGGTTGGAACTTGACCTTGTGACTCAGTTGCAGATTCCTGACTCTCTCTTTTGCTGTTGTTAACACAGATCTAAAAGAAAGGTGGAGGATTTTTTTTTGAGGGGGGTTTCTTTTTCCCCCGAAGCTTTGTACTATTCCATAGTTATGAGCACTCATGTTGTCTTCAGCATAAAAGTTGAAATAAGACACTTATTATATTTGAAGTTCATTGTCACACAAGAAATTTGGAGCTTATGAAATAATGCCATTCTGTACTAATTCTGTACGTGTAATTGTTTCAATTGAGCCAAGAGCACTTCATAAAGAATTGTCATTAATTTTGTTTATGGAATAACAGACAAGCTTCTGCGTGCCAGGTTGCTTAATTTTGTACCATTTTAATTTTTAAAAATCATGTACCATAAACAAGCTGTAAAAATTCCTGACATTCCATTGCATACAGGCTTATGTACTTATCTCTCTAAACATAAGAATGTTGCACATGAATTTTGAATCTTTTCTCTATTGATTAGAATGATTAATGTGAAACTTTGATTATAAGAAGTCCCAGAATAGATGATCATTTTTATCCAATCATTTACAGCAGCACATGTCTGGAAAAGTAGCATTATTACATGATTTCAGTTAAAGATGGAAAAAAGACAAGTACTGCAGCATGCTTTTCTTACCTGTTAGTTTTACTAATATATATAATATATAATATAAAGTAATATACTTTACAGTATATTTTACGTTTGGATGTGGTGACTTTATGTTGGCAAGGCTTGTGATGGTGAAAATATGCCCAGAGAAAGGCAACAAAGCTGTGAGGGGATGGAGCACAAGTCTTAGGAGGAGCAGCTGAGGAAGTTGGGATTGTTCAGTCTGGAGAAGAGGAGGCTCAGGGGAGACCTTATCATTCCCTACAACTTCCTGAAAGGAGGTTGTGCTGAGGTGTGGGTTGGCCTCTTCTCCCACGTAACAATGAGAAGCCATGGCCTTAAATTTGCACCAAGGGAGGTTCGGGTTGGATGCTAGGAAAAATTTCTTCTCAAGGAGAGCAGTGAGGCAGTGGCACAGGCTGCTCAGGGAGGTGGTGCACTGTCCCTGGAGGTGTTCAAGAGCCGTGTGGATGTGGCACTGAGGGACGTGGTCTGTGAGCATGGTGAAATTGTACTGGTGGTTGGACAAGATGATCTTAGCAGTCTTTTCCTGCCTTAGTGATGTTGTGATTTATTTTTTTATTTTTTTATTTTTTGCTGTCATTATTGATGACATCTTACTGTAAAAGATTAGCCACATAAAATGGGTCTCTTGCATCTGCCTACTGTGGAGTACAATGAAAATCATACAAGTGAAGGGTGAAGATACTACATATCCCTTCTTGTGTTTCTTGTACTCCTGTTAAGAGTTTTCTTGCTAGTAATTTGTAATATCCTTATGAATAGTAGAAATAGCTTTGCTGTTTGTTTTTTTTTTTTTCATAAGTTTTGTCTTTTTTATGACTAGATGTCTGAATTGCTTGTTTCTTTGTTTTGTTTCCACACTTCAGTCCTTCATGCCATGAAAGAGGATAGCGAGAAAGTGCCAAGTTTGTTAACAGACTATATTTTAAAGGGTGAGTATGTTTCTTAGGAAAGGTAACTTTTTTTTAAAATTTTATATTAACATGCTGAATATAAAAGATGTATTTGAAAAGAGTAGTTGTGCAGCATTCATGAGTTATGTTAGACTTTTATTGCAGAAGTCTTTCATTCATTCAGGGGCTTGTGAGCGTATAGTTCATAATACAAGACAGTTGGTTTTTTTAGTGATAATACAGTGTAGTGAAGTGTGCATTTATATTCACATAGCTGAATGACATCACTGAAAGCAGTGCAGCCTGGGTTACAGAGTTAAATGGGTATAGCTCATTTTCATGGTTACAAGGTTTTCAGAATCAGAACTCAAACTACTTAGTATTTGCAAAATGAAGTGCTTAAAACTTTGTATAAAAATGTGTTACTTTCTAATCTGTATTCTTTATTTTACATTTATTTATCGTACCTTCATCTTTTACGTGTAGTCTGTGTACTAATCATTTATTTTCCAGTCTTACTAGCAGAATGGGAGACTTTGAAAATCACTGCTAGCTTTAACTTTAAGGACTTGTTCCAGGTAGTTTCCAGATTGTTAAATTGTTTCTAAACACTTCTTTGGCTTTGTTTTTGCCCACATCTTAAAAACACTTATGTTGTTGCTTAAGTCTTTGCATATACATCGTCCTCACTTCTTCAGTGTTTAAACATTCATCAAACTCCCAAGATCAGAACTAGCAGGTGTACTAGAGGAATGATGCATGCTGTTTTATTTGTCACTCAAATGCAGGTTATATTCAGCTGCTCAGCTTTAAGTTTTCATGCTTCACAGTTTTTTCTGTCCTTTTGGTATCAAGTTTTCCAAGTCTTGCTATTTTTTATTTTTTTTTGTTTGTTTGTTTCAAATATAGTCATTTGACTACTACTGTGGTTTTGGGTTTTGTTTTTTTGTTGTTGTTTTTAAGATTTTCATATTTCTTACACAGATTCTAACCATTCATCTCATAGAGATCTGAATACTTCCAAGTCACAGTTGTAGATGAAAGTTAGCATGCTGTTGCTTCAGAAAAACTGATAAGAGAACCACATAGCATTCTAGAAGCTTCAACAGATGTCTGTTGAAAGAGGCTCATTTCTGATTTTCATGTAGCATTGCAGAACTGCCACATACAATAAGAGTACGAAGCTCTTCTATTTGGTTCCTTTGACTGCTCCACTGTTCACTTACCCTTTCTGAAAATCTTTGTTAGGCAGATATATTTGCTTATGAGCTGAGAGCCACTTAAGCTTAAGATCAAGGGGTTTTTAATGGTGATGATGGCACTAAACTAAAATTCTGTTTTATGAAACAGAATTTTCAATCCAAGACAACATTTGTCAGTAATTAAAGCTGTTTGCTTTTCATCGTAGTGCGTCTGGTAGAAGCTGAATGGATTGTTCTTTACAATGTCTCCCCTTATTTTAAGACGTAACTATTGAGAAAAGTTTTTACATTACTTGGATGCTGAGAAGAAGCATTCTGACTGCTGAGGGAAACAGGAATGTTCTGCACAGAACTTTTTTATAAGATACACAGATTAGCTGAACATATGACAGGATGATCTAAGAATCTCTGAGGTTCCCTCCTACCTCTTTTCTGCATGCTCGTGACTCCAAAGTCACCAGGAGTGTTCTACCAGCTAGTTGCACAATTACGAAGATATCATGTTTGCATTAAATGTGTTGGATCAAACAGTTCTTCATAAACTTTCAGGGAAGCATTGTGCCTCTTATTGTATAAGACTTCTTATGGGAGTTTAAAGGATAATCTCTCTCTCACCTTTCTCATACCGAAAGGAAGAGATATTTCCCCTCAGATATCATGGTTTCTGAACTAAGAAATCATGAACTAAGGCTTTCTTATCTTCTGTGGATCTGTTTGCACAATATTCAAGCTAATCAGCGTGGAATTTCACTCTGTCACTGTAGCCTTAACTGAGTTTCCCCTTACTATATTTAGATTGTGCTAGATATTTATAGCTCATAAGCCAGCATTAAACTGTAATGTAGATATTGTCAGCTACCACTCAAGATTTGCTTTCATTATTTAGAATCGAACTGAAGAAAAAGTATCAGTGAAAAGTGATTCTAATGATTTCCATAGTATTATTGGTATACTGTAATGGAACAGAAAGTGAGCCTGGAAGGTTAATAGAACTCTAAGACCAAGCAGTAAGTGTTTATTTTAAAGCAAGTCCTGCTGCTTCTGTTCTGATAGAAACAAAAAGAAAGTGAAATATGTTTGTGTCTTCTCTGAACTTTGTAGTGTTTGGTAGAAATGTCACTATTTTGAATATCTTGAACTAAGTGCCAAAATTAATTGTAAAGCTTGGAAAAGACTAAATTTGGATCATGTAGGAAGACACCACCAACCCCACCATATGTATCATCTAATACTTGATGTATTCATTTAATGATGATTGAGTAACTTTCTTTTGGCAAGGCAGTTTAGTCAAGAGCTGGAGCATAGGGTTAGAAATTGAAGGAGAGTTGTATGACTAGATCTCCTACTGACCTGTGTTACCATGGATCATTCCTATGTTTTTTCATAACTTATGTAAAAGTGTCAACTAACACATCTGAAATGCTGTCAGGAGAAATCTCAGAGCATTGCTCTGCAGATGCAGTATAATAAAGAAATGAAAAAGGCCAGTACAACTCAGAGCTCTCAGAGGGGTTTGCACAGACATTGTTCTCTTAATGTCAGGAAAAAAGAAAGCTCCTTATGTATTTCTGAACAGGATTACTAGTTTTCATATATTTTTTGGTTTTGTTTTTTTTACTTTAAAAAAAAATTCTCATTTTCCAATTTCTGCTACCTCAAAAATGTTTCAAAAAATAATATATATTTTAGTTTGTCCTCATACATGATTCCCTCTTATGCATAATGACAAGAACAAACAGTATGGGGAGTCACCTGCTAGGAAGGAGTAAACAGCAAATTTAAAGTAGTAGCTGAGGAAGGCTTGGTAGGAAGTAGAATTAACCAGTTTTACAGTTATGGAAGTGAGAAGAAATAATTAAAGAAGTCTGCAGGAGGCTAACATTTCTTAATTCAGATATTTAAGAAGCAAATCAATACGTTTTGTATACATAGAATCAAAATTTTTAGGAATGGTTTGTCTGGTATCAAGTTTGACATGTTATTTCAGGATTATTGATTTTATTTTATTTTTAAAAAATTTGGAGATTTAATTTCAGTTGGATAACTGCTGGATAGAATATATTACTGGTAGTACAGTACAGAAATTGAATACATCATTCACTGCAAGACTGTTTTTTTCCTCAATTGCAGTATAAGCATGATACGTAAACAACTCTGGCATTTTCAAAGCATGATTGCTAGATCTGTGTATGTGTGTATGTATGTATGTACTTCTAGATGAAACAAATGTCTTTGACATCAGATGTATCCTGACAGTAAGCTGTTTTAAAACATGTTACTAAGCTCTGTGCTCTTGTCCAATTGTTCTTATACTGTGATTGTGACATAAAAATATAGTGCTAAAAACTTACTACGTATTATCACTGAGTAAAGTAGATGAAATATATACAGTGTTATTTTCTCTTGGGCTTTTTTTCTGAATGGAGATGTCACAAAAGTAGAAATAATTTTCATCTTGCAGCTTGTTTTCCAACAACATTAATGAAGCAAGTTCTTAACCCTTATTCTACTAATAAAATATGCATTTAACATAACAAGAATATTCATCTTCTTGTCTTTGAAGTCTTTGTTTGATTGTCACAGCTGACTTCTCTGTTTGCTTTTGTGTTGTGCTAGCATTGGTTTGAAAGCTGGATTGCTCCGAGGTTTGTCTTGTATGTGAAACAGGAATGAGAAACATGTGAAGGGCATGTCTTGTCTTCCCACTGTCTGTGATTCAAGTACACACACCAGATTTAGAAAGTAGAATTAGAATCGCAAATTTCCAGTGCATATTTTAATACATAATTGCATGTGTCACCTTTTAGTTAGTGTTCTGTTCTCTAATATAGCATCACATAAAGCACTGTTTAAGACATGCCCTTTAGTTAACTCATTTCTGGATAATGTTAGTTAAAGATAGTGGGTTGTGTCATTTAATCTTCTTTTGAGGAGAAGATGGTATCTTAATTGCGAGATTCAAATGATTTCTAGATTTTGCTGTGTTACTGATAGGGTAGAATTCAAGATGTAATTATTTCTAGTGTAAACAATACATTTTTATACAGACTAACTTCACTGATGTTTATTCAGGTATCTTTGTGGTCTTTTACAGTTCTGTGTCCTACGTGAAGAGGGCTGCCTTTCAGAATTAACTGTGTTCCTTCCTATGATGAGAAGCTTTCCATGGAAATAACTCATAGTATTTTCTTCCATTTGGTACTATACCTAAACCAGTACCCATTTACCTCCTTTGTGTGTGCGTGGATTTTCTGATCCTACATTAAGTCTTCTCAGCATGACAACTCATCCATTCTAACCTAATAGTGCAATGAACTGGAGCAGGGAACAAAAACTGTACAGTTTTACTCGCATTGTTCTGGCTTTTTAAAGTCTCTTTTTACACTGTATAGCATGTAAATCCTCCTGCACATTTTGTTGTGGGAAGGAAAAGTAAACTTTGAATAGTGTAAATAACATAAGCCTAATTGTAAGGAATCCATATTTAAAGCATCCTTAGTTCCTATGGCAAAAATGTAAAAAGAATTGTCATTGTACAGACCCGACAAAACGATTCAGATGAATTCTTCAGGAAGCACTCTGGGACAGTGCTGGTGGACGTTTGCTTTCAACAGTTCTTTTAAACATTAACTTTGAGCTATACAACAGAAATGTTCACAGAGTGAACAAATCCTTATTCTTTAATGGTTTGGCATAAGTAATTGGTGTGTTACTTATCTTTGTTATCTAACATAAACATCAGAGTAATGTAATTTTTCATATTTAATTGCTGTTTTTATTTTAATTGTTAATGTTTATGTGGCTCAGATATTCTCTCATATTGCTGCTATAATTTTACTGGTTTTAATACGTGTTTGATCTTAATGAATATGATTAAGTAAATAAACATTTTGAAAGGCTATATCTTTTTAAAAATACATGTACAGTTTGGAAAAAACTTGCACCTGGGTTCCAAGTTAGTATTATATCAAGACTTCGGTCATTGTGTATCTCTGAACTTTACTACAAATCTTTCTTGTATGCTATGTGATGATGTATCTGCATTCAAACAGATGAGAATGTATTTTGCAAATCCTGTAAAAGAAACATACCCTGTGATCTCCATATTAAATATTTGCCACAAATCATTTTGCCAGTCTTAAAATTTACATTAGAAAATAAGGAATACTAGTAGAATCATAGGAGTTTTTTCTAGGCTGAATTTCTATTAATTCCATACTGGATTTTAATACTGTATATGTGAAAACTGGCAGATAAGAGTCTAAAGAGAGAAATGTCTTTTGTTTCAAAATTGTTTAAGTTGATTCATTTTGATCAGCTAAAAGAAAAAAAAGTTTGAAAACTTTTTTTTTAAAAAAGTTCTCATAATGCTTTTTTCCTACATACCTCAGCATTTTCTTCCATGTCTTTTTATTGCTGAACTTTTCTGAGCTTAAAGATCTTTCATTCCTCCTCTCCTCCTTTCTCTGCACCTGACGGCCATCAGATACTTACATGAGATACTCATCAGGAATAAGAGACTTTCTGCATAAGTATGTTATAGTTGGGGAAGGATTTTTTGTTGTTGTTGTTATACTTGATCAGTGGTTCCTATAACAAGCAAGAGACCATTTATTTCTTTAGCTGATGTGTTAAAAGGTCATTATAGCATGTTTTTCTATAAAAATGCTTACTTTTGGTTATTGACAACTGGAAATTAACCAAGGGAGGGAGATGACCCCATTTTGTCATTTCTTTTTTAAAATGGTGAAACTCATTTTGCCTCCAGAATGGGATCTGTTCAAACTAAGTCCTAAAAACCAAAACCAGCTTTAGTGACCTAAGCATGTACATGGGTTATGATGTCCTTATTAGACTTATTAAAAGTACCTATTCAAATTATGAAAAATACCCATTTATCATGTATGTAGGATGTTGGCATTAAACACCAGCTCCCAAAGGTAGGAAATATTATATGTACTTAGAAATCTTTATAAATCTCAAAGCACATGAGTAAAAATAACAATGCAACTCTGCGTTTCTGATGAGTTCTATGTACTTCAGATTCTCTTATGCATCCTTTTTCCAGTTCCATTATTGAATCTAGCATTCACTGAGGGAGCTGAGCTTCATTATTGCTTTTTTTTATTCTGCGAGATGTCCATAAGAAGGACACCCAAGTGTAATTACTGGCAAATACCTGCATTTTTACCAAAGGTCTGCTCAATTTTTAGTATGCCTAGAAGTCTCCTCTGTGAATTCAGTGAATTAAAGTCACTGAATTAAAAGTTACTTCAAGGTAGGAATTTGTATAATTTACTTCAGAAGCTTTGGTTTTAAATCCAACTTTTTCTATGGGATTCGGTTGTTTTATTTGATAAGATTATTCGCTTGCTGCTAAAATCAAATGGTGAGTGATGGGCACTCTGGGTAGTGTATCCCAGATCTCAAGAATTCTTGACCAACATGTTGTCTCAGTTAAGGAAAAAAGAAAACAATATTGCAGTCAATTCCCCTAGAGTGAAAAATAATAATCTAGTTGTACTCTCAGCGGTGCAGATAACTGTATAGATAACTGGTGGTAAAGAATATCTGCTGCTGACCTTGCCAGGTAATTGTATCCTCCATCTTGGTGTGGTGATTTTACAGCAGTAGTTCACATCTTCATTGCTTCCAGTCTAGATTACCTTGGCTATTCTTTCTGCGTGCATGTTGCTTGGAAACTGCAGCTAGCACAGAAGAAGATGGTACTGTGTGTGCTCAGCAACAGTGTTGGTTGTACACAGCATTGTTTTCAGCAGCTGCCTCCTCATTTCCAAAAGGACAATTTAAGATGCAAGCTTTAATTCCTGAAGTTCCGGCTGGTACAAAGCCCATGTGCAGTCTGCTTCTCCAGCTGTGTCACTAATGGTCAGTGGGGATCAGCAGGTGCACTTAAAATAGCATCTGCTCTGATGCATCTAAGCTTTAATTTATTGACTTGTCCCATCATTCTATCAAGTGTTCCCTATTGGGTTATTACTGTATTGTACTAACAATCCCTGTGGGTTTGGAATTATTTCCTCATTTTGATAGCAGTGTTAATTTTTAATATGTCATGTTTAAATTATCCCTGGATATGAAGTCAGTACAGAAACTGTACAAACTCTCATCAAGTAGAAATGAAATTTCAGTGCAAAATGAAAAACGTGGGTCTTGAATTACATCAGGTAAATTTTGTTTCTTGCCTGTCTTGAGGGCACAGTGTTGTTTATTTTAAGCCAAATGTGAAAGCGTCATAAAGGAAATCTGCCTGTTGCAATACTAAGATAATGTGATCATAACTATGATTCTATGATTTATTTTTAAGATGTCTGTGCACTGGCTGCTGTCACTGATGTGTGAAGTTATGTGAACTGCTTTAAGACCCACTGTCACTAGAAACTCCTAAATCTGCACAATTGCTTCCTCTAATTTGTGTATCTGCGACTGTAAAAGATGCTACACTACTAAGGCTTCACTTTGTGTGTGGTGCAGTGATTTTTTTTTCCCTGTGAAAATTCTGGGTGTAGAAGCCCAAAGAGACAAGGCAGTTGCCTGTTGCACATAATAGCTTGAGAATTCTGCTTCACCAGCACTTGGTATTGAAGGAAGGTCTTTCAGAACCACTGCACTCCCCAGTGCTGACAGCTTTAGTAGTACACGGCCCATACCCACGATGATTTCTATAGGGCATTTCAGCTATGAAGGACCAACGGGGTCTTTCCTGTTTCTGCAGTCATTGCTGTTCTGATGCCTGATAAGTTCTTGCATTGCTCTGAACTGGCTTAAGAAGTTGAAGTTAATTAAGAGTTTACTGGCTTAGGACAGGAAGTGTCAAAATTTGGGGTAAAAAATGAGTAAAATCCTATAGTGTCCAGTGTAATTGTAAAAGACCTTTACCTAAACCTGGATGCCTGGATTAGCGAACTGTTAGTGACCATTCTTCATCATGCACACGTTGACACCAAAAATAGTTCTTGATAGTGACATTTTCTTTTGAAGTGTTGATCAAAAGTTCTGTTGGCTTCCTACAGACAGTTCTGTATCAGTATCAGGAACATTAGATGAGAACATAACACTCTGGAATGGGCGCTCATTCCCTTGTAAAAGCTTGGGTTCCCGCAAATGAGAAACAGTCCCCTTCTCACAGCTGAGGGTCTGGGCATCAGCATGTCAGAAGACCTTTGTTCTCTGCTGCTACGAAGGTGCTCAGTCAGGACCACGAGGAGCTCAACTGTGGATGGATTAAAGAAAGGTAAGACTGGATCCTCAGTGTGACCCTCAGCAGTGACTTACTGATTCAGCAGATGAAGTAGCAGCACCAACGAAAAAATATTTTTTTTTATTTTGTTTTGGTCTTGTACCTCTTCTCAGCCTGTGTTTCTTGGGCAAGGCCAAGCCCCCACAGTAGTGCTTTTTTCCCTGTTTCTTTCCCTGTTGGACCTTGCTGCCTCTTTCCTTGCCTGTGTTCCTTCTTACACCTTCTCATGCCCAGGTACCTTAGACCACTTTGATGGTAACGCTTACTTAGAATCTCAGTAAGAGGAGGGTGGTGGGCCCACTCATCTTCCCTTGCTACTCCAGACCAATGGCTTTTCCTTCCCCCTTTCCCTACCTGGGTGGCTTTTCAAGCTGTCACCCCCTTCTCCCTTTTAAGTATCTGTAAAATGTAAGTAGCTAAGACTCGTCTTTAAAGGGAGATGCATGAGGGAGCTGGCCAAATTGTGTCTGAATAAGCAGGAAGAGTCAAAGAGACTGAGCAAGTATGTGTTGGGGGTGCTGCTGCTAAGGTCAAAGCAGGCCGGGTTGGGTTGCTAGCATGGAGAAGCGCTGGCAGAGCTGCAGGCAGTGGGTGAGAGGCTGATGGGAAGAAGTGCAGCCTGCCTGGCTGCTGCAAGCTGTCGAGTAGTAAGCACAGAAGGGAAAGGTCTGCTGACAGTAGGAGATCTGCCTTAAAAGAGGATGTTATGCATGATTCAGAGAGTAGTAGAGGGTTCTGGGGGACATAAATTACCATTTGTCTGTGTTGGAACAAGCTCGTTTGTTTGTGGAGGCTGTTATCTAGTTCTCAGCTGGGTATAGAGGGTCTCAGGTGTTTTTCTGCTTCTCTGTCATTGTGTGCTAAAAGAAAAATAAGTCTGAGCTGCACTTATATCTGTGGGCACAGTCCTGCTGTGCATGGTGTACAGAATGGCTTCTGATCTTTTTTGTACAGGCTTCACACTTCAGAGATGGTGGAGTTTGTATTGACCTTCCTAGTGTTCATCTCTCTATAGGTTTAATGATCTGGCTGAATGACTTCTCTACTGAGGTCTTGGGCAGCACAGGTGAAGTTAGCAGCAGGTGATATTTACTCTGCTGTGAATTGGCACTTGGACTCCCACAGAGCCTATTATTTTCAAGATACTTCGTACAAGTCCTGCCTTTGACACCAGAGTTGAAATTGCAGAATTACTTGTGTTGGAAGAGACATCAAAAATCATCTAGTTTTAACCCCACTGACAGGGTCTAGCACCTCATCAGCTTCTCAGTGAAAAACTTACCCCTTATGTCTAATCTAAATCTTCCCCCTTTTAGCTTAAGACCATTCCCCGTTGTCCTATTGTTATCAGACTACATAAAAAGTCAGTTTCCCTCCTGATAATAAGCTTTTTTTAAAGTATCAGAAGGTTGCAGTGAGATCTCCCTGGAGACTTCTCTTCTTCTCCAGACAAAACAAGCGCAGCTCCCTCAGCCTATCTTTCATAGAAGAAGTGCTGCAGCCCTCTGACTGTCTTTGTGTCCCTCCTCTGGACCTGCTTCAAGAGCTCCAAGTCCTTTTTGTGCTGGGGGCTCCAGGCTTGGATGCAGCATTCCAGATGGGACCTCACGAGGGCAGAGTGGAGGGAAACAACTACCTCCCTCTCCCTGCTGGCCACCGCTCTTTTGATGCAGCCCAGGACACTGTTGGCATTTTAGGCTTCACATGCACACTGCTGACTCATGTCCAGCTTCTCATCCATCAAGACTCCCAAGTCCTTTCCAGGGCTGCTCTCTAGGAGCTCTCTATGTCCCTACATATACCTAGGACTGAGCCAACCCATGTGCAGCACCTGGACCTCATTAATTTCAAATGGGCTCACTTCTCAAGGTAGTCCAAGTCTCTTTGGATGGTGTCCCTTCCTATCACATTGTGTTTTGATTCAGTTGTCCATTGGCTTTTCAAGTTGATGGCACCACCAGTTTTTCCATCAGAAATGGGCACCAATTAATTCTGGAATTGGCAGTCAGATGTGGATAGGGTTAGAGATAAGTTAGCACTAACATCATTTCTGAAATTTAGACCACTGAATGCTGCAGTGTCTCTCTGTTCAAAAGAGGGACTTGAGCTCCCTGTAATCTGATCTTCATTTTCTGCATGGGAGGGTCACTTCTGCTAGAATCAATCACTGTAATCACAGAATTGTAGGGGTTAGAATGAATCTCTGGAGATCATCGAGTCCAGTTTCCTGGTAAAGCAGGTTCCCTATAGCAGGTTGCACAAGAAAGTGTCCAGATGGGTTTTGGATATCTCCGGAGAAAGAGACTTCACAACCCCTATGGGTTATGGCTTGTGGCTTTCTAAGATTTGAAAACCGCTAACGGATAACTAGCATTCCTTCTGAAGCATTTAAAGCATGAGTTGATTGCAGGTCTTTATAAAACGCCACTTCTAAGGCTGTTTTCTTCCTCTGGTACAGAACTGAAATACAAAAACCTGCCACAGGATGGCAGCAATCGACCAAGTTTGAAGCATCCTCTCACGGTTCCAGGATTGCATTTCAAGGGGAGAAAACAAGTATTCGAGCTAGATCATTTGACACATGGTATGAAAAATACAGGCTAAGCTTTGTGCATTTTTATCCGTTATTAATGAAAGGCATGCTTTACAAAATTTATCACAATATAATAATTTGCTTAGCTCCAAGAGTTTGCCTGGGATGAGTTCTGGGTATCATGTAGTTGTCTGTATGGGAGTTCATTTTGGGAGGGGTTAAACACAGAGAGAGGTGCATTATCTCTTCCTAATGAGTACCTGTTTCCTACTACCTTTAGATTTGAGTTTCCATTGCCATAAGGTTGTCTCTGAATTATCACTGCAATGTGATGCCCTGCTGTGATACACTTTCAATTTTCCTGGAATTCAGTGCCTATAACCACCAGTCCTTTTAGCTTATTATAAAATGTATGTAAATTTGCTTAGAGCTAAATTGCTGTTATCTCATCTGTAATAGTACTTGAAATATTTTTTTTTTTTACAGCTGGGTTTTTTTAAGTTGCTTGTGCTGGTCCCTCCTTCGTTCTGCCATTGATGTAACCAACAGCTGTGACCAAAGTGACTGCCCCAGCACTGAGTGGTAAACATGCTGCATTCAGTAAGACTGTGGAATCTGAGGGGATTTATAGCCTTACACTTGTTACAGATTTCAGTAAAATGAAATTATTTCACGGAAGTCCTACTCTGTGGAGATATAGCCTTTTTTTTTTTTTTTTTTTTTCTTTTTTGGTGGAAAACAATTTTAAAAATGAATTAAAAAAAAAAAAAAACTGAAATGCAGAGATGTGGCAAGATATCTAATTAACAAGCTCTCTGCCCTGGCTGTGTGCCTCACCTGTGCAGTGTAGTCTCTCTCCAGGACTTGCAAGGTTCACAAGTGCAAGCTGTTCTCATCAGGACAACCTTGCTGCAGGCACTTTGCTTGGATGGCTTGCAGAGCCAGAGGTGAAAGGGTCAGAGTTTCATTCTTCTCCTCTTCTGCCAGCTAACTGCACTGGAAAACACAGGTTCTCAGCCTCTTTTGGTGGGTGTGTCTTCATAAATCTCTTGGGTTTTTTTCTTTAGCTTGAAATAATTGGCAGGAGTGTCCTCTAAATCCCTCCATGAATGGTCTGAAAGTCAGGAATCCATGTGGTGGGACAGAGTGCACAGCAGTACATACTGTACAGCTGAGACAAGTAAGCCACAGCTGGAACCACAAAGCGTCCTCTGAAGCGAGGCAGGACTACCAGGCACAGAGGGAGCACCAGAAACTTCCAGCAAAGCACAAAGACAGGTGAGTCAGTCTTACATGGTGGCTGGTGTGAAAGGGAGATGTGCATACGAAGGTCAACTCCCCCACAACGATGGTGATGATGCACCGCTAAGTTCAATCTTCTGTCCCTCACTGGAGCAACCTGTCTGGGGCATCTACAAAACTGACATAAAGGCAGCTCCTGGTGGAGAACCTGACTGCTCAGCCCTGGTAAGACCAGTGGTGGGTGGCAGCAGAGCTTCTTGCAGGAGCTGGAGTGCCAGGCTGGGGCACCAACGATAGCCATGCAGTGTCAGGAAGAAGGAGCAGAAACGTCCAAACAAAAAGCAGCATCCTCTGTCTAAACATTCGCCTTTGTGGAGGGGTTGCAAAGCTATTTCCTGCATGCAAACGAAACAAGCTTTGAATTGATGTTGAAAGTGAACTGGTGTTTACACTTCCTTACATGTCAAATGTGGGTACGTAGCTGACACATGGGGCTTTTTACCACATCCATAACTGGGCTAGTGGAGGAACACATACTGGTTTTCTGTGAAGTTGAGTATTTCTTCTGTTTTTAGTTTTGAAGAGTGGGGTCACAGACCTGCATTTCATATCCTAGAAACCTCAGCCATTTCCTGATGCCTTAGTCAGGACATTAAATGTCTTAGCACTACTGCTGTTTCTCATTCTGTTCTTACAAGTACAGAACTGATGAGGCGTTTAGTTTCCCTTTGTTTCAGGACATCAGTGATGGTATTTTCCTTCCCTTTCAACCTTAGAAGAAGCTCAGCTCCACCCAGCACAGTGAAGAACATAGTCAGGAATGTAATCAGATTTGGCTTGGCCTGTTTTTTTCTCTATTGCTTAGTATCAACACCCTAGACTCTTTCTGTACCCAGTTTGCAAAAGACAGATTATACAGACATGTTTGCATTCTCAAGCAGGGAAAACAGCTGGGATTTCTGAGGTGGGATGGAATGGAGGTTTGACTGGGAAGTTCAGAGATTTGGTGTTACAGAGTTCCCTGGACATCGCCTGTGAACTCTGTCAGAGGCAGTTTGCAACCAGATGGATTTCTGACTTGAACCTTAAGCAGCAATAGTTTCCATAGCATTGCCTTTGACATCTTAGTGTCAGTACTGTTAGCGAACTCCAGTGAACCTCTGTTCCTTGTCCACCACAGCGTATAGATTTCTATTCCCCAGTGTTCTGCTTAGCTGCAGTGGCATTGGTAGCACAGCACAGTGAACAAGCCCATGGAAGATGTTCTGACTGGAACATGAAGGGTGAGGACAGAGCTGGGCCAAGAGTAATATAAAATCACCACTAAGGCAGCAAGTGGAAATGAAGTAGAAAAAAGTAGAAGGGCAAGTTTGAGAAAGCTCAAACTGTGAAACTAAACACTAGTGTATGTTGATACTGGGAGCTAATCTGAAATGCAGTTATTCACTAGGAGAGTAACATGAATTCAAACCTCAGCATCGCAATGAGCAAAGAAGTGTGTTATAAATTTCAAGTACTTTGCTCATATAATCAGCCAGTATCACTCAGTATTGCATATTGCAGAGCCAGGCAAGCAAGAGGCTCTCAAAGCTGTTAACAGCACTCCCAACAGGAAGACTTCGCTGGCTTCCTCCACCAGCCCATATAACAATGTATTAATTGTTCTGGAGCTGTGCAAGGAGAGGGAACAACTGAGCCACTGACAAGGTCTGTATAATCTTGTGTGGGTCAGAAATTCAGGTGTCTACAGATGCCTACAGATCTATAGACTGAGAAGAATAATTCTAAACCAGACTTGTTCGGTGATAGTTTTCCACTCCTCAGTCCTACCGTGCCCGTGCAGACTTCTGAGCAACCAGCTGTATTGTGGGGTCATGAAAGCTCTGAAAGAGGCCTCCCCTCTGCTGTTCAGAACACCAGATTTTCATTCTTGGCTTGGTCTTTGCATTCATACATACCCAGTCTTCTGCTGGAAGTGATTTTTCTTCCTAGAAATCCCAAATAGGGTAAAAAATACAGTGTTTGTACAGAGAGCTATCCCTGCTGCCGTGTTATGAATGACGTGGATGACTGTTTTGCTGCAGGGATAGAAAGAAACTCTCAGAAAAAGAAACAACCTTCCATCTGTGATAAATTGCTCATTTATTTTTTTTTAATTTTTTTCTCTGTCATTTGGAATAACCTTGATATCTTTCAGAGTGGTTTTGTCTTTAAGTGAAAATGAATGTTGTTTCTCAACAGTGTTTTCAAATCAAGAATTCTGCTTTGAGGCAAAGTACTTGACCAACTCTTCTAAGGATTTCTTGGGTTGGTGCATTTTGTTTTCATAACTCATCCAGCCAAAACCCAGGACATGCTCATGTGCAGCCATAGTGGGGTGGCAAGAATGAAAGGCAAATCTTCATATTGTATCTATAGGGAGGGAAGGCAAATTTGAATGTGAAATGACTTTCTGATTCCTATCCTACAGATAAATAGGATTTTGCCATCAAAAGATAGCTCTTGTAGCATTGAGTATCACCTTGGCCCCTCACATTCAGGTGAGCTTTGAGGAGGTGTAGAGACAGGACATAATATGGAGAGAGGTGCGTGTCTTCTATTTGAGGAATGAAAGCTTTTAGTTAGTGAGCGGGAGAAGAAAAGGAATAGCACTGCTATGGTATGGATAGCACGATAGGTTCCTTTTTTGTGCCAGGCTGCAAAAGGTTCATTTTTTGGTAGGCTTTTAGAGAAAACCTGAGCCTTACAGTTCTCTTTCTCAAATTACAGAATATGTTTGAAAACATTACAGTGGAGCAAATGTGTTTGATCTCATATCTGGTATGGGAAAGGACCTCTCAAGCTCACTGCAGGTGCAGAGGGGGCTCAGATCACATCAGTGAGATGTGACCAGGCCATGAGCTTGGCAAGGATCAGTTGGGTTTACCTGGGCAAATAAAACGCCCTTTGTGGAACACCTTGGCACCCTAATGGTGAAAAGTGCTGTTCAAATCTTAGGCTTTATTTTTCCAGTTTGCACCAGCGAAGTGACCCGAGGACTGGCTGCCAGCATTTTGAAAGCTCATTTCTGTGTGTCTAAGAACAGTGATGGTCTCTGTTTTCCCCTCGGCAGACGAAGCCCGAGCTGACCTCTCCAGGATTATGAATGGGAGCGGCATTGCGGTGCAGTGCCTGACTCCTCGGCTGTGTGTCAGCCATGCAGCTCTGATGTCAGTAACTCCTCACCTCCTCTGACCCCGCTTGGCAGCACATGCTCTTGCCAAATAAGCAACTCGTTTTCTTACGTGCCAAGCAAAAGGCCCTGAAAAGCCGATACTGCTTCTTTTGAAGTACTTTTCTGTTTATTTGCAAGATCAAAGAGGCTGTGTTTTTCAGGCAAGCCACTCTGAAATTCCTGTTGGAGCTGTTAACTCCTGTTTCTTCTTTGAGAAACCAGTTGCTTCCATTTTTTCCCTTCAGTGCCTGAGCAGCACTGCAAACTGTGTTAAAACTTCCCGGGGTAAGATGAGAGAATGTTTTCTGTAGGGCTTGTCTCCTAACCTTCTAGTAATGCTAACTTCACTCAGACAGGACATCATATGGAAGAACTGCTTGTAGCCCCTTTCAGTATCTGAAGGTGTGCTACAAGGAGGAAAGGACAGACACTTTGCAGGGTCTGCTGTAATAAGACAAGGGGACATAATTTCAAACTAAAAGAGGGGAGATTTAGTTTGATATAAGGAAGAAGTTTTCTACCTTAAGGGCGGTGAGGCACTGGCACAGGTTCCCAGGAAGCCCCATCCCTGGAGATATACAAGGTCAGGCTGGACATGGCTCTTGGTAACTGATGGAACTGTAGGTGTCCCTGTTCATCACAGGGAAGTTGGACCAGATGGCATTTAGGTTTTCTTTCAGCTCAAGTGATTGTATGGTTTCTCAGCAGAAGCTATTGAAACCTACTACTTATATACTTATATATATATTACTTGTATGCACAAAGCCCTGGCAAAAGTGCTATGAGAAATTCTCAGGTGGCATCATTGCCAGCCTTCTGAAGTTGCTGTGCAAAATATCATTTGGTTATGTAGATCAACATAGGAATGTGAAATGCTTGAAAGTTTAAAAAAAAGAAAAAATGAGGAATGTTTTTCTCTTTAGAAATGCCTTGCATCAATCCTTACCATGAGAAAGGCTGCATCTTCAGCTGTTGTGCACAGCAGTGACACCTGTAAGATCACTAAGGTGATGGCATGTGTCTTCCCAACATGATGGGGAAGGACACAGCCAGGTATAATGATAGCCCTCCCTGTGTGTACCATTAATTAAAGAGTTGAAGAAGTAAAGAAAAAGTGTTACTAACTCTCTAACTCTCTAATATTTGGCACTATTAAATGCTGAGAAAGCTTTTCTTTTTTTTTTTTTTTTTTTTTTTTTTTTTTTTTTACAAAGCTGGGGAAAAATTGACTTGATTTGACTCGTTTTTAATGCTGACCTTAGAAATTGCTAAATAATAGCTTTCTTCTTATCAGTTAGAGTGTAAGGAGTTATGACAGGAGTTATTACAAATTCCCACTGACGCTCTTATGTGTACATTTGCAACTCAGAAGGCCAACAACATCCTGGACTGCAACAGGAGGGATAACGTGATTATCCCTCTCTGCTTTGCCCTACTGAGGCCCCATCTGTATTAATATCTCCAGGCCTGGGGTCCTCTGTACAGGAGGGATGTGGAGCACTTGGGGTAGGTGTAGATGAGGGCCACAGAGGTGCTCAGAGGAATGAAACATCTCACCTGTGAAGAAAGGTTGAGGGAGTTGGGCTTGTTCAGCTTGGAGAAGACAAGGCTCAGGGGTGATGTCATTGTGGCCTTCTGATAATTAAAGGAAGCATAAAATCCAGAGGAAGACTGATTTTTTTAAGTGGACTGATAGTGATAGAAAAAGGGGAAATGGCTTTAAACTAAAGGAGGGGAGATTTAAGTTAGATTTTACGTAGAAATTTTCCACTCAGTGGGCAGTGAGGCACTGCTGCCCAGAGAAGCTGTGATGCCCCATCCCTGGAGGTGCTCAAAGCTGGATTGGATGGGGCCCTGAACAGCCTGAGCTGGTGGGCAGCAGCTCTGCTCATGGTGAGGGTTGCAATTGGATGATCTCTAAGGTCCCCTCCAACCTAAGCCATTCTATGATTTTGTGATTTAAAAAGTAGCCTTTCAGTTTAAAGTCTTCATATGAATTTTTAAAAAAAATCTATTTTAAGAAAAAGAAATGAATACTTGGCTGTGGTATTTCGTTAAACCTCCTGTGCAAAATGTTAAAATATCTTAGTCATACTTACAGAAATTATCTTCCATTCTCCTGCTTTATGAGATGCAATGTCTGGGGAAAGAAGAATGAAATTATGAAAGACCACTGTGATCAGAGTTGCCACCATGGTGATTTCTCCAAAGTTCATCTTCCTCTTGCTAGAACGACTCCAGCTGCATCCTGCCTAGGATCCCCCTTTACCATGGGGGGTAAACTGTCATCCTGCTTTGTTTCAATTATTAATTCATACATGAATGAACAGGTAATTAATTGTTCACATCTTAATTTCTGTAGTGGCAGACAGGACAGGTATCAGGCTTTTTGTTTTCCCAGAGAAACCACCAGCACTTTGCGAATGCCTGGCCGTGCAGGAGGATTCCTCACAGTTGGTGTTAGTGTGTTGTTGTCAGCTGGGAAGCTGGTCCTTTGTATTTTGCTTGCAGTGGTGTATCTGCCCACTGGTGTTTTACTGATTGCATTCTCAGGAGGATCATGGCTGTTACTCCTTGTAGCACACCTTCAGCAGCTAAATATGGAAATAGCCCACCTGCGGTGGGTTGCAGAAGTTAAAGGCTGCCTTATGATCTGAAGCATAAAGCTACGGGCGTTCTCTACTTGCTTTCTTCAGGCCTGCTAATTGAATGCTGCCCACTTTCTGCAATCAGAGACACGACTGAGCTTTTCTGGTTTGTTATCTTTGAGATAACAGTTTGTGTCTTGCCTCCCTACACAACACGCAGTTATCCTGCCAGGCAAAAAGCAGTTCCTGCAAAACAACACACAGGTGTGGGTGGCAGAAATCATGCTTGTAATTAGCAGCAGTAATTTGAGGCTTCAGACAGTGCTCATTATTGTGGCCAGAGAGGCAGGTGCACTTAGCCTCAATTTATTCAAAATTAATTTAATCAGCATTTATCCACCTGAATCACCATGAAGTCAACTTTTAACCATAGTGGTGTAAGGAGTGGCAGGAAAGCCACAGATCTTGACACGAGGGCAGCTGTGCCAGCTGGAAAGGGGAAGGAGCAGCCTGTGAATCTGAGAAAGTGCTGTCCTGTAGTAAAGTAATTAATGTGATAGGAAGAAGTTTACAGTTTTCCTTTTTCTTGTGAGTTTAGACATTACAAATATTAGCAGTCACTAAACTTTCTGTAAGAGGTGAGACCTGGCATGACAGAAAAGCAAATGGTTAATATATGGTGGGAAGGAACAATGTAGAGAAATTAGGGAAAAGTGTCTGATTCTCCATTAACAACTTCATACTTCTGACTTAAATCTTGTTATATGGCTTACGGGTGGTTCTCTGACCACTTCTAGCTGTTTTCAGATGAGATCTACTAGATGCTTTCCAAGTTTAATCTCCTTGGAGCGAGTGATTCCTGCTACCCTGGAGATCTCCATTAGACCAGTTGGTTCATGGTGGGTGCAGGCACATGAACTAGGGGCCAGAAGAAAAAGCACCTTTACGTTTCAGCATCCTGAGAGGATGTGTTATTTCAGATTTCTGAATACAGAGAAATAAACTCTATTATGAGAAGTTCAGAAAAGGTAAAAGCATAAGAAGCCACCTTGTCTAGGGCTTCTCTGCTAGTCTCCCAGGCTCATTATTGTTATAACAGGCTTCTATTATCTGCTCCCACATCTACTGAAGTACACTATTCAAGACTTCAATACTCCGTACACAGTATATATAGTATATAATATATAGTTTATAGTAGCAACTGGCATCTGTAAACAATTATGTGATATCAGCTGAAGGAAGTATAAATCAGGTTAAAGTTATTTAAATTTTCAGTGATTTCCTCGTCCTGCAAGGTATTCTTTTAATCTGGGATTAAATTCTAATTGTGGCTAAGTACTTGGAAAGCTCATCAATTTGAATGAAAGTTTTAGGAACCCAACGTTTCTGAGGTTTGAATGGGAAGCTGTGGGGTGTGATCTTTACTAGGTTGTAACTTCTTGGGGGTCTTCTGCCAAGCAAGCACAAAGTCAGTAGAAGGAGTGAAAAAAGAATCCTCTTCTCTGACATGATGGCAGACAACAAATGAAGGTACGGTGTCTTGGGGTTTGCTTTCTTTTTTCTTCCTGAACATAATCTCACCTGAACACACTAAGATAGAATGCTGTGTTTCTTTCACAGTTTGAATGTTGGAGCTGAATGAGAGAAGAAAAACTATTTCAAAATGGAGATTCACACCTTCCCCACCACGATCAAAATAAACCTGTGTGTAGTTTTACATTATGCAAGAGGCATAGGTGAATGTTTGCTTTGTTCTGGTAATGGATGCTCGATGATGTGAGTGAATAAAACTTCACTGAAGCCAATGCAGCTCTATCATACTGCTGCCTATAACCAGTTGCTCCATAAATACACTTGTCACCACTGCTGTTGCACCTTGGCCTATCTGGAACTGCCTTTTATCTGGCTTGGTTCAGACAGCAGATTTGGGTTGGTTTGTTGGTTTTTTTTTGTTTGTTTGTTTGCTTTATTTTATTCTTATGATTAGTTCTACTTGCTTTTGCAATTGTGATAAAACCATACCTTTTGTACGGATAGTAGTAACAAGTGGCTCTTTTGTGTACAGCGTAGAATTAAATGGTGAAGTTACAACACTGCAGCATAGGAGAACGCAGGCTTGCTTTCTTAAAAGTAGACATTGCAAGCAGCATGCAACTAGCACAGTCATTCCCGTTTATCTGTTGATGCATTTTAAGCATTATGGGCCTCATCCAATGTTTATAAGAGGCTAGAGTGACCGTTAGACAAAACTCTGCATAAATCATTCAGTATGTCTATTTTCTTGGAAGCAGTGAACAAACACATGATCTGATTTTGGAAGATCATCTCCTACTGATATGAAATGTGTTTTCTTACTATATCAACAAAGTCTATAGGCATAACTCATCATTACAAGATTATTCTTATCAAGGCTATGTACTGTCTTGTTGGACATGGATAATTTTTATTTTATTTTATAGGGATTATAAAGAAAAGTGCAAAGTAGAACCGACTGCCCAGAGAAGCTGTGGATGCCCCATCCATGGAGGCATTCAAGGCTGATTTGAATGCAGCCCTGGGCAGCCTGAGCTGCTGGGTGGCAGCCCTGCCCACAGCAGAGGACTGGGGCTGGGTAGGCTTTGTGTTCTCTTCCAACCCAAATCATTCTGTGATTAAAGACTAAACGTACTCTGAGTTGATTCACTTAAAGCACATATAGCATGTCAAGAAGACATCTCATTTTTCAACAGTGGGGAAAAGTCCAATTGTACTTGGAATGCACAATATTGGCAGCTTCTTAATGGTGTCAAAAGAAGAATCGTGGTTTTTAAGCCACTTTCCAGTAGAGGTCACTTTTTTTTTTAAACCTCTATGGGATATTTTTCTTCCAAATATTGTTTCTTTCATTCTTACATCTTATTTAGTTCTTAGAACTAAATTCTAAGGGAATTCAGTGAAGACAAAAAGGCAAAATTAATGGCATTTCACTGATATATCGATATGCACTGCACTTGTTGGTGTGTCTGTAAACCTGTAGGTTGTGTGGTTGTCTTTTTGTCAGACACACGCTCTTCATTCAAGATTTCTGTAAGCAGCAGTAATAAGGATGTGAGGAAATCTGCTGCCTTCACCGGTCACAGGCTCACAGCCTGTACTAAGAGATAGGATTAGTGAATAAGAACAGGTTGGAAGGCTACAAAGCTCCTGTCCCTTGCAATTTCCTTCTTTAGGGTATTAGTCTCGTTGAAGAACTTCCCTGAATAGTCTGAGCAGAAACAGAAGAAAAGGCTGGATTTATTTTATTTTTTCCTGGTGTTTGGGACATACTGGGGAAAAGGCAAGCTCTGGGTCATAAGCTTTGCTGAAAATGTCTCTCCAGTTGTCTCCACAGGCACCCTGGAGGAACAACAACATCAGTTTTCTGAGCAGGGAAGCTGCTGTCACAGAACAAGGAGAGACCATTATAGGCTTCTACCTACTGGCTTTAGGTATGTACTCTGTCTTGGCTTTGCTAGTGAAATTACACTCTTGGTAGAGTTTGGTATAAAGCTTGAAGTGATTCATTTGTTTTTCGTCTGTAACAGAACAGAATGTTATAAAGTGCAGCTTTTTTCTTCAGTTATTATAAGATCAAAGAGGTACGGCCTTATTTTGCTAACAGATTAATAACCAATGCAAAATTTTCAAGAAGAAAGAAACCAAGCTTGTAGACTTTTAACTACTGTTTGCTGAATTTAACAAGTAGGAAGATTTTTAAAAAGGGAAAATACTCTCTCTGATGTATGTAATACTTCTTTGCTACCAAGACTCGAGAAGACACAGAGTTAATGTCCTTTGATTTCCAGAATTTTGACTGGTGCCAGTCAGTTGGCAACCTACAAGTACTTCCTGCAGAGGCAGAAAATACAACTCTACAGGTTTTGAATTTTTAAAATATTTCTACTGTTTTTACTTTAAATGCTTGACACCCATAATAATTAGTCCCTCAAACAGGATCTCTGAGAGGTCTGAGGGCTACAGATCGTTGCCCCTTGTTAGCAGTTTCAGTACCATTTTGGTTCTCCCGCATGACAACATTGTATGGGTATAGTAAGGATTTGAAAATGGAGCCCAGTATGAACTCACTTTGATTCTAGCACAACTTTGCATTTTGTTTAATTGTTGTCTACTTGGGACAGACTCGATGTAGGATATAAGCAGATATTAGGAAACATTAAAGAATGCAGGTTTGGTAGGTAATCAATTTCCAATTATACATCCTCATGGGAAAATACGAAAATAATAACTTATTACATCAGCTGTTTTAAACTGCACTTTCAAAAACGTTTCTCTTCTTGAATGACTGACATAAGTAGATTTTTTTTTTCTTTTCTAAGCTTATCACACATTGCAAGAAGCTTATTAACCCTCAGCTAATGCTTGAAAAACATCTGTGGATGTTACAACATAAAATGTTAAATATTTTAGTATGTTTATATGAGACTTTGTTTTTTTATTGGTAGGAAGCATGGATGGAGAGAAGTTGTGTTTGGAATAAAATAGAGGTCCTTAAAAAAAAAAAAAAGACTTCCATCTTAATTATAAGCTTAATTGGAACAGTGTCTGTAAGGTAAAGCAGAGTTGTCCCAATTTATCTCCAATCTGTTCACATGCAAGCACCCCCTCACAAATGGCTGCACCATCAGTTAATGAATTAATCAGCTGAATTTAAGACTAGAAAGAACATGATGGGTCAGTAAGGCCATTCCCCTGCTGTAACAACATATAATCCATTTACAAAGCTATCATGCTTCCTCGTATAATTGGCTAGGGGTTTTTTGTTGTTGTTGCTATCACTTTTCCAATTGACAGTTTGCTCCTGACTTGGTTCCTCTGTTGCATAGGAACCTTTTCGTAAATCATTAGGTAAAGTGACCACACCAACTTTATCTTTTTTGTCCCTCCTTTTAAATAAATTATTTTTGTTGCCTGCAGTTATCGCCTACAGCTACTCTATATTCCTATACAGGTTATCTCATGGTCAAACTTGTATTCCTGTTCATCATTAAGTAAATGATGGTTCTCTTTATCTCCTATTGCAATGTGTTTCCTCTGTCATCCTAGTCCATCACCCTAGAAGCTTTTTGCTGTTCCAATCTGGACTCATTCTTTGATCATATACTAGGACTCAAACCAGGTCTCACCATGGCCATTCATTAGTTTTAACACCTCTAGCTCTGCTAACCCCTGCTGGTGCTGCCTGTGCATCACACTGGTAGTGCACACTTCTTCCATCAATTGATCAACAGAGGTGTTTTCCCTTGCTGCTCCTGATGCTGACCTCACATCTTGTAGCAAATACCTTTTAAAGTACCTAAGTGCCTGAACTTTTACACTGCGCAGTTAAATTTCATTAACACCTTATTACTGCAGTCTTCAAAGTCCCCTTGTTACTTTTGTATGCTATCCAGTCATCCTCTGTTGCTGATAGTTCTTTTCAGCTTTCACCAGCAATGCCATGGCTGCTAGAGCTCCTCCAGGCTACACCAAACCTCTCATGAACACAAACCTTGTTCTGAGGTTGATCACGGAGGAAATGCATTATTAACTTCCATGCATGTATCATGCATGCCCAGATCCATTTGCAGTATCTTTTTACTCCTCACCTATTTGAGTTTAAAAAAAAAAATCCTGTATAATAACATATAGAATTTTTATTGAAGGTAGCTTACTACTTCTACACTGATTTGTTTGGAAAAATATTTGTAGGGCATAAGCTACTGTTCAGAAACGCTTATTACCACATAATCATTTTATAACCAACTCTTCATCTTCCCTACAGAAGTTGGCTTAAGGATATGTAATAACTCTGTATGAAATATAAATAACTCTGTAATTAGAAACTCTGTAAAGGGGATCTCAAGGCCAGTAAGAAAAGCTTATAAATTTCCAATTGGGTGTGCTATAAGAGCCACCACAGTGTCTTCCAAACGACTCTGTAGCATTGCTGTCAAGGAAAATCTTTGAAGAGGGGCAGAACAAATAATCCATAGCAGAAAAGTACTGAGGGGGAATTTCCTTTGTAATCCTGATAAAAGTTTGTTTTCCAGGATTAGACATTTGAAATGTACACAAACAAATAACAAATTTTGGCAGTAATGTTACTACTTACAGTAAATCTTGTCCCAGCTTATGATGTTGGAATTCAGTGCATTGTCTCTTCCTTGTCTTTCAAGAAATGTTTGCATACACATTTTATTCCCTTTCTATTTTTTTATTTTTTTTTTAACGGAGACAGAGTCCACAATTCTACTGTCAGTAGCTAGGTAAAAAGAAAAACAAACAAACAAACATGTTTTTACATTACATTACAATTTATGCTTTGTATATCATAGTGCCAAAACGCTTGTCCAGGCATGACCTGGCTTTGAAAACAGACAAATATGCGTTACAATAAAAAAAAATTAATTCCAAAATATTCTAAATTTTGTAAACAGTTTGAACTTCGTCTACTTTACTTCTTGAAGTCTATGGTCCTTTGTAACCAGCTTCATATCCTCTACGTATTTCTGTGAGGCTGCAGTGCAGATGTCATAAATTAATCAGCCTCTGTAGGTCTTATGGTATTGGTTCTTGACTGCTGTGGATCTTTCTGTCGTACTTTCTATCATTCTTTCCCATACCTGGAGGAAAAATAACGAAAGGGTGTTTTTTTTTTTCCTTAAATATCAATTAGAATTCTAAAACTAATTGTTCTTCTCTACTTTTATACACAATTTGTTCTGTGCTCATTTTCCCTAGTTTCATAGTTAACTGGGGTTGTTAGAATGAATGATTGACATAACAAGAAATGTCAAGTGAGTATGACAGAATATATGATAGAGAGCAAATTCTGACTTTCTGTGAGTACTCGTATCACGAAGGCATGCTGAGGGCATTACCAACCTGATCTGAAAACTGGAACAAACCACAAGGCCCAGACTTGCCTTTAAATGGCACACATTTCTGAATGGTGACAGTATACTGTTTGACAGGTGACAGGATGAGTGTTATTTTGGGATGTTACTTGACAGCTAAATCTGAAAAGGTGGGAAAGGAAACAAGCCATTCACAAAGCATTCATCCACAAAATGATCACGTTTATTGAACAAAAAATCTCTCCATGCCTTGTCAAGTTTAAAACATGATGACTCTTCTGCCAAAATTCTCAATGTGCCCTGGGTACAATATTGTGTCTGTATAATTAGTGGTGACGATTAAAAGCAGAACAAAATCATTTCACAGTTAAGTAGTTAAAACTACATTTTCCCACTGTTCTAGACTAGAAAACTTTACAGCAGACCCCTCCAGACAAACATTTACGTTTGTGTTCAGGTAGTTGTACAGCACAGCTTCCCTTCTACCAAACCTAACTCTGCAAAAGCATAAATCCAACACGGACAGTATTGTTCACAGTCCTCATGCACTTAGAGGGAATAGAGGGTATGGCTGCATGCTCAGGCTTGGATGGAATCCAAGCAGGAATCTTTGTATAATTGCTGCATTCTCCCTTAGCGTTTTGCCCAGCTAAGGAGAGAAGTTTTTTATTTCCTCAGCCAATCTTTTAGTCAGCTTTCTGGGTGCACTTTTTGCACTGGCTGGCAGACAGTGAGTTGATACAGGGTTTTGCTCATAGAGTTTTAGTTCCTGACTTCCATCACTTGCTGAGCATCCCCGCTGTTCCTCCTCTGCAAGTCATGGGAAACAGCACCAACCCCTTTGTGTGGAGAGTGTCGACATCCATGGACTAAAATCTCCCCAAGGCTGTATTATTCCAGGAGAAACATTACTGCTGAATTCTATAAAGACAAAACATTGTTTTTTAATATTGCTTCCTGTCCTGTTCTCCTACTTTCCAATGTTTGCAAATGTGAATACCAACTGTATTAGTAGAGCTTTTCTCAAGTCACACTCAGTGCTGTCCTGAGGAGTAAAGGTGACCTGTAGGTATTCAATATTCAGTGACTGTCAGCACTCATTTAGCTGTTTTGCTCTGATATTGCTCGTCTCATGGCAGCAGCTCGCAGTCCTGTCCTGTGCTAAAGAGCGTCAGTAATTTTGTTGTATGCCACTTCAGAATTGCCATCATTCCTCATTGATGAGCCCAGATCAGACAGCATCACATCTTACGGAGGAATTGCATTGGCTCCACTATGAACTCTGTGTGGGGTGAAGTGCTCAGTTTCATCCTATGTGCTATTTCTCTCTCAGCCACTTACAGGTTTCCACCAGAACCTGCCCTTTCTCACCAGGATTGCCTGAGTTCTGAGGCTGGGTTTTGGTGTTTTGATTTTTATTTTTTCATCTCCTCTTGTGAGAGAATATTGCTAGTATCCTGTAGAAGGCAGAGTGGGTTCTCTCAGCTTACTCTCTTCCATCCCCCATGTTATTGAGAGGCCTCCTGGTGACACCACTCCTCCTAGCACTTCAGCGTTCACAGTTCTCTTTCTGGGATCTGGATTTGCCTGTAGCCTGCCCTGAGGCACCTTCTGCCTGCAGAGCAGCTGAGGAAACTCCATCTCTCATCCAGAGTGCAATGCCCAATGCTGTGTCTTTAAACCGTCAGTGTCTGAACATAGTTTCAGAAGTGATCACAACCTTGTCTCTGACAGCTGTATTGTTGTTTTGCATCACTTTTTGCTCAGTCTCTTCCTTAAGATACTTGAACTGAAAACTCCCATGCCCTCCAGGCTAGGGGGAATTTCAAGGACAGCCTTCCTGTCAATTACATCATATTGACAAAATTGTACTGTTTATGAAGGAGATTAATTTTTTTATCTGCCATTTTTAATGCCGTGTCTTACTACTGACAGGGAAAATATTTCCCTATCAACTGACTTCAAAACCATCTTACCTTAGAGAATGTGGAGCTGACACATGCAAACAGCACAGCTTTGCAAACTGTGTTCCCAAAGCAGTTTGTCCTCCCCGGCCTTTCTATGCCTGTTAATGATACCAAGACTCGGAAAAAAGTTAGGAACGATTCCCAACTTCAGCTGCACGTTGGAAATGAGGCTCCATTAAGAAACACTGTCACCTAGTGGCCAGAATAAGATGTACTTACTGTTGTTGACCTTACAATGATATATATCTGTATACATGTGTGTGTCTCTGTGTGTGTATACACACAGAAGAATCTTTGTGTATCATTGCATCAATGTCTACTTCTGGTTAATGCCATATATTGACACATCAGCTTTTCCCAATTCAAAAGCTATTTAGTGAACCAGACGTGTTTGCTAAGCAAGTGGCTTTTTGGCAATTCTGCAAAGAAAAGGTATTAGGAAGGAAATTAGTCTGCAGAAAAGCTGTTCACAGTGCAGTACCAAGTCTGTCCCTCCCAGTGCAGACTCAGGAGCACCTCACTGCCTTTGTGTTTTGTTCTCTGATTTTTCAGCTCGTGATGCTCCCAGATGGCCTGGACATATGGAGCCCAGCAGAGAAATGCTGTGTTCCCATCATGCAGACATATTATGCTTCTTCAAGGAATTCTGGATGTTCTCTGAATACCCAGAGTTGTTATGCAACGATATCAAGTTGCATCCTCCTTCAATATGTGTATTTGCATCTTGCTGTGTCAACGTAGTGTACCAGTGCTCTGAGATAGCAGCTGCTGAAAGTGGTGATTCTTTGACAAACACAGCAGCAGCATTTTCTGTTCATTCCATTTGATTGCCAGTTATTCACTTATTCTTACTTCTGCAATACATCTAGCCACTTAAAAGTGCTTCATACATAAGTTTCCCAATGGTTAAAATAAAATGTTTCAATTCATTTCTAATCGAACAAAAGGATATTTAGAAGTGAAATCATACATTTACACCTTGAACTGGTGCTTGCTCACATTTGACTTCAAAGCGTTTTTTGTTTGTTTTTTTGTTTTTCAGGCTGGATGTCTTGGTTTGGGAACAGCATTGTGATTTTTGTCCTGTATAAACAGAGACATCTTCTGCAGCCCACTGACTACCTTACATTTAACTTGGCTGTATCGGATGCCAGTATCTCTGTGTTTGGTTATTCAAGGGGGATCATTGAAATATTCAATGTCTTCAGAGATGATGGATTCATTATCACATCGATATGGACTTGCCAGGTAAAATTGGATTACACTTAATTAGGTAATATAAGCGTAACTATTTCCGTGTACGTGCTGTGTGTAAGCAACAAGAAAAAAATGCTGATTCATCTTCCAAAAGGACAGTGTTCTCTTTTGTTGCATCCATAAATCTATGTTCGATCAGGTTTTGACAAATTCTCAATAATCTTTTTCTACCACAAAGGTCAACATTCCCAACCAGCTGGCTGATGCTATTGTTAAATGCTGCTCTTTGCCTTACAAGAGAATTATGCGTATTTGTAATTCATTATTTGCCCTGTAGTAGCAGATCAAGAAATCTTAGAGAAGGCTTATATAATGCAAGTTTCACAGTTATTGCACAAAAGCTGCCCTTCCTTTGCTGTTTTATTCCATGTTCTTGTGAACACTTGAGGAGACCAACACTGATCACTTCAATTCGCCAAATACTGTAGAGAAGGTTTATCAGTGACTAGAAACCACACTGTTATTGTTTTCTTGTTTTGGTTAAAATTTTCCATAGTGAGAAAAGAATACTTATATTCTTTTTTTCTTATTTATGTCCTTTTATCTTGGATTTATTTCTCTCTTATTATCTGTGCTTTATATCCTTTTTTTTTTTATCTGTGTTTGCAGTGTTCCACTAGGGGACTTGAACTTTCTGTATTTTGCAACGTTATTTTAGGCTTTTAAATTAAAAGAAAACAAGATAGTGAGTTGACTGGGGGGGTTGTATTTCTGGAGGCAGACCTGCACATTCCGTTCCTTCTCCCTTTCCTTCCTTCTCCTACACTCACCAGAGAATACTTAGCTCTTTGTAGGTAACAAGCCTTTCTTCTCTACTACGTGAGAAATTTAAGAGTCTAGCTCTATCTATTTGCAGTAGTTCCTCCTACTTGGCTTTTTAACTTCACGTCATACCTCCCTCTCATGTTGGGAAGTGAAGGCGTAGGTTCTCTTCAGTTCCTTGTGGTCAACCTGGTTGCTGGCAGTTTACGCAGCTTTAAGTTAGTTGTTATGTTCCTGCTTAACAAGGCGTTCAGAGCGTCCATGCAGGACTTGAGTACACCCATAAATTACAGCATGCAGCTGCTTGTACCAAATTGGTTGCATTCTTGTGCCTGAAGTCTCTGTGGGCTTGGGGTCTGTGGTAGGATGAGTGCCTTCTCAGGCACAGTCATCCCTAATCTTGGAAGCAGGAAACTTAGAAAATCCTATTAAAGCTAATTCTGAAATATTCACACCTACATATAATATAATATAAACATGTCTCGTAGATAAATAAGCGCAAGCCTGGCTCTCTGGAGCTGTTGGAAATATCTATGAGAAAGATTCTATTTAGTGTGAGTGTCTGTTTCATGAGGGAATCAAAAAGTTGAAACTGACAGGATAGCCTCTGGCAAGGTGTAAAGACGATCACGATGAAGGAAAGAGAGAGAGAAATAATCCTGTTTTCTTATCTTAGGTATTTATTGTTTTTATTTAAAGAGGAGCTTGAATTATTGTGCACTGCAGCTGAGAATACTTTTACGGCTTGTGTTTCCTTACTCTGGGAGTGAGACTTCCTGCAGAAGCTCTGGTTAACCTAAGAGCCATAGCTTCATTGAAAAAAACATTTTGATTGAGAAATTGAATATATGTCTAAATCAATTTGGCAGAAAAGATTTTATTAAAATGAAGCTCATTAATTCCTCAGCAAAACTCATTATTTCTCTAATCGGAAAATCTACAATTTCAATTCAAAGTCTGTTGAGGATAAACTTCCAGGAAACCTTTTAATTTTCTTGACTAATGGGAGGATTTCAATTCATCAGACAAACAAAGGCATGCATACAAATTGTAAAACTCACACAGAAATTTAAAGAGATTCCCATTTTGTCATTTGTTTTAAAGAAGGTTGTTGCTACAGTTTGGGAATTAAGTGTGAAGTCTGGGCCTCTATGTCCAGTTCCAGCTTTGCAGCAGGCTTCCTATGTAAGACAGGGTAAGCCATTTAGGCTGAAATTCTGAACAGAGATCTGTGGCATAACAGAAGATCTGCAACCCAGCTGGTTGAAAGAAGTAACTTTAAATGACCCTTCTGCTTTCCCCAGCCCAAGCTCTTCCAGAGGCTGACAACTCTCTGATGTATTTTGTGTAATTTAGAGCACGGTCTGTGCAGTAGCTGTTTTGGGAGGGGATGCTGGTATGTAAAACACAGTACACAGGAATCAGCACTGTGTCCATATCCATTGATTTGCAAGGGAGTACTCTTGACAGCACATTAACAACTTTCCTAAATAATCTGGTTTGCAAAATGTTACAGTTGCTTCTTTCAGAACCTACAGAGGATTATCAAAGTTTAAACTTACCATTTCAAATAGGAAATGATATCGCATTAACTGTTAATTAAAAATTCATGGCAACTTGGAAAAGTCTTTTTTTACTCCTTATAAATAGCTGGAATTGGTTGTGACTTGCTGAGTGAAGATCAGGATATATTCAGCAACAAGCAAGGTTTGTGCTGAAAAAGTATTTGTTCAGATATTTTTTACTTTCTGAAAGTATTGTAGCTACCTTTAGGTATTTAGGAAGAGTACTGTACAGAAATAACAAGAAGATTCAGTATATTTTAAAAAAATTCAGTTTCTGTGCATGCACAGCCAGCCAGCACAGAGCTCATTCTTAAAATGAGCTTAGTGCTGAACAGAAGTGGGATTTTATTGCATTATTTTTTCTATTTATAAAATCTGGTGTATTCGTAGCCAGACCAGAATGGGTCTCACATCTGGAACATGGGGAAATAAGGACCTTGGTGCCAGGCAGCTGTAGCCCATCCTTCTATCACGAGTGTGTATCTCTCGGTTGCCTCATCTCACTCAAACTCCTACGCCAGTAGCTGGGATCTCAGTGTGGCCAACATGCTGTTAGCACGACCCATGTGTTCCCTTCCCCACCTTGGTTGATGTTGCAAGGACCTGGGGACCGCCCTTCTTTGGCTTTCTGTTGCTGTCCATTTCACTGAACATTTGCTCCTGTTTGATCAGTCAGTCTCTGCTGTCAGGTATGCTTAGCAAAACTTTACTTTTCCAAGCTAGCTTGTCATTTCTGTTTATGAAGAAAATTCATGAGCTCACCTCACTTAATCCACAAAGCTATTTTCCTTTCCTCTGCCTTGAGCTCTCTTCAGTACCTTCAGGTGACGTTTTTCAAACTGTAGGGTTCACAATTCTTGGCTGTCTCGGATAGAGGGAGTGGGGAGAAGACAGATAGATACCTCTTCTTCTCCAACAGTCTAGTCTGTGAAAACTGTAACTAAAGATCTATCTTATGATAAAATGGCTGTCTTGTTTCATTCTTGCTGAATGGGCAAGATATGTTGCTCCTGTACATACATCTCTGTATAGAATCTCCCCTCTGTACAGAAGAACCACTACTACTCTTCCTCATACCAAGCACTATTTTTCTTTTTGGAGGCTTGAAAGAGCTCTGCTTCCAAGAATGAGGCTGCATGGCAGGTCTGTACCCAAACACTGCTATATGCTCTGTACAGACATAGTTTTCTTCTCTCACAGGTTTTTTTTATCCCTTCTTTACTGTAACCCTGTGTTTTAGTCCTGATCAGGGCAGAGGAAGGAGAGTCTGTGACACGTTCATTATTTGCCTCTTGGCAAATCATTGGTACAGTTCATCTAGTAAAGTTCAGGTCAGTGAATATAAGCCAATGACCAACAGACATCTGTTCCCCTATCGACCATGTTTATAATTAGAAGTTACCTCAAGATATATTTTTGTCCTTTCTGTATGTTTTTTATTCATATGTTCTGCTGAATTAGAAGTTGCTATGAAACCTGTAAATAATGCATCATTTACACGTAGAAAGTAAAGGAATGTTAACTCTCTGATGAAAACACCAGTTTCTTCTAAACCACACTAATCCACAAACAAAAACCTTTTCTCGTATCTTCTAATCTAAAGTTGCAGACTTTAGGAAGCCTTAATATAGAAGGGGAAGTGTTATAACCTTTCTTATCCCCAGAAGCCAAAAAATAGGCTGTGGAGTGCTCTAGAGTTAGAAATGTTTCATAATCCTCATACTTTGATTTAAACTTGCTTCTACTAATTGACTTTTGTCTTTTTTTTTTTTTTTTTGGTATTATTTTGGTATTATTTTTTGGTATTATTAACATTATTCTGATGTTAATTTTATAAATACATAAGAATTGTATAAGGATCAAGAAGAATGACTACTCTTACATGTGCTTGCTTTGTCACTGTAGGTTTCTTAATTTTTTTATTACTTATTTTTGACTGCTAGTGGAGACCTTGAGTATCTTTTCCTACGCATAAGATACACCTTAAGTGTGCACAAAGAAGCCCAGGGCTCGTTCACGGACCTCATTGTGGCCTTCCAGTACTTGAAGGGAGCTTATAAACAGGAGGGAGACAGATGTTTCACAGAGGTGAATACTGATAGGACAAGGGGGAATGTTCTAAAACTGAAAGTGGGCGTGACTGCCTTGCTGTGTGGTTTGGTTGGCTTTGTAGCAGTGAGGAGACTTGTTTTGAATCCTGCACTGCTTTATGTTTTGATGCTGTATACAGTGCTTCCATATTTTTGTGAGGCACATCTTGGAAATAACCTAGCAACCCTAGTGAGCTGCAGCAGGCCCCACGTGGCATGTATGCATTGTTTGACTTAGTCCACTTCTGCTCTGTTTGCCTGACAGCACCAGCCCTGTAGCATATATGCATCCTGAAATGAAGCTATCTGGCCCAAAGTCCAACATTTCCTAGACTTAGTGTGTTTGCATTGAGGAGTGCAGGACAAGCAGAAATGTCTAGGATTTCTTGCACCTTAACAGGGTTTTTTGAGTTGAGATGTTTTAGCGGGAGAAGTCTCCAGTTGAAATCCCAGACAAACATGGACCTCTAAGAAAATCTGGATGTTTGGTAGCCCTGCATTATTAACAATGCGGCTCTTGGGCAAGGACATCTCCTCTTTAGAGTGGTTGTCCTGACCACTCACACATTCTCCTGCTATAGTTTCTCTTCTATAGCCCTGGTATTTGCTTGTTCCAGGGACCATGAAGCATCCTGTTCAGCTTCCAGTCACTGCTTCCAGCTGACACTTAACACATCCAGTACTTCTGGTGTGATTAAACACTCAGAGGTCTAATCAGACATTTTCAAGAAGGAATAGTGTTCATCTTTTGTAAACATTAAAGATGAGGATCTTAAATTCTGAAAAGAAAATTGAAACAGTAGGAAATCCTGAGATCAAGAACATGAAAATATATAGGCTCTTTTCAGAAGTTTTGAGGCAAGGGTCTTTTAATCTTGAATAAATTATTTTATATCTTATTGATAGCATTTGCTTCCTCAGAACATGCATTAATCTTTATTCCTGTACCGTAATTGTAAAACAAAAGATTAATACCTTTTCAACAATAAGTTCTATAAATGGTTCCACAAATCGTCAACCCTAAAGACGTTTATGTTCTTTTATGGAGTGCACTTAAAGGACACAGATTTCTGTCCATTTAATATAACCAGTATAACCAACCAATCTGTTGACTTAGCTGGACTAGTGACTCTGCTGACTCAGTCTGTGATTTTTGTGTGTCTGTAAAAGTTGAGTCAGTGTTTATGTATTAGTGTGTGTGGTGTGGTATTCCTCTACATTTTGGGTGGGATGAATGACCAGCAGAAGTACCTCAGCATCAGTGCAACCAGGTAGGAAAGGCAATTGCAAATGGAGAGGATCAAAGTAAAAGGTCACAGACTTCGTTTCAGCTCCTGGTAGATGGGAGAAGAAAATAGTAGGGAAGTGTCTTCACACGCACATCTTGAATTCACTGCTGCTCACGCATGGTGGGACCAGAATGCATGCTGCAGGAGTACATCCATCCTCAGCATGGCTCTCTGCAGATGGATGGCTTGGGCAGAGGATTCTCATCCAAAGACTGAGGTAGCTCAACCTTGCTTAGTATAAAAATCTCTATCCCAGCATCCAAAAGTGGAGTTCTAGAACTGAAACTGGGACAGAAGAAACATGAATGTTTCTCTCAAATCATAATCGTACAGGAATGTGACCCAATGTCTATTTAGTTTGTAAGTGCTCAGCTATCCACCTATAAGACGTAGAAGAAATTAAACCAAATGTAAAAATTGAGTGGAAAAAATAGCTATTGAATAACCTAGTGCAGTGCTGTGGTGTGATATTGCTGCGATTTTATTTATATATATCTTATCATTCCTGACGTTTTAGTAAGATGAAAATAACCTGCAGTCAAATAATGGAACTGGCAATAAGAGCATTAAGAGATAAGATAGATGTTAAAGGTGCTGAAGAAAAGCTGTGTAACTTTAGCTCTGTATTCACCCTAACACACTGGTCCACCGTGAAAGGTGGGATGTGGAGACTGAACTATAAAGCAAATACAAAAAGTGATGTCTTTTGTTTTGCCTGTACTGTGCCACACAATGCCTCTTCTGCACCCAATTAAGTTCTTCTGCACAACTCTGTATTTAAAATATTATGAATACTGGACTGTTACCTCATTCTCTGAGCTTTTCCTTGCATTACTGAGATTTGGATATGGAGAAAAAATTGCAGACATTAGTGTTCCCTACTTATTTCTTTCTGGTCTACCTTGATGTCATCTGAAGAGTGTGTACATTGCAGTCAGAGAGGTAAAAGCAAATCATGCAGACATCTGTGAGCTAAATTTTAACGAGAAAAATACTTCATCTATAGGGAAGAAGGGAACAAATTTCCTTTGCACAAACAGAATCATTAGCAACATAGAAGATCATTTCAGTGTAACTAATGTGACTGCAGGGAAGTTATGCCAGTTTTCATTAGCTATGAAATCTTCCTTGTTTTTGCTGTAAATGATTATTTCTGCAGCCAGTTGCAACAAATTAAGGAAGAAATATATTTGGTACTTGAAAAATGGTGGCTGCTCCAACTATCAGTTTTGGTGTTTAACAAGACAGGCACGGCCCCTCCCGTGTCATCCAAGCATTGCACTGCCTGGAAAGGGCACTCACTGTCTGACACTGAGCATACAGAGCTGAGAATTCCCAATGCCTGAATTCCTGTTCCTGCACCAGCCTCTCCTCTCACAGGACCTTGAAACAGGATCGAAGAGTAGCTATGTAAGAGGAGGTCTCCAAACAGTCATTCTTTTTTTTTTCCTACTGTCAGGATGTATAAGAATTGTTGAGTCACGGCCTGAACCACTGATTGAGCACTTGGGGAAAGGACCGGTCAGTCCTGGGAGCACAGGTGAAGGCAATTCAGCTGTGTGACCAGAAGGGGTGGAGCCTGGCTGCACCTCCCTTAGACCTCATTTAAGGGCTGACTGCCACTGGGAATGGATCTCTGGTTGGAGATCCCTCCTTTGTGGAGTTTTCCCCAGTGAGTCTAGATCCTCAGAGACGGGTGAGTCCTTTTTCTTTTCCTTGCAACATTTAATCCCCCTGTTGTTACACCTCTTGTATCACCTTTCCATAGTGTTGACCTGATTGTTACACAGGGACATAGCAAATTCTTGTCTTGGCCAATTCCATGTGAGCTTGCACCACTATTAGCCTGCTGTGCCTTGTGCCTAGGAGCTTTATGAGCATAAGAATAGCTCCATTGGTAGGCATTCAACCAGCAATCAGAGGTGACCTTGTATTAACCTGGTGAAAGCTACGCAAGCAGATTCCCTCTTGCTGGGAAACAGCACAGGCAATTGTCCATTGGAGAACTTGGATGGTCACTTGTAATTTCTGAGCTGTGCTGGCAGAGCCTGTGAACAGTCTGCAGGACTCCTTTGAGAAGCATGTAAGCCTACAGAAACATTTACCATGACCTTTTGAAAAGGCAGAGTTAATACTGTTTTACTTTGAAAATGAAAGTGTGACTTAATCTGATGAGCTTTGCTTCCATGGAAATGTAAAGATGACAGAGGTGACTCCTGAGGCTGTTTTCTTCTATCTGTTCGTATGTGTTTGGATCTACGTGTTTATAATAATGGTACTGCTAACAATAAGCAAGCAGCCTCTGACTTCACACCACTATAGTGGAGAGGAGTTTGGGCTCAGGTCTACTGGAACAAGTTTTGTGCAGCATTGCATGGGCATTCCCTGAGGATGGTGCTGAAGTTTCTTATCCAGTGCTAAATTTCCCTGTACAGTAGTTCACAAAAAGACAATGGTAATGCAGCATTTAACCTGAAGATGGGAATCTTTCCACTGGATTTGGATCTGGGTGGCATGAGCTACGTGCTTTGTTGCTTCCTCCCCATTCATTCCTTAAGTGTGGATTGGAGAGGCATGAAATTTGTCATGGTTCCACAGCATTAACCTAGAGTCAGGAAGCTGCTCACAAGCATGTGTAGATGTGATTCTTGCATCTGGTGAGGTTCTATAAGGAAATTCTGAAAGAAATTTGTTAAATTCTGTGTGCGTGGTGCAGTTCAGAACAATGCATGTTTTTATGGGCGTGTACTACTGCTGTGAGTATAAATTATGACCAGAGAGAGCTGCAACTCTAATAACTGAAAGTCACCCAAAAGTAAGTATAAATAGAATCTCATTAAGCCACTATATAAACCTCAAATGACTACAAGAAAACAAGTAGACTTATTTTGAATTATTTAATATTACTAAAGCCAAAATATAATCTGCATTTCATAATAGCTAGCATCAACTGTATATTTATGGTAGATGGATAAACAGCAAAATTATGTATCTGTAACTGTGTAGTTTAATGCATTCATACTTTTCCTATGTCTTTAAAATATGTGCCACCAATAGAAAGATTTAATCACTTGGTGAATGCAGAATACCAAGCATCTGATGTTCTCACTTAATGGCTTAAGCTATCTAATCCTGTTACATATTAGTTCTCATTGCCTATCAGAAAATTACCTGCTGTTTGTGTCAGAGACACGTAATGGATTGGCTTAATGTAATCACCTCTAAATAGAGCTACCCTTGAATCCTGCTGAGACATTTTGAAAGGCAGAATGCAACTATAGCACAGTCGTGTGATGTGAACAGAAGACTGTGGATTATAATTTGTTTTTGCTTCCTGTATTTGACTAAATCTCGAAGAATCAATTTGAGCACTGGGAGTTTTAAGCAGTCTACTGTGGAGAGTGATTTTTATCATGAACCTTGGCTGTTCTTCCATTTGACAGAGGTTACTTTAAGAAAAAAGTAGTCCCACTGACATATGATTGATGTACTGGAAGGATGGGAGAATTATGTTGTCACTAGTCACGAGAGGGTATTTTCTCACTTACTGCAAACTCTAAGAATTTTTTTAAACTGTAAGACATTCTCTGTTATAAATTCCCTACTTTTTTCAAGATGTATTTTTTTAGAGATTTATTAGGTGCTTTTTTTGACTTCTGATGCTGAAGGAGGCTTATTTCGAATATCTATCTGCGTTACTATCTCAGAATAATCTGATTTGTATCTATAGAATTATTTTGAGAGATCTCATTGTGATTAATTTAAACATATGAAGTGTAAAAAATAATCCCTTTTTAAAAAATGATTAACTTTTTCTTTACATATTAATTATCTCAAATAGAAGGGAGGTCTGTGGCTCTGAAGGAAAGCTGACACACCAGTGAAATTTCAATAGATTCCCCTCTTGGCCAGAAGAGGGAGAGATGCAGCTGCTCTGGCTAACGAGATCACTGTTTCAGCCTAAATTGAAACGTAATAGCTAGTTGGGCAAACTGCGTTTATGCCACCAAACGTTGATTAATACAATAACAGGCTGTATTTTACTCCGTCTGCTATAAAGGAAAACAACCCTTAGTAGTATCTAAAGATACATAAGCAAGTCTTAAAGGCAGTGAAACTTGGGCACACCCAATCTCATAGCTGGGATTTTGATTGTGCACTAGGGATTCCTGGCTTTCCCTACGTTGAAAGAAAGTTTAAGAAATGAATTTGCATGCAGAATGATCTTTCTCTACTGTGGGTTGTAAATAGTATAACAAGAATATTAGTAAGATTGGTCTTCAGTTGTGTCTTGGCTTCCAGGCAACATAATAAGCCAGTTCTGTGAATATCCACATATACCCACGCTGCTCCTTTGGCTGTAGCACCGAGAGAAAACCTTTTAAAACTGCTAATTTACTTCTATTTCTTAATGGGTATAAAGGAGAGAGCAGATGGACCAAAATTACCACGTGATCAACTTGGTGTAATTCTCACATTATTTCAGGTAGTTCTGACAATGGCTCGGTCCTATGAACTGCAGTGATTTAAGGAAAAGTGTATTTTAGCAGAACACCAGTTCAAAGAAAACATTTTGGCTTTCTTATGGTGATAGAAGTTTATCTTAAATGGTAAAGGGAAAGAGGGTGTTTCTAAGCTCGCTTTCCTCCCTAGGTAAGTAAGTGTGCCTGTGGGCTATTCAAACTGGTGACTGAACGTAGTTGTCTTGTTTTGCTCTGACATGAGGGAATGGAACAGTTGTAGTCACATCTGCAGGTGACAAAACATACCCTGATGTATTTCAGGAAAAAAACATCCTGTTTCAGTATACTTTCCACACTAATGGATACACATTATATATGTTCTCCTACTGTATTAAATCTCATAGTCTTTTAGGTTTAATTTCAAAGTGCTGCTTTGAATCATCCCTGAAAAACTGCTTCCTTTCTAATCTAAAAACTAATGTGATTGGTTAAGCTTATGCAGTGTAGTTTTTCAGTAGCCTTTGGCCATGCTTTACTCTCTTGCTTTTATGATGCATTGTTAGAGCAGGTGGAGTGGTGACAGCTGCTTGCATTACTAAGGCTAATGAAATGCAAAGCTCATTTTTGAATCCAGGTGTTTTGCTAACACTACAGTCCAGAGTGGGCAAAATTCAGCCAAGTGCAGACAGTAGTATGTAGCTGAAGCACCCCAAGTAGTTTATTTTCTCTTGTTTGCATTTGTACACTGAGTATGAGTCAATTGTATGTGGAGCACAGGAATATTTGGCTTGGTGCAGTAGCAAGACTTGATGGTGAGAAAAAACACCAGTGAAAGAAATAATGAACTAGTCTCTTCCTAACCTTTAACCCAATTTAATTTATACAGTCTGTCATGATCTCAGCTTCAAGCCTGGATTAAAGCTCCAGACTCATCTCTAGGGTAAATCCATGGGAGTTGTGCCATTCACACAAAAACAGTTTGTTCCTTTGGAATAATGATGTGCCTCTCCTTTGATATTTCTACTGTTTGAATGCCAAGTCAGACTGGTGACACTTGCTCCCTGTTCCCACCTCCCTTGGTGCCTTCAAGAACTCTTCTGCTCTGGCTGGTTTGGTACATTACTGCAAGCTTTCAGAAAAAACACTACTCTCAGCATTTTGTCTGGATCATTTCCTAGTTAGATCGTGTTCCTTAGCAGATGGCTACATCCATCTTCACCAGTCAGCAGCAACCCCGCTCCTATAACTAGTACTTGGTAAATAGCATGTGGTCAGTAACTCTGAGACTCAATCCATTTGGATGATATAGCTTTGGATGTTTTTACTTCTTATTTTGAAAAGCCTTTCTCACACAGCCAAGCCCATTATCTCCTCTATTCTTCTCTCTTTGGCCTTAAGTTCATGGGTTCAGTTTGTATTTTTGCTGTACCTCAGTGTGCATCCAATGCCTTTTTGCACACTTGGGGTTTTAATTCATTTCAACCTTTTTCTCATTCTCTTGGCAAGTCGTTTCATGGAAGCATGCATGTGAGGGTGTGTTTGCATGTTTATTTGACGCACATTACAGAGCACTTTTCTAATTTTTGAACATTTACTTGCTCACTGATTCTATAGAAGATGACTGCTCCTGACATCTTATATTACCTTGCTGGTTGGGTTGCTGGATAAACTTTTGAGAGCATTAACATGAAAATGACAGGAGCAATCCCTGCAGTTCTTTTCCCTCTAGGCACTCCGCATTAAAAGAACACTCGTTACTGCTTTGTTTTTCAGGTTGATGGTTTCCTCACACTTCTCTTTGGCCTGGCTAGCATTAACACCCTCACAGTGATCAGTGTGACACGCTATATAAAAGGCTGCCATCCCGATAGAGGTAAGGAATAAAGGCAGATCCAGTTGTCCTTTCATTGAATTTTGCTGTAACTCTGTTCTCCTTTCAGTTACAGAATTTACCAGATACAAATTAGATGCATTGGAAACCATAACATAATTTCGTCAGGTACTTGTTGTAGTTTCCATGGAAATAAATAGAAGGCATTACTTTCAGAGTGACCTACGCCCATATTCTATAAATTTTCTCTGGTCCAGCTTTCACCATCCTTAGATAACATGTTATCAGTTTTCATGCCCTTATTATGACTGGTTTGTACCACTCTCAACTGAGAACCTGTTAGTATTTGCATTTAAAGCTTGCCTAAACAAATGGATACAACATAAGTGTTTTTCTTTCTATTAACATGAGCGGTATTAGCTGTGAAGAGATTATTCATAGAATTTTTTTTCTTCTACAGGAAGTTCTCTTGCAGTTTGTAGTGACAGATTTGCTGAAATTCATGTCACCTCCATTTTGTATTCATAGCTTCATGATGCAATGCTTCAAATGCACACTTCTCTTTTGCTCTGCTGCATCACACATTCATTGCTAGTAATTTAATGTTTGCCTGTTGAGAAAATCTGACCAAGTACAATGTTACATAATTGTTAAGGAACAGAGATGGGTGGCTGCATAAATATTTTATGGGTAGACAAAGAAATAATCACCACATATGGCAACAGTGGAACAGACTGAATCATTTGTACCATGTGGCTAACAAAGCTTGACCAAATAGTTTTTTGACCAGCTTTTTCTTAACAGTGAAAACTTCGAAATGAATAAGAAAATCCCATAAATTTAGACTAACCTTAATCATTTCTGCATAAAACATATTTGTTTTCTTCTTTTTACAAAATTGCAAAACACAGCTCCAACAAAGAACGTTGTATTTCTGCAGTGGTCAGCAAACATTGTCTCTGATAAACAGCCACCCAGTCCTGCTGCTCCACAAGTGAACTCAAACACGAGCATTTGCAAATTTAAGTTTTTCTTATAAATATATAGTTTTATATTAACTTTTTCTCAGATAGCTGTGTTTTCTTCATTATTATTTTCTGGTTAAATCATCTCATTGCAGCTCACTGTATCAGCAACAGCAGTATGACAGTGGCTATGGTCCTCATCTGGATAGCAGCCTTTTTCTGGTCAGCAGCTCCACTGCTTGGCTGGGGTAGTTATACAGGTAACAGGTATCTTTCAGTTGTACTTATTTGGCACTTCTCCACTGAACTCAACTGAGATACTTACCCTTTCTTCCTGTTTGTGATTAAACCAGATTGATTAGCAGCAGAACTGAGAAAAATCATTCATCAGGGAAGATGGATGTGCAGTGTTGCCTGCTTTGGTGTCAGCTATAAAGAGATTTCTTGAAGATATCATAGGAAATACTTGGATCAAATGTGTGTTATCTCTGGGGGAAAAAAAAAAATGGGGCCAGAAATATTTGGCATGGTTAAGCAGTGAGATAAAGGAAATTATCAAAACACATCCTTCAAAAACTGTCAAGATTAGGAAGCTAGAAAATAATTCAAGTTCCAGCAAGTTAAACTTGAAACTACAGTAAAGCAAGCCAGAAGATTTAACAGTTTAATGAAATTATGAAAACAAACACAGCAGAGGAAGAAAACTATGTCAGACACCCAAGAAGTGATGAGGATGCAAGATAAGGCCATAGGAAAACAAAAAGTAGAAAAAAAATTCAATTTGCTAACACTGAGGCAATTCAATGGCTAGGAGCTATTCACATACTAGAAAATTTCATTATGGGAAGTAGTTGAGAAATTGTCTTGGATTAAGTCTCTAAACAAACTAATACAGTAATTTCAGAGCTAAGGTATCTTAAGTAAGCCCTCATCTGGGGGGAAAACAAATGAAAACACTCCTAGCTTTAGTGCCTTTAAAATAGTGTTTACCTACTAGGAAAAAAATAATAATAATATGGATCTGGGTTGTATAGGTCTATGAAAACATAAACACAGTGCTCAGAGCTGGACAAATAGGGAGAAAACAAGGTATAATCAGAAAACAGATTAAAATATAAAATCATAAATCTCCGGTGTGACTGAAAACAGGTTGTAGAAAGACATACAGGTGGAGAAGAGATTTCTTCCCATGAAGAAATAAAGGCAGCAATAAATAGCTAGGAACTAAGGCTCTGAGACTCCAAGATCAAGGGCAAGGGAGAAGTTTAAGGCTAGGGCAAGTATTAGGAAAAGACTAAAACCAGCACTGCAGCATGCAAATATTTATTAAATAAGCTTTGAGTTATCTCTGTACCTCTGAAGGATGCATGTGAGAAAGCACCCATTTCTAAGAACCTTGAGGTCCTCTTCCCAAACCAAACTGTTATCAGAGTACTAGGCCCAGTGAATCTTCTGTTTGAGACAGGACAACTGTTCTAATTTTATGTAATGTTTTTTGCACTCTAGGTATATCTTAGAACTTGGGTGGTCTGGATTTGTCATTTGCTTTGCACTTTGCATTTTCTAGCAACATGGGCTTTTGTATGTACAAGAATCTTATTAGCTCTTCATCTGCAGAAGGCTTTCTTATATCCATTTTTGCCCTAACTTGGATCCATGGACCCAATGTAAGGATATCCAAATGCCCCTTGGATCCTACTTGTAATTTGGTTCAACTCCCTGACAACAGTCTTCAAGACAGCTTCTTTGAGAGCTTCTCCCTGTTGAGAATCAGGGCTGTTTAAAATTCCATAGAGGGACCCATGAAGACCTCTGTAGGAGTCCAGCAGTGGCAGGTCTGGCAGCAGAGCATGACAGTGACAGCAGATCACAGCGTAAGATGCATTTCTGCCTCCCACCTGTCACTGCTGCACAGCAGCTGCAGAGGTTCCCCAGGCCCCCACTGACTTTTGGAAATGCCACTTGCTGATGCTCCTTGCAGAGCAAGCTCTCAATTCTGACATAAAATCTGCAGGATTTTCTTCTCATTCCATTTGGAAGATGCTTGCTTTTTTTCCAGTCAAAAGTTTTCACAAGCCAGAAAATAACCATAACTTCTGACTTAATTCTTATCTTTTTGAATAATATCTTGGAATCTATTGATGAAAAAAGGCAAAGGAGACCAAAAAAAAGTTTCTATTACTGAGCACAGCCAGAAAGCACTGTCTAAAGCTTTTGGTGTTAAAAATATCGAGCTCTTTTTGATGAGACTCAAAAGAGATTTTAATCTCTTGCTCCTTTAATTTATTCTATCTGAACCTCCTATCACCCATGAGGAATTAAGAGTGGTTTTTTTTCGTTCAGAATTATCACTGGATGTCAGTGAGAAAGCTGTTGTTAAATCATGCAGCCTTCACCTGTACTGCATTTTCATGACTTGTTAATACCTGACTTATGTAATTTTTGTTCATACTTCAATTATTTATAATTTAGTTTATTTCCATGGTTGTCGGGGGAAAAAAGAAAGAAAAACAGCCATCTCTCCACCAATGGAAATCCACAATTCACAAACTACAGGCAATCCTTAATGCTGTCAAACTCGAGCTTTCTGTCAGGACACATTTATAAACAAGTCAAAGAGACTCGATAAGCCAACTGTTATTCATAAAAAAGCATTTAAGCACAGACTGCTCTTCATTCCCATTGCCTTCTTCTTAGCTATCTGATCACCTACTGTCTCCTTCTGTAAATCCCACTAGTTGCAGACCCTGTAACTTGTTTTTAAGAACTTGCAGCTCCTTTGTAGTCGTTTTCCATTTAGAAACACATGAAACATTTTGCTAAGTATTTACATGCTTCATTTTCCCATAATCTCTGCTTTCATTTCTCCCACTACAATAAAATTTTCACTGCCTTCTTACTTCCATTAAAAAATAAATAAATAAAACAACCACTCAGTATTTTTATTTCTTACTTACTTTACTATGTAAGTAGTGACTTCTTACATGCGGCATATTGTATCTTTGCAATTGCTTGTTATGCTGCTACAGTGCTCACCTTAAAAAGTTAATTTATAGAAAAATGTCAAGTTAATAAACTAAATTAATACCCATTTTCTAGTGAAATGTCACCATTTTTTTGTCCTGAAACAGAGTTTGTACATTACATTTACACTGGAAATGTAAATAAGACAGAATGACAATATGGATTAAAACTTGTAATGGTCTATAGCAGTACTTGAAAAATTAGTTGTCACAGCTTGTTAAATTAGAAAGGTGCTTATAGCTTAAAGGATGTAAAATACAGCACTAAATGTAATAAATTAATCATACAAAGCCAGATAAATGTTCTAAAAATGCTTAACAATTCACCTTTGTTTTTCAGATCGCATGTATGGAACATGTGAGATAGACTGGGCAAAGGCCAACTTCTCTACAATCTACAAGTCCTACATTATCTCCATTTTTATCTGCTGTTTCTTCTTACCTGTAACAGTCATGGTCTTCTCATATGTGTCAATTATCAATACTGTCAAATTAAGCCATGCATTAACAGGATTCAGTGATCCCACAGATAGACAGAGGAGAATGGAGCGCGACGTCACCAGGGTAAGTCTGGTTTCATATCATGGACTTTATCTCAGTGAAATGTCTGTCCAAAAAATTGGTCTCACCTAGGACAAAAGTGAATAAAACCCATAACCCATATTAAATTTATTTGTAATCACTACTGAATCTGAACTGAGTGAACATAAGGATTGTTTAGAACTCCCTTGGTTGCATAACAATTGTGATGTTGCTACATCACAAGAGAAAAATATTTAAATATAATTGGAACAGGTCATATAACACAAAAACAGAAGATTGGTTTGGCATATTCTCAGAAGTAACATCTCTTCTGAAAGAGAATACACAGAAGTTATAGGGGAGCTTTCAAATTACTTATTCTAGATTGAAATATACACCAAATCTCCTAAATTCATAAAAACCTACAGGGAACTGCAGCTGTTTTTGTTCCATTAGATGAGGCATTGCTCACGCACACCTCATGCCAAGTGAGATATACAGCTTCTAGGCACAACTGGTGCCATCAAAGAAAAGCTTTTGCTTCTCTGTGCAGTCCTGTAAGCCATACCTTGAGGAGAACCTGAATGTTTCCCTTCCAGTTCAGTTTCTAAGCTATTTTTCTCCAGTATATTTCATCTCTGCTGTAGTCTTCCAGAATAGATTTAAAGCTATTTTCCTTCTGTCTTTTAGGTCTCTATTGTTATTTGCACAGCCTTCATTATTGCATGGTCACCATATGCTGTCATCTCTATATGGTCTGCGTACGGTCACCCTGTGCCCAACCTTACCAGCATCCTTGCCAGTCTGTTTGCTAAGTCTGCCAGTTTCTACAATCCTATAATCTACTTTGGAATGAGCTCTAAGTTTCGGAGGGACATTTTTATCTTGTTCCATTGTGCCAAGGAAGTCAAGGACCCTGTGAAGCTTAAACGTTTCAAAAACCTCAAGCAAAAACAAGAACCTTCTCAGAAAGAAGAGAAGTACGCACCAGAAATGCATCCTGCACCAAGCCCCGATTCTGGTGTGGGAAGTCCAACCAACACCCCACCTCCAGCAAAGAGGGAAGAGTATTTTGGTATTCTTGATACACCATCTAATAACCCTGACATCGAATGTGATAGACTGTAAGTTTTATGGCCACTTAACATGCACCCACCTTGTGTTCAGGAAGACCGTCTTCCGTGAGTGATTTGATCTCCCAACTCCCAGTCCATCTATTTCTAGCTATAGCACTGAGAACTACACAACTCAAGCAAATCAGATGACAAAGAGAGATTTCCCTTTGGTATAGATACAGAATGCTACAAAACACATTACAACACAGGCAGCACACATGGTGCCCAAAGTATTCAATTTTCACACACATGAAAGAAAACGAAGGCTCACTTGTGAAGAACTGGCATCAGCTAGCAAAAAAAATACTATTATGTTCCTATCCCAATTTTATTAATCATAAGATTACATTTCCAAATCTGTTTTTTACTCTTCAGCAGTCCCAGCCATAGAGGATCTCTTTAGTTCTGTGGTGCAGCACAGTCCCCACCCCTAGGAGAAGACTGGCCCCCCTGAGATTAGTGGAGCTGCTGCTCCGATTCTGCAAGTTGGTATGCAAAGCTGCTCCTCCCGGGATAGAGGGGTAGAATGACCATGCCCACATGGGTATGCAACAGACTACCTGTGTATGCCCAATTCTACATGTGTCTATGCAAGTGCAAGGAGCTGTAGATATTGGTATTTTGTAGTCACTGTAGGTTTAACAGAGACTTTACACTTTTCCTTGTTTGTTTCCAGAATTATTTCCATCTTCCCTGACTCCTCCAGCGAGCAGGGCCTAGCTGTGGCACGCACGTGCCCAAAAGCTGGCTTTAACTTCCTGATGTGTCTCTCTATCTCAATTGCTTTTCTAGATGACGGTTAAGGTGGAGCACGAGATGTTTTGCAGCCAATGAAACCAATGACAGTAAGAATAAGACAATAAGAGTATTAAAAAAGTATGGCATCAGTGCTATTTACAAAATAATCTAACAACACTCTACTGCTGTAGTAAAAGTTTTTGTACCTACCCACCATGGGTAGAAGGAAAAAAAAAAAAAAAAAAAAAGGACTTTCAGATAAATGCAAGTAGCAACAAAGGATAGCTATTTTAACAGCAAAACTATAGGATTAAATCAGCAGTGAGAATATCTGATACAATAACATCCAATTAATCCCTCAATTTAATTTCACAGAATGAAAATAGGAGGGACATGTTCATAACTCCCCATCTTGGTAATTAACTGATCACACAGATTTCCATCACGTTGTTTTTGTATTAACCCTGGAAATTCTGTGTTCATTCAGTGCCATTTTCATGATAAATAAGGGTGGGGAAAAAAATGAAATGATTTGTTGCTAACCTCAGTGATATTTATGACCTATGTGAAATCTTTCACGCTCAGCATATGCTAAGATGTAGTTTTCCAAGAGTTTGTAACTTCCCCAAGAAACACATTTGGAAAATCAAAGCGAGCCCACCTTCATTTCCTCCATTACTCTATTTGTTTTGAGAAAAATCACTTGTGTTTTGAAGTTAAAAAGAAATAAACATTTTAAGCAACAGTTGGGAACTGTTTCCTTTCACAGCCACGGATCTGAACTGCAAGAATATTCATCCCCATGGAAAATTTTGAGATACGGGTGCTATTTCATTACCATAAATAATTAAAAGCAAATAAGTAAACTGTTGACTTCCAGATAAAAGCACATGCCATAACTGCAGAAACAGATGAAGCCATTTAAGGCAAACCCCTGTCACAGTTGGATGAAGGCAGGCAAGGCCAGTCAAAGCTGGCACAACATTTTAAAAGCTCCTATATCTAAACCCAAATCCTCCTTGGCAGCCTCAGTGGACTGAGCTTAGCCACTGCTGCACACACCCAGAGGTCACTTCGTGATGAGTGCCACGCATCCTTTTGGGTGCACCTCTCAGAGGTACCTGCACTGACAATCACTCTGGACACTGGCAGTAGCCACAGATACCTGGTTAGCATTTAATTAGCATTTCTACTGATTTACGGATGTCTAGGGAAAGCATATGTGCCATTGCACATGTACACAGCTGCAAGGGAGAGACAGGAGTAAGATACACGAACCAGAAATTAGCAACATAAGAGGGGAAGAAGAAGATACGCAAGGATGCGAGGGGTGAACAGCTTAACGACACAAATCTGCCCCAAAACAACTAGAAACTGCCAATACTACAAAAGCCTTGACTGTACAGTGCAGATCTCATTCTTGCCATGCCTACAGTCCTTGTAGATAGATACAGGGTAGTACCATGAGACTTCATGACTGCAGAGCAAAACATCTGGTTTTGCAGGTTATTTGAGGGGAAGAAAAAAAGAAAAAAAAAAAGAGGATGGATGCCTTTGCAGGCACCAACCTGTGCTCCAAGCCCCATAACAGGCACATTTGTCACTGGAGTTACTCAGGCTGTTAGGCTTCCAGTCCTCAAGCATCAGTATTCTGTAGCTGTACGCAAGATACACACAAGCACCAGAAGACAGGAAAAAATACCCAGAACCAGTTCATGCTCAACACAGGTAAGGGAATATGCTTCAGAGTTTCAAGTGTGCAAATCCATACACAGTAAAACAGTTGGCCTCCATCCTGCTTTCCAGTTTTGTATTTCTTCCCCTTGTCTCCAGTTGCATGCTTGTCTGGAGGAGGTTGAACCCTGCTCCTCTGCTTGCTGAGCCCACATCACTGACCACAGAGAGCCTCCAAGAGTGCAGAGGTTGAGAGCATCAGCAAGGGGAAACACGATCTGGGAGTACAGAAGGGGCATTTTTATGCCTTCTAGTCAGCAACAATGAAGAACAGTGTAGCAGCATACAGAAGTCTAGAGTCAAGTTATCCCCCTGCCAACCCTACTGCTTGCCAAACCTTGGATTTTCTTTTACAGTGGATGAATTTTGCCAGTAGAGATGCAAGAGGGCTGTGGTCATGAATGATGCTCTGGTGATGAATGATTGAGCTCCGTAAACTGCAGCTTTTAACGCTCTCAGTCTAAGATGGTCTTTGAAGGGAGGTCCCAAGCTCCTCACAGAAGCAAAGGCCTACCTGCTTCTGAGTTCTGTTTAGAAGTACTGTGTTCGTTTTGAATATAGTAGGACAAGCAATCCTATCATTTCCAAGAATGCTCTCAGCTTTTATTGGCTTGTTCCAGCAGGATCTGAGACATCTATTCATTCTCTCTCACTGCTAGGATGCAAGGAACCCAGCCAGCAAACCCTGCTAGCTATTCATCATCCATCTATCTCTGTACCCTCACCCCCATTGGCACTGCTGAAGCACTCTGGCAAAAGGTGACATACCACAGCACAGCAAAAGTCACTCTGCAAAAAGCTTGAAACACTTAAGCCACTCTTTAAATACTCTATATTTTCATTTCGAAACATTGCCTAACATTTCTGATTAGATATTCATTAGTACACACGAGCAGGTAAATTTGTAAATACATTAATTGTGTAGCCATTACGTATATATCAAAATGTCATCAGCTCTTATTTCTTATTATCTATCGTAACCACAACATTCAGCATACCAGTATGACACCATAATCACTGCAGTTGTCAATAGTTAACACATTGGCTTAGCAGGTGGCTCCCTGTTACCAACACAACCATTTTACTTGGCCTACATAGCTCAAGCAATGCAGTTAAGCCAGGATTACTTATGTTCAATTTCCACATGTAAAAATAGCTGCTTCTGGTTTGAGGAAAAAAATACAAAAACAAAGCTATCACTTGTTTATTTACACCAAGAAAACCTTTAGGGCTCACATTTTTCCCTGCTGACATAGTTGCCAAGCTGAAAATCCCTCTGGGTGTCAGCACATTGAAGTACATAGAAACATTTCTTTACAGCACTGACATTTCTAATGGTAATATGAATAATGTGAGTGTGTAGTTGGAGGGACAGCATACTGCAAGCCAGTCCCTGTTCTCAGTGATATTTATACCTTTTTTGTCTAATGACTCATGTAAAGTATTTCATATAGCAGAGACTAGAAAACAGGACATCTACCTTCATCCCCGTGAAGATAATGACTTTACTACAGCATGAACTTACTAAGGATTGCACACTCTTGCAGGGTCTCTTTCCACCCCAATAAACGAGTTCTTTGCCTTGTACACTGACTAGATAAGGCAGATACAGACTGTGTCCATTGCACTATCCATAGGAGTAATAGACAGAGACGAGATTCCTTTCCCAAGCTTAGGGGCTTGCAAAGAACTCATTTCTTCTACCCTATGAGTGCTTGCATTCCTGGGTGATAATGAAAAGGGTGTGTGATGTTACTGCATCTGCACTTTCAACTACCCAGAAAACTAAACACTATAAGCTAGCTTAGCAGGTCAGGTTCTCCTGCAACGCTGTGTCTGACCCTCTCTCTCCTTCTCAGATTGTCAAAAGCTTGGACTTCGGAGCTTTTCAGTACATCAACAAATGCAAAGGATTTCTGAAAATCCTTTGGGAGCTGAGGGCCAAAGCAAAGATGCCTGCAGGGTCAAATGGGCCTATGTCTACTACATGGTCTGAAGTGCCCATTTTCACATGATGCGAAGATCCTACAGTACTCATTCCCCCATTCCTTTATATATCAATGACCTACGCAATATGGGAAAGCCTACAATCAGGGAAATAAAATGGCTCTAAGGGCCTCATGGTTAGCACATATTCCTGCTTTCTTGGAGAAGGCAATTCAGGTGGCTCCAGAGGAAGATGGAATCACGATCTTCTCCAGAAGAGCAGAGCACAGATACTACTGGAGACAGATACACATTAATCCTGCAAGACCTGGATGCCTCTTGTAAAGCTTGACCAAGTAGGCACAGTCTAATATAACTCTCGCAGTCTGAGTATAGGTATTTAAATAGATTGCACTGACTGCAGTAGAGGACAGCAGCTTACCATCTGGCCTATGCTTTTATCTACAGTTTTGACTATACAATATGTATTTAGTACATTTCTGAAACTTTGTTTTCTGGATTGGATTTTTTTTTTTTTAGTGTGCAATCTGTCTATATAATAGCTTATCATAAAAGGGTGGCAAGAATACATTATGCTTGATATGCAGGAGAAGAACAAGAATAAATTCAAGATTCAAAGAATGTCCATATAGTACTACAATAAAAACACATCAGAAATTTACTAAATGAAAAGTAATAAGAAAAATAGTTATAAAAGAGTCACACTGGAATAATAAAAATAAAAAAAGAACCATCTACCAGCTGTCTACGCCAGTAATCATCAACTTTAATGCTCAGTGAACAAGACGTAAGCCCTCTGGGGACAACAAACACATAGCATTTAATTATGTAATAGGACATATCCTAGTAAAACAGAAGCGGAAGGACTCAGATGACTTCAATAGCCCCCTCCACCTTGGTGATATGACAGCCTCCAATAGCCTTTGACACTGCTCCAGCCAGCCTGACCAATGCAATGAGCTACTGCTCGAGCAAAGTTTGGATGATCACAAAGGGTGTATATGTAGCTAGAGGCATCTCTGTTGGATCCAGAGTAAGGTCAATGCAAACTACTCAAGCAATAGGTGCCTGTGGCCTATATTCACCATAGTACTTGTGAATAGAAGTATTAAATCAAGAATAACATTTGGCAGTACAGACAAGAGCACAAGCAGACATTGGTAATTTGTCTTGGCAAACCCTTGCCACACACCAGAGACAAATTTCAAAGGGATCTGTATCTGTAACATTATAGTGTTATGGAAAGCACAGTGGTAATAGCAGGGTGGCAAAATCTTTGGCTGCAGCAACTGAGGACAAGCCCAAGTGCAGCACTCGTAGAATCAGAAATGAAGGAAGATTATTTGCTTACCTCCAGAAGACCTCAGGTACTCAAGGATCTCCAGCAAGATACCCTTGCTTCTACAGACAACCCTTAAATGAGGTCTAGGAAGGGGAGGAGCCAGGATCCACCCCTTTCAGTCACTCAGCTGCGTTGCATGCACGTGAGCTCACCTGTGTTAGCCCTGCCTTCCCACCAGCTGCTCAATCACTGGTTTGACTTAGCATTTCCACTACAGTATCATCCTGTATTCATATGGGAAAGTGAGATAAACTTAGTGGATTTGCATCATGCTTTATACTGTGAGGAACTTGCTGCATGAAATGAGCAAAGCCAACTTACTCAAGAGCAAGCTAGACAATTCCTGAGGCAGCATGCAGCGTATGTGTGGATTTAAAGGGAATGGAAAATTGATTTTTTGCTAGCATTGGATTTCATCATGTTACATGAGAATCCAGTGCTCAACTTTGCTTGCTGAAAGGCACTCACATACAGAAACAACCCCAAATGTTATTTCAGACAAAATTATTCCAGATTAATGTCCAGTTCAGTGATTTTAAAGTTTACGTTGCAGATCCAGAGATGAGACCTATATCATCCTACAACTTGAGGGAGCTACTGCCAGACCACCAGGAGTCAGGGGAACAAAAAGCATTTCTTTCTTTCTTTCTTTCTTCAATCAGATCTAGGATCCCACAGGTTTTTAAATGAAGACGGTATGTCTCAGTCACCTCTAAGAATCTGATCACTTGTTGCAAAAAGAGCTTGGAAGAATCAACCGACAGTAATGACAAGCAAACAATGGGCCTCTGGTGGTCATTCTGCATCACCTGGATAAAGTCCTTTTGACAGGGTCAAGAGGAAAAACAGCCTGGTACATGTCCAGCCTCCTGCTGCAGCATGGCTTCCACTTGGCCACAGCTATATAAGCCATCAAATGCAGGGCAGGGACTGACTGGATTTGCTTAGCAACAAGCTCAGAAAACAAATAATGCAGTTAATGAAAGGAATTATAAAAGTGCTTGGAAAAGCCAACAGGAGCAAGCTGGCATGTCTCTTGTGTGATGATTTAGTGGAAGGCTGTTAGTTAGGGTAGTATGGTTAGGTCATGGCTGGACTTGATGATCTCTAAGGTCTTTTCCAACCTGAGTGATTCTATAATTCTACAATTATGTCTCACTCAGACAACAGCACATAGACATTCCCTATGAGGGACTGCAGCACGGCCATTCTTTAAGCCCTGCAGTCCTCTGCACTGTGACAATTCACCGAGTCCCATTGAAAGGGGAAACAAGGCCCCTTGAACCATGATGACATTTAGGCTTGCGATTAAAGAAACTCCAGAGATAAATGCTAACATTTGCAACTGCTGCCCACTTTTGATACTACAATGAAGGCTCTGCAAATGCTTATATAACCCTTCTATATAGCCCATCAACCAGTCTTCATTAGGCAGCAACAATGAAATGTCAGAAGTGATTGAAGAGTGTATCTTTGGCTCTGAAATGAGTGTTTGTGCTTAGGCTGAGGGGGGTGGGAAGGGAGAGATTGAGGAGTGTTTGCAATTAGTGCACTGCTGCAACGTGAATATCTGTGTAGGTCTATTCATCTGAAATGTTGTAGTCAGTAATGGCATTCAGCTCAAGAAATCCCTAAATGTCATTGAGAGAGAGAGAGCTAATTCCTCTGCCCCCGTGCAGTAATGAAAATTCAGGGCTTCGGCCCACATTCCTTACACCACTACCACAGTACTGACCCTTACTGTGTAAAACCTTGTGATTAAGCCATGTGACTGTAGAAAACCCCACCACCCATGCTTTCATTCAGAAAGAGCCATCACAGACATTACTCTTTGCAAATCCAGGAGCAAATCCCCCTATCCCTGCATAATAGCACTGCTGCAATGTTCACAGTCATGGCAGCTTTGAAACATGACCAGGTTCAACAAGACAAAGTGCTGTATCCTACTCTTTGGTCACAACAACAGGCTTGGGGATTGTTTAGTCTGGAGAAGAGGAGGCTCACAGGAGGCCTTAACACTCTTTGCAGCTGACTGAAAAGAAGCTGCAGTGAGATGAGAATCAGTCTTTACTCCCTGATAACAGCTATAGGATGGGAGGTAATGGCCTCAGATTGCACCAGGGGAGGTTCAGGTTGGATATTAGGATGAATTTCTTCTCCAAAAGCATTGGAATAGGCTGCCCACAGAGGTGGTAGAGTCATCAACCCTGGAGCTATTCAGGAAATGTGTAATTGTGGCACTGAGGGACATGGTTACGGGGAATGGTAAGTATGGATTGGTGGTTGGACTAGATGATCTTTTCCAACCTTAGTGATTCTATGATACTTTCCAACAGTGTGGCACAGAAGCTCATGAAGCACAAATAGATGTCTGTCAATCCACTGATGTGTTCTCAGGAAGCCCTATTGATAAAACTTGTTTGTTTCCACTCTATATGTTAGTTGATAAAAGAATGATAGAGATGATGATGCTGAAAATCTCATCTGAAATACTAGCCCAAGAATCACTAATTCCTAGAAACTATCTTCTCCACAGCAACTGACTTCACTCACACTGTCACAGTTTCCTATAAAACTGGTACCAAAGACACCATTTCAAAAACTTAAAAAAAAAAAAAAAAAAAAAGAGAGAAAGAAAAAAGAGAGGGGGAGAGAGATGAAAACTAGCATCATTTTCCTTAATTCTAGGTTCATGGTTTCACGGACCTCCTGATCACCCATTTCTACAGTTATTGTTTACATGTTGTGTACATGTACTATCCTGGTAGAAAAGTAGATGTGATAATGCAAAAAGCATGCGTGCAGAGGGCAGTACTCAGTTTCCCTCTGAAGTTCATTTGCCTGCTGACTTTGACTACTTGCTTCTTGACTTCTCTCAAACATCAACTTAATTTAAATGCCCTTGACTTTATCACCTTTAGGAAGCCTACCCTCAGATGTGTGAAACTAAATTATCTGGGAGCTGACTAAAATCTTCCCATAACTAAATGTAGTTTGCCAAACAGCTCTGCCTTCATAATAATACCCTTTTCTACCTTACACATGAAAAGAAATAGAGAGAACAACAAACTAAAAGCAAATACTTGCTACAAATAAATCTAATTTATTATATGAAATCAGTATCTATTATAATTTTTTTTTTTTTTACTCATTCTTGTAAGGTGGCTTTTTAGTAGATGATAAAAAGGGTTCACACATATTGAAAGAAAGAAAGTCAATATTGTAGGAATGGGATGTCCTTCCTCACAGAGAAATTTTGATTGCATCAGTCTTGGAGAGACTCCCTTCAGAAAAGTAGGAAAACGTGCCTTCAAGAGCAAAAGAAAAGCAATGAATTAGGACAGACTAAAACTTTAAGTCTTTTTTCCTTTTTTTTTGATTGGAAATTGATCTACTTATCTCATAGGTACTTTATTCATTCTATTTCAGAGAAGAAATGCTGTCATCAGATGACATTGCATTGTCATTTGAGAACAGCATATATTCTCAAATTGCCATTGCAAGCTCTATTTGATGCAAAGCATTCTCTGGCAAAGTACCCAGAAAGAGATCTCATGCCAGAGCTCTACCAGTGGGGCCAGGAACTCTCTGTTAATTTTCCTGAACTTTATAGAAGATTGGATTTTACATTTTACCTGAGTCTAGACTGGGTTTTGAAGCATAAGTTTTATGAAGGGCAAGGAAATTCACTTTGGAGCAGCAGAAACCTTAAGATCTAATAGTCACCTCCTAAAATCACTGACAGCTTAAATGGCCAAAAATGGCTGGATGGAAATTGTCAGCACTCACAAATTTCTTTACAGACTTTCCCATACAGTGGCACAAAGGAAACAAACAGAGATTTCAGCATCCGAATTCCTGTAAGCAATCAATGCAAAGTAAAAACACAGGTTATCCCAATCCACAGCAAAGATGGCTCAATGGCATAAAGTCCCACATACAGCAGAGGCATTGAAAGGGGCATTCAGCAAACACAGCTGGGGCTCAATACAGAGCCATTGCACGATGCATCAGTGGCCTCAACAGTGAATATTTACAACTCATTTGAGCTGTTAGCACACCGTCAGCAGCAGCTCTATCCACCCCACTGAACCAAAGCAAACAGCCAAAGCGCTCAGTGAGCTGTAACATAGGATAGCGCATAATATTTAACATCACAGCTGACACAGCTTGGTTTTGTCCTTTATTAGCTCACTGAGGAGAGGAACATAACATTGTACAGAGCTCCACAGGCCATGTGCCTCCTTCTCTTACACTGACCCAAATCAGGATTGACTCTCATGTTCCCACCATAACTACACTAGACAAGCACAACACGCAATCCACATTTCTCACTGATCATAACTACGTTTTCACTTGATGGGAAGGGACTCAGAGAAACCATTACCAGAACATAACAGCCTACAGTAAGTTCACAATGGAGATTTTAAACCAGATTTGTACTACTCTGCTTCTGGGAGGAAGCGCAGCAGCTGAACCGGGATCTGGACACACTCAACAAAACAAATGGAGCAGATACCTTATCCACCCTCCCTCCCTCCGACCCTCTCTGGCCCTCCCAGCCTCCTACCAGGATGCAGCAGAAACCACCAGCACTTTGCAAGCTGCACTCCAAGCACAGATCTAAGCACACAGGATAGTATCAAAGAACTGTAGGCGCAACAACATGAATCATTCACCTTTTGCTGAGTCCTGAGCACCTTCCTTCCCCTCACACTTGCCTTTGCAGCATCTATTTGCAATGCCCCAATTCTCTCAGGAAGATGTAAAAATCACATGCACCTCTCACAAGGCTGTGAAACCCCATTAATCTGTCTATGATTCTTTTCCATTTATAGATTTAAAATAATAATAAACTTCTACACAAATTCCTACCTTTTCAGACAGAAGTCATCATCTGTCAACATCGCCTTCTGAGTCATCTTCAGGTAGAAGAGCCCTCATCAATAAAAAGAAACCAAGACCCTACTCCACAAGCTCCATCTGGGGCTAGCCCTTTATGGTATGGCTGGATCAGGCCAGCTGGGGCTGGCAGCAAACAGCTGTGGGTTGTAACCTCTTACATGCCTTGGGTGGAGAAAGCTGTGAGAGACAGGTTCTAGGGTTTTCTGTAGGTAGCTGGTCTCATCTGCATCTTCCATAATTCAAACACCATTCCCAGCTCTGTTCTGAGAGCGCTGTGCTTTTTGGATTTCTCTCTGTAGAAGCTGCTTGCCTTTCTTTTCTTCTGGTATTTTCTAAGAACATAAGTGTAATTTAATTTTCTCTCTCCCAAAGGCATTTTTCACATTCTTTCATTGTTTGCCTTTCTTTGCAAAGGGCCTTGAGAACCTAAGGTGGGAAATGTCAGTTATTGAAGCTTGAAAGAGCTGACAGTATTTTTCATAATATAAAAACCACCAAAAAATTAGAAAGCTCAAAAATCTGGAGGTTTTCCTCTTGCAGTTCTCATGAAGATTTGAGGCTGGCAATTACAAGAACGCATATAGTATTGCCAGCTTAACTGTGCTTGTGACAAAGCAATTTATGAGAAATAATTTACTTAACTTGAGGATTGAAACACAGAGCTTACCCTATAATATACAGTTGTGGTAGTGGAAGCAGGGAACAGAGGATAGAGCTTATTCAGAGATTTCTTTTTCTAATAAGATTTTAAAGTTGACTTTTTTCTTTTAAATACAACAAGACAGCATCCTTTCTTCTTAAGGCTTGATTTCAAAGAAGGATTTAAAATTGCATTGAATACTTCTGCACTTTAAGGCATCATCGAAAAAAGAGACATGACTCTTCCTTGCGATTCTATTTCTACATCACTGAGTTTATAATTAACTGAATTGCTACACCATGGAGTGATATTTATGTATCCTGTCTGTTTTCTGCTTTTTTAACTTGAAAAGAATCACAACAAATTACGGACTCACAGAAAGCACAGATGCAGGCTGACACTGTGGAAATTTGTGTTTATATCTTTTGTCCCTTGCAGCACACCCTGTTGCTCTGTAGGGCTGGAGATGCCTCAAGCAACTTGGTGCTTAGATAAATGGTAGAAAAGGGGAGGTTGTTCATGAACACTGTGCTAATGTATGCTAATGAACCGAGCAGCTGACTGAGACCATGTGTTGAAGGAGACCAGCTGTTGGGGGATGAACAGTGCTCATTTCACGTTCACAGTGGGTAGCAAATATTTCTATCACCATCCCTGATCTTGGTCTTTGGGAAGCAAGGAATAAGAAATTGTGTCTGTACAGGCAGAAAAATATCAATGTCGTGCAAAAGGGCAGCAGAAAGGGTCACAGAAGTTCTTCCTCCATGTTGAGCCTGCACTCCCCAGACCCGACCTTTTGCACATGTATTGGAATAAACACTTAGTAGCAAAGACCCAGAGCACAGGAAAGGAGTCTGACTTTTCTGTCTTCAGCCCCGCCCTGGGTGGACAACAAACAGCATTTCCAGTGTCAGGCTGGTGCAAACACACACACAAAATTTTTGAATGTGTTTTAGTGACCAACAGTAGTCTAGATCTTCAGTGCTTACCAAGGCAATGAGAAACTTAGCAGAAACACCGGAATACCATCTCTCCCACCGCACTTCAGCTGAGAGCAGTGAGGGGAAGAAGGGAAGGTAAATGCAAGTGTTTCTGCCAGTCCATAGAGTCTGCATGCTGAGGGCAGCTCTTCCATCCCTCCAAACCCTCCTTGTATCCACATCATGTGGACCCCTTGAGGCTCTAATCCCCCAGAATACTCCCCCTGTTCTGTTCCCCTCCCATTTCCCTGCTGCCTTTGCCCTCTCCCCCAGCCCCCAGGACCCCATAAACTGTCTCTTTCCGAACTGAGTTCCACCTTGCTGAAACACAAGACAGTCTGTCTCCATAATGCATACCATTCCTCAAGGAAGGTGTTGCCAGCACCTGGATCCACACAGTAAGAGGTTTATATGGACACAGCACAACACAAAAGGTGGGAAGATTATCCAGGCTGATATCTCTCCACCTTTCCACTCAGGAACATGGGTTCACCAACAATTGCTCCCATCTACCAGCTGAGTCCATTCTGGAAATTCTGCCTTCTTGAAGGCAAATGGACCTCCACAAGTTCAGCAGTCTTCAGAGGCAGGGAGACCCTGGTGGGAACCGAACTGCCACAAGACTGGTAACAGTGATTTCTGCTCTTACATGCTGAGCCTTTGCACAGGAACTGCATGCAGAGGGGCTTTTCATGAACTCTGGCAAATACCCATTTTGAAAGATGCATACAAGCAAAGCAAATACATTAATCTACCCATTAAATACACTGGCAGTTCTGGCCCTGCTGCATGTTTGAACACTTCTGTGTGCCAGAGCAGCAGTATGATTTTTGCATGCTGCCTCCAGAAAAAACCTGCATTTTGAATAGTCTTCAGTGCCGAGAGCCAAAGCAGGAGAAGACAAGGATAAGGGCACCACAGAGGGGATGCATTCAGGTTCTGGGAGGCAGCCACGAGCTCTCTACTGTGAAGTGGCTTTTACTGGCATCACCTACTTGCTCTGACACCTGATGCCCTACAGAGCGTAAACAGAAAACACATCAGGAAAACAGTTAGGAAGAACAGATAGAAGACTGTTACAGAGTTTACATTTTTCAGGCCCAATCTGCGGTGAATGGTTGAGCTTTACTGCCAAGGTAAGGGGTACCAGGATCCAGAGTGAGATCTGGTATTCTTGGCAAGCTGAATTAACAGTGGCAATGACAGCACGTGGCTCACACTGAAAGCACTTAGGGAAAGCACACTGAAAAAGCCATTTGTATTTAAAGAACTGTCATCCTCACCTGCAGGCTCCATCACTGAATTCAGCAGAGCTGAAACCTCCCATCAACAAAGAGCGCTCTCCTAAACAGATGACTTTACTCTTCATACAAGGATCTTTATGCCACTGAATCAGTTTTTATATGAGGTTGTACCACTATAGAATACATCCCACTTAGTCTGGAAGACTCAATCCCCACCTACATTGGATTCGAGATGAACAAAATCCATATGCTTGGCTTCCTACAGACCTGGTTCTGTTCAGTTACTATGAATTTTTGTATAACTGGAAGTGCTGCCAAAAAAACTGATCCTTTAAATGGGATTCCATTGTAGTGACTGTTTGCTTTCTGATAGCAGGCTGGTGAGATGCAAACATTACAGTAACCCTCCATACTGTAACAACTTTTAAAGTTGGCTGCAACTCTTCAGGCTATCAGTGCAAACTCCTCTTGTACAGCAGCCCAGGGAATTTGCTGACCCCAGATGTGTTGGGTGCTGTTCCAGCCCTGGCACCCACTGCTCACTTTAGCTAAGTTTTAATACAGCATTTGTGGCAGCCTCTGGTATAAATCTGGCAACATGGAGGATAGAAGGTAGGGGTAGGGATAGATTCAGCAGCATGGTGAAATAATGAAGATTCCTTGATGCCCTGATAACTCTTTATTGCATCTCAATTACAAGTGGATCTTCTGGCTGTTTTCCTTTTTTTCCTACAGAGAAAAATCTTGAGATTATTCAAGGAAAACAATATTGCATTTTTTTTTTTTATGCTACAGCCCAAGATCTACAAGAAAACCTAGCTGACATCTTGGTCCCACTATTGTCTGCTTGCCAATAGTTAATGCACTACATATTAGATCTCTCTCAAAGTATACAAACACTCTTTAAAGATAATACTAATTTCTGAGTTTGCTCAAACATCTCATCATATTTTCTGTCTAGGCCTGAGTTCACTTTTTGTTATGTCTTTTGATTATTGTAGAGGCAGATGAGATAAAAAATTTCAAAAAATGGTCAATAGTCCTAGAATCACAGAATTACTTGGATTGGAAGAGACCTTAAAGACTATATGGATCCAGCTCTCTGTCATGGACAGAAACACCCTCCACTATTCCAGGCTGTCCAAAGCCGCATCCAACTTGTCCTTGAACACCTTCACAGATGGGAAGTTCACATTTCCTCTGGGCAACTTGTGCCAGTGCCCACCACTCAAGAGATGCTCAAGTCATTCAGGTATCAATATCATATTAGAGTCTGCTTTGCATTTACTGCCGTGAATCTCAATTTCTGAGCTTGTCCCATCAGAAAAGTAGGCTCCCAGACAGGTCCCATTTCCACACTGCATGCTGCAGGGGATCCAGAGTGGGGGACTTGACAGCTCTCATAATACTGAGCTGTCACACCTGAAAAAGCTAATTTAGGCATCCCTTGTCTCCAACTTCTTTGTGGAGTGTACAAATGAACTTGGAACCTGGGGATTACTGATGGAGCCCAGTTTCTTTGTAGCTCAGGAAAGATGACCATTGCCATCTTCACTGAGAAACACCCACTGAGACAAATTTACAGAGTGTGAGTTTGGTACCCATCCATTTAAACCGGGCAAGCCAACATCATGCATTCATTTGGCCCATGATATCTTTCCATTCATAAAAAGAAAAAACAGATGCTTGGCTACCCTGTTGCTCTAATTATTTAAAGTTTCTGATGCTGGCAACAGCTCCAGTATACATAATTCAGCCTTCGTACCTTTCTCAAGCACAAGACAAACACATCAGTGTATTTTATATAAGCCTTCCAGGACATTGGTTATTTTATTTACCCGAGATCAATTTAGACGTAAGTGCTTTAAGCAGCTAAAACCAAACAATGTTAACCCCCTAGTTGCTCTGCTACCCCAATTATACTTTTAACTTTCTACTATATACTTGTGCCTTATTTTCTTAGTGTAGAAATGGTCTTTAAGCACATCTACCTTAAGAGCAGGAGTGCAGAAGTTAATATTTTATTTCATAGTGTACCAGGAACACAGCAATGCTACAGAAGTTGAATCTCTTGTTGTTTCTTGGGAACTCAGCTCTGCCATGTCTGCCATGCCAGCAGGGCTGCTAGGCTATGTAGGACATCTAGTGGGGCTGTAACATGGAGAACAGTCTGCTCTGTGGCTCCTGCAGTAGTATTTGGTGGAAGAGACTTGTGGGAGATTGAGAGCAGAAAATTTGCTCCTTAATGCTTAAGTACTTGGATAGGATTAGATGTGACATAGCTACACGTGATCTTGCAGAAATCATTTTGTTTACCTATGTTTTCTGTCCTTTCATGCAGAGTCAGGACCTTGACACTGCTTCCTTAGCTTGCCATCAGTCACTGAGAAGGTTCCTACAATGGTTTCTGCACAATGGTCACAGTCCGGTGAGCACAGCCATGAACACTGTGACTCCTTATGCATCTCCTACCCACAGCCTCATGAGTAAATGACTCTGTGGTTTCAGAAGGTGGCCACAGCCCCACACCAGAAGAGCCGCATGTGCTCTGGGCCTGCAGGTAGGGTAGAGGCATGGAGGACTCCTGGTCTTCCCTTAAAAATTACCCATTTGAGTTTAGGTATGCACAGGGCTGTAGAGTCACCTTTTAAAAGTTTTTTCTATGACAAACCGTCCATGCTAAGCCAACAACCTTGCAGTATGAGGGCAGATGGAAATGAGGGAATCTTTCTGGGGGTGGTGTCCCCAGGCAGGCTCAGATCCAAGCCAGCACAGTGCTTGCTGGACAGAGAGAAAAGCCCATGCAATGCAATGCAGAGGAAAAAACAGGGCGCGATATGTGCAACATCACCACCTGCCTCGACACACAGACATATTGCTTGCTAAGCATTAGATCTGGGAGAGGTGAATTTGTTTATCACTTCCAAATAGGTGAGGTTTTCCTCTTTCATTTACCAGTACATCTCAGCAGAGAGAGGGAGAAATGAGGGACCTTACATTTCTGTGTCAGCTGAAATATATAAACCCTCAAACTGTATTATAAACAAAAGCTTCAGGAAAAAACGTTGAAGTTAGTTAGACTTGTAGTGAGGCTTAGATTGCGTGAAGTGAGCTTCCCTTTTGATAAGTAAGATTTTCAGTTATTCCAGCAATGGTTTTTAAACAAAAATTGTATACTTTAAAACTTCCACATGACTAATGATCTCAAAATGAAGAGTTATTTAAAGGTCTGTGACAGAGATCCATCAGTAAGTGTCTGGTCTTTCAGCTCTTCTGGAACATACCTCCCTCCAGAGCCTCGGCCGAGTTGTTTTCTTCCACACCAACAGTGCCTGCATATATCATAACATCTCTATCAGTCTTCTCTTTATCTTCCAGTCTGACATCCTTTCAGATAATAGCTTTCAGGCTTCTTATTACATAGAATCAAAGCCACTCTATGTATCAGCGCTGCCTGCTTGGAAAGGAATAAAGCAGTGATGTTGGTAAAATGTTTCACCGAAGTGAGTAGCTGAGCTGCTGCTGTGAGGAAGTGAAGCTGTGATATGTCTCAAGCTTACTTACTAGGCATATTTGCATGTATATATGTATGTATGTATTTCTGTATATGTCGTGCAGTAGAAAGATTACACCACCTGAAATCCTTAATTGAACAAACAAACAAAAAAACCCACAATATATCAAAACTTTATAGCTACCACCGCAAACAGTACTACCAGTTAACAGAAAACTCAAATGAAGTCCTCTGAATAGAACTGATGGTGGGAGGCATGAATACACAGACACCAAGCATTTTTCCAGCCTCTAGATAATAGTGTCCAACAGCTATTGTCTTCAAACTAGTGGCTTTCTGACTGCACACTCACCTCTTTAATGAGCAGATCCTTTCCTGTGCAAATCCATGCACCAAAGTGAGACCACACAGCAGGGTTCACCTCTTGCTCCCACACTTTGTGTTGCCAGCTCTTGGGTGGCTGGGAGTTACTTCGGTCAGGATGGCCAAAGCTGGCAGTGCTGGGAAATGTTGTGATAAAGAGAGACAGCCAGTGGCCTCTGCAACATTTTGTTTTGATACTCTTCAGCTCTCCATTACACATGACAACAAGAGGGTGAATAGTGACAAACTTAGGGAGTTTTTACTTTTTCTGCCCACTCATTCTTTCTGCTCCACAGTTCTCAAAATGCTCATTTCCAGGATGCACAGTTAGCTCTTACAGCAACACAAAAATGTGCCAGCCCAACACCAGCATTCTAGACCCCAACCCTTAAGCATAGCTCAGGTGGGTACAGCACAGATGGATTTCATGAGTGCTGGCTTTCTGGAAGCAACAGAACTATATTCACACAACACTGTATTTGAGTTACATCCTGCCAGGTTCAATCCGACATTTTGCACTGGGTACCATTTATCCATAAATTAGGTAATCCAGCTACGGAAAATGAAAAATGAATCAGCTATTTCCCTTGTAAAACTACAACCCCCTTATAGCAGTAGAGATGGAATATGACCTACCATGTAGACACAGTAACTATTGCTTTAACACCTTATCAATCATGTTCAGCTTGCCTATGTCCACAGCCCTGAACAAGCTAATACGAGTTCCAGAAAAAGAACCTCAGGAGAACTTATTGCATGTACATCCCACTCATCCACTTCTTCTCATCCATAGTACGGCATCAGTTTGACTATTTCTGTGCCCTGCCAGCACAACCTGAGCTTTTTTTCTGCCTAAGTCTTGGTTTGTCAGGGCCTCGCTCATCAGCATTCTCATTATCATATTTCTTTGGTTCTCATTCCTTCATGTACGGCTCTGTTTCAAAGTCAATTTAGAATTGAATTGATTTGAACTCAAGAAACTTCTTAGATAACTACTGATCTACTACTATGGAACTATATAGGCTATACATGCTTGTGGATTTCTGAAAATAGTCTTCTTAAGTGGAAAATAAGTGGCTAAATACTAGTGAAGGTATGCATACAAACACTTGAGAGTATTTCTAGCAACATCTGTAGGTAAGAGATTATCACTTCATCCAGAAGTGCTGGAAAATAGCACAGCCACTTAGCCAAAAAACTCCAGTATTTGGATGTCTGGCCTTCAGGACCTCTAAAATTCGTAAGGTCTCAATCGTGTTGCCTAGTATTATTTGAATAAATGAACCTCACAACACATTATGAAAAAGCTGATAATGATATTCTGACAGTCTTAACTTGAATTAGCAAGACTTTGGGTGTTGTTTTTTTTGTTTTAGTAGATTTGCTGGGTAGGTCTGCTAGTAGATTTGCTATCAGGACAAGTTTTTTGTCTGTATACTTTTTTCTGCCTCACAAGGAATTACCATGGCAAGCCTAGATTTCTATTTTGGGAGCATAATCGAAAGAATCAAATGATTATGCATGATTATAAGATAGGAAAACAGTTGGAACTTCTAGATAAACCTCTGTTGCTGTACTGTTCATTGGTATGCTGAGCTATCTTACAGTTTCTGTAAGTACTGAAGAATCATAAACAAATGTTAATCACTTTCACTGAAGCCAAATGTATTTACAGAACCGTTACATCAGAAGTAGCCAAGAACTACATATCTCTTCAATGTGTCTTTTGAGCTCCATCTCCTATATTTATTCTAGATTTTTGTAGGTGAATTTTCACTAGTAATGATCTTAGATAAAACTGTTTATGTTCACTCATATGGGTTACCTACAAACATCTGAATACTTAGCTGGAATTGCAAATTACACTTTGCATTCCAGCATCCTAGGGTATGATACTCCTTTCTGTGGTAACACTGTAAATGCTATGATCTTGAAAGTCTCAATGAAACTTTTCTCTTAAAGTTACCTGAGAAATTTAGGAGCTACACGAACAGACACTTAAGAAGAATAGTCATTTCTGTATCATCTCATTTGACCAGATCACACTAAATGAGTGCTGGTTTAGAAACCTCTAACAACTTTTTGTTAAACTTCTAATCCTCCAACTCCAGGGTGGCTGTTTACGGAACAAGATGCTATAAACATGAGTAAAGGCATCAAAGACTGTCTTTTCAGAAACTATTTACCTCTTTAAATCTGACTTTCACCTAAGCAATCTGGTACTATCTCTAGAGCTGTTGAATTTACTCCAGGCTGTTGAATTTACTAAGTATAGTCTTCTTAATACAGTGCTGAACTGCATGGGGAAACAAAAAAAGTTGAACCAGAACATCGGGCAAATAAAGCTTCTCTTTCCAAAAGAGAAAAACCTGACACATCTGACAAACTGATGCAAAAGAAGCATAGAAATCCCTACCAAAAACATGTGGGAGGGAACATATATTTAAAATAGGACCGCCTAATTCAGCTGCTAAATCACTGTAAGGAGCTCTGTAGGTCTGTGTGTGCGGGAGGGAGAGACAGAGGGAGAGAGGAGCAGAGGGAGGAGGGAGGGAGGGCAACGTGCCTTTCACAGAGCTGGGAGCTCGATGGGAATGTTTGATTAGCTCCTCTTTGAAAGAGAAAAGGTGTCCAGGCCTCCCTTCGCCGCCTGCCTCTGACTCTTTAGAATAATGTTGGCTGGAGTTTGTGGTACAGAAAAACTGGGAAAAAAAAGCACTTTCATACTGTGTGGAGAAAAGGAATAAAAAGTTGCACACCTCAAACAAGGTAATTCTGATGTCATTTCTCTGCTATATTTGTTTTCTGGGGACAGAGGGAATTTTTTTTTTTTTTTTTTTTTTTTTGGCGTGTGTGTTGATGGTAATTAAATATTTTCACTGCTAAGAAACTGTAGGGATATAATTTTTTGTTTAACCTTCCAGCTGCGTGCATAAGATCCAAGACCCAGGAAGATGAAGACATAGATGTAAAATGAAACTGTACTTTATTTCATTAAGCATTTATAAAAGCATTAAACCCCTGCTGTTAAAGTGGACACATATACTCACTGCCTGAATAGCAAGGGCTTAACTGCTTCATAAAGCATAGTATATATTAGTCACACACCAATAGGCACATATATGGCTGTTGTTCAAATAGCGTGCAATAGGCAATGTGACCTGTTCCTTATGTTTAAAGTGGCTTTGCTTTCAAGACTTTTTCTTTGCCTCTTTGATCAATAGGAAGGTATGTGTTGTATTAATTAGCACTACAAGTCTCTGGAGACACTGATCTCCAAGACACCAAGTGGAAAATTATGTTATTCCAGTGATGTGTACTTATATGGTGTGAATTCCCTTGTTAGTGGGGTAGATTCAGACATATAAGCAGTACAGTAGCCTAGACTTTATGTATTCTTTTGTGCTGAGTGCTTATTTTGCTTCTGTAGATCCAAAAATGAATAGCATTGTCAAGCCTGCCGTAGACATTCAGCTCTCTACAGAGATTAGAGTCCTGATAAGTCTCTTCAAAATGTGATTTCTGTCAGGCTAGTACAAACATGAACCAGATGCCCCAAGCAAACTTTCATCCCTACTCAACATTTTGTTCCTAGAGTTTACGTGAACTATGCTATATTCAGAGCAAAACAGGAGCTACAGGTTGAAGAGGCAGATCCCTCTTACCATACATCCCCAGAATTTAAACAGAAGACCAAAAACAAGAAAGAAAAAAAAAAAAACACAAAGAAAAATTTAGTTCAGTTTAGATGACTTACAAAATCGATTTGAGAATTGCAATGTATGTTTATAATGTGTTTTGCTGAATGTTTGCTAAAGTTAAAAACACCTTACATTTTATTATGGACAAAGGCTGGCTATCTTTTTCTGTATCTGTAGTACCATGTCCTTCAGTCTTTACTCAGATCATCACCTGAATTAAAGTGATGACTGTAAGGCTGTGTTTCTTCAGGAAACACAAACAGAGCTCAGGGAAAAGTAACTGCATTGCACATGCACATTACTTTCTGAATATTGAATCAGTATCTTATTGTAGATCAACTTACTTTGTTTCCATATTTTTCAAGTGTTTTAAGTTGCTGGGCTGACAAAAAAAGACTTCCTGTGTTTCTGTTATTCAAGATAAACAAAATATTTAATAAATAACTAAAAGAGAAACTGTCTTACTAATAGATTGGAATATTGCATTGTGCTTCTGCCTGAGGCAGGAAGTTCTTAACATGCTCACTATTTTCTGTAAGACAGTTTCTTCCCTGGCAGTGTCCTTGCAGAAATCTTACTACTGCTTGTTGAAGCAAGTGGTTTTATAAGCAATACTGCCAGGTTTCCTCATCCCTGGGATCCAAGAAAGAGTCTATATGTTGGTTCTCTAATGCCTAATAACCGGATCCTAGTGAAATCTTTCCTTTAGTGGGAGTATTAATAAGGTATTCACTCCTTTACCCACCTACTTACTTTCACAAAAGTAGTAGGAAATTAATTTTTATGTTCCCTTGGGTCATACTTGATTAAAATGAGTACTTCTAAAAGAGGACTGCTTGAGACAGCACAAGCCCAGAAGATGGGAAAAACTAATTACTTAAGGTGAAATAACAGAATTATTATTTCTGGCCATTGCTGTTTAGAAAACACTATAAAAAACAAACTGAAGTTTATGTAGCAGTGGCAAAGACTTGATTGTAAGTGGTCTATCTGGAAAATTCTTATATTTTTCCTTTTCACCTCAGAGCTTCAAATACAGCTCTACAAAGAAAATGGTGCCCAGTAGCTCAACATGCTAACCCAACAGCTATGGTTGTACTCCCCCCCCCGTGCCTTGAGGCTAAATGTAGAGAAAATGCTCTAGCATACAGTCATGAAATCTCTGTACAGAAAGATAGGCAGGTGCCAGATTAGTGAGAGGCAGGTTAACCCATAGCAGTGGGGTGTTATCTGGGCAAGTGGCCCAGAGTTTCCTGAAAGCCCTGAGAGACATTCTGGCCTCTTGAAGCTCTGGGTCCACCATTCAAGAATTCAGAAACTGAACACTGACCATTGAGCATGCCCTTCTTTCTGAAAGCCTGTCCATCATACAGGGCTCATTGATTTGCATTAGAAAATAGAAATACAGAACAAAATAGAAATCAATGCAGAACTAAAGTTTGAGGTGTTTTTTTTTTCACCTTGCCCACCTTGAGTAGTCTTTAGTGCCAGAGTCATAGGGAGAGATAGGTGCTTTGCACCTTCTTAAGCACTTCAGTCGCTTTTTTGAATTCGCTCATGCACAAGGAGCCCTGTTGTTCCCAGTGCTACTGGCCTTGGGTGCCTGTGCTGGGATTCAGCTGGGAACGGGACAATGCAACCACTGTTTGGAGCCAATTGTCACACTGAGACTATAATTATCTCCCTTCTAATGACCAGCCAAGCAAGATAACAGTTTTTATTCTGTGTTTAGAAAACAATGTCTTACTACAAATTGGTGGTTCATTCGCTTGTAAAAGAGCCTCTCTAACAGTCTCAGAGCAGATGTCATTCTTTTGCACCGTAGTTCGTTTATTTATTGCACACTTCACACTTGGAAAACTTGCGTGAATGCTACAGAAGCAGCACAAGTGACCAGAAAAGCTGTAGCTGTTTAGGCTGTATCTACATCAGTAAATCAAACTGTCTGGCTCATGACTGCCTGCATCACATGGGTGGACTTTTTTAGATCCCAGCCCACAGGGGCTGCATGTGTGGCTGCAAGTGCTACGGGAGGGAGCAATGAAACTGACTCCTTGAAACGCCCCGCGGAGCAAACTGCAGCAAAAAGGGAGGAATGAAGGGGTTTGTTGCAGGTAACACAAGACTGTTTATGACAAATAAGATTTTTCTCCAGCACCGTGGCCCACAGACATGTTGGGGTAGCTTCAGATGTGGCGTAGGCTCCTAAGGCATCTATGGGGATAGCCATAATCATCAGCAGTGATTGCAGCCTGCATGGATATGTCTGACTCTTGCAGACAGTGAGATGAATCAGAAGTCAGGACAGCATAGCACTCGTGGTTCAGTACCTGAGCTCTGGCTCAGATCCCTGCAAACATTTAGCTCCAAGCTCTGTGCCCTGGAGCAGCTGCAGTGTTTATGGTGTTTGAGGGCTGCTCCCACATCCTCTGCAGCATGCTTTGCCAGCAGAGAAGTAGAGCCACCATTCCCTCTCTCCACAGCCCTCTCACCCTCAAGTTTTGGCCACCTTCCTCTGAGCTGGCACCTCTGCTCTCCCTCACAGTGGGACATGACTGCACCATTTTTTTTTAGCAGATAAGCCCTGGAAAGAAACAGGAAGTGTTGGGCAGAATGAATATTTCCCAGTGAATCGGAACCTGCATTTTAAGTTGGAAACACATTTTAATTAAAATTATAGTACCGTCTGTATGGCTACTTTGCCTTTGAAGAAAAGCACCCAAATCTATAGCTCATCCCCCAAGCTGGAGACACCTCCGGATTCAGAAGAGCATTCATAACCACATTTACTTTATTCGAATTGTTTAAACAGTTCTTAATTTGCCAAGACTTACTGTCATGACTGACTTAGCTTTCTGGTAACTGTTAAGCTGATCCTACCTCTGCTTCATCTCCAGAGCTGAAGATGTGTTAAAAGTTCATTGGTACATCCAAAACATATCTCATTCTACAGGACATACTACAGATACAGATATTAGAAAAAGCTCTAAAGATGCCAACAATATTTGCAAACTGTATTTTGGCCTACCACCTTGTAAAATAGCTTTGTAAATGTAATGCATGTAACAGGGAAGCCAACAGTTTCTCAGTTGGCAGCTGGTTCCCTATGAAAAAAACTAAATTGCCAAATGACAGTTTGACATGAGCCAAGTTTTCTGGAAAAATTCTGAATGATCTTTGTGTAGCTTCTTGCAATCCTTTAATGTCCCCAGCAGGATGGACTGGGGATTTCCAGTGCCTCCAGGCTTGTACATAAAACTGTGGAAATTTTTACCTCTTCATGGTCACTTGTTTACAGGGAAGTTTGAATGCAACCACATCTGTACTTCTCGATCTCTCTGCCAGGTTCCTTTAAAGGTTCAGAAGGTTCCATTCTTTCTATTTGCACTAAACCTATAGCTTACCCTGGGGTTCCTAGAACAAGAGTGAGACACAGAGGAAAGCTGGCAGCAGTGCTGTGTGCCCTGGCGTTAGTCACCTCTGGAGAATCTGAGTGATGCAAAGGTATGGCCCCATGACTCTGGTGGCAGTAGGCATTGCTGCCAGCCAGCTGAGGACAATGGAAGCCTATCTTGCTCACCACTCTAACAATGCATCTGCAACACACCAGCATTTTGTTCTCTGGGCTTGGTGGAAGAAGTATTTGGATGTTAAGAATCCTGCCTGGCCAGGAGAATGAACAGGGAGAAGGAGAGTAGTGTCCAAATGAGAGAAGGAAACAGTTATAAAGTTTGGAGTAATTACACTGGAATAATTTGGAATATTTGACTTTGCAAGAACCACTTGCATTGTCAAATATAGGTATCAAATATGCACCTATGAATCTACCAGGAATGAATGTAGACACCTGCTCTTTTCTTCAAGTATGCTCAGGTCAGACAGGTTCTCTCTTGCTATGCTTTGGCAACAATCTGTCTACCAAACTGCCTCTCAAAATAGAAGGTGATTTTGGATATAGAATTTCAGGTTTCCATAGTCTACATCTTCTATTCTCATTGGTGAAATTTGTGCATCAAAAAAAATACATAAGTCAGGCAATAACTAGAAGTAAAAGCTCATATGGTAATTTCTTCAAGCCAAAGATCAGAACAAACATCTTAAATGCAGAAATCTATTATGCAATATTGAGATATACAGGCTTTGTATTTCTGTTTTCAAACAGAGCTTTGACCATAAACTACATCTTCCTGCTGTGTGATTGTCAGATTGTTCCTAGTTCATGCAATAAGCACAGTTTTCCTTCTTGATCCTGGATTCTCAGAAACAGAATCCCATGATTCATCTCTATGTTGAAACTGAAGGTTTTAAAAACCTCTATTTGGAGGAGAAAAAAAAAAAAAAAAAAAAAAAAAAAATCGGTAAATCAGTATCAGCCTGGTCCTGAGAAGTACTTCTCAACAATTTTGGCTGCATCTCTACTGTCACAGTACCCATGAGAGGCTCTGAAGGCATTGCTCCCTGCCACCACCTTTTTTTTAGCTCTTTCAGGTGCCGTCGGCACCTCAGACATTAGGGGATATAGTTTTAGAAGCAAAACCACATCACATTGTCTGCATGACCAGTATGCTAAAGAGCCTATGCCCACCATCTGCCATGGACTACCGACATGCATACCATGAGGCTGCACAGCTTTACCTGCATGTAGTTGCAACAGTCAAAAAGATCAACGTGGCAGAATGGTGACACAGGAAATGTAATGACAAAGGGACTAGCACAGTGGAAAGGTGTTACAAAGGAAAAAGGAAAGTGCTCACCCGTCTCCGAAGATCTAGGCTCACAGAGAAAACTCCCCAAGGGAGGGATCTCCAACCAAAGATCCTTCCACAGTGGAAGTCAGCCCCTAAATGAGGTCTAAGAGGGATGCAGTCAGACCCTTCTGGTCAAATGAGCGAATTGCCTTCACCTGTGTTCCTAGGACTGTGTCCTTTCCCCAGGTGCTCAATCAGTGATTCAGGCCATGACTCAGCAGTTACCATAAGACGTCAAGTCTGTGACCAGCAGCACCTTTTCTTTTTGTTTTCAGAGATCCAGCACAACCCATAACATCCTCATTTATAATGTTAGCGCCCATGCAAACCTGTAGCTCACTTTCATCCCAAAAGCAGCCTGGAGTCTCAAGATGTCTTCTTGAGCCATTAAAATTGGAAACAACACTCATAGGAGTCCAGTTTTCTACTGGCTCCCTGTCCATGTCCAGTGATAGTTCTCAGATTGAACTTGCCTGCTGGACTACAGGTGGGCTGCATGCTGACACCACAGAGATGAATACAACTGAGACTGCCTGTAGCAAAACCAAAGTGGCAATGACCACTTGCTGAGAAGGTCAGCCTGCTGCAGTGCAAGGAGTAAGACTCTACTGGCGCTGCAGCCTTGCGCCGTGAGCCCTTGAGGAGCAGGACTCATCTCCAACCCATGAGAAGGAGAGGGGTCAGACATTCAAGCCTTAAGATCTCTCTGTAGAGCAGGTAAAAAACATGCAACATGTCCACAGAAGTATAGGCAGACTCAGCTCAAAGACTAAAGACTAACCTTTGTCATACTCTGTGAGGAGAATAAGAAAGCACAAACTAGCAAGTGACTGTGGAGCTGCTTGTGGCCCAGATCTGGAGGACATGAGCCTGCAAGAGATACACCAACAATCCTTGTAGCATCTGGCTACCTCAACAGCTCATGCATCTCCTCTGAGTGTGCCAGTGGCCCCTTTATATCCCATGCCTATGGAAGGGAGGTCAGGAAGGATAAGCTATGCCTGCAGGACATGGCCTGGGGCAGTTGCCAGCACAAAAGCAGCTTAGCTTTCCAAAATGCTTTCTGCAGCTTTCCTGACACTTCCTGATTTCCTGAAGATATTTTGACTTCCTTGATCAAATCACTGTCAATCAATTCAGTTTTACTATTACTGCTTTGGCATGAGGCAACGATAGTTGTACTGAGTGAACTAATACAGCTTCCATTCTACTTTTCTGCAAGATGATGTATAAACTTATCAGCATGTTTAAGGATCAGTTTTGCTTTCAACTTAGACATATAACTCACCTGTGTAGCAAAGGGATACATGTACCTTTAATAAGCAGAGCACAACCATACTAATGTTTCTCTATACTTCTGCTTCTAAGTTCTTACCACACAAAAAGGTGTTAAACTTTGTCTGAACATGCCACAAAAATTTCAAAAGCCATCCCCACAGTGATGTTCAGTTTCTTCAGTGCCGTTTTCACAAATTCTTCACTTTTAGACCAAATATATACCTTCAGGGGAATTCTGACACACTACAGTAATTCTTAGTTTGCATGCAGCACAATAGCACAGTTATTCAGTTTTTTTTTTTAACTGTGCCTCCAACCTGAGAAATTATGTACTGCACTTTAAAATGTCCCTTTGACTTTTTAGAATTGTTTTGTTGAAAATAGAAAACTGTGTTTTATAAAGAGCAAAGGAAATGGAGCTATGAATCTTATGCTTTGTACCTAGCATAGCCCTCAGGTCCTATTGGATTGCAGATTTTTCCATTCCCCTTCTGTCACCTCTTTGCTCTCAGTTTCTTTGGAACACAGCAAGTGTAAGGAACCTGGCTGGGCCCTGGCTGGTGTTAAGCAGAAGTCATTAAATTAGGAAAGGGAAAGAGGTTGCCTCCAACAGTGGTCAAGTTCCAGTGCACAGAGAGAGAAGGGCTCAAGCCTAGGAGAAATGGGGACACATACATGAGACATAAGAGCTGTGAGAGACAAACAAAGGTACTTGTCTGGACAGGGATTCACAGGTTGCATGTAACAGCAATTCCCAATGAACCAGGAAAGCTGTGCATCCAAATGAAAAAAGTAACATATGATGATTTAGCAGAAAACAGGGAAGCACAGTGTAATGACCATCACAGAAATAGTTGTCTGGATATTCCAAGTTATGCTTGCTCTGTGACTGAATGATATATCCTAAATGTATTTCTTCCTGTGCTGGGAGGGACAGGCCAGATCAGTGTAATTGGTGGTTACCTCTGTGAGACAGATTAGAAAGGATAATCATTACAGTTTTATTTAGGTCCTGAGAAAGGTCTGGCAAGTTAAATCACACTACTATAGTTTTAAATAAATTACCTTATTCTGAAAGAGCTCTGTGGAAAGCAGAGAAAGCATTCATTGCTGTTACTTCAACCTTGGTTTAATTTCAGACCTTTGCATGAATATAAAATGAGTGCACAGGGCTCCTTGGGTGTTTTTATTTAGCTGTAAATTGCTGGGTATAGCATCTTTTCATGATACCTGCCTGTCTGGGGCTATTTCATACTAAATTCTTCTTGAAAATCTGCACATAAACATTTCTTGAAATGGCGGTGAAAGAAAAAAAGAAAAAAAAAGAAAAGGGTTTGCGTGTCTAAAGTGCAGCTTAGCACTGGAACATCTGATTCAGCAACCCAGTGGGTACTGGGTGCCAGCAGCCTTGCTAGCTCTCTTCTAAGATAGGGACCTCATAGAGCAGATCAGGCACCACTAACACAGCAGTCAATCAAAGCATCTATAATGAGAGGCAAGTTGTGTCAACCCTTGATCAGGAAGAACTGTATTTAGGGCTGTCTGCAACCTCAGTCAGTTTCAGCCCACATTTCTGTCACCAAATTCATCCCCATCTTCAGGCTCCAGAGCATGAAAGATTGGGATATTCCCCATTCGCTGCTATAAAGCAGGACCCTGCACAACCATCCATACTAGAAATACGGGATCAAAAAGACAGCAAGTGAAAAGGAGCCTGACATGGTGCTTGCCTGCTTGCTTTTCTGGGAACAGAGCAGAAGCAGAGCCTCTGGGTGAGGGAAGGCCTCAGGACTTCCCATGTGAATGTCCCAGCCACACAGCTGCCGCAAGGCTCCTTTGGCACCTTCACAGCTCTTGGAATCCCAGACACACAGCCACAAGCCAGTCAGCTGAATTTATTTGAAAAACAGAGCCAACACCTACCTCCGTGTAACAACATGGGGGAAACAAGCCCATCTTTAGGCAACAGAGCAGTGTCCAAGACCTTGCTCTCTTTTCTAAAGCAAAAGATAGAAACACAAAGCAGGAACAGCAGCAAACACCACCCTGCTATGAGAGTGTGATGACCCACAGTGGGGAGGACTACTGTAGACCACCTGTCATTTCTCTCTGAGAAGAAAGGAGGGAAAAGAAAATTGTAGGTATTAGTCCATTTACCTAGTTTTCACCGAACACACAGCTGTTATACTGGTGAGCTAGGGGATAGCACGAAACAAGGAAAGAGTGAAACGTAATTAAAAAAATAAATGAATTTTTAAAAATAAAAAATCTTTTACTCTGTAAGATAATGATCAGCTCTTGTTTATCTGAACCAGTGTACTCACACCTACACCAAACCCACTTGATTTTCCTGTACGGAGCACATATTTAACTCAACCCACAGTGCTTGAAGATAGCCCTGTTAACCCCAAGCTACTTGTTTGAATAGCTTTGAAACAAAGTCCACTTCTATTTTTTTAACAGCGCCAGTGTTGCTGCTATATTACAGCCCCCTGAGAAGGAGAACAATAACACACACTATTGGGTACAAAGAGAGTACAGAAATTAATTTCTGCAGCACAGGAGATTACAGGAAATAAACTGCTTACGCCTGCAGAGACAAAGCATGTGACAGCAGCAAAGAATTCGTGTTTGCACATGTGACGGACAGCACTGTCTTACACCAAGCATCAAGGACTTACTTAAAACCTCCAAGTCCATCATCAAATGTATAGTTTTCCATACAACGACAGCTTATAGCGATAAAAAACCTTCTGTCTGTTTGTAGAGCTTCTTTCATGTAATAACTCCCTTGAACCGCTTTATAAAAGCCAAGTTGACATAATAAAACGTCAGTGTAAATGTCTGACTTCATGTGCTGGAAGAATGGCTTCCTAATTCTGTTTTTTCCCTGGCATTCAAGCTTTTTCAAATATTTGTGGTGGAGAAAAAAGAATCAATCTATTTTTTCAAATAGAAATCTGATTTCAAAAGGTTAGGATAATACTTATACTTGAAAAAACTGAAGGAGATGCTTCTTGCTGGATTTGTGCTTGATTTGACTCGGATTTTAGCAGCGTTAATATAATGCATATACAGTTTTCCTGGTAGGACTAATGTGTGTCATGGCAGTTGGGAGGATACAGATGAGGAAATGTACTCAGACAAAGGAGATTTAATGTTAAATGCTCACTTGCTGTCTGCAAGTAATTAATGGAAATCTGCTAAGCATAACTGGAATTATCACGAATCATGAAGAGAGTCACAGAAAAACCATGGAAGATGCCAGTGAATCAGGGCTTACAAAATATCATCCAGATCATCCATTGTTTTGGTTCACTAATGAGACATAAACTCAAAAGCACCTTAGCATCTCAGTGCTGGGAGTGAAAGGTCCACAGCAAACCAAACAAAAACAGGGCTCTGGGCATTAGAACATTTTTTTCCCCGTTTTTTATGTATGACAGGAATTCCATGGAGCTGGAAAAATAAAAGTATGTAAAATCCAATTTACATCAGAGGCAGCGTAGCTCAGAGAATAAAATGCCAGGTTCAGGATAAGTTGCTCCTTCCCCTGTTTTGCTGACCATCTGAGAATTTGCTGGAATTGGTCATGGCTATGGAGCCATAACAGGCACACTCCTCTTAAACATAAGATTTCTCATTTTGGCTTTTGTAAGGCTAATTACAGTGTGGATTGTTTTCTTTCATATCCACGTGACCCCTTGCGCCACATCTCTGGAAGACAGGTGGTTTGGCCAGGTATACTTCTGTAGCAGGGAGTCATCAGGAAAAGAACGGCAGAACAACAATGTGGAAACATGGAAGGAACTGCTCTGGAGAAGGAGGATATCTGTGATTAGTTTCTATCCTTTTGGCTGGTCAAGATCTTCAGGGATGGCAGGAGTCAGGAACCACATAAACAGACCCAGAGAAAAGTGCCATTCAGAAGGGCAGATGTCTTCTTAATCTCAGGCTTGCGCACACACATCCTCAGTAAAGAAAGAAATCAATAATTTGTCTCACAATCGATGGCATGATTGCAAGATACTTTATGCAACTTGCTCCAAGAGTGAGATGACATATGTTCCTCTTACATTTGTCACGTTACAGGATGCATTTGAATTTTGCAAATTTGTGAGAACTCCCTAGAAAATCAGTGAATTAACTTGAACAACTGCATGTCCATATCTGTCATGTCCTCTGCTACCAGAGGATTCTGGCTTCAGAAATAAACCTTGAAACCAATAAAACCTTAGTTTTGCTGAGGGAAAAGTCAGTCTGACAGAAGTAAAAAATGAGTCCGTGGTTGTTCTAGAGCCCTAGCATTATCTCTGGGGATGTCAGCTGCGCTGCAAAGCAAACTCAGCCCAGTAGAAAGGGGCACAGGACATGAAGACTGTGATAGGTCGATGAATGCTGCATGCTCCCTCTTCCCTTACCATTCCAGTATCATTTGCAACACCTCTAAATGCAACCTGATGTACTCATGTTTTCCTTTTCAGTGTTCCTTATTGATCCAGACTTTGCTTCAGTCACTATGAAGGCCTCAGTCATTGCAATCTTCTTTGGTAAGTACAACTGATGTGATGCAATTAGTAGTTAGTAGGCTTGTACTCCCCTGTTCTGGCTGATCAGTGGCTGCTGGCAAAGTAAGCTTTGGCACAGCTTTTCAGAAATGGGTCACCCAGATTTCCTGACTTTTGCATAGAAATATGTAATACTAATTACTCAAAGAGATTTCTAAATGTCTGACCATAGCTAGACACAGTCTACATCAGGTGTATCACAAGGGCTGAAAATATCTTTAACTTAAAGAAAGGAAAATCAGCAATTAGTTTTGTATTGTGAGCATCTTCTTTTCCTCTGAGTTCTAGAAGAACACAGTTTTCTCCAATCAAGAAGGTTCCAAAGCAAAATGTTTATAAATGTGTCCTCTTTTCTTTCTCCTAGTAGTCTTTTTATCTCCCCAACTTCCTAGTTACTTAATGCACAGAGATGTTGATCTGCTGGCATCTCTATCACACCAATTACATTATTGCACCACTCATGGAAACAGTTGGCTTTTTTGTTGTTTTCTGGATTATTTAGACTCAATGGCACCTTTTGATAATGAGTTCCACAGAAAAATATGTGATCTGTTGTTCTTGAATCCCCTTTAGAAAGCTGACATTTTGACTGGACAAGTTAACCAACAAGCAAAAACTTAGATGTGTCATTAAATATTCCTATTTCATTTTTTCAGCCAGTTGATTAAAACTTGGGAAATCTCATGCAGAGGAGCTTGTGGTGACTGATGGTGGCAGTCCACCTTTTTCTTGAAACTGTGTTTTTTTTGTTCCAGGTGTACTTCTTACATGTACATATGCAGCTAAGGAAGCCACAAAGAAGACCAAGAAGGCTAAGCTATGTAAGTAAGTGATCTCATTAAAATGCTTGGCTGCTTTACAGCAAGCAAGACTGATGCACAAAAATGTCTGAAGTGATAATCTAGTAACTCTTCACAGTTCTTTACAGAGTCAATGGAAACATACATTAAGTAAAAGTTATTCTACTGAATTAAGGTGTGATACTGGTCCATGAGTAAAGGGGACACTGTGTATTTCAGTATTAAAATGTGTCTTCATTTGTCCCCACTCGCCATAAAGGGTCATCATAAGGCTTTTGAAAGAGATCTAAATATGTGAAATGAATCTGCTGTAATATAAAGCATATGTAGTTATTTAGCATGAGAGAGGTTGTGTATGCCTTACGCACGAGGATGCAGAACTTTCAGTCCTACAGTTTTCATTATTTAGTCAAAATACAAGTATGCTGGGAGGTGATGATTTATGCCCTGTGCAAAGTAAATTGTACCCAGAAAATAGTTTTGAAACTAAGGGGAAGATAATGGGATGTGGCTGCAGCCTAGCATTACAGATGGCACAGAATTCCAAGAGCACGGAGGAGATTTGGGAAGCATCATGACTCCTGTGTGCATGGTCATTCCTGGTCTCTACTCACGGCCACCTCTTCCCCTACTGCCTCCTTCCTCAGTGGTAACCACAGCCCAGGTATCCACATTTCTTCCTCTCTCCATCAGAGAGGCATATCTCCATTAAAGAAATAAACACTGAATATCAGAAATAATGCTGGAGGATGCCTGCTTTGCAGAGGGTTGGAGTGGATGATCTCCAGAGGTCCCTTCTAACCCCTGCAATTCTGATTCGGTGAATATCCTCAGACTTCTTCATTCCATCCATACAGCCACAATCCTGGGTACAAGGCTTGTTGTATGTTATACTGTAGATGCAGAGGACACAGACATTTCTTGTATCACAAAAGCATTGGTGTAAGAGCATAAGAGGAGGACATCCTTTTCATTCAGTTACTCATTCTTCTATGACAAGATCATTCAGCTATGAAAACATTCAATTTGACTTTACCAAGATTTTGCTCTCACAGACATACCTCAGATTGACTGCGATGTCAAGGCTGGGAAGATAATAAATCCAGAATTCATTGCAAAATGCCCTCCAGGATGTCAAGATGTAAAATACCGTGTTTATGGCACAGACATTTATGCTTCTTTTTCCAGTGTGTGCAGTGCTGCAATTCACAGGTGAGTGGGTTAAACTAAGCCAGGCACCCAGAGAGAATCATCACTCGTGATTTCAGGTCCTTCAAAGTTCCCAATGCCTTGTAGGTCTGTTTGCAGGCTGCTGTTCTGGTGGAAAGCACATGTGAAAGATTGTGCGTGTTACTATGGATCCAGCGCTGACAACTCTATTCCTACTGAAATCAGTTGTGTTTGAAGGTGTTCCTCAGCTGTAAAAGTATCTTGAGATTTGCACATCTCAGACTATTGAACGATTCTCATTCAAGTGGGATGGAACTGCTGCTACTAATAAGGTTTCAGAAGAAAAGACTGACTATCATTGGCAATGAAAATGTACAGCTCACACACTCGTGGGACTGGTTTTAATTCTGCGGATTTGAATTTAACTGGTTTTGATATCAAAGGCTGAGTAATGTGCCTTTCTGCCACAGAAGGAAATACTGGCCAAAGAAATGTATAATGAAGATTTTATAGCACTAATTTTGCCAAATTTAATTTGTCATGCAAAAAATGTGCAGATATTTTTAATGGAGAATCACTTCACAACCAAAACACTGCATTGCAAGCAGGATGCAAAGGCAAGATGCATTCAGATACAAGTGCAGGAAGAACTTGTAGAGTCTGATTGACATCTTGGCTTTATTCAAAGAGTTATCACAGTGCTTCCAGTTCTGAGAAATATCTGGGAACTTGAGTAAGTTTGAATAGTTAGGACTTTGAGACTTAGTACCTTATTTGAAAAACAATTTCCCTTGATATTGTGTAAGAGAACTGTAGCAGCACTGAGAAAGTGTAAGTGCTCATGAATCTTTGGTGACATCAGCTGCTCTACCGGTGGGAATTCTCTGCCCTCCTTCCTTTCACAGTCCCATCCCATGAACTGCTTTGGCCCTGTAACAGCCATACTTCAATATGACCTGCTGAGATGGAAAATTGTGTTAATGTGTTAATGTGAAGCTTTTAATTGCCATGGAAAGCTGTTTCTAAATATAAAATGCAAAACATTAGCTTTCTTAATTCAAGCTGCCTGGCATGAATTCTCACTTGAACATGTAAGAAGACAAAAGCTCTGCTATAAGGGGTGATGCTTGCGAGGGGACAGCAGAGCTCTCCCTGTGCTGAGGTCCACTGCCCAGGGAAGGACTACATGGTACTGAGTCCCACTACAAGGCTGCACCCCTGGGTGCCACTGGGCACAGGACTACCATATCTTGGCTACAGCGGCCACTGCTCAGCCCTGTGCTTTGGTGATGGCCTTCAAGGGCCTGGCTTTCACACAACAAATTCTTCCTTTGGATATTAGTGCATAATGAAAATTTTGTGGTCTGCAAGCAGAACTTGTCCCAGTGGAAAGGTACAAAATACTGATAGAGAATGCAAATTCTGTTGTAGTCCGAATGCCAGTTCCCTATATTATTGGAATGAGAATTTCAGTTTTCCCCATTTGCCAGCTGAGTTTGGCTAGATTAACTTACATGGCACACCTCCACAGCTTCCAGTAACATTTTGTTCAGCTTACTCTGGGCTGAAGTCAGAACCAGAACCACAGTTTTCTGTGGATAATACACACTGAAAAACAAAGAAAACGTTAGTTTTTGAAAAAGAACAAATCAGGAAAATGGGAGGTTTGTCTTTGATTAGTCTAAATTATTATTGTTGCATGGCTGGCCCTCCAACTCTCAAAGTGCATCTACAGATGTCTACAGTCATGCAGTCATGCTTGTAGGAATTGCAAGGAGGGCAGAAACTTGTCCTTCTGTGCAACTCAGTCAGCCTTAAGCACTGACCTCGTAGATCAGTGGCAAGAAAAAACAGAGACTGACAGTGCTGTGCAGCTGACTGCTCTTCTGTGTTGATGAAGTACAATTTTTTCTTAGTAGCAGATTCAGTGGTAGCTTGGTAGCTTCGCTGTAATTCCTGGCTTAAAAATGGAAGTAAGCACCTCCTACCTCTTGCACTGTTTAACAGTTTTTGTGGCTTGGGGGAGAATTCCCACCTTTAGCTACTATGTTTTCCCCTTGCAGTGGTGCAATAGACAACACAGGTGGGAAGATCCTTGTTCAGAAGGTGGCCGGCCATGCTGGGTACCGGGGGAGCTTCTCCAACGGAGTTCGGTCACTGTCATTGCCACGCTGGAGGGAGTCCTTCCTTGTCTCAGGTACTGTGCTGAAGCACCTTGGTTAGTTTTTATTCTGGGCTTCTTATGGAGACAGCAAAGTGAAATACACTCCATTGGAGCTATGCACTGCCCATTGCAAGTGACAGGTCTGCATTGAATGCCTGTGGGCATCCCAGCTCCTGCTGTTGATGCTTAAAGTCCAAGCCTTGGGAATGGTGGGTGGGTCTTCCCTTGCATTTGCTCCCCTGAAAAGTACTGCAGCCAAGCAAGTTAAGGCCCTCAGCGTGAGTTTATGTCCACGTCTTCTGAAGTGACTTGTTCCAGTGCTGCCACTCAGACTCTGCAGTGAAGCTATATAGTCTGTCTTGCTCTGGGATGTGAAGGTTTCCTTCATGTGTAAAGGAACACATTTTCAGTATACCTGTTGGTTGCAATGACCAAGGTTCTCTGAGTTCCTAAATAAAATTAAGTATGCATAGTTTAATGATATATACATTTCAAATAAAAAACTGTCAACCCATCTCAAATCTATGTACAAGTACCATTTTGCATTTGTACAAAGCACTGAATTAAGAAATTCTATTGCTGTATCCCAAATAAGTTATGAAATGCTCCCTTCTCTCTTAGCCGGAACGTTGTGATATCTACCCAGCACAAGGAAATACATTTAGTACTAATTCATTCTTCTCCCCAGTACATACAACAGCTCACTTGGATTCAGTGATGAATGTCACAGATGTTTTTGTAGATTAGATCCCCTTTGCACCGGTTTCATATTATCTCAAACCTGCCTGAACTCATTCTGCCCATACCAATACAGGGTCTAATTTACTTAACATACAATTTGTAAATCCAGCTTCTTGCTTCATCCAGACAAGGGACCATCTCTTGCTGGTCTACACTTCTGAAGGTTTGGGATAGGTATGACCAACTGATATTAGTTAACTACATCATTTCTGGAAAAATCAACAGCTCAAGCAATGGAACAGCCACTAAAAATAAAGAAATGTTTTCATGTGAAAATTAGTGGACCTTATTTAATAAGGTCTTAGAAGCTGACCAAATTAAACTGCCATCTGGAGTTTGCATTAATATATTTGGATGCACTTTTTACAGCATTTTACCATGGGTACACCACACCATGAGAAGGATTTATTTTGGATGAGTATGGCTTTCCTGGAATAGCTGAATTGCTACTTGTACTTGCTGCTGTTTTTTTTCCAACAAACAGTACATTGTAATTCTGCTACATAAATAGGAAATAAGATCTTTTTACCTCAGCAGCTGCTGTTTGTCATCCTATAAAACTGCAGGAATTTTTGATTTGTAGTAACCTATCTTTACTCTTAATTAATGGGTCACTATGACAGATGATACTAGAGAAAGTTAGAAATATAGGTAAAGAGAAGATGAAAAATCTGCACACGTGTAGGCATGATGAGATTTGTCTTTCATGCCTCAATTTCAAGCATGTTGACCTAATACTAATGCAGTGGAACTACATTACAAACTGCTTCAAGCATAAATCTAACATAACATAGTATATTTGATATCACTTTTCACATACAAATAAGAAGGAAATTCTTACTAACTATACCTGCAGAAAATGTGGTAATCTTAGAGAGAAATTCAGAAGACTAAACTCTCAGGAAGGCTGTGCCAACAGTTTATTTCCAGTTAGGATATTGTCATCGAGAGTTTCTGATGTTTACATTATGAATAAACGTCCACACAAAAGAGCATGGAGGAAGAATCCTTAGGAGAGCCAGGCAATGAGGTGGCGTGATTTAGGAGCAGTGGGGAACAAGGTCTGCCCCCTGGGATTAAAACAGCCAGCACACCAGGAGGTATGCAAATGCACTGGTATTCACTTTCAAGCACTGAAATGCCTTGGCACTCAGCTGAATGGCTCCATTCAGCTTAGGGGGAGTTTGAAGCGAGTGGGTTAAGAAAATAGAGTCCTAAACCTCTGGGTTTGCTAATTGCAAATCGGCACAAGAGGGTGAGCGGCCACCATCCCATGGCTTGTACTTCAAACAGCCAGAAGATGAGGTTTTCAACTCACATGTAAACCCATTTTTAAGTATACTAAGCAAACTCTGACCTAGATTCAACTTTTTCCAGATGACATATCAGTGGAAAAGGCAAATTACCATAGCTCCAGAAAGCAGGGCCACATCCAGGTCAGGCTTCAGAGCTACCATTTGGCAACATATGGGATGCAAGCTGATGTTTATCAAAAACCACAGAGTCCAGGAGTAGCCAGCTTCCCTTTGGCAGACAGCTTATTTGCACAGTGAAAGTCTAAGTTTTCATGAGAAATCAGATTAGCTCTAAGATAAGATTTTTATGCTATTGCCAGATCTGTGTGCCAATAACTTACCTGACAATTCTGAACTGCTGGGGATAAAGAAATGCATTTAGACATCATCTACAGTCATATATTTTTTTCACCTTTCTGCCAAATTTTGAAAAGAACTCCCTACTCCTGCTTAGCTACTGAGGCCAGTTTTGCCTCTGGAAAAAGTGGAAGTGAAGATCTGCTGTCCTTAACTTACGCCAGCTTCTATGGGAAACCCAAGAAAAAGGAAAAAGCTCTTTCCAGCTTGTCCATGCAAGTTGCCAGCTTGGCTTCTGAGGGAGCTGTGTTGACTTCAGTGGAGCTACTCTCAAATTATACCAATATAAATGGGAGATGAAATAGATCCTTACAGAATTGCCCTGTTAGTAACTCAAAGCAACTTCTTCGAAGTAATTCAAAGTAACTTCTTTATTGATATCTGAAATTTCAGAGAGGAGTAAAACAAAGTGGCTAGAGACATGCAAAGGGACATGAGAGGGTCAGCCTGCTCCAGCACTCAGTCTGTACAGATGAGTTCTGTTAACTGTTGTTGGTCTCTAACTAGCCAGGATGACAGCTGAATGTTCATTGAAAAGAACCATTGAGGACAAAAGAGAAAGCAATCTTATCATCAAAATTCAGGTTTTGCAGGAAGTGAAGGTAGGTCTAACCGGAGGTGGTCCAGACGCATGACATATCACATCATTTTGTAGAGAGTCACCAGGGAGTGGAAGTCCTTATCTATGCCACATCCAAGCTTGCACAGTTATGCTTTTTCCAGCTCCTAAAGAGCAGAGCAGTCTTATCCACACTGAGCTTCTCTGCAACATCTTACATTCAATGATATAGATATGCATTGAGAATATAAAACTGTCCCAAGAAATGGAATTGTACAGCTATATGAACCAATAGAGATGGCATCTGGTGTGGCATTATAAAGATTTGTCTTTTAATGCTTAAATGGGAAACATACCTCATTGTTTTAAGACAGGACTCTCATTTTAGATCTCAATATAGCTACCATATGTCCCCACACACAAGCAAAGCCTTCTCTCACTGTTATTACTGCAAAAGATCATTGCCAGAAATGGCATGTTGCAAAAGCAAGGTCTGAAAAGAATGGTGTATGCTTGACAAAATGAATCCCACATCAAATACACTTTCTAATTCAACTACATATTTGGTAGCTGGAAAAAAGGCAACCCAGGGAGGCTGTGGGTTTAAGTGCAGTTTATACAGATGTTCTTCAGGACTGATTCTTTCATGCCTAACACCATGTGAGAGCAAAAAAATAAACTGAGTGACCTCTACAAATCCTTCCCAGGACAGTATTTACATGCTTTCTATCTTTTCTTATTATGCTGGGTTTTAGCATTGGTATTTTTAGTGTAATGGTTTTGAGATTTCTCCATCCGATGAGAGAAATCCTCAGGAAAATGAGCTGGACAGTGAAAAAGTAGGATCTGATTCTGAACACATATGTTAGATGGGAGGGTTTTCTGTGATATTTTACAATGATTGGTTTTTTTTGTTTTGTTTTGTTTTTTGTAGAGGGCAAGCCAAGAAAAGGTGTGACATATCCATCAACTCTTGAATTCTCTTCCTCAAAGAGCACAGCTGTTAAACCTGGCAAGTAATTATGATCAACTTCCCCTTATATCTATTCAGAACTATCTGTTATAGCATCTCAATTGTGTAATAAAGAAAATTCAATAATTGAGACTCTGAAGATAATGTATCCCTGATGTTCATCAATGTTACTATCTCATTCAGTTTTCTTGTGATATTTATGTTAAGCATACAGAATTATCCCAGACAATTTCTATTTTTTGATCTTATCCAGATTTACAGGCCTCTGTTCCCACCTACTTTCCCCCTTGCTTTAAATCTGTGAGTATGGTGTTCTACTTGTTCTATCTGAAGTAAGTCTTCTGTGTTAGCTTTCACTTAATGCTACTTGTGTTATCTCTTGGAACACTTGATGTGGAGAGTACAGTAATACATAATATTAACAATACAGATGGCAGTGCTCAGAAACTTTAGATAAGGACCATACGGTAAGGAGTTACTCTATAACTTGTTTCACCTGCCTCCCATTCTGTCAGATTGAACTCAGCTTAAATAATATGTGTCAGTAATTCTACATCAACATATACGTACAAATCTGCACCTAGTGGAATGTAATGCAAAGGAATTGTAAACTAAAGGCTGGGCTTTGAGTGATGTACACTCAGGCTGAACAACTACAATGTTTAGATGCCACTGTGCATGTGAAAGCCTAAAAATGAGGAAAGATATCTGTACTTTCCTTCCAAGGACCAAAGAATAATGTATAGGAGAAGAGTAGGACTCCAAACAACAGCCATGCCACCTTGGATGGATGCACCCATTGACAGGCATTTGAATGTATGGGAAAGATGCACGTCATTACATCACTCTCCACAGTGAATAAGCTCATGAAGACTTGAACTCAAAAATACCCAAAGAGTCACGATAGAGAAGTGTAGTAGTAAAAGATATTCTCCCCTCTCCCCCCTATTCCCGAGGAAAAGTCTGCAATTTACACAGTTATGAAAAAAAGCAAACTGTCATTTCCACGATGAAGACACTTCATATACACTTGAATATCAGCTACTACCTAGTGTAAGTCTTGATCAAAAACTTATGAAAGGAATTAAATTATTTGAGATGAGTAAAAATCCCTCTTTCCTTCTAAGTGAGCTCATAACATCCAAGATTTGGCCCCAAGAGGATCTGACAATGTCAAGCAAGAAAGAACTACATCTGAATGTGAATTAGTGACTGAAATACTACATGCTAGTTGGTATTCACCAGACAACCTACACACACCAGGACCCTGACTCACATTAATCTTATGAGGATTGGTTTATTAGTGGTAAAACCCCGTGTTTATTGCTCACTTCAGAAATTCTGTTGACATTGGCAGGAGCTTTTGGGCAGTCAGATGTCTAAATGAAGCACCGAAAACATGCGGCGACTGCTGTCTAGAGGCATTCATCCATCACTTTTTCTTTCCTAGCAAGGAAGCACTGATTAGACTAACCAAACTTTGTAATGCTAGGTGGTGGGATGTGTCCCTTTGGGGACTGATAACCTCCTAATGGAAAACTTTATTTTATTCCAGACTGCATTTCTTAATGTGTTTCATTTTGCTTCAGAGCCTAAGAAGCCAGAGCAAGACCTAAAAGTTCCAAAGAGTGCAGCCACATCTGATACATCGGGGAAAGCCTCGGAACAAGGTAGGGATTGGAAATCTTCATGTCTTTTTCTAAAGAAACTCAATTACATTTTCAATCTCTTGTTTCACTGCCCCTGGACTTTCTGCTGTAGCATAAGCTCGCAGGTTTCTTGCTCCATGCACCCAAAGTTACAGAAACTACTGCTGTATCCACTCCCTGTTTCTGCAATACTGTCTTGCACAGGAAAAATCCCTTTACCCTCTCTCCTCCTTTTCTTAGTGCAGCAGCATGGAGCAGGGTACCACTCAGCCCAAAGAGAGTCATTCACACTGGTTTTTCAGCTGAGTTGTTTTGTTTTTCTTCTGAGCTTGCTTTCAGCATCATCCCATTAAAATTGACGGAGATCTGAGTTTTTCTCTGGCTGGCATTTGGTGGTAATTAATCCACCAGACAGTTTCATGGTGATGCTTTCCAAAAGGGAAACATCCAGCAGTAAAATGCAAGCTTGTGCTGTGTTGCAATGAAAAGGCTGCATGAAGGCACACCACTCCATTTTAGTGAACACAATCTGTCAGGCCATCCCTGGAGACACAGGCAGGGAGGAGAGAGCAGGGATGAGATGAACATGGAATATATTTGAGGGTGACTTTAATAGATAGGTGATAGGTAAAAGATGAAGACTCTTCTAATATGCTGACTGGAAAGGACTAGAAGCACACTAAAAATTTTGCATAAAACTATTTAGGGTGCACATTTTTGCAACTAGAATTGTCTCTGTTCTCATGACAGACCATTTTAAAAGCAGTAGCAACTGCCAGCTGAATCAAAGTGAGCTGAAATGGGCATGCCTGGGTGCTGCTCTCACCACAACCCTAAGACAAAGCTCTCCTGGCTCCTGCTCCAACCCTGTCCTGAATCTCAGAAACCCGTCCTTCTGCCAATAACACTTTGGTGTGGTAGGCATTGACTACTTCATTCTGGTCTATGACTCAGAATTGCCATCTTTTATTACCAGATGTCTGTTGATTTCTATTTATACAGATTTTCAAAGAGTTCAATTATATTGAGAAAAGATGACAGCAAAACAAAAACTGCAACTTCAACTGGCTGTTTGAACCCCTGCACAGACCTGAGACAACTGTAAGGCAGAGTTTCTCTTTCAAAGCACAGAAAGTGTAGGGGAAACACTAAGTCTATGACAAGCTGTTGTCAGCAACTCCAGCGTTACACAGGCACATGAGCTATTCATTCACTCAGCAATGGAGGCTCTAATGGGGTCCAGAGATGAGGATGCTTGTAGACATCCTAAGGAAAACATCACCATCTTGGTTGCCTTCAACAGCAATAGTCATTAATGATGTTTCTGTGCCACATAGGATGTAGCAGAGTGACTGTATCAATGTTCCTACAGGGGACACAGTCCACAAGGTGTATCAGACATCACCGGAACCAATGCCAACCACACAAATGGCAGCCACAACACCAACCCCAACGACCACAACCACAGATCCTTTCAGCACAACACCAAAGCCAACCACACCTGCAACAACAAGAATCACAACAGACTCAGCTGTAGCCAAGCCTCGACCTGGATTGCACAGGGTCAGGGATACAGGTCAGTAGTACAGATGTTTTCATTGCTTTCCTCCTGACTAACAGTTCTCCTAAAATTGAAGGAACAAGACACTCAGTTGAATATACCATTATTTAGTCGATCATTAGTACAGCGGTTCAACGTAGGCATATTATGAGTGGATAAAGAAATTAATTCCCGCCCATCTGCTGGAATTAGACTTGTAGTATAGTCTCTGAGACACATATGGAAATGTTTGTCTAGCATCAACTCAATGTAGTTAGATTCCCCAAAATAAGTGCTCATCTTCAGTAAGTAGAGCAATTACAGCTCGTCATTATCTTTGGCACCTATACTGATTCTTGCGGGAGGAACTTTTCCATCTCTAAACACTGTCATGATTTTCAGGTATAGTAGTCAACGGTTTCCTTGATTCATATCTCTGGACTGAATGTTCATCAAATAGGTTAAGATTTAGTTTAGATTTAACTCTGTGATAACATTCACTAAATGGAAGTCGTAATATATGTTTTTATAATAGCTCTTGGATTTTAAGGATGAAAACAATGTGAAGGAATCCCCCCTGTATAATTTTTTCACACCTGGTTTCCCCCAATCTTTTCTTCTCTTCATTTATTTTTATTCATATATATTGGTGTCTTTTTGAATGGTTCAGTAGATGAAAATCAAAATCTCTTATTTTTAGGTTCTAGCAGTGTCCACCCTGCATATTCCTCCGTGGCAGCAGCAGCATCAAGTAAGTACAGCAGGGAAGTATGTGCCACAAGGCACGCAGTGTGGTGTATTTTAAGGCAGCAATGATTCAATAACCTTTCAAGCCTCAGCAAATGCAGTGGTTGAATACAAGTCTGTATTTAAACTGAAAAATATATGCTAGGCCTGATACGTCAGAGATGTTGGTCACCAAGATTCTGGGGAATCCTTTCTAGTGAATAACTGCAAGTGACAATACCTGCATTGACAAATGCTGGATTTTGCAACTCTTGAGAAGAAGTTTGTGCTGGAGTCAGATTTTCCTGTAGCATCCTCCTGTCATACTCTCTTAAAGGAAAATTTGATTTACTTGTAAGATACATAGTACAGACAGTTGCAATGCTATTTAAACTTAGGGCTGAGAGCTCTGAAATGCCAACTTTAGTTTTTGTGAAAACCTCAGGCTGTGGTTCCGAGCCTGACATAAATGTGATGCTATTCCTGGCACACCACTTGTGTTTTTGACAACAGAATTGTGCCCATTCAGAGCTCTGCAGCTTCATCCAGAAGCCTGCCTCCATTCTAGCCCACAGGCTGCAATGCAATATGTAGAGGGGTTTTCTCATACAATGGGTAATTGCTCAGTCGAGGATGGGAGAAGTTTGCAAGTTTCTGAGCATGACACTATTTTGAGGGTTGTATAAAAGAGATCTGGATTGGGTTTGTATAAAAAGAGAGCTGGAAGATTTCAAACTATTCATACTATTGCTATTTTATACTATTGCTATTTCTGAGTGCCTTGAGCTTGGTTCTACTCTCACACATGTAAATGTGGCTGTACCTGTAGCTGACTAATTCAAAGCCAGAGTACTGTTTCAAGTGGCCTTGTAAATACAGACACTTAGGCAATCCCAAACTAAGGCAAGCTTTCAGGCTCAAAGTTAATTCTCTTCCTGTTTTTTGGTACGTACCTATCTTGGGCATGAAAAGAGCACCCAACTCTATACTATGCTGCTGCATAAGCAGATCTCACTCTCCAGAACCAAGAAGTTATCTTACACTGCCTGCAAATTACCTGGAGACAGAGCTAGAAGCCTACAAAGTTTAAAAGCCTAGCAGGTGAGAGCCTGTTATTTCCCAAAACAGGATCTCTTTGCCTTTTAAATTTTCATGGTCTCTCAGGACAGCTCACATAAATCCCATCAAAGGGCTTCCAGTACTCTGCGAATGTTCAAATTTGGGTAATGCATACATTATTTGCTGCCACTTAATTTTGTTATATGAAGCCTGCAAGTAGCAGCAGTTCTTGTTTTCTTAGACAACCATTACAAATTATCTCGTTTATGATATCTTATTGAGAAATATCTCATGGGTCCATTGTTCTCGGAAGTCAGCTAAAACATTCCTACTAATTTCAGCAGGCTTTGAAATGTTAACAAGCTTCTGAAGAGCAATTAATGAAAAGAAAAGCATGATAGAAGACAATCTTCATCTGCAAATGCTTTGAGAATTCTGTATTTTTGAACGGTGGGAGTTTAATGTATCAACACAATCACATTAAAAAAGCAATGAAGATATTTCAGACACATGAATTCTCCCACATTGTTTTTGTTATTGTTTCATTATTTACAGTCTGCCTACTTGCTTGTATCTACTTGCTGGCTCTTGTCTCAGATAGTAAGCTCTGTGCGGAAAGTGATCTGGTCTGGGTTTTGTTTTGGTTTGTTTTTAACATTCTTCACACAACTGGATGGCATTGAAATAGAAATAAGAACAGATAATGAGCTTGAGCAATAGAGAAACAAAACTTATTAGGGAAAGCAAATCACAGCAGTAACTAAAAACAACCTAAGTGCAAAGCAGAGACGATTAAAGTCGTACTCATAACTGAAGTGAATGTTAACTAATCTTTCTAGGCAGAACAAGGCAATTTTTCTTTAAGCTGACTTAAAATGTAGAGTTTTAACATCTGAAAATGGATATCAACGAAAGCTTTCTGTCTGTGAACAACTAACTCTCATAGCAATAAAATAAGATTCAGGTAGCAGTAGTCCTCCACCAAACATGAGATACAAATGACACTTCTTCATTTTGATGTCCACTTAGGACAAGTTCAGACTTCACAAGGAAGAGGACTGAATACAGGTACCTATTGAACCAACTAGCTGAATCTTTATTACTAGAATGCTAGAAAACATTGTCTTTCAGTTCTATTTACTAACCAATGCAATATTTTCAAAGGATTCAGGGCCACTTCCACATCTGCAAGTAACAGGAATATTTTGCGACCCAATGCAGGTAACCAATCACTTTTCTTATTTCTCCCCATTACTCACCTCTAAAAAGCAGATATTACTGTAGTTATTGCACAGCAATAGCATAACTTCTAGAAACAAAAACAAAAAAGGAATGATTAAACTTAGAATTGTCCTCAGAACAATATCCTAAACCTATTTACATAGCTACTTTATAATACTCGCTAATGCAAAATGTCAGGAGAACTTTGTGTCTTGGGGTCCATAGGCCTAACCTCAAGAGAAATCATAGAATCACAGAAGACTTGGGTTGGAAGGTACCTTAATGCCCGCCCAGCTCCAACCCCCTGCTGTGGGCAGGGCTGCCCCCACCACCAGCTCAGGCTGCCCAGGGCCTCATCCAACCTGGCCTTCATTGCCTCCAGGGATGGGGCTCCACAGCTTCTCTGGCAGCCTGTCAATTGCTTTCAGTTTCCAGCTCCTGTGCATGGTCAGCATCTCAGGACCCGCTGCTTGTTGCTACAGTGCACCAGAGAACTACAGTATCTACTAACATTCAGACTCCTTTCTTCTGCTTTTGCCACCCTCCCTAAGCTTGTAAATTCTTTTTTTTTTTGGGGGGGGGGGGAGGGGGGATCTTATTTGTTGGTGGTGTTTTTTCTTTCTTTCTTTTTTCTTTTTTTAATCCATCTTCCATTTGATCTGAAAACACATACAGAAAAGTAGTTTGGTGCCCCCTCATCCCTGGAGATCATGCTTCTCTATCCTGGCCAGATGACATCTAACGTCCATCTCTCTCTCTCACACTGTGCAGGTATACAGCGCCAAGAGCCTGTTGCCACCTTCCGCAGGCCTGCCGGGTCTCCAGCCCATCTGGGTGAGCCAGACTGCTAGGTGCAGGTTTTCTGCTTTCTTTCATGGTTCTAATAAGCCTAAATTAACCCATATGCTGCTCTGCAGACCAATTCTCTGTGTACTGAAGGGCCAACCAGCAACTTCCAGAATGAAGAGTCAGTGGACAGCTCGTACACTAGTGAGCTGTTGTTTCAGGCTGCGGGAATCAATTTCTACCACAGTGTTTGTAATTTACCTTATTTGTTAGTCAAAATGAGGAACAAAACCCCAGCCCTGTGCAATCTATCAGGTCTATGGTGGAGCTAAATTTTCTGCTGTTCCTGTCATTCTCAGGAACCTCCAGGCTGATTGCGACATGGGGATTGTCTTAACAATGAGGGTAGAAACATCACTGATGCATTTCTTCTTTCCCAGCTGTGCAATTCACCATCCACTTCATCAGCAAACAGCCCTTTCAGTGGCACTCTGGAAGGCTGCTGGCAACTTCATGTGGCCCCAGAGCACTCAGGAGTGCTCTATTCTGTTACTTTGCTTTAACACTATTTCTGTTTATTTCAGTCCCTTTCTGTTCCTTCATTTCCATCCATGTTTGTCTTTCTCACGTTCTTTTGGCCATACCAATATCACAGCCTTTTCTTTCTTTTTAATCTCATAATTGTTAAATTGTTATCTTCTCTCAATCCTCTTTGTCCCTGTCAAAATCCAGTGCCCACCATCACAAGGGAAACAGGTGGGCAATATGTATCCATGCAGAACAGCAGAGCAAACATGTTGCCTGTAAAAGTGCCTAACAAAGCAGCGCACGAATTATATTACACCATGTACAGGAGGGAGAGCGTGGTATGGCAGGGAAATGGGAAGAGCCCTGTGATGTGCTGACTAAGCCTCAGTCTGTCCAAATCTTTCCCAGAGGAGCAGAGGAATGCTGTGCTGAATCTTGTTTAAATCAGTCACAGTTTGTTCCCACCTTACGTATCTGAAGACTTCCCAAGACAATTGCAAAGCACAATTATTCTGTAACAAACAACTGTTTTCGCAGCCACAGAGCAAGAGAAAAAAATCCCACAAACATATACTTGTTGTATTCCCTACAAGCCGTGATCTTTTCTCAGCCTGGGTCCTGGCAGCTCAAATGTGCTGCTTCCAAGCAGCCAATTTTTCTCACGGTCAAAGGGAAATTCCTGGACAACTCCTTGCTTTCTTGGAAAGGAGAGCTGTTTTTCTTGATCCTGCAAAGCGAGTGCACACTGCTCAGCAAACAACAGCTATTGAGCTGGGCTGTCAAGAAGCTTCCTCTATTCAACTCAGGTTAGCAAAAAGATTTGCTTGGAAAACACCCATCCTGACACACCATTTGTTTGCTTGACTTCTCCCTGCCTGCTTTCAAGAAGGTCCCACCTCCTCCAACTCCTTGACAATTATAGATCTTTTTATATTTTTTTAAAGATCAGTCTTGTAGTATTTTAAAAATCAACCTTGATTTTTGTGGGCATTATCAAGCAAAAAAAGAAAAAGCCCTAGCTACTTAAAAGAATACTCTTTTTCCTTTCAAAGGAACATTTAATTGATAGCTTGCTCTGTGATGTGTCTAGGACTACATCCAAGCATAGAGCTTTTGCCTGGATTCATGAATCACTCAGAATTAGTGCATTCTTCATCTCTGCAGCCAGATACCCAAATCCTCGGCACTTGTGCTTGTCTTCATTCAGTTCTTCTCACTACAGAAAGTTTTCAAAGGACATGAGCCGTGGCAAGACTGCTCAAAGAAGTTGTACACAGCTCTTCCTCATTATCCATACACAGGAATTTGGAAGGACCCACAGTTATCTAGTCAGTTGTTCTAGAGAAATCTAGAAAGAGTCCACCATTGCTTCTACTGACAAAAAATCAGTCTTTTCCTAGAGTTACTGAAAAGCATGACTTTTCTGAGGTTATGTAGTCAGATAAGCTAGAGGAGCCTGCACTGAGGTGGCAATCTCACAGAAAGGTCAGTGTTTCATTGGCTGGAGGACATTGGTAAGCCCACAGCTCCCTTTTCGTTTTTCCAGACCAATATATGCTTCACCCATTGGCTGTAATCTGGAGGACGCCAGTCACCAGTCTAGTTGGGGAAGCATTACTTTTTGGAGGACTACTTCTGCAGGCTCCAAAAACAAACAACTGGGGACATATTTATGAAAGCATCAATTTGGTTGGAGTTTTTACATGCCCGATAAGCTGCGAACAAGATTTAGACACCTTCTTTGTGTTTGAACAGGTTCAAGCAATACAGAAATCAGTAGACCACAGATTTTCAGTGGGAAACAACCTAGGGAAAGCAAAAGTATACTGAAGTTGGTATAATTGTCTCAGTGTTAGTGCAGTTCTGAGGAACATAACCAAAGCAGATCTGAAGAGGAATACTGAGACATAAAACAGATGAGAGCTCTGGAGCCAGTGACATAAGCCTGCTAAATGTGGCTTGAAATGTGTCTGTAAAGGTTTCCAAGTTTACTGATTTCCTTAGCTCCTTCTCATGAATAGTGATTCACTATATAAATTGGCTTCTCTAAATTGAGCTTTTTAGTCTCCAGTAATTGCATTATTTTCAGTAATACTTTGTCTTTTCTTTCATGTATGAAAGCAGTGGAAACAGACTTGTGGAAACCTGGACTGAGCTTTTTTGACACAGGTAAATATTTAAAGCATTTGGTAATCAGACTGGGAATTATTGTTTTCCATCACATGTAGGGAAAGCTCACACTGTTCATCAGGCCCATGGCATTGCTGATAACAATCTCATTCTAAGAAGTAATTATGGTATTTAAGATGACAAATGAGGTATGTTGTTTAAATCTTAGTAGTTAAAATTATTTTGAGCCTTCATCATTCTCAAGTTCCTGCCAAAAGTGAGAGCAGAACAGATGAGATCTGCAAAGAATTGGCAGTTGTACTGCAGGAAAGAGGTTCTAGCTACTGAAATTCACTTTTAAATAAGAAGGTATTTTGGGAATGCCACAGCTGGGAAAGCAGTCTAGAAATCAATGAAAAAGATGGCAGATTATTCTGATGCAAATATACTTAAGAAGGAAGGGCATTCAGATGAGAATGGTGGATTAAAAAATAGTGGACGTTACTGAAATTTTCTAATGTTTTAGCCTTAAAAAGTCAGAAGACGGCATTTTTAGAACTACTAGTGAGTGAGAAAAAAATCTTACATTTGTAGCAGGCTTAAGAGGCAGAAGATCAAGACTTGAGAAATTCTTAGCCAGGTGCAGTTTGCAAGTGCACAGCCCACACTTTCAGTATTTAAGGGATCTCTTTCCTTGAGAACATTTAAAGTAGACTATGCAAAGTCTACTATGCAAAGTCCATGCAAAGATATGGCAGTTCATCACAGCGTGCTCTTACTAGGAGCTGGACTATCCAGTATAAGGTCTCTTTTCCATTACTAGTTTTGCTGCTGGAGAGAGCTGTGCTATGTTGGTGGCCCTTGCAAAGACCATCCCCCCACACACCCAAAGCCGAGGTGTGACTAATCCTCCCACTGGCTGCTACCAGCAGTGCTGCGTATTTGCATTAGCTTGCAAATCCAGTGGCAGTGGTTCTTCAGTCAAAATTTGCATAATCTCAAACATGAACAGATTTCCCTTCTCCAGGGGTGGCACTCTGAGCCAGAGAGTGAGCATGTTTCTATCCAGCCTTCAGTGGGTTATTAATTAGAAAAAGCTGCAGCGGAGTGTACAGGGCCAGCGGTGCAGAGGGGCACCCGAGACAGCAAATGACAAGTTGCATTGAATGCAGTGAAAAGTTGAGTGTGGGAGAAGGGATGTTGTATTAACAGTTTCTCAGAATCTGAAGCGTCCCCGTGATAAAGTCTGATGAATTCAGATTGTCATTTCAAAGGAATGGTTCCTGGTGTGCATGCAGTCACTACTGTCTTGCTGAAATGAATGGGGAGTTTAATCAGCATGGACGGCTGTGACAATCAGTGAAGAGAACTTTAATTAGCATGGAGTAGGCTACCCATGCAGTGAGTTCAAATTCCCATGGCAGTAACAACCTTAAATTGGACTGGCAAAATCCACAGATTCTGACCACCTCCCCAATTAGTGGGGAAGGTTATTTGGTGGGTGACCTTATTGTTACAGTGAGCACAAAGCAGCTTGCTGACCCACAGCCTCTGAGAACAGAGAATGAGGAGTGCCATGGTGCTCAGGTGTGCCCTGCTGACAGAGCTCTTGGCAGCTTTAGGTATGGACAGCAGATTTTATCGAGCACAGACACACACATGAGGGAAATAGCTGTGAATTAACTTCCCCATGAAGTCTGTTTGCCAAAACGAGAGGCACGTGTTAGTATCTAACCTCACAACAGCCTTTAATCCATCTATTTCATGACCTGCAATAACGTAAGCAGGAATGCAGTGTGTATGTGGTGCCAAGCACTACGTGTTAGAACGTAGTGCTGTGAGGTGGAATGTGGCTTTGGTCTGCTACTGAGGGAAATTACACACCTGTGATTAAAGGCTACACTGGAGTACACACAGTCATAAGGACAAGCTGCTGAGTATTTCAGGTTTTAAAGAAAAAAAAAGAACATAAATGAAGTGGGGCTAAACTTAGTGCCTTTTTCCTACCTCGTTCATATGGGAGCACCCAGTGTCCTTCACAAGGCCGGCAGAGTGCCCAGCCAACACAGTGTCCTACCCAGTGACAGATGCCTGGGGGTGAGAAAGGCAGAGGGCAGTCACACAGGAATGGTTGATCCCTGCCGCAGAAGTTATCTCCCTCACTGGCAGCTGAATTTAGAAGTGAGATGCCAAAGCAAGACTTCTGCCCAGTAATGTCCCAGCAGCATGCTACAGCCATGCACAGGGGATCAGGTGCCAGGTCTGACGCCAGTTTGAGGACACAGCCTCAACAAAACCTCCTCTCCTGACCCAAAACTGCACACAGCTTCATCATGCAGGGGAAACAGCTCCAAGCAGTTGTATTCTTGCGCTCATTCCCATGAGAGGTGAGTTGGTAGATGTAAATAGAGTGGAAGGTAGACTGGTGGGAGTTGGAATTTCCTGTTTTCTTGAATATTTTCTGCACTATTATGGCTCAGTCATTAATAACTCTGGCAGCCAGCTCAAGTGGTGCACAAGCTCAGAGCTGTTACAGCTGCCATCAGATTCTGGTAGTGCCCTTTGCTGATGACCCTTGGCCACCCACTGTCTTTACACATGCAGTGCTCACACAATGGGGCTGCTGGCTGCCCTGGCTATGGAGACGGTAGAGGTGAGTTGCCAGGATTTGCTACCCACCCTCACTTCCTTCTCACATTTAGCATCTTCAGACTACAGGTGCTCAGCAGCAGCCCAGAGGCTCCCTCCAGGCACCCCTGCAGACACCTAGAGCTGGGGCAGCCCAGCACACCTCAACACCTCTCCTCTCCTCCGTTTCTCCAGGTTTTGCTTCAAAGGAGGAACTGAACCTGAAGCCACTGGAGGCAACTTCCCAGGGGAACCCAAGTATGTAAATCGAAATTAATCTCATAATTACACAGTACCATTTTTTTAATTACCTGCTACTAGAAGGGATTCAAATTAAATAGCAACTAGGACTTTTTAAAGAAAAGATACTTAAGGAATACATTTTTCTCTGCAGAGGATGAACAAGTGCTCTCTGCCAGTCGCTCTGACAGATACAATTGATTTTGCTTTTCCAAGAAAGGCATTTCAAGATGTAGCTTACCTGGGCGTCAGGACAATGGCTGCTCGCTGCTCCTCTTCAGGGTGAGCACAGCTCCACGCTCTGGGCACACACGGCTCCTCTCAAGGCGTTGTGATGGTGCAGGACAACAAAGCAATGAGCTGCAGCCAGGAATGGGCAAGCAAACCCTGATGACTGCAAACACTCCTGTGGCCGCACAGGCGCTCTTTCTGATGCAGAGGGTGGGAGGGAAAGAAACCGCCTGAGAAATGGACGCAGTCAGGAGAGAGGTTCTGCGTCCTGGCTGGGGTGCTGAAGGAGCATTGAGGAGCCCTCCATCTGGAGATGCAGATGTCATATGCTCTGAAAAGCAAGCCTTGCAAAGTCCTTTGTAATTAAAGTCAGGTTTGCCCATTAACTCATCTTGAAATGGGGCCCAGACAAGGAGTTAGGGAAAGCAAACCACAAATGCAGAGATGGGATCATCCACCTCTTCAAGGGAAGTTTCGCTGGCAAAGGGGCTCACCCTTCTGCTGACCCCGGGGCCTCCTGTGCCCATCCTCCCACAGCTGAGTGCTCACTTTTGTCTCAAGGCCTCTTTACCTTAAATGCTGAACCAAGCATTCCTATATCCTCAGTTGCTTCACCTAAAAATCTTAATGTTTTATCTCATCAAAAAATGTCAAATACACAGAAGTAAGAGAGAGGAGAAAAAAAGGGGAAGGACCTGCCCTTGGAGATCCAAACTCACTGTGGGAAAGCAGAGCTCAGTACAACTCCCTACAGAGCACACGTAAGCAGAGTCCTGCTGCTGATCAAGTGCAGGAACACTTCTACCATTCAAATGCAGCGAATTAAGTTGGAGCAGGCATGTAAATCTCAGATCCTTTAGCTAAGAAACTTCCACTATGCATGTGGACATCCCATGAGGTATTTCCCTTTTAAGGCCAGGAGATTCAGGAAAATTTGGCCCCTAATTGAGGTATTATTTGTTGTGGGTTCCCAGCCGTGCCTCACTCTCTGCTGTGAAAGAACATGCTTTTCGGTCACGCTTCTCTAATTCAGCATTATTAGAATTAAAAAAAACAGACAGCTACGGGAGAAAGAATTGAAAGTAATGAGATGGGAGACAGTTGCATAAGCCAGTAAGAACAATTGCCACTTTGTCACCTTCAGGCTATCTAATGATTAAAACACATGATTTTGGACTGATTGGTAGGAGGCATCATCAGAGACAAATCAAGAGATACAGACGGCATGAGAAAACAGTAGTGCTCCAGTTAAGCCAAATTTTGATCCACTCCTAGTCACGGTTCAACTGACAAATGTTTCACCACTAACATGAGGAGAAGTAGAGGCAGTCTGGTAGGGACCACAGGCAGCACATGCAAAAGCACAATGATCAGGTTCATCTGAGTAATTAGCAGGAAGAATTTGAGTGCAGATGCAGCTTTTATCTGAGTCAAGCAACACCAAAATTGTGCTGCTGTACACACACAGGTGAAACCCACAGCTGCATTGGGAACAACTGAAGCTCAAGTCAAACATGGAGTGAGTGAGATCAGGCAACACCAAAATTGCTGCTGCACATACACAGGTGAAACACGCAGCTGCTTTGGGAGCAACTGAAGCTCAGGTCAAACACGGTGTGAGTGGGAGCTGCCGTCCCCACCTCACTAGCAGGCCCAGCACGGGGGCAATGACAGCCACCTCCTGCTCCACACACTGGCTGTCCCCAGGTGCCCAGGTACACCTCAGGGTGGCTGTTGACAAAACAAGCCTGGGCCAGCCACCACGTCACCATCAAAAGCATTTTAGTAGAGCTCATGCAGCTGGAAGAGTCACCAGGTGCAGAGTTTTTAGGCCTTTGCTCTTCAAAAGAAGTACTCCTACTAAAAAGACCAAAACCATTTTCCCTGCTTTTGTGTCTCTCCTCAGGCTGCAAGGTAGACTTGTCCTTCTTGATGGATGGGAGCTGGAGCATCGGTAAACGCCGCTTCCAGCTCCAAAAGCAGTTCCTCATTAATGTGGCTCATGCCCTCGGCATCAACAACGCTGGACCTCTGATGGGCATCGTGCAGTACGGGTAAGGGCCACTTCTGCACCTGGGCTACAAACCTAGCTCTGTTTCATTATTGCTGTAAATGAGAATGGTAATATTTAGAAATAGTTGTTACTGAAACACCCTCTAGAATTCCACTAGTGTGGCCTCATTGATAATTTATCTTTTCATCCATATACACAGCATGGGAACTTCTTTTTGTTATTACTGTTGGTGCTTCCATGCTATGACCTCCACCTATAGTTACACTGTGCAGGAGCTGCTAGAGCAGCACTCCTCTCCCGCAAGGAACCTCAAAGGATAATGGGCACAAGCATATCAAAGAACAGTGTGAACCTGCCTTCACAACCTGTTACACTCTTTGCTTTGAGAAAGTCTCTTACCCCTGCCTGCTGCCTTCTCCTTTTTCTGTCACAGCCTGTGAGAGCAGTCAGGCATTCAGCACATTTGTTAGGGACAAGCCACTCCCATCACTACCAGATATGCGTGTGGCTGGAGCATGTTAAAGCTTGCCAGAGGAAATTCAGGATGGGTATTAGGAAGAATTTCTTCTCAGAAAGTGGTGAGGCAGTGGCACAGGCTGCCCAGGGAGGTGGTGGAGTCACCATCCCTGGAGTTGTTCAGGAACTGTGTGGATGTGGCACTGAGGGGCATGGTTAGTGAGCATGGTGGGGATGAGTGGTTGTTTGGACTAGATGATCTTACAAATTGGAAACAACCTTAATAATTCTACAATTCCTGCTCACACCCAGGAGCTTTTGTACCGCTGTATGTAAGGCAAAAACCTGACAACTGCTTCATGTTTCTTTCCATCTGCCAGTGATGACCCTTCCACAGAATTTAACCTGAAAACATACACCAGCCCCAAGGATCTAAGAAACGCCATTGAGAAAATCCCTCAGAAAGGTGGACTTTCCAATGTTGGTAGGTTACAGGCTGCATGCACACCCTCAGCATAGGGAGGGCTTCAGAACCTGGAGTGCTGCCAGCCCTGTAACTTATCCTCAATCTCCTCTTTCATTTCAGGAAAGGCACTTTCATTTGTCAACAAAAACTTCTTCTCGGATGCTAATGGAAACAGAGGTGGAGCGCCCAATGTGGTGGTGGTAATGGTGGATGGGTGGCCAACCGACAGGGTGGAGGAGGCCTCCAGGCTGGCCAGGGAATCAGGCATCAACATTTTCTTTGTCACTATTGAAGCAGCTGCTCAAAATGAGAAGCAAAATGTTATTGAGCCAAACTTTGTGGACAAGGTACTTACTGGGCTGGGCTCCGGCTATACACTTGCGTTGGACTCTACCTTTTTCAAGTGATTTTGCACAGGGGCTTAAGCACAGTCACACTTATGAGACATTTCTCTTCCTTCTTACCACTCATGGTTACTTCTGGTCCTGCTTAGACTGTTAGGTCTCACACTGCCATGCAGCAGTGCTGAAGTCAGAAAGGTGACCTGTCTGAAAGCTGCTAAGAGCAAACTTTGTCTCACAGTAAAGCTCTGGTCTGAGGTTCATCATGAAGCAAATGGCTTTTTGCTGACCAAGCATTGGCATAAACCTGCAGACAAGAATTTCTGAATGTACAGCCGCATGACAAAGCACAAAAAAAGGGAAAGAAAAAAAAAAAGAGAATGCAAGGCTTGCACTATTAGCATTTGGCACTGCTCAATAGTGTCTCAGGGCAAGGTGACACAAGGTTATGGCAGGAGACATCTACCAAGTTCCAGACTCACTTGGGCTCAGGAAGCACGGCAGAGTTATCTGCTATTTTCAGAGAACAGATTCCTGCCTGAGCCACATTGCTCTGCCATGAAATAATTTCCATTAGTTTCAAGGCTGTTTCAGAACTCTGTTGTTTCTGGTCAGTGTTTAATTGGATTATAGGCTGATTTGCATTTATTTTTCAAAATGGCAAAGCTACAGTGAGTCTGTGTGAGCCTGCTAGAGAGCACAAGTGGAAGAGTGCTCCCTGCTTCGTGCCACCCCTTAGTTTTTACCTACACTCACCCAAATCCCCCTAATCCTCTAACAGTTTCCTGCAGATCTGCTCCCTACAACTATTTGGTGATAAAAACAGACATCAGCATGGTTTTTGTCTGTCTGTCCTTAATTATCTGGTAGAGCCAGAACAACTGGGAATCTTTAAAGGCTTTTACACTTTTATCAACATTTCTTGTTCTTTTTTTTTTTTTTCTGATTGACCAGCCAAGGAGAAAACAGCTTCAGCCCCAGGTTTCAGTTCAAGGCAGGAGGGTTTGTCAGCAGGGAAATCCATCCTTGTTGCCCTAAACCTGGGAGGGAGGGAGCTGAAGTTATCATCTGCCAAATATTGGGGCTTCCAAGTGGAGCCACACAAACAGCGTCTCTGTGATTTGGATGCCTTCTCTACAGTGTAACTTATCTCAAAAAGCTTGACAGATGGCAAACCGGGTTATTACACTTCTTTCATGGCTATAATATCAGCTCTATCCCACAGCTTTAAAAAAGGGGAAGAGAAGAGGCAAGTATCTAGAGAAATATCTGTGATGTTATGTTCACGTCATTTCCCAGGGAAGCAGATGGCAACTGGAGGAGAGCCCACTCCAGATTCCAGCATTGCTCTTTCCAGGAGCCTAAATTTACAGTTTAGCTAAAATCCCAGTTGAAACAAGCAGACTGAATTTCCACTGCATTCGTACTTGTGGTGTTTTGCAGGCAGTGTGCAGAACAAATGGCTTCTACTCCATCATGGTGCCCAGCTGGTTCAGCCTCCACAAGGTCGTCCAGCCCTTGGTGAAGCGGGTCTGTGATATCGACCGGCTGGTTTGCAGCAAGACATGTCTTAATTCAGCTGACATCGGTTTTGTGATCGATGGCTCCAGCAGCGTTGGCACCGGCAACTTCCGCACAGTCCTCCAGTTTGTAGCCAACATCAGCAAGGAGTTTGAGATTTCAGACACGGACACCCGTATTGGAGCCATTCAGTACACGTATGAGCAACGACTTGAGTTCAGCTTCGATAAGTACAGCACAAAGCAGGATGTGCTGAGTGCTATCAAAAGGATCAACTACTGGAGTGGTGGAACAAGCACAGGGGCAGCCATCAGCTACGCCTCCGAGCAGCTCTTCACCAAATCCAAACCCAACAAGAGGAAGATCATGATTCTCATTACGGATGGCAGGTCTTACGATGATGTCCGAATGCCAGCCCTTACAGCTCACCAAAACGGTAAGTTCTACCATCATTATCTGCTCCTCCATACCTCCACATTTATTTGGGTCAGAGAAATACACTCTGCTGTGATGCAAAGGCATTGGATGAAACCTTAGGAAGGAAGCATAGCACCCACTCTGGGGTCTCATCAAGTGCTAAGCAAGATCACCATCTGTTGTATATCTGAATAAGGAACTTTCTGAAAGTAACAGAGAACTAGAAAGATGCAGCTAGACCTATGAGATTGCAGAGGATTTCTACTGTCTTAATAATATTTGAAGCCTCCTTTGTCTTTCCAGTCAGGATATTCACACATTTTCCAGAGCAATTGTAAGACAGAAACAAGGAGCTGTTGTTCAGAGCCACAACCAGAGCTTGGGTAGTTCCACAGCAGACATCAGGCATTTCTTCCATTTTGACAATGCTTTTTTTTTTTTTTAATTTTATTTATTTATTATTTTATTAATTATTTTATTAAATAATAAAAATTTATTTTATTTATTATTTTATTAAAAAAAAAACCGAGAGCACTGCAATTCACTGCCAATTTTTTCATGGCCTGGTAGTTATGCCTGCAGTATTGATCTTAACTAATCAAATGTAATGCAATTAAAACTTTTATGCTCACCGTTATCTCTTGGGTTTCTTTCCAGGAGTTATAGCTTACTCTATTGGAGTTGCTTGGGCTGCCGAAGATGAACTGGAAGCCATTGCAACAGATCCAGATAAGGAGCACTCCTTCTTTGTGGATGAATTTGACAACCTCTACCAATTTGTTAATCCACTCATCCAAAACATTTGCACAGAGTTTAACTCACAGCCACGGAACTGATGGAATGGAACAGGCCAGGATCCTTGGGCGTCATGTTGAAAACACACAATGCTACAGGAACAATGCCAGCTCTGAGCTCAACAAATACTGGACTTATTTTTCTCTGGCACTTTCCAGTTAATGAGGTCGATTGCATCTCTGTCCTTATGTATGATAATGCTCTGTGTAGGCTACTGATTTTTCCCCTGCAGGCTTCAGAAACTCTTATTTGGATGGATAGAATAACAGGCAGGAGACATCAAGGAGGGAGTAAATGGAGCTTTTTGCAAAGCTGTTAACAGTATAGAGCCTCAGCTTAGGTGATTCCCACCTCAGGGTACACACAAGAAGTAAGATGTACCACCTGCTTCCTGCAGGGGCCAGAACCCCAAGGAAGCAGCTACACTGCTCTGCTGCTGTGACAGAAGCACCTCCGACTGCCCATTGCTCGCAATCCAGGATAGGACTGACATCCTGAAATCCCAGGCACATACTGGGAAGATAGTGTGAATTCAAGTATTGAGCTTCATCCAAACCCAGAGACCAGAAAATCAGCAAATGGCCAGGATTGGGCTGTGGGACCCACATCTATTTGCCAGTCTCCATAAAGCCCCAGATCTGCAAAGCAGCCAATGCAGGAGCTGGATCTCATCTCCCACAGTGCTGCATTAAATGTACTTAAACAAAACAAAAACAAAAAAATAACAACAACAACAACAAACAAACAAACAAAAAACCTTGTCCCCTTAGCTCACTTGCACCATCTTTTGCGATGCAGCTCAAGGCCTCTGCAAAGCAGGAGAGCTGTGGAGGCAGAAGAGGCTCCCTCAGTAAAAACTGTGGGTTTCAGTTGCTCACTGTCTGAAAGGTTTCCAAGACCCCTGCTCTATCACCAAGCATGGCACAGTTAGAACAGCTTACAGCAGACTTTAGCATGAGGATAATTATTTAAGAGCCTTTAAAAAGGCTTAAGAGGAAACTATCTTAAAGCTCTATATTACACACTGGGAAAAGCAGTATTTCTAGCATTCACAGGCACCCTCTTCTGAATTTGGTGTGGACTTCTGTTGTATGGATTGATTTCAAGACACGCCTTTACATAGCCCCAGTTATTCAGAGTACGTGGCTGTTCCGCCTAGGGAGAAGCAGCCAAAGCACTGCTCAGCAATGGGAGGAGTGACATGCAGAGGTCAAAAGCATTGCATGGCAGGTAGCAAGCAGCAGTTGCTGGTGATTTCCATCTGGTGTCATGTACGATAATATATCCCTTAAGCAGAAATTACCAAAGGAAAAGGCTGAAGTTTCAGTGCCAGTACAAGCATGTGTGTTCATGCACCTTACGGTAGTTACAGCACTGCGACAGATTTGTGGAACTAACAGGAAATTGAAAGGAATTAAAGCTCACATTTCCTCTCTTACTCACAAATTTTTAATGTTATCATTCACACAAAGAAAATTAGGGTAAACTGCCACCAAAGGAGAACCCTTTCTGTCAACAAAACTGACACCATCTTTCAAATCTTTGTTTGGAAATGGGACTGAAGTAGATTACAAATTCCCAGAGAAGTTACCATACTTCAAATCAGTGCAAACAGCCCATTCAACACAAATTCCCCAGTGTGATGACACGAACCAGGTGAGGGTTCCTTCGCTAGTTCTCCAGCCACTATTCCTAAAGCCATGCTGGATGAAATGGTGGTTTTATGTTGGATTTACTGGGGACTTCATATTCTTAATATTGCAGGTTAATTCTTAATAGACAGCTTGCCACTGCATATCAATGGCTGTACTGGACATACCCTGGCAGCACAGGAGAGCAGCACTCTGCAGATGGTCCCACACACTGTGCTTGTGCTCTGCAGCCAGAGCCACAGGTGTTCTTTACGACAGACATTTTCATTTCTACTGAAAACTTTGAGCAACAGCAAGTTTTCACTCTCCACAGAGAGGCTGAACAGCTATCTTCCTCATCAAACATTTGCTTAGGGCATGGCAAGGTTTGCTGTTGTCTAAATGATTAATCTTGACTTTACAGAACACCTGTGGTGCTCAGATGCTAACAAGCCATTCTACTCACTTGAGATGACCTTGAAATTAATTTTTAATCCGACTCTCATCTAAACTGAGATGCCTTAAACACATACACATTGAACTTGAGCATAAGCCTCAGAAGTCCCAATGCAGCCTTCCTTCAACAGAAGTGGATCAGCACAGAATGCGCTCCTCTACAGCCCATAGCAATAAACCTTCCATAGCAACAGAAACACTTGTCACATCTGAAGTCTCTCAATAATAATAATAAAAGATAACAAGCCTTCATAAATGTTTGGAGGAGTTATGTTGGTTTGGAGAAAGCAGAACTCCTTTTGTAACATATACAAGCTGTTCTGAGCTTCTCAGTACAAGTTGCTATATCTTTTGCAATAAAGATGTCCCAAAGGCATACAAAGTCTGTTTGTATTTATGCAGTTACAAAAAAAAAAAAAAAGCAACAAATATGGTCCATGCCATGGTAGTTTCTGAAGTGCAGCTGATGTTTCTACAAGGCTTTAGAAGACAAAGCAAAGATGAGAAAAAACAAACAGACAAACAAACATTTGGATGCATTTCTTTTACATGCTCAGCTGAAAAAAAATTAAGCCTAGAAGGGAGCAAGCAGGAGCAGGAACAGCAAATTCCCTGTCAGAGGAATCAGTCGTTGCAACAGAGCCTTCTGGTCTGAAAGGTCTTAACTATATACGCACATTTTGCTAAGCCTGCAAGACAGTGTCTTATTTGAAACCAGACATCTTTTAGAAGCTGAAAAATAAAGAAAAACACAGGCTCTTTTCTTTTTAGATGTGGGACTGAATCAAAAGAGGGTTTAGATATCCCAGCACTCGACGCTGGGCCACTCAGTATCAGATGCCTGACCATTGCAGTGAGGCCTGCAGCCTGGCTGAGGCATCCAGAAAAACAGGGCACCAAAGGGTTGGACCTGGAGCCAAATTTCTCACTCGATATAAGCCAAAAAGGAGCTTCTGATCACCCTTTCCTTACGACATGGGTGTCTGCATTTTTCAGTTATCTCAGCAAAGGTAACAACCCATTTCAGTTTCCTCAGCAGGGTCTTACATGGCTAGGCCAGAGATGGAACACTTGGCACCTCTGCTGTGGCTGTGCCACCCTGTGCAGGAGGCATTGCCCATTCCGTGCACCCACTCACTTCTCAGCTGCTGCCACTTTGCTGCTTCAGCAGGCAGCAGCTTTCCCTGTGGCAGCTTCTCAATTTGCTCTTCCGCAAGCTGGCAGAGCAGCTTCTCTCCTCCCTACACTCTTTCCAGAGCCACTCTCTAGCACAGAAAGGTAAAACCGCAAGAAGCCAGTAAACACTGGTGTTAAACAAGCAGACAGCCAACCAGACAGCGCCAAGCCAATCTGAATCTCCTTCACGCATCTACTACTCTGCCCATCAGCTCCTCTCTATCTACGTGGCAAGTCAAAGCAAATTTCATATCAGAAATATTACCTAACACCAGACAGTAAGAAGTCTTCTGTGCTGTACATACATTAAATTATTTCATGGTTGAACACAATCATCACCTCAACCATTCTTCTATTTGTTTTGCCTTGCCTACCACCGTCTCCTCATTACAGAAACAAGTTGATCCCATTCCATTTTCTTTTCCATCATCACCTCTCTTTGAGGAAGTCTTGAACAGTAGCTGGCAACCCACATTTGCTAAGTTGCCTCTATATTGAAAACATTGCAAATATACATCTGAGTGTCTCAAATTCAAAGTAGTCTTTAGGCCTCCTATGTGGGAGCGTTACTCCTACATTGTTCTTTCTCCTGCTCCTTATCTCACGAATTTTCTGTTGGCCCGCTCCAGAGGCAGAACACTGAGTAAAAGCAATTGTACCATCATTTCATAAGACAATTCCTATTACTATTTTCCCGTAAGGAGGGAACAGGAGCAGTACTAAGTCAGAAAGGTTATTTTACCTATCATGGAGACAGAGGAGATGAGAACTTCACTTAGCCCACCTACAAGCTTAAAAAAAACCCAACAGGATGGACCTGCTAATGAGTTTTTCTACTCAGTTCTGTGTAGGTTCCCATACCACCCCCTCAACAGTGTTGTTCTGATCGTTTTCCTGTAGAAATGCAGCTACCATCTGTGATGTGTGGTTTGCTCTCCTTAATCCACTCCTGAAGGGTAGATTCGTGCACTTATTTTTATTTTAAACAAATGTTCCACTCAGGAAGCACATCATGCTTCGCTGTGATTAGGGAAGGCTGATGGAGCAGCTCCTGATCAGCAGCACTGTACACACTTTGCATGTGTGTTCAGCCAGGAAAACACCAGGGACGGAGTGCTTAAGCGCAAGGAAAGATGCAGGGTTCCGTCAATGCCAAGAAAACAGAACAGTACAGAACCCAGAACAGTACAGAAACCAAGACATGGAGAACAGAGAAGTTGAGACACTACTGTAAATGGTAACACTTGACACAACTCAAAAACATTGACATGAGGTTACATCACATCCCTCCAAACTCTTGTCTACTTGTGCTAGACTGTGTGCACTTCCCGCTCCTCGTACACACACCAAGAGCACAAATTATGTTACAAAAACGCAGAATTACAAACACAATACAAAATGTTGAAAAATAGTATTTATTAGCACCCAATTTACATAATTATATGGTACAAATGACACTTACTTGCTGCTGTAACATTAAATAAAGCTGCTTTTAAAAACCATTGCTTATTTCTGGAAGTCCATGTGATTTTGCTCAGCACAGAATGCGGGTACAGTATACAGCTATCCCACTTCACTACAGTCATATCAATATAAATACCTGCATGGTTACCTCTATGTGGTCTCATTTTAAATGGCACACTAAAATATGCAGACCTATACAATTTTAATGACAAAATATTTACTTGGACTATTCAGGCATGTGAATGTAGTTTTAAATATAACCTATCCAAGAACCTTCACAAAGTATGAATTGCAGCGAAAGAGAGAAAATTCAGGGCCGCAATTGAGAAGCTCAAAAATATACTGGCATATTTCAAAATAATCTCTCTGAATTTTCTGTCTTCGCCATTTGAGATATTTATCCAGGATTTTAAAATATTGATTTTCAGTAAAAGTTAATATGAAGTGTTTGAAGAAGCATTTTTCTTTATAGCAAATATTTATACTTTTTATAACAAAGGCTTATCAAATCTTTGGAGAATGATGACTTTCACTTTTCTTATTTCCCATAAAAGCCTTTCTGAAATCTTGAAACATATGAAAATTTGGGATCCTGACTCCCAAGTAAACTATTTCCTTCATGAATTAGAAAGCAGTATCTCTCACTTAACATAACATTCACTTCTATACAACAGTAGCATTTAAAGAAGGTAATCTGGTGGTACTCTGACAACTTGGTACTGAGCCATATACAAACTGACAAGCAGACTATTACTCAACAAGTAGGCATTTCTCATTTGGATCCACCACTATGCAAGACACTTGAAGCCCAACACTGTTTCAAAGTAGTCATTCAAAACTGGCGTGCAAAATAATAACCTCAGTGTAATTCTGAAGGGGAATCTTAATTTCCTGTAGCTGTTGAAGCAAGAGTTCAAATATTAGTCACAGTAGCCTTTTCCTATTAACTATTTGTCATGGAAGTGACCCAAAACAGAAGAGGACCACATGTAAATATTGACATGTAAGTGGTTATCACCTGTGGTATCTTCTCTGAAAGAAATGACAGGTACCTCTAAATTCAACAGTTTTCCCTAGGGAGGGGAAAAGGTATAGATGAATATAAACAACAACAATCCAAATCATGACCATGCTGAAAAACCAATCAGTTTTAATTACTTCAATCTTATGAATGTCCCGTAAGACAAGGAAATTCATCTAGATTTTTTTTTTTTTTTTTTTAACCTGACAGTTTCTCTTAAAAGAAACCAATTGAAGATATTTAGATGAAATACAACGCAGGTTGCTGATCTGCTAACAAACGTCAACAAAAAAATCTTACAGCAACAATAGTCTTCTTATCACAGATTTCTATAAGATTTTCAGATGTGTGATTCAAGGAAGTTATAGTACAAGTCTGATCTTCAGTCTGATTGGTCTATAATGGGCTATACAAGAAGTCATTAGCAAACGTCCTCATTTTGCATTTCTGGAAAAAGTGCTAACATATGAAACAGTTTTCAAAATCTATGCATGTTTGTAAATGCTCGACTGCAAGGAAACAGTTCTAGGAGACACACATCTGAAAACAAGCAACATTCAACAAGCACTATCTTAATGAGAGGAAGAATAAAAAAATAAATTCTCAATGGAAAAATATTAGCTTGAAGTCCATTGCTTTTCCCTTACACAATGTTTTTGGCTGCTTTTTTAAAGCAATCCAAAATTATGAAAATATTTGGCTTGGAGATAAGTCATCCCTTTTCTTACAGAAGAGTACAAATGCAGCTTCGTAAATCTTTTCTCAGCTTTCCAGTCTAATACTCCGGTGTGAGGACCAAGGGTTTCTCTGAAGTAGTAGGGAGTACCTTTGAGGCCTGCAAGGGCTCGAGGACCTTGCCAGCACAAGGCTTTGAGCAGCTTCAAAAACATACACACAGGCATGGTTTAAAATGAGGTGCGATCTCCCAGGATCACAGTGTGGCTTGGCGGCACAAACTGTGCAAAATTAGTTGGACACACAATACGATGACTCAGAGACAATCAAGAACAAAGACAGGCTAAAGCATGTGTATTATTAAATACCTCTTTAGTTCAGCTATACTTCACATTTTGTCAGGGAGCATCAAACCTCCCTTTAGAATGACCCAGTTCAGACCCATAAACTCTACTGTGGAACTGGAATGACACATTCTGTAGTTGAATTCAGATTCTCAAAAACCTTGAATGACGTAGCACTCCCTAAGTTTTCACAACAGATCAAAGGGTAGAGAAAGCAGGTAAGCAGGCAGGATCAGAGAACTCAGTAGACTTACACAAACTGGGACCAAGGAAGTATAGAACAGCCTGTTGGTGATGGGAGGGGCAGGGCTGAAGCTGAAACCCCAATACTCTTCAAAAAACATTCTAGATCAATATGCTTTTATGAAATTTATCCTGCAGTAAAAATCCACTGTAGCTACAATATTACGACTCCAAGAAAAGATAGATTTAAGTGGAAAGATAAGAGTAAAATTTCAAAAAGACTGATAACCTTCACAACAGGTACATATGTTAGTACAGGCACAGTTGTAACTTTGAAGGTCTTCTCATTGCCAAGACCTTCCCTCCCTGGATTAGTCTCATCAGTTGCATACTGAGCATGTCTGTACAAAGGCTATTTACATAAAGGTGACTCTTGCACCCTCCCTCCTTACTCCCCAGATGTTTCTTCATTCACTCTGTTGTACTTAAGACTATCTCTTAAAATGTGAGTTTTTCATGACTGCATTGCCTACCACTTTGTTTTCTGTCAGATTCATTGCTACTCAGCAGAAATACTGCAGAGGGACTGCCTAACAGTTCACAGACCATTAGTTTCAGTAACAGTGTGCTGCTCTAAAGTGATGAAATAGTCAAGACTGTTCACCTATTGCAACCTCTGCAACTAAATATATTATCAGATTTGAATAAAACATTTTCAATCCCTACATGTCCTTCATGGAAAAAGAGAGCTTTAGGTTTCCAGAAAAATTGTTGCTTCCTCTCTGTGCTCAGTAGTAACATAGCTCAACTGAACATCACTATGATGCTCACCAGCAGCAGGTGCTTTCCCAAAAATCAAACATTTTATACAAAACTATTTACCGTACGTGAACATTTTACTATCATTCCTGATACCTTCATTTTTAACAGTGTAGGCCAAAACAGTTTCCACCAGAGCCACAATTTTCAGAGTGTTATAAAAGCTGTATTACAAGCAGCATCGCATTTTCACAGTTATTTCCATGAATTCCAGCTTGTCCACAAGAAAGCTGAAAGATACGTGTGCCAACTGAGTTTCAATTTAACTGAAACCACTGGTCCCATTCACTTACAGGAGAAAGTAAAGTTTAAAAAGACACAACAATATTTAGCAACACAAGCAATTGTTTGGGGCAGCTTATCTAAAGCAAGAGTTTATAAATTTGCATGATCTCCACCTTTGACACAATTATTCCACAATTTGGAATCTGAACATATACTACATTTTGTCCTTCGCACAACTGGCAACCAATGGGTATGTGAATAATCTGAGGAATCATCACAGGAAAGCTTCACTAAGATTGCTACTCCACCCTTTAAAGGCTTCCCCTTGTTCCCTCTGCTATCATCACATTGAATTATACGTTGCTTCCCAGCCTAGTTATCCTGAGCTGACATCAGTCCCAGGGAGGGCACATTGGTTTTGGCATTTAAACCGTTTAACCTTCAGAGTTCAGCCAATACCCTCCCTCACTGTTCAGCATAGTGACCACTATAGATCTTCAAAGCAAAAACATTAGCAATCTCATTTGCATCTAAGAGCTATTCATGTTAGATTGCAAGTTTGATGCTTCAGCAAAGAGGACTCCAAGAAGAATGCTCTCTATCAGTCCTGTACAGGCACAAACACAATAGCTGTACTTTCCTCCACAACTCCCCCTATTTTACAAGATTTTACTAGGTTTACTACAGAACATTCTTATTTAACATTTCACACCGAGAGCTCCCCAGAACAGTCTGCAAACACTGCCAAACCACACTCTGCAAATGGTTCCAAACATGCATCTTGGGAGGCATTCCAAACACTCAGATGGTTCTACCTGCTCCTTAACTTCTTATTTCTTGTGTGATGGACTAACGCTGACAAGTGATGCATGAGCTTATGGAAATTGCTGCTCCCAAAAATGACACTGATAAAACATGAGGAACAGGGAGAGGGAAAGGGGACACATTTGAGATCAAACAAGTGTACCTCAAAAGGCAGTGTAACCGAGTCCTTTATCTGTCACATAATTACTCAAAAGGACACATTTCTGATTACTGATCACAAAGCTGTATGGTAAATGCCACACATTTTCTCAAATATATTATATATGGGACTGCTTTACATAACACCATTTGAGAACATACAGATAGAAAACAATCAACAGTATGTGAGTGACATGTCATTATCTTAAGACTTCTTGCTAAAGTCTTTTAAGTAATAAAATCTTTTATTTGGTATGTCAAAACACTTTCCTCTGAGGCACCAAAAAAAAAAAAAAAAGCAAACAGATTTTTTGGGAGGGAAGGAAATATTTTCCACAACAAAATTATATCTAGAGCTTCCTCCAGGCTATTCCAAATCATTTTGTGCAAGTGTTTTGGCAACTGAATCAAATATAATCAAAGTGAAAGTATACAGCAATGAAATAAATTAGAAATAAAAATGAGAGTATTTAAACCTAGTGGACTCATTTTAAATGTATGAAAGGATTGCAGATTTTCCCATTAAATTAGTTAGCAAAACCAAAATCAGTAGCACAGGCTAACATACACAAAAAATTCTACAAGTTAACCATTAAAAAACTTATCATGTCAATTAAATACATGAAAAAGGACAATGGTAAAATGCAATATACAGTGTCACACAAAAATGTCACTATTTGTTGTTTTTTTCCAGGAACAACCGTTAAGTTCCATTTTGTTTGCATCTTCAGATGGATTTATCACATTCATAAAAGTTACCAATTATACTGAACCAGAAAGAATTGCATTATAAAATGGAAAAAAAAAAAAAAAAAAGAGTTCCCTCAGAGATCAGAAGTTCAAAGCCTGTAAAAATAGGTTATGAATTAAGCATCTAGCTGCAAAAGAATTTTAAGTACATACTGAAAGCGAAGGAGAAACTTGAGAAGCAGCAATGCTGAGTTAAAGAAAACAGTTGTCAGAAATGAGATCTGGGTATAGAGATACTAGCTAGACTAAAATGTTTGGACTTCCTACACAAAAGCATTACGTAGAGGGGAAAAAAACCAAAACCCTCCACTTTTAACAGATCTCCTTCAGACTAAGTCTGAGAAAGCACTGTAAGTGGAAAGGCACTGTGGGCACCGGGATATGGAGACATGAGCTAAAAAAGCTGAAAATAAGAAAAAGTTGTGTAAAAAGAGCAGACTGAAAAACAGCCTAGAGAAAGGGGAAATGAAATATGCAGTAGAGCTAGTGCATACACAAGGGTTCCAAATTACTGAGGTGATGAGGAATATTTAAAATGGCACAAAATATGACTTGAAATACCAGCATGAAGTTACAAAAAAGAACCACTAAGCATCAAATAAATCCTCCTGTCAGTGAGAAGCAATCATTGAAATAATCTTCCGAAAGAAAATTAATCACTTAGAACACATACAGGACCTCACTGGCCAAGACAATATTAAAATGCACAAGTCAACAATCCTGCTTGAGCGAACAGATGGACTGGGTAACCTAAATAAATTTTTCATCCCTAACTCCTATGATGACGTTCAGAAGATCTGACAGGCTCATGCACAATACCCTGCAGTCCTACGAGTATGTGAACAAGTACAGTAAAAAGACACTGACATCAATTATGAAGACCAGCACAAAAATATATATCCACAACCTCTTTGTAAGGCTACATTTGTTTTGTTTTTTAAAGGCACCTCATCCTCTAGCTATTGCCAGCTTTAAAAAAAGTCTCTTCTCAGTTTGAGCAAAAGCTCGATAGTGAGAAGGAAACATCTTTCAATTCACATTTGAACAGCCACTTCTTACATTCCAATTGTAATCAGAATGACAGTCTTTAAAAACGAGCATGCTGGCCTATTCATTTTATGTACAGCAATTTAAACAACTTTAACTACATATTGTATTGTGTAAGCAAAAGCACAACATTCATTTCATACTCACACCATTATCCTTTGTATACACAAACTCAAGAGAACTCTTAATACTAAAACATTAAAATGCACCCATAGAGTCTTCCCTTACTAGACATATTTAATACATGTTTACAATATATATATACACATATGTAATATACATAGCTTTTAGAATTTTTCAAATAAATCTTTGTAATTTGCTCTCCAAAAAGAAATAAAATGACACTGAAAGAATATGAGTCAAGTATACAGAACTCTCACTAAGTTGAATGCTCAGTTTTGCAGACAAGATTTCCCTCTTTTTATCATAACCAAAACGTTTTTTAAAAACTAAATCTGAATCATTATCGTAATCATCTGTTTCATGGTAAAAAGTTCTAACCTTACCTATGGAAATATATTGCATATCAGTATCATGAAGTGACATATTTGAATATTCTGAGCAAAAAAAAAAGGTATTCCAGGATACTTTAGCAGTAAATATAATGTGTTGCAGGCTCAAACAGCACAGGTCAACCTTTTATTCTAAATAATAGTTAATCTAAACTCTGAGTTCAGCATCAATAGTGGTCCCATCTCTAAATATCACTCTAAGAACAGCATGGTCAAATCCTATGTTGATATCTTTCAACGATTCCTTCTTAAAAAGCGTAAAGGTAAAGATGATCAGTTTCCAGTCTTAGCCTCAGGCTGGTCTTTGAAAGGATTGCATATGTTGGGTTCTTTCCTACTCACATCAGCACCAGAAATAATCTAATAATAGGCAGAATAAATTCTGCCTTCCATTCCAATTTGAGGAAAACACCAACTCCAGACTGAAGAGCAGTAAGGGCTCTCATGGTGACACGTAATATAAAAGAATCCACTCACTTTCATTATAGGGAGGGATAAAAGGGAAGGGATAAATTGACAAAAATTTTGGATTAAAAGTTACTTGTCACTTGAATCAACAGAGAAGTTCTGAATACTGAGACAAAGCACATCTGTTGAGCAATTTAAAAAAAAAAAAACATTCGTTCTTCAGGTAACCTAATTAATGGCACAATATGCCCAGTGAAGCACACGTGGAAAAGTTTCACAAATGCTGTAGTCTGGAAATGCCTCTACAAGTAGCAGAAACTTTCACACAGATCAACCTTTGTGCAAGCGCCTATGACGCTAGTAGGATTCATACAAAGCATAGGTTTAATCTTCAAAAGAAATTGAGTATTTCATGGTTACACAATTCCCAGAATGATACCCTTTTTTAGCAGGAACAGAAAGAGGAGGAATGAACATATGATAATTACACTGTAAGAGTTTCTTTGGGAAATCTTATAATTTCTTGTGCCAGATCTCCAAGAATAAACAGTATTATAAATCTGAATAAGTTAATCTGCTACTAAAGTATGTACAGACTGCTTCAGTCTGCTGTTAACTGGGACTAGACTAAAGACTCAGCTTCTAGCCACATGCTAATGCAATTTAAAAAATTATACAATTTTTTTTGCAAACTAAATATTTGCCATATAACACCAAATATTTAATAAAACTTTACTGTATTTCAATTTATGTTAGTAATTTGCTTTTCTTTATCCACATTTATCTTAGGCTAGCAGCCAGGTGGCTGAGATTAAGTATCAGCTACTGCTCTCTGAATGTGATCTACTCATTAATACCAAAAGGGATTAAGGGATGACAAAGTGCCTCTCACATGACACAATAACAAGCATCTGAACTGACACTTTTTCCAGGTGATTTAATCTTAAGTACATCAAGATTCCTCCATAAGAAGCATCCCAGAAAATTTCCCTCTTTTCCCTCTCTCCCTGAAGCAATTAGACCCTTTCTTTCCAGTACTCCATCTTAATAATAGAGAACACATAGACCTAATTTCACCCAAGGCCTGCCTGGACGAAAATTCACATCCTCTGAAATAAAATTGCTTTTTTTTTTTTTTTTTTTTTTTTCCTTTTTTGAAAGTAGTTGAAACTGAGAGTTTCCAAGCTCTCAGCACCAGCTGAGCTCACAGAAACCAGAACAAATTTCAATTTAGAAAACAGCACCCTGCAAAAACTAAACACTTACAAACATTCTCTGATTGGGCAGGAGACCCATGCCCTTCTCTTCTGTTTTGTGCAGCTGGTTAAATATATACAAAGCTAAAGTTGGAAAGGGACCCACTCTGTCATACAAACACTTTTGCCAGGGCATCTGCTCCTGCACTGGCAATATAACATTTGGATGGGTGGAATGCCACATCATGAATGGACTCATCAAATTTTTTGCGATGAGCAGTGAATTCTTGGATGCAGGTCTTGCTTTCAAGATTCCATAAGCGAATTGAACAGTCATGACCTAAAGAAAGGAGAAATGGTTTTCTTTATAATTCACGCTTGCTACACTATGAGAAAAGGAAAATGAAATTTAATGTACTTACTGCCAGACATCAAGTACAAGCCATTAGGATCGACAGCTAAACTCGTAACTGCATCTAAGTGAGCTACCATGGAATGGATCAGTTTTCCTTTGAAAGAAAATAATTCAAGTTACTTTCTGCAATTCACTGTTACCTGTATTCAACCTCACCACAGCCCATTTAATAAGTATATTATCTTGTCCCATGATTAAATCAGCAAAAATTCTAAGAAAAGCCACTCTTTTAATTTTTACAGGCTCAGTAATGCTGCAGAACCAATACCATCAACTTTGTTTGTCCTTCGCTTTTTGTGTGCAAATCCATCCTGATGCTGCAATCACTGTGCACATTAAATATCTGTCCCCTAAGGGACTTAAGTAAGACCTTGACTGAGAAGGAGGACATGAGCTGAGTATTCTGATAAGCAATGAATCTAAACTAAATAAGAATACAGAATGATTTTAATCAACTCAGAGAGAAGTGATGTTCTAGAACAGCTTATTAATATTAATGATTTGGTGTGAAATACACAAAATCATGGCTCAGATGTATTTTTTTGGTTGCAGAAAATAATAAAGGAAAAACTGAAAAGCTCAGTGTTTCCTCTACAATACATTATGGCATTACATCATCAAACAAATAATCAATTTTCAGCTTTCGTCTCAATTTCCATTGGGTGCTCCAACCTCTTTGTGAAGAATAGCTAGAGCTGTGTGATCTGGAAGCAGAGAAGTCACAAGCTGAAGAAAATCAACATTTACAATCAGAATGACAGTTCAACGCTACCACTCCTACAAAAATTTCCTTTATGTAATTTATAATTATACAGCTTAGTGCAATTCTCACCGCAGATTTGAAAAACTATTCTAATTGTCTACTGTTTCTGCAGAAAAGAGAGATGGAGAAATAGAGTGTATTAAACTGAGAATTATGCCCTGCAAGGAAACTGCTACCTCCAAATCATTAAGTAGAGGTCTTAGAAGCAGTAAAGTGGTGCCTAGGCTCCCTGCCCTCATATCAGAACTCTAGACAAGCACTATGAACATAAGGACATGAAAATTAAGAAGCTGCCTTACATGTTAATTATTGATAACCACTAAGTTTAAAGCATTTTAATAGAATTAACAGAGTGATGAAGGTTTGTTATCATTATCCCAATAAACTTTTAAGTAGACTGGCAATTTGGGGGCTCTGCCAGTGAAAAAAGAATTTTTGATTCAGAGGACATCCAGTTCTTAACATTCTTCAGCATTTGTGCACATAGCATTAATCATAATGAAATTCTGCTTGTATTTTATGTCATACAGCTAAATACTATGACTAGGTCCTGCTGAAAAGATACAGATGCATACCTGTATTGTTGTCATAGAATTTGATGTGCCTGTCTTCATGAGCAGTGATACTAATTGGAAGAGTCGGATGGCTGATGACTCTGTTTATCTGACAGGAAGTACTGACCGCTAGGTAAAACAAAACAAAACATGTTGACATATGTAAATTGCTAAGGTCTTTGAAAAACTGCAATTAAAAATGCATATGTAATCAATTTTATCTGCAATGTAATTCTATCATATAACGTAAACTCTCTCAACCAGCACCTTATATATGTTTTACTCTAAATTATTTTTCAAATTACATACACATAGTTGCATATGGTAGCCTTACCTTACATATGAATATAAATATAGATAAGGTTCACCTTTTTTTGGTAAGAATAAGTATTCAAAAACTAAGTAAAAATACTACTTTCGCATTTCCCCACCTCTACACTGCTCCTCTTGTCAAGTCAAATTTTCATTGTAACATACAGGCAGACAGGAAAGTTAACATAGTAAGAATGTTTACAAGTAAAGAGGATTCCTCACCACCACAGAACAAAAGGCATGTACTATCACTAGATATATAGTGATTAAAATTGGAGAAAAGAATACTAGCTATTCCTATGAGAGACACATTCTCAGCATTCAAGAATCCTGAAATATCACTATTTTATATTTCTATAAATATACATGCACATGTGAGCAGGAACTAGAAAATTATAGAAAAGATATTTTGGTGGGTTATTTTTTCTTAATAGAAACCTAGACATTGACTTGCCAAGCACGATGAGACTTAGAGTCCCTAAGTGGCGATGATAGGCCATTTCAGATCACTCATTGTTTAATCAATGGATATACAGATGGTATATAGTCAATAGATATACAGATGGTATAGATATATATCCAGGAGCTTGGCTAATATAATTTATATTGGAGGAAATGAGAGAAAGTCACTCACCCTGTCCTGGGCTCGCGAGATGAACTCCTGATGGAGCGGATCTCCAGAGAGATCCTTCCCCACTGGCAGTCAGCTCTTAAATGGGTCTAGGAGAGGTGGAGCCAGGCTCCACCCCTTCCTGCAGCACAGGTGAATTGCCTTCACCTGTGTTCCCGTGGCTGACTCATTGCTCGCCTCAGGTGATCAATCAAAGGTTCAGGCCATGATTCAGCAGCCCCATACACTCATCTACTATTGCCTTGTTCTTGTATTATTTATTTAATACAGCTAACTTTTAGAGCACAGTTATGTAAGTAAAAATACTAAACAGAGACTGCTAGATGTCATACGGTGAGCTTTTTTTTAAAAAAAAAAAAAAAGAATATTTTTGTACAGTTGTTTCTGCACAGTAAAGTAATAATCCAAAGAAAGGAGGTGGGATTTTCTGTTAACTCTTATAAAACGTCAAATTTGTTAAACTTCATGAAAGGAGATGAGCAAAACTGATAAGAAGGGCATGCTCCCTTTTAAAAGTGTAATCATACAGTAGCATTCTCTAGCATAAAAGTTTAAGCTGAAAAAAAAAAAAAAAAAATCAAAGTTTAAAAAAAAGACTCAACATTTTGAAAGTTCTCAGGTTACCGTTCTGACCCAAACATGAATTCTCATGTTTTAGCTCCTTCTCGCCCCTCTCCACACTGCCACAATCCAAAGCATTATGAAGGAGCTTGTGAGCTCTGCTCATCTCCTTCAGTGAAAACTTCAAACAAAGCCTAACTGAAAATGAGCCAATACTGCTTATGAAAAATGTAGAACTTGTCCTACACATTCACAGATTTTTCATGAATTCCACTTGAGATTTGTCTGATACTATCTCTGACTTGCAATTTTGGACTAAAGAGAAAATGGAAAATCCTGATTAAAAAAAAACTCAGGAAATTTTGTTATTTTCCTTCTACCACTGTTCCTTGAGGAACAAATTACGGTATCTGCAGTTCTTCTACCTTTTTTCAAAGCTATGTTTGCTCTTCTACTAAATAGCCTCTTGCTTTAGTATAGTAATAACAACTTACTCCTACATCTTAAAACACAAGGTTTAACATAATACATGATGCAAGTTACTAAGATACACCATTTGCCTAATTGCTTGGAAACACTGAAAAGACTATTAACAGCATTTGATCTCAATCTAGCAATTTTTTTCTGTTTTGAATACATACCATTATCTACTCCAGACTCCAGGGTAAGAATCCGTTGCCGTGTCTCCATGTTAAAAATGCTAGTGTGACCAGTGTTAAATGATGCTACCATGAGGCTTGGGTCACTGCTGACAAGATCTACTGAGGAAGGGATTCCCATTTCTAGAAAACAATGCAGAGAACATTTTCATAAGCAGCAGATTGTGTAAAAAAAGTAGAAAAAACACCAAGCACTTTGATATTTAAAGTCTCATGACTATGAAATGTTACATTTTAAAATCTACATTATGACAATCCAAATAGATGGTCTTGAGTGATCACTACTTTAAACCTGCTTTTCTGGTATGTACTTCAACATTCTTTATTGAGATGCTCTATATGGAATTGAGGTTGGACAGAAATCTAATCTTAAATGTGCTGGAAAGTAAGAACCTTATGTGTTCCACCTGCCCTGCCCCTTTTCTTCCTTTAAACGCAAGAAAAATTTTCAGCCAAACCTTCAGTGCAGGGACATAAAATCAAAACAGCAAAATCATTTACATGACAGATGATTTTACGCTGCTATTAAAATGGACAACTTCAGAGCTTAAAAAAACCCCAAAGCTTTCCAAATGTAAATTTTACATGCTGAAACTATCAGCGTGGAAAGTTACATAAGTACATTAAAAACCTCACATTACATAACTTCTTCCATCCTGCCCATTATATATCAGATGACTTTATACAGTGGCTATCTGAACACTACAGGACAGAAAACCAGATCAGCAGAGGCTGAGTATGAGAAACATCCCTTAAAATTTCTGTCCTCAAATGTACTTTTCCCTACCAACTAAATGAAATAACAGCACCATTTCCAACAGATGTCAGGAGCAGGAGAAGGAAGAGGTAAAATCATAGAATGGTTTGGGTTGAAAGGAACTTTAAAGACCATCCAGTTCCAATCCCTCTCCCAGGGGCAGGGACACCTTCTAATAGATCAAGCTGTCCAGGGTCCCAGCCAGCCTGGCCTTGAATACTTTCAGGGGTGGGACATCCATAGCTTCTCTAGTCATCCTGTTTGAGAGCCTCACTGCTCTCACAGTTAATAATTTCTTCCTTATGTCTAACCTATATCTATACTCTTTGTCCCAGCTCTACACTTCCTGACAAATAGATCCTCTCTCCAGCTTTCCTGTAGGCCCCCTTTAGGAAATGGCTGCTATAAGCTCTCCCGCCAAAGCCCTTTCTTCTTCAGGCTGAATAACCCCAACTATTTCATCTTGTCTTCCTAGGAAAGCTGCTCCACAGCCCACTGATCATCCCTGTATATGATCCAATAGATCCATGTCCTTCTCAGTGCTGGGGGCCACAGAGCTGAATGCAGTACTGTGGGTGGAATCTCACAAGAGCAGAGCGGAGAGGGACAATCACCTCCCTCATCCTGCTGGTCCTCTTTTGATGCAGCCCAGGATACAGTTCGCCTTCTGGGTAGCCAGGTGCAGCACCTTACGTTTGGCCTTGTTGAACTTCATGAGGTTCATACAAGCCTTCCTCTCAAGTCTGTCCACGTCTCTCCAAATAGCATTCCAAGTAACCTGCAACACTTAGTTTTTAGATATGTGTGACTGTCCCCCTGTGTGTAGGTATCAGTATTAGCTGGTGTCAGAATCCAAAATTTACTACTCTTCCAAGCAATCATAACAGTATAAAATCCAGTAAACAAACAAGAAAGATATCTACTCAGTAGCCAAGATTATGGTGGTCTGAATAGTTATGCTAATGAACTTAAAATTCCGTACCTTGATTATCATTAAATACACTGAGAGCTGGAGCAACTTCTGTAGCTTTCCACAAACGTACAGTGCCGTCTGCAGAACAGGATAGCAAACGCTGGTGTGTGCCACTGTAAACCAGACCCCACACTGCATCAGTATGGCCTACAAAAGCACCTCTTAGAACAGAAGGATCTGTGAACAAAAGACAAATAAACCACATTTCAAAACAAAAACTGAATTAAATGAATAGTTTTATCTTGGTCTGTGCTTATGGAGAAGCCTTAACAAGCTAGTCCATAAAAAAAACAAAACAAAAACAACAGCCAAGACAAGTTGGTCTTATCAGTATAACAGTGTAAATTATTCTATTATTCTTTAATGTCATTAGCACAAGTGGCATTCAGTTTCCCAGTTTGTAATTAATTCCCAGTTTGTAAAAAAAACTTAGTAACAAAGTTTCAGCAGAAGAAATGGTATTAAAGATAATAAAACAGATTTTGATTTTAAAATAAAACTCACTCTCAAGGAGCCACCAATGATATATGTCAGTCTTTTTTCCAAAAGACAGCCTTGAGGCCAATCGTATCTGACGCTATGAGATGTGAAGAACATTTTAAAACAGACACAAGGCTGAGGCCTGTTTATAGCTCATAAACTTTACTGAAATATGCGATTTTATCAGTTTGAATATTATATTAACAGCTTTGGTCTCAGACTCTACAACCTCTTTATCTCAACAGCATAGATTTGTCCAAGAACATTTATATATACATTTCCTGTCCTTGTTAGTATCAGGTTTAGCCCTGCACTTTTTCAACCCAGCTGTTTGCCAGAACTATAATGATATCAAGGCTCTTTTTAAGAAAATGAAAAATTCCATCTTCTCATCAACTAGCATCAATATTAAAACACAAATTTACTTTAACTGGAGCAAATGTTCAATCTTCTCTTAATTTTCCAAGAAATACTACCTACAAGTTATACTATTTTAGCTACATAACATTAATGTCACTAAATATGTCCTTTTGTTGGTATCTGACAACTACGTACCGTAAGAGTCGTAGGGGTCGATGTTTGGATTTGTTGTATTCCAGCCATGGATGAGGCCATCAGTTCCTCCACTGTAACACTGCTCACCATTGCTGCTCATCACCACACAAAGGACTGGTCCACTGGAAGAAACCACATTCCAAAAAGTTAACTATTAGCATTTTCATTAAATGATAAATACTGTCAAAATGATTCTTCAAATTTTCCTGTTAAATACAATTAATTTACTGCATTGGCTCCAATGGAAATTCTGCATTCTCAGATCATAAGCTACATTATTTCCTATAGCATCTCAGCAGTATTTGGTAATTTAACTACAGTTTCAGAACAATTCAGACATTTCACATTTTGAAGATGATAGGTTTTATTATTTTAATTTCATTTTTCCTCTTTTTAAAAATTGAAGATTTTTCCATGGAAACAATTCAGTAGATGTTAATTCATTGGACACAGCTTTGTTCTACATATACACATATCTGACAAAAAGGCAAGAGCTCTAACGAATGGAATACCTAGTTGAATGTGAACTGCATAATTTGTAGCTTTCTCTTTTAAAAATGGTAGTGTACCCAGCGCCAGACAAAAACAGATGAAAATAAGTAGGTATTTTAAATAAAATGAGAATAAAAGCACTGCATGGAACCACTAGTTGACATGGTGGAAATTGCTTTAAAAATTTTCGTGTCTGTTTAAAAATCTTGTATTTCTCAAATAAGACTGTGTTCTTATCAAATACTCACCTGTGTGCTCTGAAGGTATATATTGGCTCTACATCAAGAGATGCACTCCTAAATGAAGTACAAGAAAATGTTAGCACACATATGACTTTACAAAAATGTGCCAGAATTAATAAGTTCTTAAAAATCACCGCTACCTCTTTTGAAATCTCTGCTACAAAAAATCATGTAGAAACAAGAAGTTGTATATCTAGTGATTCTTTCCATTCTTTCAAAATATGATAGGATTTTCACTTGCTTGTCTGATTTATAGACCTTCAAAGTGAGAAAGCTCAGGAAGTCTCACACACCAATCAAAGCAGAAGGTACATCAGTGGTGGGGAAGGAGTAGAGTGCTATCAGTAACAGATGGAATATTTCCTCATTTCAAATCCCTACCCAAGGAAGGGGGCTTGTAACATCTTGCTTTTCTAATAAAGCTCTAATACAGTTACAAATCACTTAAACTGCTGCTCAGGACTTTACAAGTGAGGTGTTGGGGTTGTTTTTCCTTTTTTTTTTTTTTTTTTTTTTAGTGCAGACTTCAGGACTACCACAGGCATTGTCCAATCTTCAAAAAAGGCATGATGCACACCCTTCACTATGTTAGCCTTACTACAAATTTATACGTTTCCTGACATCCCTTGCAATACGAAGGAAACACTGTACACATATGCCTAGCAACATCGCCGTCAATGTTAAATTCTGAACATATGTATATATGCACACGAGTATACATTTACTTTTTACATATAGGCATATATGTTTATATATTTATATACAGATTCAAGCACACTAGGAGGTCGCAGACAAATATTTTTACTAATAAATTAGTTTCCCATTTTAGTCTACACGCAAAATACATATATTCAAAAAAAGAGAACAGTTTTTATTTTTGCATGCATAGATTTCTTTTCATACGCTCTAGAAGTCTCCATAATTCTCTAAGAGTTTCTTTTTGTACTTAAGGGACAATTCCCATTGACTCTCGAGGACTACCAGATGAAGCCATATCTACAATTTTATTTAGATAAATAAAATGCTTTAAGGAAGTAAAGAAAAAAAAAGATCTTACTTTTTTGCTGGAGCTGTTTTTTGTAAATTCCACATTTTTAATGTATGGTCCTCTGAAGCTGTTATTAGCACTGGCTCAACTGGGTGAAAAGCTAAACCTCTTATTCCGTCAAAGTGGCTTCTTAATGTGAATTTGGGGTTCCAAGTCTTTCTCAGTGCATCTGTATTGTTTCCTATCTAAAAATAATAATTAAAAGGAGACATTTATAGTTAATCTGGAAGATAGAAGGAAAGGATATCAGAGCTTTAGTTTGCCATTTTCAGAAGATGTCAAATTGCCTATTTTTCATAATAACCTGTTCTCGAGTAACAGTCCACTTAAAGCTCATCAGACTACTCAAAACGAGTATGAAGATAGAGATACTCTGCAAAGGCAACAATTCTATCTCTGCAGCAATGCATTCTGTGCAAATCTGAAGTCCACATGTCTACTAGGTTGCACAATTTAAAAGCACCTTTCTGGCTAATACTGCTATAAACTTTGGTATTTGAAAGTTAACGTACCTATTGGCTCATTCATTAACACTGGGCTTGAATCAAGCTAACTGCTGTGCCTTGAATATCTGAAGTACCACTGACATGTTATCTACCAACTAAAGATCTAACAGAAATGGAGAGATGTCTAGCAGTGCAGAAAGGAAAACAATCTAACATATTTACTTAAGGCAATACAAATTCTGTGATAATACATGACCAGATGATCTTGCCAGAAAACAATTAAAAAAAGGCAAAAAAGTCTTGGCTACGTACTAAGAATGTAACTGGCAAGCACTAAGATATCATATACACAGAAATAACTACTTGGCAACGAATGCATTTTACATAGATCCAGTAAGAAAGCTTTAAAAAATAAACAGTTACTTCAACATTGTTCCTCTGAGCAGACTTTGTAAAATGCCAAATGGACTTCTATGACTTTGTCAACCAAGACTGCCACAGTTAAATATGCCCTGCTATAATCACTGCAAACAATCCATTGGTAAAACATTGACATAAACAATCATGCTTAAGATTCAAATAATTTCACTATATTGAACGCTATGGATAATCCCTAATAATTGTCATCAACTTCCATAAAGAAATAACTATTATGAGACACTTTGAGAATCTACATTTTATTCTAGAATGTGAACAAAAAATAGGTAGTTTTCTTTTTATTTTTAATGTTATTTTTGGATTTATTAACTATGCTTCACTGAGGAGGTTCTACAGATTTTAAACAAGAAAGGAAGCATAGCAAAAAGTGGGTTCAATCTCATTGTATTTCTTAGTAATTACGTACTGTCTGTTCAGTGAAACTGCTCAGTTTCTTTGCCAGTCTACTGAGCTCCGCTAGCTCAGTGAGGGAACAGACAAATGCTGGAGCTTGTGCAAGGATGGGGCAGGACTGCAAAGTTAGCAGCACTGTCAGATTTCCTGGAGATTGGCCAAGAAATTCTCAGTAAAAAGGGTACAACACATATAGAGTATCCACAGATAACTGTAGTAGAATTTGTCTGCCTGAAGATAAACATCTAGTGCCTATTAAGGCAATGGAAGAAACTGAACCTGGCCTCCAGGTGAGGCACTGGATCAGGTTGTTCAGAGAGGTTGTAGATGTCCCCTTCCTGGAAGCATTCAAGACCAGGCTGGACGGAACTTCAAGCAACCTAGAGGTCTAGAGGGAGGCGTCTCTGCCTGTAGTAGCAGGGAGGCTGGAACTAGATGATCTTAAACTTAAAGGTCCCTTCCAACACAAACCACTCTGTGACTCTGTAATTAGCTTATAAATTGTGAAGTGGACTGGGGGCAGTTTCACTCAGGAGACCAGCAGCAGAAGTGGAGACAGATCCTAGTCCTGATGCGCTGTCTGTATGGTCACCCCACCATCACTCCCTCTTCATTCACAAGATTCCCAAGAGCTCCATGAAGCTCAGTTACTAACAGGACAGCTGGCCTCCTTTTCTCTCTTCCCACTAAAATACAACAGTGAGGTAGTCTGAGGTTTAAAAAGCACAATTGGTAGGGAGGAGAGAGGACGAGTCCACTCCATAATTAGCACGTGACTTGGTTTTGCTTTTAATTGTTATGTCTGTGTCTAATTATACAATGCCAAATTGAAAATTCCAGAAATAGCTGCGGTATGCAGATAGCATTACAAATATGTCTGATGCAGAAAGTTGAAGGCAAACAAGCAAGAATCTACTGCAAAGCCTAAAACCTCCAGTTTACTACACAATGTGTTATCAGTATATTAAATGTACTAATTCTGTAGTTTAGATGCTTTTACATAGAACTCATTCTGTTATGAAGTTATGCAACAAAGAAACATTTTCTCTTTTAAGTAATATATTAAAATAATCTACACTACTAATTGAAAGCCATTCTTTAATTTACAGCCAGTCAAAGCAGTGTTTGAAAAACCTAAATGATAAAATGAAGTAGGGTAGTACTGCTATGTTTTGGAAGAAAAGAATCAAGTAAACACAACACTGAGAAAACAGAGCCTGAAACTGTTTGCAGCTCTTAAGAGAAAATACATTTAAAGACTGATCCACACAAAACTTTTAAACTTCATTGCCTGTATAATATAGAACTGACTCTATAAAACCTACTACATTTCTAGTAATCCTACTTAATCCTACCTGATTCTCAATTGGCATCTGACAGAAGGTGTGAAGTGATCCAAAATAAAAACAGATTACATTATTTGTAAGCTATACTCCCAAGGAAAATCAAAAGGGAAAACTAATCATTCATTTTGCTTCAATAAAGATCAAAAAACAAGAGCAAAGAGCTTTGCAAACAATTTTTTTTTTTTTTTCAACTGTCAACAGTGGAAAAGATAAGGCGTGAGGTAAGCATGACTATGAATTCCTGATATCCGGACTTCACATAGGATTTAACAAGTGAACAAATAGAAACAAATACTCCCAGTCATGCATGATAGGATGCAATAGATAAAGAAGTGCTAGATTCCATAAACAAAAGCTCTTGAGTCAAGATGTAGAAACAACTTATATGCACACTTGATCAATGAAGTCAACATTAAGCTTCCATACATATCACATCTTCTGAATGTATAAAATCAGAATCTAATTAAGTTTAAATGGGAAAATGTGAAATTTGTACATCAATTTACTATATTTTTGGAGACAAAGTTAGGAAAGGTTAACAAAAAAAATTATTTCTTTGAAGCTCTGATGACTCCTGAAGAGTCATGTGCTCAGAAACTTGCATGTCTCTACAGTGTCACTGCAAAAACGTGTGTAAACTAAATATTATTAACTATGTAACGCGTGTAAAAGAAGGGCTTGCATGGTAGGAATGAAATCTGCTGCATACAAGAAAAAGATATTTCAAATAAAAATTTGTGACATTCTTTGGCAGCATAATTTTAACGGGAAAAAGTTTTCCGCAGAATCTACACACATATAATTTGCATATGCCTTCATCAAGTAGAGACAACAAGACATTGAGTTCTTTTTAATAACCACTTACATCATAAGCCAGCGAATCTGCCTCATTGGCCACTGTGAGGCCAGCCAACTCTCCAAGACCCAGCTCATTTTCAAGGGTTTCGTCTGTTCCCATAATGAAAGATTTCCCTGAAGAAGGAGGGAATGTTAAAGCTTCCACTGCAAGAAAAAACAAACAAACAAAAAAAAAACAACAAACACAAAACAAACCCTGAAACACAGGCATATGCAATGCTGATTTATAAAAGTATATTTTCTACTTTCAAAATACTAAGTAGCTGAGTGCAAAAAAATGTAAGAGGATCACAGTGCATACCAATAAATTGCATCCTCTGAACATAATACAGTTGAAGTGTGCATGCTCAAGACACTAAGTGTCATTAACCACAACAGGAAAGACTATGCTACCATTCCCCCATATATAATGCAAAAGTAACACAGAAAAGATCAGACCCTTCCCCAGCTCAATCAGTTTCCAAAGAAGCAACAAAAATATAGCCAAGAAGAGTTGGTGGAAGCAGCTGGACTTCCTTCATGACACTGAATTCACATATATCTAAAAGCATGTCTACAGCAAGGCTTGTTTACATGCACTACCGCCTAGCAATGACTGAAAGCTACTTGTACTTCATTGCTATTTGTAAAATTAGTTCAACTGCCAAAGAGATTAGTTAGCATTGAATTCAATGTTTTACTAGCAGTACCCAATCTTACTCATTTGCAGATGTGAGAGCATGCCTATAAGCTCTCTATTCACCATATCATAAACATATCCATAGGCAGATTCACCAGAAACGGAAGGATAAAAGGCTGTGAGTGCAGTTCACATATATGTCACCATAAGGCTCTGATGATACAACTGGAAAGAAGCTGTGCCTTTAGCAACTTCCATCTACATCTCTCCAAAAAACATATATCACAAAAAAAGACTGAATAGATAAAAATGTATTATCTTCTGGACATGACAGACTTTACTCAGTGTTGCACACCATATGAGTCAACTTACAAGGGTTTTGCAGTAAATTACTTCCCAACCTCTCTACCACTCTTTTAATTCCATCATAAATACAAGCTTTGGCAAATGCTGTTGATACCAGGGAGATACAAACAAACACCATCTCATTCTCAGCAGCTTAGTGTTGATGCTGGTAGGCTAGATAAGTTAAAACTGAACAAACTATGGTTTACAGTGAACAGTCTGATTCATTCAGGCTGCTTCCCCCTTGTCTGAAGGCATCGGGTACAGATGCTATTCAATTCCTCTCTAGACCATTCAGCATAACTAACCCAACCTTCCTGATCTTTCCATTCCACTCCATACTTCTATGAAGTATCCTGTTTGCTTTCTCTGACCTTTGAAAGAAATAAAAGCCCTTCAGCTCTGATGTTTGATTAAGTCTCTTAGGTATTACCTTTTAATTACAAGCACCTCTTATCTTCATCACCCTTAAGTCTAAACTTTCGTTGTCTTCATTCTCTCTACAATGTTATACTCCACTCAGTACCCAATGCATACGGAATGCCAAATTTAGAAAGCTACTAGAATTTAAAAAAAACAAGTATACGCCAAAAATATCGATAGGTTTCAAATTTACAAACAAATATGCAACTGGTAGCTTGCAACACCAAACTCAGACTAATAACAGTCAACTGTCCTCTTGTTTTCATCGCAGCCTATCTGAGTCTCTGAATTAAAAACACAATCCTGAAAGGAGATGAGAATAGAGTTTTACTAATACGTCTCTCAGTACATGTAAGAAAAGTTAGAAAGGAAACATTCAACAAAAAATTCCTACACTTCTCCAACTGTTGCTAAGCTACCCCCCTCTTTCATAAAGAAAATCACCAAGCATGTAGGAAATAGAACTATTGAGATCTTCAGTAAGTATGCTACACACCAGAGCTTTTTATGCATCTTAATTACAATTTGGACAACTTACATTTTCACACTCACTATAAGACTGCAAAGCCAACACCATGTCTTTCTCATTTTTCTAAATACGTATTTACCATCTAAATAAATAGCACAATATGATCTTTTACAAGTCTATATCCTGATATATTAATGATGTATATTGCAGCAGTTCAAATGTTGATTCAAATACTTGATTTAGCAACTTACAGAAGCAATATTAATGAAGGAAATCACATGCTATGCTGCAAAGATGAATGGCTTTCCATACAAGCAAGTAACTTAAGAACCTCATATTACAAGCCACCAAATGCCAAGTAAGTTTTTCCACCATGCTGAAAATATTCAGCCAGGGTCTTACTTAGGTTGGTGTCTTTACCTTCCTAATAATAACTGGAGGGGAGGAATGCATTATTGCATTTAGACAGCACTCATAATACTGAATCAGTATTTGTGAAGTGCTTGGAACATCTTAGAGGATACTCTTTAAGCAAAAGTAACTATAAACATCTACCATTTACAAAAGTGTAGGCACATTTTTAATATTTACCTTCATCTGTCCTGTTTATCTCATGTTCAATCAGCCTTGAGCTACTGGGTCTAGAAGAAGGTGCAACAGATGGCTGTAATGAAGGGAGATCATCAACATCTCTCAAGTTTGCAAGCATATCTTGCAGCTTTGACCTGTTGGGCCCTAACCAGAAAACAAACAAACAAAAAATAGTTTATGGATAATTCATAACAGCGTTACTTATTATATCAGATACAGCATAGCAGCACATGCAACAAAGGATCCCACCTTGCATTAAAATGTTATGACACACACAAGAAAAATGAGCACCTATTTGCAGTAATATCGAGTTATCCAGCGTGAAATGAATTTATTAAAAAGAAAGTGGTAGAAGCAACCAAGAATTGTGAATGCACAACTTTCCCCACATTTATACATTCATACTGCATGGAATGATGAAGAATGCCTCCAACTGAGTCATAGCAACAGTGATTATATTAGAGTATTTACTTTTCGAAAACAATTGATAGCATGTGTGAATATTTCAGTACTTGTGCATCAGGTTCTTTGTGCAGCATATTCTTATCATAAGATGATTATTTTCAATATATTTGTGCAGTAGTGTAGGACTGTGGAACTATATCATCTAAAGGAATATAACTACATTAAAATATAAATACAACCGGATCCACTGGCCTACTTCCTGAAGCTATATATGGTGAAGACCCATGCCCTTCTTGACACTTACCTGTGCTTTGCTCCATCATTTTCCCACATCCCTGTTTTGACTGTTTTATATAGGATTGAGGCTGAAACATATCTTCGGCAGTTTTTCCTGTTGTAAGTTTAATTAAGAATGGGAAAATGTCTTACCCATAGTCCATTATGTTTTTTTTCCTAGACCAGTAATAATACAGCTATTTTCAAGCAGCTTTAACACAGCAGTGTACTTTAATATATGTATGCTCTTATTACTTCACAGGAGCGTTTACTACAGCCTTGCAAAATCGTAAGTTTACTAATGTAATTGCAAACGCCACTTTGTCCACCCTAATCATAATGATAGTTAATTGACTAAATTGTGTTTAACTCATTAGTCACAAAGGTATTATTTGATTGAGGTAACAGTAAGTAGGATTTTGCAAGATTGCTTTACTACAGTATTTGATCTACAATACAACAATATTATACTTGGTAGTAGTTCATCATCTAAACATGATTTGTGATGAAGCTAAAGTTACAGTAACAAGCTTTATTTAGTTTAGTTTTGTTTTGTTTTATAATTTAATGTCAAGATATTTAGTCCCTTCTTTCTTCCCCACACTTCCTTCCTTGCATTCTTCACTACGTGCAATGTAACAAATAGCTGAAAATGACTGAAACTTCTCAATTTTTCTACATTGATGCCTATCCACCTATGGTTTGCCCGTGCAAAGATGGAATTTCTGTTCTGTAGTAAAACATTTGGCCTCCCAAGATCAAAGCAATTAAATCAATCCAAAAGATACTATGAATGTACTGAGTAGTTTTCTTTATGAAGGAACACTGGTTGACCAAGCACTGCCATATAACAGAAATTTTTCTCATAAACATATAGAACAATTTTCAGTAATATCTACATCTATATGTAGTTAAATTTCAGTTTTGTTACCAAAAAGAAATAGTATTCAATAGTTGTTCAAGAACATAACTTCAATCATTTGATTAAATCTTTTATGCTAGCTTAACCCTACAACTATCCACCCTGACATAATATAACACATCTGTGTATTTTAAAAATAACAGACGAGTTAAAAATACCAATTTTACTGAAGTTCACATATTGGTACACCCTCTCTATCTTAACCATAAGGAAATTTTAAAACAAGTTTATGAATCACAAGCACTTTGGTTGCCCAACTCAACTTCTTACTGAGTTGCAAATTCCAGTAACCGAAATGATTCCAAAGATGACAAAAATATCTGATAAATTTGAAGCATGGAAATGGTTAACTTTAAAAAGTTTATTCTGTATATTTGACTAAGATTGATCTATTTCAGCAACATAACCAACTACAGAGCAATAAGTAGCTCATCACATCAATACAAAATCTAACACCAGTCAGCCTCTAACAATGATATACCTTTTATATCATTCTGCGTATCTTTTTGGAAGTGAAAGTATCACTGTGATTAACAACCATCTTCCCACAAAGAGAGAGACCTCTCATTTCTTACTGGACTATATGCAGTGTTACTAATTTACATCATTTGCACATGAATTCTCAGTATGGTTAGATCCTTGAAATAAAGCTACAAATACAAAAAAATTTATTTTAAACACTTCATCTGAGTTCAAAATGTTTCAACTCTTAGTTAAGAAAAACATTGTTTTACAAAATGGATTTGCGTTTCAAGAAAGGGAACCAATTATAATACAGGGCTAGAAACTGTATTTCAGATACTGATCAGTTTTTTGTTTGGATAAAAGTATCCAACATTTTTAAAGATAAGTCCAACAAAAGGAAGTCAATAAATCCCATGATTTACAAATAAATGGATGGTTAGAGTTGCCTGCTATTTCGAGCCCTGCAAAACAAATTATGATGACAGCATGACTTTCATGTCGTGAATGTTAAGTATAAACAGGGGTAGAAATTAACCTGTTTTTTTCCTCTGTCATCTAACATGATACTCAAGACAGCTTCTATATGGCTGTTCAATTTGCATACCAGACTTCAATTCTTCCTGTGAAACTGGAATGTTTTCAGCTAAGAAAGGGTTATGAAATTTTCTATATTGAAGTGTGAAGTACTAAACCAATGCATTTTATAATTCACATTTCTGCAAGAATTTTTAATTAATCCAATGCCTGTTTGGAAAAAACTATCTATTCCAACTACTTATCAGGTAACTTGATTGACTATCATTAATTTCAACCCCTGGGAACTGGTGAACAGGAAAGCAGTCAGGAGCAGCAAAGTAACAGAGTAAGTAATTTTAGGAAAACATTGAGAGAGAGATAGAATTAAGGGTGTGAAAGATGTAGGATTTATGATTTTAAAGTGCAATGTTTTCCACTTACTCTTCACCCCCTTTTTCCCCTTGCGCTCCTTTTTGTATTGTTCCTTGAGTTTGGTTATTACTCCCTGGTCGACATTCCAGGCTTCAGGCATGAGACACTGGTCTTCCTTTTCTAAACAAAGTGAAACAAATGAAACATCCTTTTTCAGTCATGTCACCAAGTGATCTCCAACTGAAGGAGGTAACAGCTGGTATTGGTATTTGCCTTATTTCAAACAGACAGAAATAGTACCAAGCTCATGAAAGCTATGAAACTGCTCCCATTCCACTTTTATTTGCTCAGTTTTCTTTACAAGAAATTGAGATAAAATTTCACATGTCTAATTTCTATCACTAGATACACAGCTGTTCATAAAATGTAAGCAACATTTACTTTACAATACATCAGGACATACTTTTCAGCTTTTTCTTTCCCCCACGGAAAGAACTATTATGTGTAGAAAGAAGAGTTATGCTAAAGCTATGTTCATCATAACTTTACAACTCAGATTTTGTGTCACTGTGTTTCAAATATTCATTTCATTGTCTCCGTGATATGTTGTTATTTACACAAAGCAGCAGCCAATCTAAATCTTTGTGGAACATAGCATACACATCACCAAGCATTGAATGAAAAGCACTGAAGAACCTATGAAATTTCACCAAAAGGAGACAGCCTGAGTTATTAGTCTTAGAAAAAGCTACAGAAACATTTCAATATACCTAATGAATAAAATCCCACTTTTTTAAAGAAGACCTCTTTCAAATTGCTTTTTCCAGGAAATTATTTAGACAAATTATTTTCTACAGACTGTCCCCAGATACTTCCTACATGTCCACAGGTTCTGTTCAACTTTACAAGCAGATCTTGAACTACTGTGCAAGTGGTATAATGTGCTTCATTTAAAAATCAGCTGACTGCTCCTGAAAAGCTAAGGACACATTGTACAGATTACTGTAACTGGCTGGCAATGTTTAGGATCAAAAATGAAGGACTTCCTATGTTGCTTCTATATACAATATTGCTCAATACACAATATTGGTGCTTTATGCTACATTTAGCAGCTTCTTTTGTGTGAAAATAACATCAGCGATACATAAAGGCAGTTCCTTGAAGAAGCTTATTCTTACATGCCATTATTATGAAAGACAGACTATGAAATAAAAATAACTGAAAAACCTGAAGGCCTGTAACTCAAAGAAAATCTCCTAACACTTCTAGAAATTGAACTATTTTTGACGACAATTTATTTTTAATGTTAGACATTTGCTCATTTTTTTACTTATCTGTCATCAATAAAAGTAAAAAGAAACTCAAGGTGTGAATTTGAGAACAAAAAAGCTCCTGTTGGCATACCAGCTTTTCAGTGACATAAGCAGTACGTAAGTGGATAGACAGACCTTCAACTTTGGAGAGAAGAAATGTAATAACAACTTACAACAATTTATGATAAAAAATAACATCTCTAAATTTGCTTGGAATGCTGACTTCCATATCTAAAAATATTGAGATGTACTCTCTCAGCAAAGAGGCTACCTACTATTGAACTAATAATTTGTAATCTCTGTACTTGTAATCATTTAGAAATTTGGAGTTCAACTGCAAGCTAGTAACTTCACTGAAATATTGTATCTCAGAATTGTTAGCTCATGTGAGAGCCACTGCTGTCATGGTTGGTTTCCATCAATGTTTTGGTGCTATTATAAAGATTAATTATCTCCCATTCTTCTTCCACAGCTCCAATCTGTCCCCATTAACATGTAAAACTTTACAGAGAAGCTTAAGGAGGAAACAACCACTCATACAAACATTCAGTCAGTTCTCTTCCTCCTTCTCTTCCCTGTGCAGTGCATTTATGTGGAATAATTATTGCAAGATAAAGTGGATCCTGCCATTTTTGGTTGCAGGACATGAACTTCAAGAACACAGAGAACAGTTTGTCAAATTTCACTTGGTGACTGAGGGGCTTGAACACACACGCTTTTAATAACTTGTAACAGAAAATTTGAGAAACAGAATGGATCATTTTTTCCACATTGCTAATATATAATTATATTTCAACTAGTTCAGTTCTTTGAAATGCATTACTTTCCACGTCAAAGTTGGAGAAAGGAAAGAATGTTTGGAATTGTAAAATACATCTGTATCAGAGTTCCTCATTAGAAAGGGGCACTGGAAAAATCACTGAGATTCCACTCATAAAACTGAAGTTCTATCTGCCTATTACTAAAAAAAGAACACAGACACAGTGACTGGAAGCAAAAACTTCCACAAACCCTCACATAAAAGCAGTATAAACAAAAATGGGAATATCACATCACAAGAATCTCAATCTGACAATGAAGGGATTTACTACACGAACATTCAAAAGGTCCTCCCATTATGACAGAGACCACAATCAACCAATCAGAACATACTCTTTGTGCATTTTCTCTCTCCTGATACATTTCATTACATTTCCTTACCCCAGTCTGTTCCATCTCCTGAACTTCTCGATTCCCCATCACCTTCATCTGAGGTAACCAAAAAGTCAAATTCCTTCAAAGCTTCTTCTGTATCTCTGTCTTCACTACTGTCAGATAGCACTCTTTTCCTTACAATCTGAAATATGAGGAAGGAAAGAAAAAACTGAATTAAATAACATGATGTTTATATCTATCAGTAATGTTTTCTATACAAAATTCTAAGAGGAAATTTAAGAAGCAGGAAGAAAGTACTAATTAATAAACAAACCTTAAATTAACATATGGGTTTCCTTCAAATTTCGAAGTAAAAATGAAAATCACCTGTACAATTATTTCCTGTAACTATCAATATTCAATCACTTGATAATGAATCTACAATGACGTATATGATTATCAGTCTTTTTAATATCAGAAAAGTACAAACCTTCTTTTGATAGAAATTAAAAAACAAACAAACAAACAAAAAACCCACCTAAATACACAAAGAACAAAAAACCCCAACGCAATACCATAGGAAGAACTTAAGCAAAGTCAAATAATCTCAACTATTTTGAAAATAACCTAACTCACCTTTGAAATCACTCTACTTATGGACCAAAAGCTTAGCCTAGAAAAATACCTAAGGAAAGTGCTAATTTGCTTAGGTTTGGCAAAAATCATTTCATCCTAATATGTCTTCAGACATTTCACATCTATATACAGTACTTCCATGCTTAAACTGCATTTTCCAAATCTAATTCTAAAGGAAATTTGGTAATGGGAAAAAAAAATTAAATACACGTTTTAACAAAAGACCTCACAGTATGCTTCTTGTAATAAAATTACTTTTCCTTCAATAGTCAAAATGAACTAGCTGCCTTAAAGTTATTTGATTAACTGGCAAATTAACAAATTTGAAATAAGTAGGGAAAAAAATATTTCTATAGAAAAATTACATTAATCATGTACTTTGACTTGGAACCTTGCTATAAGTCAATGTGAAAATACTTCAGTACCTAGGACAACATCCCATAGTTCATGAGGATGAATGGCTGTTTTCTCTAAATACAATGAACCAATTTCAAAGCCTAGAACAATAATAAACACTAAACTTAACACTCCTGGCAGGTTTAGTGAACATGCTATGTTATACATTATATTACAGAAGTGTCTCAGACAGTAGTTCACAGGTCATCAATTACAAGATCCTCTTTAAAAAAAACTTTATAACTCATATTTTTAAGCAGTCATTTTTACAGTTGACCATAAAAATGATCCAGTGTATCCACTTTATGTCTTTTCAAAATTTTTGGAAGCATAATTCAATGAATAAATATTCATTCCAAAAAGAAGAGGATAAAATTGAGTATTATTTACGTGTATTATTTACATTATCTACTTAATGTGATCATTTGATCTAATAATGTTGCAAAGTATACAACATGAGGCAGGGAATCAGGCATTGACTGAATACACAAACAATTTATTAACCACATTTTAAAATTTTTCCAGTTATACTTTTTCTTTTTTCAACAATTCACTTAAATCAAAGGTGGTATTTCAGTTCTGTACCCTACAAACAGAAAATTCTGCAAGTCACTTTAAATATAAAATGCACTGAAAAAAGTTAAAAAATAGTAATAATTAAAAAAAGATATCTGGTACTTTAAAAACTGCATCGAACATATATCAAAAGTACTAGTTGGTATGAAACAGCAGTTCAAAATATGTCACTGCAAACTTCCAGCAAGACAGATAGCAAAGCTTAACTTGTATGCATGAACTCCTCCTGTGCACACATGCTTGGACAGACCATCATAAAGATGCATTAATGATTTGCACGTGTACATACACAGTCATATACTTTGCATATAGGCATCTCATTAATCTCACTTTTTCTGTTCTTCGTAACTTTTTCAATTATTTTTTTCCACTCACTGTTGCGGTATCAATGATTGTTTTCTCTCTTCCTTCAATATCTTCCTCATCTTCTTCATCACTGAAGTCTGCAGCTGCATTTTCAAGGAACTTGAAGGTCTCTAGCAGAGAGGCAGAGTCAGTCAATTCTGGCTTCCTAAACAACAACAACAACCACTATGAGTCAAAAGAAACCATTACAACATCACTTTTGCATTTACCAGTCTGTTCTATTTTATGGTGTCTAACAACACATGAAATTAAAATAAGCCTAAAGATAAAAATGGACTATTTATAGATAAAAACATTTGTTGCTTAAAAACCTAAATGTTATCCATAAATTCATCTTATTACAACCATTATTCTTTATCCAGCTGCAATTACCAGGACAGGCACTTTGCAGTTTTTTGTTTTTTTTTTTTTTTTTTCTGTTGCTGTTTCCATTTTTAATTTTAAAAGCATTTTTAAGCACTCTCCAGCTGTTACATACCCCAAAGTTTTATCAATACTGATGTATCAACACAGAAAGCTGTAGGAACCAAGGTATAAGTTACAGCTACACTAAGCTGGCCTGTCACATGTACCCCAGGGTACAGGAAAACTTTGCTGCTGCTCACTCATGTTCTCCATCTTGTGGGAAACAAACTCTAGATCTATCATCCATTAACTTTTGTTGCTAAATTTGCCATTATAAAATAATATAAGTGATTCTTCTGTAGATGTTAACACTAAACAAAAGAGGAAAGAATGATAACTGGGTGAAATCATGACTGCCAACACTGGCACAAACTCAAGAATTGTCTCTAGAACAGGAACTAAAAGAGTTGTCATATTAACAGCTGAAGAGGAAGAATTCAAAAAGTAGAAATGAAATTCCAATAAATGCAAAATTAAAGCAATTCCAAAATTATTAAGGGGTATAATGTTTTCTATGCAGAAGATGAACTTCTCTATCAGAGATAAAATGGTGAAAAAAATACATTCAGTGTGAACTGTAGTAAAACCCTTTAAAGTACTTCTATGACTTTAAAACTACAAAGGAGACAAACTTTACTGTTGTTTCCTTACCTTTAACCAGCAGTTGTTGTTGCATAGTTCATCACTACATGTACGTCATCTTGATTTTCACAACCACTGAAACCATAGAAGTCTTTCCCTCTCATTTAAGAATTATAGTTCTAAATTGTCTTGTACAGTCATCCCTTCTGACAGCAAGTGCCTTACTAACGCTGTATTTTGCTTCTGCTACGACCCATTTAAAAAGGTTCAATCAACTGACAATGCTATACAGTAAGGCCTTGTAAACTCCCTGAAGTGTAAACACCTGATTATCTGTCCATCAGCCTTTTATTCCAGAGTTTCTTCATAACACTTTGCCAAGGCTTATTACACGAAACATTCAAGGTCAAAAGCTCCGATGTGTAATATGGCGTGGTAAACAAAACAATTCCTCCTTTATGCTGTCTCCACTCAATTATTTCTAGGCATACTTGATAATCATTAGCAGAAGTGGCTTCTGTATAGCTCCAGTACGTCTGCATCTTCATCAGACAATTTGTCACCTTACTCTTTTACTCATCTGCATTGACTGAAAATACCTGTAACAATTTCACTTGCCACTATAAATTCCACTTAGACAGCAGCATAATATACAGTGATGTACTACTGTGCATTTTCACAGTCACTGGTTTTACCGAGTTTATTAATTCTTCTTTCCCTTATCTTAGATGAGAACATCCTTCCAATTTGCCTTGTTTTGTGTAGTATTTTGTCTCTGACAAACCTGAAAGCACTATGTAATGCTGTTCTTTTTCCTCAAGTAATCACTGCACTGGCAGACTATAATGCTTCAATCTGTATAATCTATAATACCTAATTTATAGCAATAATACAGTTTCAAAGAAATCCTATGGGGCTGTTATTTTACTGTTTCCAGCGCACAAATGTAATGTGCTTCACTTTAAAAATTTCTTGTTTTTTAGGCATTTATGAGTCCTAGTTAACTTTTAGTGGACAAAAATGTCTAACTCCGATTGTTATTTCTGTTGTTTTTTTCCTGTGTATAAGATGATATGAAAATCTACTATGTAAAAACATAGTGATTGCTGATATAGAGTAATAACTGCAGATATACCAGAGTATTGTATGAACTAACACCAATCGTAGAAAATTTTAAATGAGAGAAATTGTTTTTATGAGTCAAACATCCTTCTATAGGTAAAAGTCTTTGTAGTAATTCATACATACATTAGTTTCTGTACTCATTTAATCTTACAGTGAAGTGGACAGTAACCACCAAAAGAGATTTTATCTTTTTGTTAAGTAACTGGTCAGACTTCAACTATCTTATCAATTTGTACATAGTTAAGTAGTCAGAATATACACTAAACTGAGTATTGCCATTTACAAATGGAAAAAAAAAGGCACCTTATGCACTGGAATACACAGTAGCTAATCATACATTTCAAAACTTGTGTACAGTACTGAAGTGTACAAAGTCAGCACAGTACAACCAAATATTACTTGTGCTAAAGCACAACTTCCAATAAAGTGTTTGTAAGATAACAACAATAACGAAAGAAAACAGAAGGAGGAAAATATTTAAATTATTTAAAGGCTCTACAGAGAAAAGAAGCTTGAAGCTCATACACAGTTTGAGTGGCTATACTATACCACTAATATATTTTAACAATCTAGTAGTCAACATAGATGAGTCATAGATAGTGACTCATCTATGGTATTTTTCATTTTTTAGTAGTACCTAAGGCATCATTTTAGATATTACCATCAACACAAACATTTACAAATACTCTAAAATACACTAGAGAAAATACCTGGACTTAGCTAATTTGCCCTTTGATGACAATTTGAAGCTTGCTTGTTTCATTATTCTCCACTTGCTAAGTTGGTTTCTGTTATGGAGTCACTCACAAAGTAACAGAAAAAAAGTGGCAAAAATATATTCTGAGACAGAACAATACAATAAATTACTTTAAATTCCTTTCTAGAAAAAAGAATGCAACTCAACACTTCCAGAATTCTTGCAGTCTATAATACTTGGAAAAAAAAAAACCAAAAACATTCAATGGGTGAAAATAATAGTACAGCAGATTGAAGAGCAGGGACCAGCAGGGAACTGTCCTATTACAGGCATTAGTGAAGCAACACAATGGCAAGATTCAGGAAATGCTGCAAATACAAGGAAACTGAAAGAACAAAAATGCCTTAGAAAGGACAATTCCTCTTTACTGGACTGTCTGAAATCAAAACATAAGTAGGGAAGAATGTCACTTTCAAAATGGTGCTTTTTTCTTCTTCCTTAATTTCACTGTCTAAAGGAACACCGCTGGAGAAGAACAAGCCTCCTTCTTGAATGTTTCATCCCAGCTGGCTTACCACTTCCTAACCAGATCTAAAACTCATTTAACCAACACAGCATTCTCTATTAATCAGGCTTAACTCTGTGTGGGCATCACATCCTCCTCTCCTGTGACCATATCCAAAGAGGCAGGGAAGCCTCTGGGTAGAGAATACCTGCTACTCGTGCCTGTGCACCAGTGAGTAGAGTAGGACTAACAGCTCATCACAAGTGTAACAAGCACAGTAAGTACTGCCAGGATGTAAAATACAGCTACATTGATGCTGCAGGGCTCTCCACCTTAGTACTAACAGATGGACAGTATGCAGAGAATTCCTCACACAGGGAACTTCTGATTCCCAAAGATAAAGATACCTTTTTTCCTGTTTAAAAAACAGAATTCTTGTTATTATATGGGCTGGTAACTTCAGTACTTACCTCCCTTAAAACAATATAAACCTAAAATCACTTGACTACCTTTATCCTCAGAAAAAGTAGCTAGAATTTTCTGAAATTGTGACCACCCTGAAAATCTTATTCTAAGATTTTTTTACATGCGGTTTGATAATACAGATGTGTCTCAACTCCTTCATTTCTTTAAAATTAAAAATAATAATAATGTCTTCCCTTGAAATGAAAGAAATACAATTTACGGATGCTCCACGTGTATTATTGAAAGCATGCTGGGATCTCACTGGGCCCAGGCAGCCAGCTCTTTGCTTTCTGCTCTACAATCACAAAGCTCAGAACAAGCATTTTGTGTAAAATCCAGTTGTCCCTGATAAGGAAATAATAGCAGCTTTAAAAAAAAACCTGTAGTGTTGAACTGGCTCTAACATTTAACATTCAAGATCTTAACATAAACCCTCTGGTAGATTTTGTTTTCTTACTACGGGAAAAGTAGAAGCCATAACTTATATGAAAAGCGAAGACATGAGGTAACTAAATAGCACATTGATGACACCTCTTCTGCTTCTAACAAGACCCTGATGTTTCATGCTAGAAAGCCAGGTTTAATTCAGACTAAAGCCAGATTACGGCTGTGTGTTTTCTTCATAACAACACTGTCTATATTTCTGTCATTATTTTTTTCCTCTCCTGATAGTGACTCTGGGGAGTTTCTGTGGTCATGTCCTTGGAGAGTGCCACAAACTTCTCCCACAAACTGCCTGGCCACAAAACCACTAATTGCCTCACTCCCTAGCAGAAAAAAGAGAGGAAGACTTGCTGGATTGGCTCCATTTTTGTTTGATTGGCTTTTAGTCCAAAACGTACACAGTTGCCTTAAATAAAAACAGATTTTATTGACAAATTCAGAAGCAAGAAGGAATACCACAGTATAAAGTTAAATAAACACAGGTTCAGCTGAGGCTGAAAAATGTTTCCAGGACCCGTACAGGAGAAAGCTCATCATGGCCCAGCATCTGAAGAACTGTTAAGTGAATTCTTCCTTGAGCCATTTTTGTTGGCTCAGGTTTCTGTCACTATCAAGACACGATAGCACAGTCACTGTTTTTATTAATTTCCCACTGAATGTCATTATTTCACATTCTAATACAGTCTTTTCAACACGGCTAATGGAGTCCTTTCAAACTGGATACAGTAAATAACATCATGCAAATTCAAATATTTTCCTATGACAACTGTCTTTACAGAACAGTTTAAGAAATCGTGAATACTGTGCAAAAAATCTCATAATATCAACACTAATATCAAACTAATAATTTATAAACTTATGAATGATTATAACCATCAAAATTAAAACACATAGAGCACTGTAGAGACTAGAAACCTTTAAAACTTCTTACAAATCCACACCACACGATGCAAGAACCAGCGCAATACGTGCTACAACCAGTAAGCAACACTTACAAAATGGTTTGGATGCAAATTGGAATTGTGAAAAAATGCCACTGAAAAAAGAAAAACCTTGTATCTTGTCCAATCTGGTCAGATAACTATACTCAAATAAATGTCAAATAAAAAAGGTTTTTAAAAGATAAATATAATTCAGCGTTTAAAGAACCGAGGTAACGTTAAAAAATTCTCTCTCCATTTACCACCCCTCTTACGGTCTCTCTCTCTCCCTGCACAACTTCTGTCTCTTTCTCTCCATTCCTTCTGTGCCATGACTCTCACCTGATACTTCCAAAATAATAATTTAGACTCCTAGTCCTAGTGATCTGTGCCAATGAAATGGAAATTGGTACTACTTTCTTCACTCAGTCCCCCAACTTACCTAATCATTTTTCCCGCTTCAAGGCATTTGTTAAAAGTGGCTAGGTCAGGCCTAAACCACATATCTCTGTAATGTCTGTTAGGTCACTGCAAGACTGGGGCAAACATAAATGGGAAAGAAATGGGGAAAAAAAAAAAAAAAAAAAAAAGACAAAAACCAACCAAACAAAAAAAGAAACCCAATTATAATAACACAAACAGATTTGGGATTTTTTTTTTTTCTTTTAAAAACTCAATATTCTCTTCTTGGAAATCTTTTTCATGGCAAGTATTACCTTGGGTAGTTAAAAGGAAAAGTATTTTCCCAAATAAACCATTTTATAAGCAAGTTAACACACCACATTCCTCAGCCCATGTGCAGTAGTTTCATTACGTGTGTTAGTGTTAATAGAATTTAGAGATGCAAAAGTTATTAAGGCCTTCTGGTACATAAAGACGTTCATTTGTTGCAGTCTCAGGTGGAATGATCTGTTGTACATTGCAAATATAAGGTTTTCAGAATGTTTTCTTCTAATCTTTGAAAGGGTCTTTGGATCTGCTCTCAAACGCGTTACTTTGATGCTTTAGAAAAGAGTATGCAGTGGAAGACATATACAGTTCAACAGAAAATTTGAACAGCAGATCAGTTTCAGAGAGAAGCTGATATGCCATTCGATTTTTATTTAAAAAATTCTTTAAAAATTTCTATGTCCTAGCCAACCAACTCTTAACAAAAACTCAGATAATTTATCTATATTGTTTTTACATATACACTCATGCACATGTGCATATAGATACAAACGTATACTTGGCATATTCTTATTCCTTTTCCAGTTCTGTTCCTCTTTTATATTTGCTTCCATTCATATCAAGCAATCATCAAATACAGACCTTCAAGAAGGTAAACAAATCTGACTGTTTAGGTTTCAGTCAATAAGATAAAGCTATTAAAAATGAGGTAATAAGTGAGCCAACGATACTTAAATACTCTCAAGTTTTTAAGGCTATACATGACATTTGCAGGCAGCTTTATGTTTCAATTTGCTGAGGGAAAGCACCCATTTCTCCCACTGCGAGTGTTAACAATTTCAACCATTATTATAAAGTTATTATTTTAGTAACTATTTTTGAGTCCAATCATGCCAAGTGGTACTTATCTTTTGTAATGCAAGTGAGCTGATTTGAAGAAACTGAAAACAGATGCCCTTTTAAATTCCATGAAATAAGTGGAAACAGGACTACATCTATTTCAGGTTATCATATTAACATTTCATTTATGGAATCAAAATCTTCCAGGGTGCACTCAAAATTCACATGATGTCTTGACTGCTAAAGTTTTCATGAGGATCTGTACATTAGCAAATAAATAGGCAACGTAAGAATACAAATATTTGCCCACAGATGTGGCAGCAAGTAACACACAAAAAATGAGGCGACATGATCTAATTATAGGAGAAACTGAAATGGGTTTAGAAGGCTTTCAAACAACAGTAGCTAGTTCACTGTTGTATCAAAAGAAGAAAAAAAAATAGTATGAATAGTTTTCTGAGGTAACTGTAACGCTCTACGATATGTATGATGGTCGAGATGATGGACAAGATGGCAATTTCCTAAAATGAATGAAAATTAACAGAATTCAAGTTACATATTATCTGTTGTCAATCAAGACGATTGACCCAAGTATTTGCATTGAAGTAACTACTGTAAGCTTAGCCATAATGAAATAATCAGCCATCACCTTCACATAATCACTCCTAACATTCTCACAAGCGTCTCCCATAAAAAAGCTCAGCTTACTCCCAGTACAAGAACACAGTGTCTGAACTCTGGCTCTTGAAGCAGGGACACAAGTGCTGGTACAATGGACTTGACTCATTCAAGTCTGTCAGAAAAGTAGTGAATTGAGCAGAGGAGGAATATCCTCCCTACAACCACCATTAAGTATATAGATCACAGATTCCTGGTGCAAGAGGAAAAAAACAAACAGAGCTTTATGCCTAGAGCAGTCAAAATACATGTCCAAAATAAATAAATAAATAACTAAGTTGAAAAGCATGGATGTATCTAGCTGTGAGAAGTACTGTAGATCAGAGACATTCCTGAACAAGGCTGAGGAGTAATAGCAATCACCGTACACAGCTTGATGGGCTTATGCAGAAAGCATGCTAGAACCATACAGTGTAAAGGAGCGAGTCCCTTTTGTTCTTCTATAGGAATTTTTTTCCATACAAATTTCTTTTTTGTCCTCTACCACTTTCATTTCACTAAGAAAATATTGGTTGAATACCAATAAACAATAAGCATAAAAAAGGAAAATTTGTTTCATCATTTCTGTTATCTCCTCTCTCCACTCAAAAGAGGCAACCAGATGGCAGCATGAAAACATCAAACATCATTTTTTACTTTCTACAGAATTTATCAAATGAGAGTTAAGTTGTACAGAAGGCAATTTAGCCAATCTGTTCTTTCTGCAGTTTACACTGCTATATAGAGAAATTCTTAAGAACATCTCACTCTAATGTGCCTTCCATTTTCCTGTTCATGCAACATATCAAAGCATCCATTTTTCATTCAGTTCTTCACTGTGCCATTTTCCCCTCTCTGCTACATTATCTTCATCACATTCACCCACTATCTTTCCAAATTCCTATTGATTGGTTTTTATCGTTTCTCCTCCACAAGCTTTCTTCCTTCATTCCTTGAACTTCACTTCTCACATCCGTCTTCCCACATAAGCCTTTTTTTCAAAAGACTTTAAAATACACAGTCTTAGCTGTGTATTTTACACCCTTCTTCAACAGGGTGTATCCACGCAGCCATGGCTCACCCTCCATCTGCATTTTAATGCATTTGACTTTGCAATTGACCCACAGAATCACAGAATGGCCAGGGTTGGAAGGGACCTCAATGATCACGAATCTCCAACCCCCCTGCCACATGCAGGCCACCGACCTCCCCATTCAATACTAGACCAGGCTGACCAGGGCCCCATCCAACCTGGCCTTGAATGACTGGTGGTCCTGACAAACACACGTGGCCTTATACCTCTGGAAATTGCACTAAGCTTTTGGGTCTGTTTGATTTGGTTTATTTTCTTTTTCTCTTTTGTTCTTCCAATCTCTCACCGCAGCTGTCTTTCCTCTTCTAACACCATAAAAGTGCACTCGCTCACTACAGCCCTTCCAATCTCACAACCTTGCTGTGCCATTCCAATTTTCATCCCATTTATATGCACACCAGGAATAGCAAGAGGCTGCTAAAAGAACAGCCAAGCTTTTCTCTGTTGTTATATAGCCTGGCATTGTTCAAGTTGCTTAAAAAGTGCTCCTACCTCGAGACTGTAAGCCACAATGAAGCTGAGCTATCTAATTTTTTTGCAGTTCTGGTAAGCAGACAGAAATAATGTTGAAATGAGTTTTTGAACACTCAGTAACAATTCCAGTTGGGATCAGGAGCAAGTCACCAATTAAATACCAATATTCTTCAGGAAGAAACTAGTCTGTACAAGTACAAGTAGTAAGTAATGCTGATAATCGGTGAGGCTGCTAAACTATGAGCTGAGTAACACCTCATCTCCTTTCTGATTTTCATTATGTCATAAAGCTGCATTTTTACATTTCTGAGGAAAGTGACAGTGCATCTGAGAGAAGGTGAAAGTGCCACATACCACAGAAATAGTGAGGTATAACACGTATCTAACAGCACAAGAGGAAATGGCAGTTAAGTAACAGGCAGCCTCTGCTAGGAAGAAAGTCACAGAATGCCTCCTGCACTAAAAGTTGAAAGAGATGTTCAGAAAATGCTCTTGAATCACAGAGAAGAATTGTAGCAGTGAAAGCCAGTCTTAAATTCACCAAGGATTTTTGGTAAAATCTCAACTTTTTCCTTTCAATAAGAAAGTTTTCAGCTGACATCCACAAATGCAAAATAACCCCTAAGGACTGACATGACTGTTTTGAATGAGATCACTTGAAGATTCTTCCAGTTTAAAACCCAGGAGTCAGGTCTCACATCATGTTTCAAAATGCTCCCCTAATCTTTCTAATACAATCTTCCATCTTAGGCTTTACAAATGAGCTGAAAGCAGTCTTAATAGTGTTCGTGTCTGAACAGCCTTTAAGTTGACAGTCTTGCATAGCCACAACAGAAAGAACTATTTTCTGCATCAGTGAGTATCCTCAGATACAGGGCACATTACTAGTGTTAAAAAAATAATCTGATATTCTACCTACCCAGAGAGGAAATATATAGGAAATAAAAATATATTAAAAACTTCTATATAAAAAACCACTGTCCAATCATTTTCTCCATCACATAACTACCTTATAAATATCCACCTATTAAAAAAAAAAACATTTCAATAATTTGTTTTTGAGAATAAGAACGGGAGCTTTATCTATCAATTTCCTCCAGAACTGACTCCATCAGAAACTGAAATAAATTGTTACTGTAATTTATCAAGTATTCCCTGTTCTTCAAAAACAAAGCCATCGCACATAAACGACGCAGCTTGTCATCTATGTAGCTTGAGGGTTTCTCATGCATTCAAATTTTCCACCTCACAGCATTAAATTTAATTATGTAACAATGAACTTCTGTCCTTAGATAACTTATTGGCCTGAAATTGCTGGAGCTATCTGCTACAATACAGTTTTACAAATGCTTTTTAAAGACAAAATGTGTCACATAACAGTATCAGTCTTTAAAATACAAAGATCTTGAATTTTGCCACATTAATTAGCACAGAAAAGAGGGAGAATCTTTGAAGAAAGCTGTGCTTGTTGATGACAGCACAAGCCACTGGGAACAGTAACCCCACATACTGTTCAGACAAAATTCTGCATCATTTCCCTTATTTTTCAAATTTTGTAAATACCGTACCCTAAACAAGAAAAAAAGCAGATTGCTTTCTGAAAACCTCTACATTTAAGTTTCATATTTAATTTTCCTTTTAAAAAATATGAACAAAACCTCAACAAACAAAATCTGTTTGTGGGGAAAAGAAAAATGTAGAAAAGTAAAATAAAAATAATTTAAAAAAAAAAAACACTTAAAAGCAAAAGTAAACACAAGCTTTTACTATCCCTGACTGACTTTTCATAGTAATAGAAACATTAAAGAAGATAAATAAATTATGTAATATTTCAATTACATTTGAACATGTATATCCATTAGGGGAAAACCACGACCTTACAGAAATCAGAGTAGAATAAGTAAACTTGTTTTTTCAAATCTAATCAAAATGTCCTATATTTCACATACATTATCACATCAATGTCAGCACACATCAGAAAATCAAAGCCTCTAATCTAAACAGTAAATTTTCAACAATTCAAATAAGTTGTTAACTTGAAACAACACTGACCTCTGATCACATATAAATGGCTTGATTTGCCTTTGTGCTGTCGTGCAACCAGAAAAATCAACAAACATGCTGTTTTTAAAGAGGTGAATATTAAAAGTTTCTTCCATATTTACTGCTTAATGTGATAAAATTAGTTTAAATTACTCTAATCTTCTGTTAGAAAAAGGTTTTTGAAATCTCAGTTATCAAAAATTTGTTCTGCATCATTAATTGCTTTAATGAAGAAAGAGAATACTGTCATTATGCTACTTACCCAATCATAGCGTTTTCTTTAATTTGGCCCTCTGTGCCATTTACCATAGGTTCTTGATTTCTGTTTTCCTTCTCTGAAGCATCACTTGAGAGGCCCAATAAAGCTCGTACTTGTTTTGACTTCACATCCAATATTGTGTCAGTGTAACCCACTTCTTGTAGATACCTGCAGGAACAGAACTCATGCTAATTCTTCATGCACATCTTACTCATTCCAAACAATAAATGAAAACTTCTCCCTAAACTCATCTTCTGCATCTTAGCTTAGCAAAGTATGGTGCTGTGCTAATGAAACATGCTTATAAATCATCCTGTACCAGCTGCAGAGGGATCGTCTCTTGCTGTACCAGCCTCTACAGTCACTGAGGAAAAAAATCAAAGAGCCTAGCAGTCAGAGGTTATACAATACGTTATTCATTCATTTACTAAAATGGATGGAAAAGCACTTTCAATTAAAATATTTACAACTGGCTTATAAAAATCACCACAGTTGCATGTACAATATAGCCATTTTATTCCTCAACACATGGAAACTACACATGAAGCCTTACAAGAAGTGGGAGACATGTTCCTTCAAGAATCATTAGAATCCTAGGAAAACAGAAGGAATAAAACCAAATTCTGTAGCTATAGCTACTAGTAAGAATGGTTATTTATAATGCAGTAGTTTTGATAAAATCTGTGCCTTGTCTTTTTCTCACTCTGTAATTTATCTGGCATGTAAGGACTGGGCAGTAAAAATCTTGGACATTTCGTATGAAAACATCAAGGTCTAAAGTTGGCACTTTCATCAATGTGCAGAATTACCTTTGGAAAGATCTGTCTCTGTTCCTTCCTCTACAAAACAAAGTTAATAATGCTATCTTCTCAGGAATACTGGGCTAATTAAATAGTCAATAATCTGGATGACTCTGAAGAGCAGAAATGCTATTTTACAATAAGAGCTGTCGCAAATCAAGGACATGCACTTTTCCAGCAAAAATATCTTCCTCCAGTTATTTAACGATATCCTCTATATAAATACATCTGCAGAAGAATAGTGCCTGATGGCTATATGAAAATCAAACCAGACATCTATGCAAAAGAGAATCTATCAGTAATGAACTCTATTCAGCAACATACAACCTATGAATTACACCAGGATGGATCCCGGTGCCATCCAACAGACAAACTGGACAATTTTAACTTTTGTATAATTCACTGGAAAGAGGTCCATTCCAATAAGCCCTAGGAAGTCTTTACTATCTCCCTCCCCTCTCATGTAATCCTCGGTAACACAAAAAAACTACTAGATATCAAAAATTCTGCTAATTGGTTAGAAGACCACAGAATCCAGCTTTCAGCTTAGAAAAATGAAGCTTACACATGGAAAAACATGCTCACAGGGTGACCCTGATAACAGCTCTTGTAAGAGACCTCTGTGTAAATTGAGGGCTGTAATCAAGGCAAAAAAAAAAAAAAAAAAAAAAAAAAAAAACCTGAACGCTTACCACCAAAGAAATATGATCAAATACTCTGGAACTGGATAACTCATTATGAGCAGAATTCAAAAACTGACTTAGATTAACAGACATTTGCTTCATTAAGATGAATCAAGAATTAGAAAGCTTTTAGGCAAAACTTCCTAATCATTTCTGTACATAAAGTAGACCAAAACAAGTTATATCCCTCTGCAACCCAGGCTGGAGATTTATTTTAGATAGCTCTTAACAGAATTGTGTTTTCTTTTTTAATTGCAAAAAAAAAAAAAAAAAAAAAAAAAAAAAAAAAAAACCCACACTAAGGTGTCATGAATCACTGTACTCCCAAGCAGACTGTTTTATTATACTCAGTAAAAGAAAAGCAAATGAGATTGTTTGATTTCACATAAGGTTCCCCACCTGAAGTTCTGAAATATTAAAATTTTTCAGAAGCCTAGGAAAAGTAGGGCAGAAGATGAATGAACTTTAACACACTAACTTTTCTTGAAAGAAAATCTAACAGAAAAATCAAATACCACTATCATCGTATTCCATTAACAGATATTTTTTCTTGCATTCATTATTCAAGTTCTTTTCTCAACACTTACTGTCTTAGCAGCTGTCGTCCTTGTTTCCATATTAGCTGACTATTCTGTTGTGGCTGAATCTCTGTTTCATTCCCTTCATCTGCAAAAGATTATTTAATTAAAAACAGCTTTTCTTTGTCTGACATTTTAAAAATATCCCCCTCCACTTGACAAGATAAGTGTAATTTGTATTAAAAGTATTTGGAAAGATTGGATAACAACACAAAAATTCCAAGCACCAAAAATCAATCAAGAAAGAAAAAAATTCATACAGAATGTAGCTGTTCTTTTAATCACTCATAAAAAATACAGATCGTCAACTATATACTTTACTACATGAGATCAAGTTCCACTAATCATCAGTACCTTCTTCCCTTTGGTCTCACATCCAAGAGACCCATCTTTCTCCTTTTTCTCGAAGGGAACACAATTACGTAAACAATTTGGAATTCCAATATAACTATTGCTCATAATTCAAGTTTCAATACAAATATCTTTGGGTTTGGAGGTTTGGGTTAGATTATTAGGAGGAAGTTTTTCACACAGAGGGTGGTGACACACTGGGACAAGTTGCCCAAGGAGGTTGTGGATGCCCCATCTCTGGAGGCATTCAAGGTCAGGCTGGATGTGGCTCTGGGCACCCTGGTCTGGTGGTTGGCAACCCCACCCATGGCAGGTGGCTATAACTTTGAGGCCCTTTTCAACCCAGGCCATTCTATGATTCTAGAATTCTATCTGTAGTATCATTTCCATTTATAATGTATCAGTAAATAAATTTCCTTAATATTTTTAACCATACTCATCAAAACTACTCATATCAACTTTAAACTCATCTGTATTTATATTATTGTTACGGAAGAAGAAAAAGAAAAAAAAGCTTTATTTATTAATCTAAGAAGCTGTTGAAAATTTTCCATGTTTGCCATAATCATTAATCAGAACTCAAACAGCACTACCCTGGGAAAATCCACAGAAAAATTATATGGCTGTTCTGGTGAGAAACCTACCTGAATGCTGGCAACCAATAGCTACATGTTTTTCCATACATAGCTTCATAGTACTTTTTTTTCCCCCCTCCTTCAGGAAATAAAAAAGCATATGCTCCTAAGATAAAAATATCTTGGCTTATTATCTACAAAAATCTCTACAAAATTTGAAGCCGTTGTGGTAAAAACACTGAAGGATGAACAAAGTCTTCTTTGCATAAACAAAACTTAAGAACCAGAAAAGCTTGTGGTATAACCCTATGAATAATTTGATAAATGATATGGGAAAGATACTGAACATACTGGGAAGTCATTCTTCTTTAAACAACTCAATTGAAAAAAAAAACAAAAAAACAACAAAAACAACAATATACCCTCTAACAAAGAAGCTACCAAAGATTAATCAGAATTCACATGTAAGGGGACCTATACGCATTTTATCTATCTCAATATTCACAGACTCATTTAATAGCAACCATGGGAAATCACCTCTTGCACAGTCATTTCCTGACAACTACTGAACACAGCTGGATGCAATACACAACTACCAAAGCTCACTCTACGTAAGAGTTAATATATAACAAAGATAAATCTGCCTTAAAATTACTTTTGAAAGTGAAAACCCTTCTTCTGAAGGCAATGTTAAGCACAGCTGGAGTCAAGAACTCTCTTCTTCTGAGCTCTGAACAAATGATTGATGGCAGTATTGATGGTTTATGGATGAGTACTGAAGGAACTTTATTATGTCTATTCCCACTGCTTCTTCTGAGTGACATATTTCATCAACCATCACTGCAGCATTTGTACAAACCATAGTTGAGCTTAGTTGAGCATAGTTGAGTTGTCAGTAATGAACTCATTCTTAATAAATTCTTACCAGAATCATAGTTTGGTGGCTTCATATCTCCCTGATTCAATTCTGTGCCGTATTTCAATTTGTGATATTTAGCCCTGAAAAGAGGTGGGAAAACAAAACAAAACAAAAACATTAGCACATTTAAAGGGCATGAATAGACACATAAATGTTGTCTGTCCTCGTTATAAAAACCACTTCATCTTTCTAGGATAGGTACAAAACAAAACAATGAAATTCAGCACATCATTTTGCCAAATTAATTTTTCCAAGCTTCCTTCTTTGTGGACATGTGCTTGCTTCTCCTGCTCCTCCACTTCCATGTTAAAAAAGAAAATCACATAACTATCAAACTTTTTTCTACCCACTGAACGTCAGTTCAGTGCCATTTACTTGATACTTCACTATGCCCCTTCAATAAAACAAATTCTTTTTTTATTCAAGCTTTTCTCACTAAGGACTACTCTAAGTCAGATTCTACTGCTGATGGCAGCCCAGCTTCTCATGCAGCTGCTAGACCTGACACTTAATTGAGTTCAAAAATGCAGAGACCTCTTCCAAAAATACTTAGTCTATAGAAGGCCTATTGTAATAAGCCCCACAAAGAATGCCATGTGACAGTAAGAGTAGCTAGAAGACGAAAAGCTTCATCCAACAGATTCAGTGTTTATAGACTTTTAAATATACACATTACAAATAATTCCACAGTAGTATAGCATTACGAATGTATATGCAAGTTATTTAATAAAGATTTATCACAATAGATAAAGCCTGACACAGCAACTAAGGCAACACTGAGAGCAAAGACAGCCTTATCCAGTGTCACTATCATTTCCCCCTTCTCCTGTACTAATTGTAACTCTTGTCTCAATAATTGGTTTCAACAAGTACAAAAGCTTAGAAGATTCAAACTGATTCCCTATGAAGTTTTGTAGCCATTCCTAACTGGGTAGAGAAGCAGCACTTGTTCCTATCATAAATAAAAGGCAAGGGAGAACTCAGGCAAGATTCAACATTCAGCCTGGCAACAGTGGGAACACCAACCTGCATGCACATCGGCAGGCGCAGCACCAGTGCAAACACACTGAGCTCAGTGTTAAGGCAAGATATAGGCAAAAAAAGGCAAAAAGATGAAAAAAATAAACGCTTATGTATATCAACAATGAGACAGGCTTCACTGGCTTCACTACTTGCAAAGGAACTCTTCCATTTGAAATGATTTTAAAGAAAATAATTGGTGCTACACCTCATGACTGCACAAGGCAACTGCCACTAACAAACTCATTACTTCTAATAAAATAATGCTAATGGAAGTGATGTTTGGTCATTCTTACACCTCAGTATTGACAGTACACATTTCCTAACAATCCAGCCTTTTTTTAGTGATAATAAACATTTAATTCTGTGTGAGCAAGGTGAGTGCAGAGAGATGATGCCTCTTATGAGCACACAGCAAGTAAGACAGATGAAGGAATTCACTTCCCTCTCACGAGCTAGAGCATTAAGTTCTACCTCAGCTAAGCAGCAATCACTGAGGAAAGAAGAGGGAATGTATTTGAAAGATATGAACAGAAACAAGTGAAGGAAAAACATTTTGATAGGTACAGAGAAGAATATCCAAGAATAAAACAAAATTAAAACTGAATGCCCGTCTGAAATACTTTATTCTCGAAGTATGTTTTCTACACAACCCAAGCAGAGAGATGTTTCCTCAGTTAGACAAACCCACATAAGTACTGTTAAATACTGATAATGTGCACATGTTTTCACTCCACCACCATTAATGAAAAGTAACGACTAACTGAGAACAAACTCTCTAGTCTGACACTAACCTACCTCAGCAATAGTAAACATCCCATTTTTAAAAAAAACTTCAAGCTTTTATGCAGTCAGCAATTCAAGTGATCTTAATGTTTAATCCATTTTTATTTGACTTTTCAAAAGCAAATATTAACACTTCACTTAAATCTGGATTAGTGACCTATATGTATATAGATACACTACTCCACAATATTGCAGAGAGCAGTTGGTTTTGTGGCAGGGGTACTTGCTTTAAGCTCATACGCCTTATATAAATTCCTATTATCCTCAAAGCATTCACCAGTTTTCTAATCAAAGTTTTGTTAATTTTCTCCCTAAGAACTAAGTAAAATGATTATTAGGTTAAGTGGAAGGACTATTCCCTTTATCTTTCTTATGTCCAAAACCTACCTTTCAAAAATTCAATCTGTACTTTTTAATACTTCTCAGTGTATTTGTTACCAACATTAACTCTCTGTATATTCACTGTTTGTTTTTACAGTTCTTAGAGGGTTTTCCTTCTTTAAACAAACAGCAGCATTTTGTGTCTTTCTTCTAATTGAAAATTTCCCCATCATTAAATGCACAATAAAATCAGTTCAGCATAGTAATACTATTCGTTCCACTCACATTCTGATCTATTAGTAACAGAGTTGGGGTTTTTTTGGTTGGTTGGTTCTTTTTAAATCAGTTCCTCCTTGTAATGCAACAGTTTTTGAAGCCTTTATTGCTCTTTCTTAATACAAGAGGATAACCTAGATTACATGGTCTTGTACACCCTAGGTCCTTAAATTTATTTCATTACTAAGCTGGACTAAGACTTCATCTACCAGAAGATTTAACTGTGCATCACGGGCAGAGACCAGTGAAAATATAGATGCAACAAAAGCATAATGCCCTGACAAAGACAGCTGATAAACTGAAAAGGCAATAGACTTTTCCTGTACGAAATGAAATCCCAGTGCAAAATTCAAAACTGAATTAATTACAATGAATTAGTATAAACTCAGATTGCTGAGCAAGACACCATAAAACATAAATATAAATATAGTGACAGAGCATTTGACCTGGTAAACACATCTTCAGCTATGGTTAACTTCCAGTTTAAAGGAAGGGGGAGGGTAAGGTAGTTAGCTGTCCACTGGGGAAAAAAAAATAAATCTCAACTCACTCTAGCAGGAAGTACAAGATTTATTATTAGTAACATCCTCATGATACAGCTGAAAATGTCACAAGTATGAAAGTCTCCTTCTTTCTAAAGTATACTAAGGAAAAGATTGAACACAAGGATTAAGAGTCCAAGTCTAAAAAGGGAAGTCTTGATCAGCCACTATCACATATTGAAAACAAAAGGCATGAAAGGTCTCACAAAATAAATCTTAATTGTTGTCTTTCCACATTCTTCGTATGACTTACCTCTTATCATATTTATATTTCTCAGTTCCTTCAAGTAACAGATATCTCCTGCCCACCAGACATGTTTAATTTCTCCATTTCCTCAGAAAGCACAGATTCTAGTTATTAGCTACTTGAAATTGGCCCTCTAGCACTCTTGCTGAACTCTAGTTCACACAGTGCAGTAGTGAGATGCTACTGCCACAAAAGAGAGCAAATGCAGTATTTCTAGAAATGAGAAAGCAGAAAAAACAAAATTCCTCCAAACTTGGCATCATCTGCTTAAAAACACTGAGGTAGCTTTGGGATTTGGCACTCACAAAGTTGAGAGCCTAGCATTGTTATCTGAAACATGACCAACTTGGGTGGCTTAACATCAATTTCTGAAAATGGCATCTGCATTATTAACTGTATGAAGAGACTGAAGAATGACTTGAAAATAACTAAGTTAAGAGCATAACTTTACAGGAGTTATTCCCATCCAAAATCTAGCCTTGAAGGTTGTCTGAAGAATGCAGTTTTGGGGCCATAAAACTATTTCACCAGATAGATAGCCTTACTCAGGTAAGTATGTATATTACTACTACTCTGGCTTTTGTACTTCATTATACAACTTATCTTTTTATTACTATTGCTATTATCATTTTCTTTAAACTGTGTTTCTTCTATACAAACAGTGCCTGGATGCATTAAACATCGTTGCCACAACACTTTAAGAGGTACTCAGAAAAAAGCTAAAGGCTTTCATCCTTCAAAAATCTCCTAAAATTGAGAGCAGTTAAACTTTTTTTGAATGCTTCATACAAAAAAGTTTGATTCCAATCAAAAAAAGCCACTGTTTCTTGGAAATATCTGTCACCGGACCTGCAGCATCTGATCCAGCTGTGCTAAGGGAGCCTGCCAAAACATCCATAGAAGATCTAGGAGTCGTTGCCAAACCAAGAGACATAAACAAGAAAGACTGCCAGGAACAGCAATGTAAGATGCTCTATCCAGGGGTGAGGGCGCCAGCCTCACTCTGATCAGGCACACTAGTGCAGAAAACAACATAAAATTAAATCAAGTATTTCTAGTGACATGGCTCAAGAGTCAAGTTTTCTGGATGGGATATGTTAAGACAGGAAACGACCTAGACTAGTTTACTAAATTAGACACATACTTGAGAGAAATAGTACTACATTTTGTGTAGCTCCTGAAAATCCAAAGGAAATAATGCCATTTATTGGTGGAGCAACTATCAATAAAGCAATAAAAAAATAACACTCAAGGACAAACTGCCTCACACTGAATATCTATGGGATGTTGGCAAACCTACACCAGAACTGCTGCTGAAAAAATGGTAGTGCTTAACTCTTTCTAAGTTCTTTTCTCCTTACTGTATTGACTCTTCGGCAGAAACAACTTGGTTACATACATAAACAACAAAAAGGCAGTTACCACTACTGACATAATGACTGAACAAAAAAAAAAATTTGTCAGAAAAAAAAGCATGATAATGTGTAAACATTATTTTCTACCGTCTTCACTACAAAATCAGGTAAATGCCAAGAAATAGAAAAGAACACTGCTTCCAAAACTTATTATTTAAAACTGATTGGAAAAAATTCTGAAGACCCACTCTGCAAAAGAGTAGCTCATAAAATCACATACCTGAGAAGACCAATGTCAACCATTTCTTATTTTGGGAACACTGCGAGCACAAACTACTGTGGGTCAAAATTTAATATTCCATTCAATTACTAATAATCTATTTAATCTCATTAAGACTGGTACACCACAAGGCCAGGGCTGAAATGGAAGAATGCAGGTATGTCTTCTCTTCCTCTCCCAGCAGCACCAGCTTTGTCCTAACTTATCCAAAAATGTTTTCCTCCTAATTTCGAGGATCTCATTTTCAACTCTGAGATCCCTGTATAAACAGCCAGCATCTGACCTGACTACTGGCAGACGGAGCTCAGGGGTAGTTTAGGGAAGTGCTGGGAAAGAGAATAATGTTTCCAAGCTCAGTGTGTTGCCATTCCTTTAAGCATCAAGCAAGACCACTTGCTGGGAGACATTTCTAGCAGCAATACAGAACAGTTTCTTCAGTAACTGGCAAATAATACTTCTGTTTAAAACAACAAACTGTTATAAATAGCCATCTCAAGTACACGCCACACACAAATATCACATTTACTTTAAGAACTATTGTATGCCCATACAGAAACTGTCAGATTGGATCAGATCAGCTGCCTGCGTGGTTTACCGACCTTAGTAATTGAGGCTAATACTACATATGGGGGGAAGGGAGAGGAAACAAAAAACAACAACACAAAAAAAATTAAGATAAAAGATATGTGTGTAAAAACTGCCAACAAAAAACTATCTGGGTGCTTTCCTAATTCTGAAACTGTATGCTGCATTAGAATTTAAATACCAAATGAAATTTAAGTGGCTCTTACCAAACAACCAGTGGACATTTTCATTACAGATATGGAAGGGTTTTTTGTTTCTATTTTTTTCTTACAAAACTTATATAATAGTTTATTGAAATAGATTTATATAGTCAGATCATTTGGGATAAATTGCTAATTTAACTCGACTATGAAAAGGAAGTGTTAGAGAGATCCCTAAATAACCAGGAATATATTTCTTAATTTTGAAATACAATAAATCTTACCAATTTTATTCCTTAGAACATAAAGAATAACTGCACAAAAATGCACTCCACTGCCTCTCTGTCTTCTTTTAAAGTGACTCTAATCTTTAAAATCATGCTTCAAGCACAAGCCTTTCTGTGGCTATAAACTAACATCTCCACTAAGCAGAAAACTGATATTTTCCTATGCTATCTGATTTAAGATCAATCAGGCAAGAAGGCCTGGGCAAAAAAGACATCTACCTTAACTGTTTCTCTGATAACTGTCCAAAGAAGCAAATATGCTGCAGCCTTGGGACTGCAGCCCTGTGCTAGCAAATAAATTGGACAATGTAAGGCATCTCTCATGTGCCCAAGCAGCCCAAGTAAGATGAGAAATTCTAAAAACAAAGCTTCTAATAGTTGTACATCATTGTGGTTTTTTATTCTCAAGCAGTATCCTATTCTCACATGCAAATGTGTATATTTCTACTAATGTAAACTATTTAAAAGAGTTAATTTTATTAATATTTTATGAAAGAAAAGTAGGAATTATCTGATAGGGAAATGGTATTTAAGCAACAATTAGTAGAAGTATTAGTGTTAGTAGAAGCATGCTTTTCCTTTAAGCATTTTAAAAGACATCTTACTAGTACAAATAAATAAATAAAAGTAATTCAACTTGCTCTAAAATAGATCACTGGAGTAGAGACTTCTGGAAACACAGTAAAAATAATCTGTGTGCCTCAAAGTTTAGAGCTACAGGAGAGTGTGTGCAGAGTAAAATGCTGAAGTAGTGGACAGGAGACTTCAAAGGAAATTCCCACGAACAAAGAAACAGGTATTTGATTAAATGGTAAATACAAACATTTTTTCATTCACAGTAAATCTCTCTCTCACTTTGGGCAACATTACCTGTCATCAGGTACTCATTGCTAAATCAACGTACCTTTCTTGTTTAAGTGCATATTCCAGCATTTTGATTCTCCGCACTAGGTCCTTCTTCAGATTTTCTTGCCCCTTCCTTTCACCTTGAAGAAAAGCGATCTGGGCCTGCAAAGAAAGTATTCAATGTAGACTTTTTCTTCAAAACCATTCAGGAGAGCTCAATTCTTCCTCCCGCCTCAAGTTACTTTAGAATTGATTTGTACAGCCCAAAAGAAACTGGCTTAGTGTTTCACAAACATTAAATGCTTAAACTAAGCACTGCACAGATAAGCCTTCTAAACTGCATTCTCATTTCATATAAAAAAAAGGTCACAAAGATAAGAAATAAATTTTAGTTGGTTTGACAGGGCTTATTTACTCTTGTAGATAAACATTCAAAGATAAAGAATATATAAAATCAACATACAAAATGCCTTCAGCAGATGAAAGCATTTGCCAATGATAAGCAGAAGATGTTAAAATATTTCTCCTTACTATCTGAAGTAGCATATAATTAGTGCACTGTTATGCAGATACACGTTAGATACATGACACTAGTCAAGAGAACTAGCATGTGTAGCTAAAAGAAAAATAAAACCCTGTTTCTGACACAGTGCCATGCGTTAATTATAATACTTACTAAAATAGGTTAAAGAAAGCTCTCCAGAAGTACTTTAACAGAGAGAAAAATAGGAAACAGAGAAAAATATTTTGGTGAGATGAAGGGGAAAGATATGGCATAAAAGTAAATAGAAGTGGAAAACAGACACCTAACTTTTGTCAGTTTTCAGCAGACAGTACTTAGCAACCCATGAAAACCTCCTTTCAATAAGCAAGGATGATACACATAGGATATTCTTTCCTAATCATAAGGCAGAACCTGATTCTATACTTCATGTTTAAGTCAAGTCATTATAAAAGATAGATTCTTGTGCTTCTGTCTGAAGTGTGCTTTGTGAGTTGAGAGAGCACCTCTGGACAGCCACCACTTCGTACCTCAGCCTCACCCATTCTTCAAGTTGCCTGCCATTTTCAGTGTCAGCAGCAACCTCTGCAGCCAAGTCATAGATGTATGACCTGAAGAGCTTGAACAGCATAAAAGGCAACTGGTCAAGACCTCCAGCTGTTGAATATGATGACTAATAAGCCCTTCTTTTCCACAAATACTCACTATAAGCAAGCCAACTGTTTTTTGCAGGTATTGCAGTCTGCCCCAGTCTCGCAGGGGAAGTTTGGGAGAAACAGAATTATCCTGTCCTCATTACAATTTTGAAAGCAGTCCTCAGATACTGTAATTAAATGAGACTTAAACTGCTGCTCAAGAATAACTTATCTGACTTCAGGTTTTTATTGCATTTGCTGGTGATCAGCTACAGCAGCTGACACAACTTCATTGCTCAAACAGAGCCAGTAAATAGCACCACAAACACCTGAAGAAGCCTTAGTATCAATCCCCAACTACAGCTTACAACGTGTGACAAATGCTGACTAATCTACAAAGAGCTCAGTCTTCATCTTCACTAGGGAAAATGTACTCAACTCCCCAGAAATCCTCAGCTGGATCAAAAGGAAGGCCCCATCACTCTGGCAGCAAGCTTCTTCTCACTCAGTACTTAACCTGAACTGAGCAAAAAGCTAGAATCAAATTTAATGCTCCTTGTATGCTCAGTGCCATGCAAGTCGCAGTACTGCTCAGGAGCCATCATTGTCTACTCTGAAAATTTTAACTCTTCAAGGAGCATTTCAACTCCATCCCTCTTGGCAACATCTCAAGCACGTACAACTTGGTTTGCAATAGCTGTACAGCCCCCCAGGTTACAAGGCACAGACTGATGCAGCCTGATATAATTTCCATCAACCTGCTTCCAAACACGCCCAAGAGAAACATGCAAGTGCCATTCCAACCAAGCGAGTGAGATGACATGAAACCACACTATTCACTAAATGGAAAGGAGTACATTGTGTAAATATGCATTTGGATGGAATGAAAAGGATTGCCCACTGGCACCAGGACACTTGCTGTAAGGACCTATGGCTACCTGCAGGCATTTCCAGCACATGAAGAACAAAGCCTGTGTATCTAGAGGACAGACAGCATCAGCCACCCCGGCAAGTCTCACATTTTACACAGGAAGAAAAGCCCCTGGAAAAAATTTAATTGATTCTTTGAACCTCTTTTAATGTTAGAGGTACGTCAGTGCTGTCACTCATGTCTTATAACTTCCCTTGGAGGTCTAAGAACACGAAATACTTGTGGTTCTCATTTGAAGAGCAGGCAGCAACAACAACAGGCTGGAGTCAGAGGCCCACGAGCTGCCTTTGCACTCTGCACAGGCTTACTGCCAGAATCTTCCACAGTCACTATACTCCTTTCAGGTCAGTTGTTTTATTGTCAAATCAAGAAATGCAGGAGTGCACAAGAAGGCGTAGGAGCAACCTGTGCCCTCTCTCTGAGCCCTGCAGCACAGCTGTGGAGTTTTTTGAAGCATTACTTTTGACATTCTGACTCCTAAAATGAGATATTTTCATTTCACGTCACTTTCATAGCTCCAAAAGTAAGGACAGTTTCCCGCCTTCTTTCTCACAGGACATTAATAATCCTTATTCCTCATTTATATGCATATAGGATAATTAGAGTCAAGTCATTCTTAAATCATTATTTACATGCATTAGCTCAAATTTTTATGTCACTAAGACATTAAGAAACTTCAAAGTTAAGAAATTCTTCATGATAATATTAAGGCAAAGATGAGGACATGAAGACAGACAGCACAAAAAATAGCAAATGACATCTTATATTATGCATAATACTGCAGCAGTCCATATGCAGTCTTCTTTCTCTGCAGCCATAATTAACTGAAAGTGTGCAGAGGGAACCTAAATGTTCATATCATACATGAAACAATCTGTAATATAAATGAATATTAGTTATTCATATATATATATATATATATATATATATATATATATATATATATATATATATCATACAATCACAGGATTATAGGGACTGAAAGGGACCTCTAGAGGTCAACTAGTTAAACCCCCCCATCAAAGCTTATATATGACAAATTATGAGATGGAGCAGTATGTTCTCACTCTTACACAAAAAGGTTGTACTTCTAGGTTCATAATTTCTGATCAAAATACTTAACCAATTCCCCTTATAAATATGCAAACATTTAAAGTGTAAGACATCTCAGTGCTGATATGACGACGTGACAACTACAGCTTTCTCATTATTTCAGTGAGGTTGGCAGAAATTTATAAATAAATTTGGACTCCACAGGCAGCTCCCCATTGTAGAAGCGTTAGTGCAAGTCAAAGTTCAGGTGAGAACTATCTGACAGCTAAAAAGCGAAGGAGAAATGCTTCAGTTCTGAATAATCTGTGATGTTTTGTCCTTCTGCTTTGGCCACTCCTAGGAAGGCTTGCCAAAAATGTCAAGAATTCACAAGTATGCCTAACAAACAGGTTTTGTAACAACTGACCTTCTAGCTAGTAAGGTTAACATGCATTAGGTTGTAAACTAGTCATCAGAAACCTCTAAAACTGCCTATGGGAGCACGTTAAACCCGTGCTGGCTCTTGCCCTGTGGGTGGGGCACAGATCTCCACAAGTTGGCTGGCTTGCTAGCTCAGCAGCACAGAATTGCACCGGCATCAACCTCTGGTGTAATCCCAGCTAAGTGCTAGGAGTCACTGTGGTACAGCTCATCTGCTGAAGTAGAATCGAGAGTCAAGTGAAGGAAAAAAACAGTATTAAATACTTGTAACAGTCTGTTTCTGTTACTATTGGACAATCCTTTTTTTTTTTTTTTTTTTTTCCCCTCTTCCTTTTTCATCCATTAAAGTTTCTGGCATTGCCAACTGCAACAAAAGTTTAAAGTTTCAAGTGCATCTGGTCTAAATTAGTAGCACTGTAGCTATTGTAACTGTTTCACCTCTTCACCACGAGATTTTAAAAATCACATTCATTTTCAAGGGAGAAAAAAGGAGAAAATATGACAGTGTGTTATGGTTTTAAGAAGTTCCCCTGAAGGCTCTTCACAGGTCATTTTCCTGTGAAAGGTACTGAAGGGTGAGGCAACCCAGTTAGCACTGGGCTAGACGCACTATTATTACTATAGTTCAAGTTGTTGCCTTTTTAGTACAGACTTAATAGCCATAAAAATATGATCAAATAATTACATTGCATCTTAATAAAGTCTGGATTTTTACCAATGTTTTAAGAAATAAGTTGGGATTTACATTTCCTGGAATCATCACCCACAGTGTTATGGCTGTCAAAAAACCTGCGAACTTTTTTAGGCTGACATCTTGATATTAAGGAACAACAAAGGATTGAAAAAAAAAAAAATTACTTCCAGCAGAAATTGTTTACAAGGAAATAATGCCACGGCTGCTAAACAAATTGTTTGTATTTACCACCAATTTCTCTCTCTTTATGGATTTAACAGCTATTTCAAGTTAAAAGGCTGGAAGGCCTTTTAGTTGATCAAACTCAAGAACTACCAAAACCCTTTCCATTCTTTTCTTAAAGATGTTTCTCTTTTGAAACATTTCTTTTTCTTTTGAAATAAGTATAACTTCAAATTTTTGGGGCACTGCAAGGTTGACAGCCATCATTTTGGCAAAGTAAAAGCTACTAAGGCGAACAATCCTATGTATACTGCTTCTGACACTGCTTCTGACAGGTTGGAAGAAAGAGAAGAAGAAACAGGTTGGAAAACACTAAGAAAGGTATTGTAAAAATATGTAAATAGGTAAAATAACAAAATACCTACACTGATGAATCAGTCTGCAACAGCTGCTCTAACCGGTCTACCAAGATTTACCAGAACAACTCTGTAGGCTGTCAGGTGAGCTCAGGCTTTCAGATTACGGATGCACAACACATCAAGCACACTTGTAAATAAGTGTAGGCATGCCCTGAAGAGTCAGGAAGAGAAGAGAGAAAAACCAAGTGCAGCTGAGCGTATGCACGATGGGGGGAATAGCAGTGGCTAGAACCAGTGCTAAACAATTCTTCAAGTGCCACGCTTGAAAAATATTGAAACTTCACACCCACCGATTTCCAGCTGTTGGACCGCTCTGCAAACAGAGCTAGAATGCTTCTACACACACTTGCAGTCATTTACTGCAATGCAAAGCTGCAGCAGGTTAAAACACACTTGTGCCTGTATATGAAGATTTATTTTACTCGAAAATGGTATCAGTTCACTCCAAAACCAGCATCAGAGCTAAGCAATGAAAAAGTCAAACCACCCGTAAGAGATGAGAGATATGGCTTACAGTAAGGAAGGGGTTGCAAAAACCACACACTTACATTCTTCAACTCTTTGAAAATATTGTTTCAGAAACAATATGATTAAATTTAAAACTCCTTGTCAGTCATTCAGAATCAAAGGTGATGTAGTAATTTATTCCTGGCAACACCCTGATTAGTAATTTAGGCATCTCACTCAACAGGAATACTTCTCTTTCTACAGCTTGAAGTGCTTTACGACACAGATATCTTTGCAGATAGATGACCAGTCTGTCTTTCATCCACTCTTTAGTGCTGCCTTTCACTACTCTAGCAACTGCGAACACCAAAGTATTTGCTGAGTTAGTCAAGCAATATACATTCCGCTCATTTAATCATTCTTCAGAAGTAAGAAATCTCTTTAATCCTTTCTGCAGTACACTTAAGTGGTGAGAATTAACTTTTATTTTTCTTTTGAGTCACAGGGGCATGCTCCATGCAAACTGATGGAAAGACAAAAAGAGATTGGTGCCTTGTCACAGAACAGCAGCAAGTTATGAGGCCCGAATGCTCAGACAGATTGCCTTTCACTTGCTGTAAAGGATCCCACATACAGGAAGGCAGAAATGCAGCAATACCAATCAGCACCAAGACTGATAAACAGACTTCTGGCCACATCTAAACTGAAACCATGGAATCTCATGGTTCAAAGGCATCACTTGGCTACTGCATCTGAAGGAGAAAGGCAGCAATTCCAGTAATAAAAAGAGGCGTGAAGCAGACTTAACCACACAACGCAATGGCAGTTGGCACATCACTGGTTTTGGCTGCTGAGTTCAGAACAGCTACCCCGTGTGCTCAAGCATGCACCAACCACTACCCTGAACAATATCGGCTGGAACAGACTGAAAAACAACTACTTTGTGTCCTCACCTCCTGCTTACAAGCACGGTTATGAACAGGATGCGTGCCAGTTTTATTCGATGCTTTTGCAATCCTGCCCTATGCGACTGCCCTCAAAAGAAACATAACCCTGGCTAAGGGCAGAAAAATGCAATCTTTCCACAATGCAGTCTTTTATTCAACTTCTTTGTCGCCGCACTGTTTTCAACATATTCCGTATAGATTAGTATTAGCAAACTCTCCTTAAAAAAGAAAATGAAACCCTCCAGATGAATCAAGCAACAGCCACATACCAAGCAGGTCACTACAATGAAGCATATCTACTTTACCATTTAAGAATATTTCATTTCTACAGTACTGCCTGTCAAGGTTGGATCTGGAGCGCTCCAGAGAGATTCAGAAGAGCCACCTCAAGCACTTCTCAGCATTTAAAAAACAAAACATGACAATCCTTAACCTATTTTTAAGTTCTTGCTGCTTCTTAGCAAACAAACTTAGGAAGAAGGACCATACAAGGCCTCAAGCCTAGCGAGACAAAATGCAGCTGTAGGTTGCTGATCAATACCTGTTTTCTCACCAAACTGTGTATAGCTATCACTTCTACCTGAGACTTCACATTTCTACAGCCTTATTTCCTTCAGCATTAAATAAAGACTCCTGAGATACATGTGATCTTCTTTAAGGAATTCTACACAGCCTGCTCTAGAAACTTTCAGTGTCTACTGAAACGTAGATAAAGGGTGAGTTATATTTGCAACTTCTTGTTCAAAACAGTGCAAAGTTACTTACCCCTTATGCAATAAAAGTGACATATGCCAAGACCTTCAGCATAAGAACAACGGCTACAGTTGGAGGAGCACAGATATACCAATTTAGATTATAGATGCGCCTTCATAAAGACACGTGTGATCCTCCACCATATGCTAACCTGACATGGAAAAAAACGAAGTTTTGCACCTAGAACAATATAAACTGTCTAATTTTTACTTTGGCATCAATTCAACAATTACATAGCAAATCATGAAAAGTAGAAAATATCTGTCTGAAGGATAACATTTTGAGGAAAACGCAAAGGCCACCTGGAGACAACAGTAAGCCATTCCACGCTTGAAAAAGTCTATTTATACCATGTTCACACTTACAGCAGCACCTTCCTAAAGGAGTGTATACATTTAGGAAACATTTCTATATGCTTGAACAAAGTTACAAATTTTAAGAGTTCAGAGAAAAAAGTGTGGTGCTCAGAAAAACTGGGATCATTTATGCAATTAAACAAATCAAAAGTCTGTAAAACTCAAGTACAGACCTGCAAAGAACCGTCTCTCTCAGACTGTATTTACATTCTACTTCTGCACAAAAGCTATAAATTTGTGTACTGCAGCTCTTCAGTCACTCAGCATCTACTCCCACTAGTCCTCCTGGTTTGAATAAGACAAGTCATGACGGCTTATCAATGAGAACATGAGGCCTAGCTGGCAGCCATGTATGTAAGCAAACAAACAGGAAAAAAGGAACATGGAAGCTTCTCCCTGCTTCATATGAATTTACAAACTAAAAAGTTTGCTAAAGGAAGATATCGAAAGAAAGAACATCTGGTCTCTGAGATTCATTTAGCACTACTTTCCCAACTAAAACACGCCTCAGTCTTGTGACTGACATATTTTCATCCACTTTTCATTTATCTGATGCATTTGAAGCAATAAACTTGAAAATACTGTCCTTTTGGGGTGGAGGGGAATTAAATATTAACCCATTTTCTTTATAACAACTGCCTTACGAGAAGAAAAATTTTATCAAAGATATCCACAGCACTTCTGCCAGGTCACCCACCTTTCTCCACGAATCCCATGATTTTATGTACGTGCTCCTATTTGAAAATCCTACAACAGAACTTCTTCAAGCACAACTCCATTTTATTGTCAAGACCACATTAAACTTCTTGGGAGTTTTCCTTTAATCAAACAGCTGATACCATCAGCTCAGCGCTCGCTTCTTTTTCTCTGAGCAGTACTTAAGTATCACCACAGGAATGATTTCTAACTGAAACCTCACAAACAAGGAGGCCAACTAGCAGTAAATACCAACTATTTCTGAACCAAGTAACCCGTGCCCCAAACCATGCTATAAATAGCCTAGCCATGTGCCCGCCATGCCCCTTCTCCCCATGACTGCAGCCCAGCAGAGGCGAGGACACGGCCCTTGTTCTGCCACTGCCTTTTGCCTCAGAGCCGCAGCGCAGCAGGCAGGAGCACCCCAGTGCCCCCAGAGCTGCTACTGCCAAATCTGATTTCCTCAGCCAATCTCAAGGGTTCATCTGTTATTTCCATCACATTCCTTTTGTTACTGTTGCTTGCTATAGTTTAGCCACATTTTATCTCATTTTGTAACTTTTTTCCTATGTTTTTTCTCTTTTTTTCTCTCCTTTTGGCGTTCTCTGACATGGGATATTTTCAACAGAGTTATACAAATACAAATCCAGCACATTCACCCATCCTCCTTAACTTCTTTGCACACCTTCCCAAAGGGAAGTTTCCCTGCTCAGAACAATGCTGATAATCATGCCGGGTCCCACTGCTCCGAAAGAGTCAGAGGAAATGACATCCCCATCCACAGACAGGACAGGAGTGAGAAAACTCAGCAGGATGCGGGACGCCTATGCATCCACTTACGTACAGCATAGCAGTTTGCTGCAATTTAAAGCAGTTGTGAAACACACTGAGATATGCCAGTCAAAAAGCTACAGATCAGCATCTTTGCCAACAAGATGTTCATTTGTCCAAAGCAAAATTTCCACAGTAACACACGTGTTACTTTCAAAGATGGCATTTCTCACCGCCATCCCCAGGAGGCGGCCCAGCTCCCAGCCCCACAGGGCACATCCCAGCTCCTCCTGAGTGGGCACGTGGCCAGGCAGGGCCACCAGCCGAGAGGCCTATGGCTGAGGCTGGGCACCAGCAAGTTGGAGGGCCAGGTCCACATGCCTCCAGCCTTCTGTACTGCATCCACCTCCACATCAGTTATCGGCTGTTTTGCGGTGGGCTGCTTTGACACACAACGGCAACTCCGGAACGCCTTGGAAACATAGGCCAGGATAATGGAGAATGAAAAAAAAAAAAAAAAAAAACACAAAACACTGGAGCTGAAGTACTTTGCAGAACAGGAAATCCTTTCTTGTCAACTCTCCCAAGCAGCTGCCACGGAACGTGGGAAAAAGAAAGTTACTGCTTTCTGAAAAGATGTGAAAATAAATGACAGCACTAAGCACACGGTTTGTTAACAGTAGAAGGAAGATTCATCAAGTCAGTACTCAGTGAATTACCACTACAAGGCACCACAAAAGCTTCTTCTTGGGATAGTTCTTCAATCTGCAGATGTCGAAGTACCGTAAACACAAAGCAAATGTTAATAATGAAATACATAATTAGCAAATAAGCATTGAGGGGAGCCCTGTGTGACTGCGTTCAGTTTGCCTCAAAAGATGCAGCTTGCTGATGGTACTCACGGAGATATAAATATTGAAGGTCTCTGAATGGGGAAAATTATATAACAGAGGCAAAAACCATTTTTAAAGATTAAAGAAAAATAATTAGAAAATCAGAGTAAACATGGATATTTGCCAGGGAAAGCAAACTATAGGCAGAATAGGCAAATAGGCAGAAAAGCCTTGAAAAAGAAGCAACTAGGCCAGCAAGTATGAACAGAACCAGTTGCCTGGCGTATCAACTCGTGTATTTTTCTGAACTGCAGCAAGGGTGTGTGTCACCTGAGCAGGCAGCCTGCAGCACAACAGGAAGGTACACTACCTGAGCATCACGTGGAATTCCACACAAGTAATTGCAAATGGAGAAAAAAAGAGGAAAAGAAAAAGAAGCCCAGAGGGGAAGAAAAGGAAGACAGGAAATCACAGTTGGATTGACTTACGAGGTGTTTTTCAGAGTGAGTATAGCTCAACTAACTGTCAAGCACAGAGCAGCAGCCACGCACAGCAACATCTGAGGGACTTCAGTATTATGGCGGTAAGGAACCAGAGAACAGAAGTCTGCCTCTAAGGAGCAAGATGCGCTACAGATAAAATGTGTGGCACACAGAAAACATCGTACAAAGCAGGATCTCTACCACATGGCCTCCCAAGAGAGCAGACAGCCTAGCATTTAATTTACACTGGCCAGAAGACCTTGGAGTACAACCAGGAGCACTGCATCTTTATCTCGAGAGACAGAAACTGTGCGACCTCTGACTGCCATTATTCTGTTAAACACTCCACAGCATCCCGGCCAATGAAGGCCTTCAGGAGGAACGTGGAATCTGCCTTTAATTAACGCTGCTCATCGTGGGGCTGTGCATGTACCATCACTCAGAGCCCCCTTGCTGCTGCCGAAGCCACAACACAAACCTCTCACATGGATCAAAGAGCATTCGGCTGAGAACGGTCACGGCAGACGTCACACACCCGATGTCTGCAGGGACAGCCAAGAATTTTGCACCTTCCTGAACATGACTCTGCAGTAGATAAATGCTGTTGCAGCTTGTGGCGATGCCAGTCACAGCTAATTATAGCTTTATTGAGACATTTTGGCAAGAGCCAAAGGAGTTCAAGCAAACAGTTTGTATTGGGGTTGTGTTCCTGCCCTGCTGCTGACAGCGCATGACTTTGGCACAGCATGCATATGCTCGGCCCTTCTTCTACTAGCTCACCTCTGACACCCACTGCTCCCCAGAGGGACGCTGGGGAGGTGGGGTGCAGGAGTGCCTCTGGAGGGGCACTGAGGACACACACAGCTCTGCTGCTGCTGAGCACTGGCAGAACCGCTCTGTTCCCAAGGAACACGTTTTCCTCCAGAGCACTCTGCGAGATCTGTATCGGCGATGAAAAAACACCCAGTGGAGTCTCATAAATACCTTAGGGTGCGATGTGCAATGTTCTTATTATATGCAGCTAAGCTAGTTACTTTCCATACTGTATTTATCGGATATCGGACACAAAATATAGAATCATAAAATAATAAGGTTGGAAAAGACCACTAAAATCACTTTGTCCAACCATCAACCCACCGCCACTATGCCCGCTAACCATGTTATGAGCAAATCTTTTACCAAATCACTGAAGCTAAAACACAAACCACATCTCTCTTGTGCTCATGGCCACTTCCTTTGCACTCCTACACAGGGTGCAGCCCTTGGTGAGGAACGGCAGTGCCACCACTCCCCTCCGGGAGGGTTTGCCTGATGTTACCATTGGAAGTACGGCTAATGAACTGACTTTCCTCCTAACTTGAAACAAAAATGAAGAAAAACAAAAGAACACCAACAAAAGAGATAGGTGGTTCTTGCTGTCAAATAGACGTAAGACTCTCGACAAAGACGGTACTTTCAAGGAAAGAAACAGAAAGAACAGAGCTCCCAGGAAGGAAGAGGAAGGGAAGGAGACCCAGGAGGAACCGCTCTGTGCCTCGAGCACGGCGCTGGGAAGGATCCACAAGGGGCTCCCGGCATTGCGGGCGGTTAAGATTTACAACCGAGATTTCCTCGTGAACAAAGCCCGAGCAGCACCGCGGCGCAGGCCGCGCCGCCCGCTGTTATTAGCGTTAATACGAGGCGCGCATCCCGGAGCGCCCGACCGCGGTGGCTGCAGGCCAGCACTTCACAAGTTCTCTAAACCACAAGATCGCTATCGGCGCCCTCACAACGCGCCCCTCGGCCCTGGGGCTGCGGGGCCGACTCCTCCCGGCCAGGTCCCACCCGGCCGCCCCCCGCAGGCCGCCGCCATGTCACGCCTCTCCGGGCGGCGGCGAGGAACCGGGGCCGGTGGGCGGCGCTCCCCCCGCGGGCCGGGGGCGCAGCGGGGCGCGGGGAGGGGGCCGGGGTGGCAGCGTTACCTGCAGCTCCGCCCGCTCCGCCTCCCACTCGGCGCGCTCCGCCTCGAAGCGGCCCCACTCGTGCTGCAGGAAATGCAGGATGCCCGGCACGCTGTACTGAGCCCGCGACGCAGACACCGGCGCGGCGGTGCCGCCGGCGGAGACCCCTCCGCCACCGCCTCCCGCCGCCGCCGCCGCTGCCGCCGCCGCCGCCGCCTCGCCCGGCTCCAGCCCCGGCCCGCCCGTCGGCGGCGGCAGCAGCAGCGCGTTGTTGTTGTTGTTGTTGCTGAAGAAAACGCCGGGCCCCGCTTGCTCGTCCATGGCCGGGCCGCGTCTGCCGCGCCGCGCCGCCCCCACCGCCGCCGGCCGCCGCCGCGCCCAGCCGCGTCCCGGCAGCGGCACAACCTGGGCGCGTCCCGCCCGCCCGCCGCCGTCACCGCCTGACAGCCGCCCCCGCCGGCTGCTACCGCGGCCCGTAGGGGACAACTCAGAGCGCTTCGCGTCGCCGCCCGCGCGGCACTCCGGGAAACGTAGTTCTGTGGGGCGGCGGCACGCGGCGCGGGCGGGAAGAGGAGAGGAGGAAGCGGCTGCTGCGGCTCCTCCCTGCTGCCAGATCGGGGTCCGTGCTGCGCCGAGCGAACGTCATCCGCGCGCACTGCCATTCGGGGGATCGAGGATTTAAAAAGCCCCTTTGATTTAAAAAGATCTGCACCTCAGAGCCGGGTTTGAGTGGTTTTGGCATGTTTGCAGCCCACCTTGGGGGCATAACAAGGGCTGTGTCCTGCACAATCCTCCATCAAATCCCACCATTTCAACTTGTTGCTGTTGAATTCCTTTCTGTTTTGGCTACATTCTGAGCACTGATCTTACACTTACAGAATCATTAAGGTTGGAAAAGACCTCTAAGACCATCTATCCAAGCACTAACCCACCTCCACCATGCCCACTGTGTCCCTCAGTGCCACATCCACACAGTTCTACCAGAGCACTGAAAGCTACAAGTCCATCCTAGGAGCACTTCAGCTTCCCTTCCCTACCTATCAGAACACTGACAAGGAGAGTATAACAGCATTTCTCAGAAACGACCACACTACCTCTTCTGAAAGGATAAACAAGACTTCCTGAGGCTGATGCTGACAGCATGGGCTGAGGGCACAAGCTGTTAGGCATACACAGACGGGTTGCTTGCTCCATTAGCACAAGAGCTTTCTAAAGAGACGCACATCACTAGCATGCCCTATGTTAGCACCATCAGCTCCATGTGAGAAGCGATGCAGGAGAGCGGTGTGGCCACTGCATGCTGTGGGCCGTGCTCAGCCTGCAGCACAGAGAAACAGGCCCCGCGCAACACCGCTTGCTCAAGCAGTGCTTCCTGTTTCTTTCTGGCTGTTCTGAACTTGCGTTTGTTGCTTTGTAACCAACCCTGAGGAGGTGGGACTGCGGTGGGTGGATAACCTCTTATCTCTTCTAAAGAGAGGAATGATAAACACGTGAGCTGACAGAAAGGATCAGGGATGAGAGGGGAACAAGAACCCACCACAGGGAATGCTTTGTGGGGGAAACTTTTTGAAGAAACAGGGCAGAACATCACGTCTCACTGAGAAAGGAAGGAAACAGTGGTGAGAGAGGAAAGAAGTGAAGGGGAAATAGCAACAAGCTTCATGAAAACACACAGTAAAAAGGCCAGCAATGAAGAAAGAGATGAATAGGAGGACAATCAAAAAACAGAAGGAAGAACAAGAAGCACGACCAACTCTTCAAGTTTTGTTTTTTAATCAAATGAAGTTTGATTCAAAAGTTCCGATGTAAAATCATGCAGTTATACTTTTTGTGTCTGGAGCAACAAAACCAAACAAAGACCAGAAACAAGAGAGGCACATACACAAATTAAGGTTGTACCTGTTGTACACAGTCACATAGCGTACAAAGAAAAACCTCTCCTTTCCCAATCCCTCTGCAACTGCCCAGGACTGTTTTCCCTTTCACCAACATTGCTACTGTTTTTCTACAGACTTCACCATACTTGATTACTACACTTCACCTCACCCCTCTTCTGTGTTCAGCATCTTATTATTACCTAGAATGTGAATAAAACAACAAAGGGATGAGATAGAAAAAATTAAGGTAAAGACAGACTTGATTATAGATTTAAAAAAAAACAAAAAACTTTCCAGCAAACACCAGTCATCAATTACTGAACTATCAAGGAAGAGAACTTCTTGACTTTCCTTATTTTTAATTGCAAATATTTTGTGATCGATTCTACAATGAGAGTTTCCTGAACATTTTAATGGAACTTTCTCAAACGTTTAAGGGGGTTCAAAACAACTGCTGAGCAAAAGAGCATTGTAATATTTGAAACACTTATAGGAAAATGATAAACTTTGATGAATTTAAATCCCACTATACAAAGATGACAGGATGAGAACAGTGAAATCCTTTTCCTCCTGCACAACATGATTTTCACTGCTGCATGCATCTCTATCTGCAGTAGGAAATGGAAAATACTTTGGAAAATACTTGAATGTTAATCTTTACATGCTTATGAAAAAGACATTTGAAATATTAGTTTGCTTCTCTTGCCTTGGTGCAAACTTCTTGTTCTCACTTTGGTACTAAAACAATCACTGAAGTAAAAAGCTTTCAGATTTATATTATATGTTTTACCCACATCCAATACATCAGGGCAAGAGAGCATTATCTTTCACTTTGCATAGGTACCCAAAAGGTTACATAAGCTGTTATGGCAGATGAGAGGCAAGTGACTACACAAAAATAACAACCTACAAATATTTCAATCAACTATTAACCATGCTCATTTCTATTTACTATCCTTTGTTATATTTGGCTTCAAGTAGAAGCTCCTACAATACAGAGTTTCTACAGAGCCCTGTTATATCCAGAAAAATATCAGACATGAAACCCAGTAGTCCAAGCCCAGTCTTCCAGTTACAAAACTTTTCTCTATAAAGCAATATGCATAGAAAGATCCCTATGGAACTCTGTAAATTCAATAGCAGTGTCAAAATCTTCATGTGAGTCAGTCTTGTGTATACAAGAAAATACATGATTCTGTACCTCTGCTAACAGAAGGGGGAGATATGGCAGAAGGCAGACATGACCACTGGGAGTTGAGCTCTTGTTCTGTACAGTTAGTTAAGCACTTGAGCTATCTTTCAGATCCAAAAACAACAAATCAGACCCACTCAAATGTGAGGGGAGGCCATGCATATTTAAAAAAAAAAAAAAAAAAAAGCCAGGTAGGAGAAGGTAAAATTGGAGGGCCTTGCTCACTTTTGTGTTCTGCTCCCTTACAGTCAGCACAGGTGCAAAGTCATTTGGTTCTGCAAACTTTATCAAGGACTACATCTCCAATGATATTAAAATCTTGCAGGAAGAAGTAAATATCTTAGAATCTGAACAACATGCAGTACACATAGCCATCATTTTTAACCAGTGTTTGGCAGAATACAGAGACTGCTAACACTGCACCTTGCAAGGGCCAAGTTCCACAGCAACACAAATGCAGACAGCAGGCAGTCCTCTTTATCAAATAAATTTCTAATGCACTGTTTTGTTTTTGTTTTGTTTTTTATGTTGTTATCTTAGAGGAAATAGGGCATTAGACTCTTGTAGTGCTTTATTCAAGCATTAAAATGGACCCAAAAGAAAGATACACCACATAAAGAAAAGACGACTCATTACATAGCATGCTTGACTGTTAACCTTCAGAAAGACTGGAAGTTTTTTTTTTCCCTCCTTCTCTCACTTCCATGCAAGCAGAAAAGTTCTACAGTGTCAGGCAGTCCTCTTCCCTAGTTTGTTTTAAAAGGAAAGAGTGCATATTTCTACTCTTGACATTCCCCATGTACACAGTAAGTACCGCCTAACAGTTTCCACTCTTCCTTGCATCCCCACTGTGTCAGCACAGTGGTACAATAACAGCCACCAGATTTCAAACACCATTCAGAAAGGTTAAGGGTTCTTTTAAAAAATAAAAGGATTTCATGAGATAGAGAACAGGGTGGATTTTTTTTTTGTGGATAATTTATATTGCAAATTCATAAATATGATCACACTCAATTTCTCAAAAAGCTATACAAATACAAGTAACGCCACTTCCCTTGTAATGCACAGATTTCAAATAATTACACAAAGCTCTATTAGACAGCCTTTAAGATACAAATTACACAAAATTACAGACTTATTTGCAGTAACATATCAGGGATAATGTAGTGCTTCAGACAATTTAACAGTCCAAAAATAATAGAAGTAATTCAAAAAAAGCTAGTTTTCAATTTAATTGTTGGGGTGGAATGTACTGTGGGTGGTGGTTGCCTAGCAGCTGCTTTTGCCTTGCTGGCCTGACTAGCTCGGACTGCAGTTTCTAGGCGTGTTTTTAATTCAGGCGCAGCTCCCATTACGGTCTTGAAAGCATGCGGGTAAAGTGGTCCAATGTGCATCAAATTCTGAAGGGCAAACTCGTGAAGATCTTTAGATGCTGGAGATGCAGAAGCAAAGGCATTTTCATTCAATAAATAGGAGATCAGAGTGGGAACAAGAAGCGCAAGCAACTGGACTCCTAAACGTGAAAGAAAAAAAAAAAAAATCAGATCAGAAAGAAACGAAAAGAACTAGTAACAAAAAGTTTCTAGTCTGATAGATGTGAATTTTGTTTTCTGAATTGACAATAAGCTCAGTAATTACAAATGATCAGATCAAAAATAAGCAAAATACAGAGTGCTTCCTGTCATTTGGTCACTCCAATCTTGCCTGTCAGGCTTGTACTTCTCATTTCTACTATTGTTCATCACAGTTATTTTGTTCCTGACATCTTTAGAAGTGTCTTTGCACAATCCAATTGCAGATCACAGATAACAGATCTTAAAATGTAGAATGGCTATTAAAGACTTTAAAAACTGCCAAAAAAGACAAAATTCATCTGAATTGGAAAAGCAACCATTGAACATAACTGAACTGTTTTCACCATGCAACTCCATCTTGAAAGCTACTACTTTAAAAAATAGCACTGTAACAATACTTGGGCTAACAAGACCTGCCACTAGCACAGAGTTTACTTTTAGATCAACAACAATCACCAACAAAACCAAAGCAGTAGGACTAATATTTCTTCCTAACCTGGCTACAAGTAATCCTTGAAACGTGTAACATGTTAACTGAAACTTTTGGAGAACTTCAACACTAATGGAAGTCATCTATAGAAAATTCTGTAGGCTATTAGAATATTAATCATTTCCTCCTAGAGGTTTTGACAACACATATATTCTTGCCTCCTGTCAGCATTAGCAAAAATCAAGTGTTCTGTTTCCTCATTCACTTTAGTTATTCTCCAATTTTATTCATTAGAAACTAGGCTGGTGCACAATGGCACTCAAGAAAACATACATTTAGTGTTATCATCAATGAAGAGAAATATCAACAGGAATGTATTGGGGTAAAAAAAAAAAGTAACATTTTTACAATTTAAACTTTAAACACAGATTAAGTTCAATATCTGCAGGCTAAATCTTTCAGTTATTATATTGTTTCAGCTATTCAAAGTGAAGAGAAAGAAATTATGAAGACTGTATTCTATCTACCAAAGCAAACAGAAGGCTTCATCTACAATCTAGATCTTGCAACCAATACAATTTATTTCTCGGTCTCTTTAAATAAGCTTTGTTGAGATGGTAGAACTAACCTGATAAAAATGATGTTAAAATAAATAGTATTTAACATCAGGAAAAAGTAAATATAAACAGTATGTTCTATTCATGTTTAAATACAAGAAAATACCACTACTTCAATTCACACTTAAATTTTGCTTCGGAATTACCAGAAACTGAAATGCTACAGCATATTACACTGTACATGCTATGTGAGCTTGTGTATACACAAGTTCCAGTAATGAAATTATGAAAGTGCATTACGCATTTTTTTTTTGTGAGCATGCTATCAACCTACAAGAGTTCTAATGTTCAACATTTTATTTTACAATTACACATTTATCTAGTAAAACTAAATACTTACTATTCTGCTCTTCACCAAGGGCAACCAATGTTTCAAGGACTTTAATTCCTTCCTGGACTGCTAACAGCTCCAGGTTGTTTGTTGGGCGGTTCCTTTCCACAGCTTTCAACTTCTCAACCATTATAGGGGCCAATGAATGAATGTATGGAGTCGACAGAGCGCGATTGGTATGTTGGAACACAGAAAGTAGAAGCTGGTAACACTTGGCTTGAACCTAATCAAATCAAGATAAATACATTGTCTTCCAAGTTACTTGCTAACTCAAGGAATTCTAATACAATCAGCTATCTATGTGTGTGAGATACATGTGATTCCAAAAAAAAAAAAAACCCCAACAAAACAGATTAAGTGGGAAGGAGATATGCTGAATAAGGGAAAGAAGAAAATAGGCTGTTTGCTAAAATATTACTAGCTCAGTTTTTCAATAAAAGAAGGCAATTAGAGTTAACTGCAGGTATAAAATGGTGGTCAGCACGAACTCAGAAAAGAAAGGGACAGTTAGCATCATATTAAACAATCACATAGGTCCACAGAGAACTACAGTTTAAAGTTTCGTAACTATCAACACTAAGTATCTTCAAAATCATTACATAGTTTTCCAGTCTCAGATGAGTTACACAGTCTATAAAAATGATTCAGATCTCAAAATGATCTTATTGCCCTAACATAAGCCAAGGCTGTGGCCAGCAGTGGCAGGTACATCCTTCCTTCTGTGTCTCCATCTTGTGCTGGTAATAAAAAAAACATAAAAATATAGACATAGGTATAGAGCAGGCTGGATCACAGAACCTTCTCCTTCCATCTTTCCTTTTTCTCTTCCTTCCCCAGCCCTCCTTTTTCTTACTAGAAGCAGGAAACATTAAAGTTAACATTTGGGAAAAACAACTTACTGATAGTCTTGTTTAGAATGAACGTGATTTGGGTTCAAAAAAACTCTTGCTCCAAAATGCCACACAGACAACGCTGACCCTTTGAAAGGGTAAAACCCCACAGCAAGTACGAGGATAAAACACTGCAGGTTTTCAAACCAAACTCAAACTAGAACAGGATAAATTATCAAGCATGTTCTGAATAGGAACATTCCTAAGTATTGTTAAACACAGTGATCTGTGAGGGGATAACTGGAAAAAAGAGATGCATAAATGAAAACATTAAATAAAAGATAAGTTAATAGTAAGAAAACACAAGTTAGGCAGCTCACTTTGCTGTTAATATATGACTGCAAGTTTTGTGTTCAGCTTAATGTTTGAAGCCTGAAATAATAACAGTTCCTCAAATACCATTTCCATGCTTTTTTAAATAGAGCTCCATGGTAGAAAATATGCTGTGCAAGGTACTGGGAGAAAAATCTTTGGCCATTTTCAATAAATTATTCCCTTATACACTCCATACTACTCCAAGTAATTTCTTCCTCTTTCTGCTTACATTTTGAAAACTCCTGACTAGCTGTTAAGGTTATTAAATGTAAAAATAAAGAGTAATGGACTGGTTTTTTTGTTTTTTTTTTTTTTTAAACACATCCATAGTTGAAGTAGGTGCAGTTTTACAACTGCATCTGACAGCAGAATTTCACTAAAGCATATTCAATTGTATGTGTATGTATATAACTTTTGACTACTCCACATTCAGAGAAGTTTTCCAAGAACTCCTGAGAGGTAAAACCAGGGCTTCTTCTAAGGCACACTTTCCTGTAAAACTTACTAATTACATCAAGAGAGAAAGACCTATCAAAATTAGCCTACAGCTCCAGAAAATGAACTTGCCTTAAAGATACTACTATGCAGCTTATCTATCACTTCAGTCTTCTGCAACTGGTAGTAGTTTCAAAAATATTTCTGTATCTTTAAGACAGTGGTATTTCTTTAAAAGAGTCGTTTTTTATTTGTTTCCTAATTGGTTCAATGCTTCTATTATAAATAAGTGTCTAGTAACTGCACTCAGCAGTGACTGTTTTATATTTAAAAACTACAGTGAACCAACAACAAGCATCACAGAGTATTTGCTCTGCACATCAGTGAGGAGATTAGACAGAATCTGGTTCCCGTCAAAGCATTTCCTGTGAATTACAGAATTAGTTCTAAGTTCCTGCTCACTGACAGCTTTCCAGCAGGGTGGGCAAAGATGTACTTCTTTTCACCGTTTGTGTGTTTATTCAGAGCTGAGAGAGAGTAAGACGTAAAAGTTTCCACTTCACAGACTTGACACTTCCATTCACACACTAAAATCTTAAGCAGCTTTTCATTCAAAGTTAGGATTCAGCAAAGAACCAACTGAGTTTCTTGCCCCTGCTGGAAAATACCAGGCCTGATGAAGAAAAGAATTCTTGCTCCGAAGATGATTCTAAATGTCTTGATGTGACAATAAACGCGTCAGCATTTTCTTCTGAGGAATCTCTGCAGCACATGCTTGTGGAAACACTACAGATTTATTTTACTTATTTTTAGTTCCTACCTGCTGATTTATATAGCTGCTCAAACTAATACATGGCTAGAACACTTAAGCTTAACTATGAAGTGTATTAATCTGATTGAGCAAAACTAGGCTAAAAGTTTGTTTCTCATCAGTAAGAAGATAATTTAGAAAAAAATTCATAAAGACAAACCAAAGGACAGAAGAGAAATCAAGAAAGATGATTCACAAGCTGTAGATGCCTTTGATGGTGACCACAGAACAGATTTTTCTCAACTGCATTTTGTATGAACATTTAAAATAAGCATAGGTTTTGTGCAGAACAAAGTTCATCAGGAATGTGGGTCGTAATTTTATCTGCAGAAAACATGGTTTAGTTTGTATTACAATAGATCAGTTTTACTATAAAACTGTCACTGATCTCCAGTAACTATTCTTTTGCATTTGTTAAACATTTCAAAGGTTTTTTCTTTCTGAGGGCTGCAAGTCATAAACCTGGCAAAAGGCCATGAACAGAAATTACCAAAAGGTAAATTGTTTGGTTTCTTTTGTTCATTATGGAGTTTCTATAATGCATCACTGAAAATTCTAGTTATTTTGACAAGCAGGATCTGTCTCTAAAGTAAAGCTCCCACAAAACATTCAGGAAACATAGCAAACATATTACAATTACTATTACTATTACTATTTTTTTTTCCAGCTGTATATCATTCAAATTCCTGTATCATGATCTTACCCAAGGATCACTGGAATTTAATGCATTTTTAAATCTGTTTATGCATCCATTCTGTAAAGACTGTACTCCAATTATTTCAGTGCTTGCTGACCAAAGAAAGAGAGCAATAGCTGTAAGTACGCTTACTTCATCGAGAACAGGCTTAGTGGCTTCTGAAAGAAAAACCAAACAGGTTGTTAGATAAATTCTGAATGCTTTTCAGAGTAAAGTAAAACCCAGAGAATGCAGATAAACTTAAAAATAAATGTATTTGAAATTACTTGCAACTGCATACAACTACACATTTACTCATTACATTTTTTGTTGTTGTTGACTGTGACTGAAAATTTAAAGCTGAGCAACTCTTTTCCAAAGGCTCTTTTAATAAAGCGATTCAAACTTTCCAAAACAAATAGCAAGCCAAAAATATCACCCACACTTTTTCTCTGAACAAGCTACATTTTTGTTTCCCATGTGTAAACAAAGGGTGAAAATGTATTTTTGAAATCTTTTTCCCATTAAAAATAGTTGGCTTCCCTTTTTTATTCTCTTCAGCTGATTCAGCAGAGTCAAGAACTGATAACCAGCACAGCAACAACTCTAACTTACCATGAGCTTCTACATAACAGATAGACTGATCTGACATCTACCTGCCACAAACAAAAAAATAGTAGTTCTATTTTAACTTTTCTTTCTTTTCAAATTCATCTGTACTTGCAACTGTCATCCTTTTTCTGATTGCACCAGCTCTTCATAGATATCATTCTTGAAGACACAGCAACAGGGGAAAAGAAGATGTAGTAATTTTCTGCTGGTTTTGTTAGCTAAATTGTTAAGACTCTCAAGGGAGAGCAGAACCAAAGCAGTAACATCTATATAGTCAGCAAAACCAAGGATAGCATGACATCCTTTTTACAGTTATCAGCTAGCTGTTAGACTGGCTTTAGCTACGATGTGAAAACTCACTTCAGAAAATGACTCCAAACATTAAGTGAGAAACACAGTGGTGTTCTGTTGGTGCTTTTTTGTGGGGGGCTTTGCTTAATTTTAATGTTCTTTGAATTATGAAACAAAATTGCATGCAATAGACCTTGCTTATATTCTTGTATGATGCGTTCAAAGAAGACTGGAAAGGAACAGGAAAATTTACACTCTTGCAAGGAACTGAGAAAAATTTCGGAAGTCTGCATAAAGCATAAAGGCAGTAATGTTTGTGGAAAGGTGAACTGGAGAAACAGTAACAAATGGCTGGAAGACATGAGTTGATATGACAGATCAAATTAGAATTTTGACTCAGATAACACAAATGCACCGATCCTTCCCCTTCAGACATTTTCAGGATCATTTGCAATTACCTATCTCACATGAGTAACTCCATTCAAGCTTCTCTTCAGATTATAAATGGTTCCTCAGGGATGTAATGGGATGTCTTTTTGGCTGAACTGCCATTAAGCGAATGACAAATCTTTGTCTCTCTCTTTGCTAACCATGCAGCTGAGACTATATCTTTTTCACTTTTTGAAGAGCAAGGCAAAGCACAAATGTGAGCTAACAGAAGTAGCCTGTAGTTCTCTAAACAAGACACAGCAGAAATCCTGCCAATGGATAACAGGCTTTTTTTTGGCAGGAGTAGGATTTTTTCTAACCACTGACAGCTTGCAGCAGAATTGCAAATCTCCTACTCTAGCATGAGCCTTGCCACAATTATCCATTGCTGTCTTCATACACATTAACACTTACTGTCATTAAGACTACACAAATCTTGTCAGCAAGCGCTTATAAGATATACACTGCTTTTCTGAGGTTTAATTCAAGGTGTTGAGTTCAAGTACTGCACTGAACAATTAGACTCAGTAAACAGATTGGTTCTTTCTACAAACACTGTTTTGGTAACTAAATTCCCTTTTGCTTTAACCTAGCTGGTATCCTGTGGAAAAAGGAAAGGAGGAGTGGAAATTATGGTCTGTTCCAGCCTTGATAATATGCTTAGAGTTGCCAGTAATCAGAGAAATTGAGGCATAGCCTAGGAAATGATGCGAATGCAGCTTGGAACTCATTCAGATTTTATTTGCAAGATGTTCACTCAGTGTCAGAAACACTAATAGATATCAGAAGGAAGATTTCAAATTCCAGAAACAAGGCACTGAAACTATGAAGACTGATATAATTATCCTAAATGCAAATCTAAAGCATAAACTTTTTACTTTATAACGGCATTCAAACTGGAAGAGAGAAGCCTGAACTAATGTACAAAACTACCTGGAGTTGCAAACGGCAACATTTTTAATAGGAGGTTATGACCAATACTGCCAAAGCCAAGATCCAACAAGGACACAACTGAGATGGAAACTTCTAACATACAATTGTATTTTCTTAGTCAACATTGTGCTCATCTCCTACGCAACCTACTGACTTCTGCTAGTTAAGCTGTGTGCACTCAGATCTTCCTTCCATTTCAGTTTTAGAAGCAATTTATCCACCGCTTTTAACTCCCAATCCTCAGGCATGCAACCTGTTAAATTATAGGCAGGTACAATACCTGTCTTTTCATTAAAGCAAAAGCCAGTTCTGTTTTAGGTTTCCTGCACTGAGGAATCACTTACCAGGTTGTGAGTATTCCAGGATAGATGCCAAAGTACTGCGAATAAGACTTGCCCACTGGTTTTGAGTTTCATCAGTCTTGACTGTTGGAAGAGTAACAATAGTTTTTATCCCTTGAAGTGCTGCACTGACTGGAGGTGGGACCTGATTGTCTGCTGATTTTACAGCTGTTTCTTTCAATACTCTAGTAATCAGAAATAGGATAGTAGGCAGGACTGTCATACAACCTAAACAAGATAAAGTAGAATTTCTGAAGTTATTTCCAAACAGTGCAGTAGATAACTTCTTCAGCTTTCCCAAAAGGGATATATATGGCTAGAAAGAGAAACTGCAATTCAGGTAACAAAGTAGTACGTGGAATTCAGTATTTTATCACCAAATTCATTCACCAGTACTCTGGAAGTATATCATGAGCTTTTAGGATTGCCCTACATGGCAAAAAGGAGTTAGACTCTCTCATGGATGCCATCAGAAAGTTAAATATCTTGAAACAGCATCTGTATATGTCTAAGGTCTTTAAAAAAAAAAAAAATACAATAACAGATCTGCGAACAGGTATCCAAGTCAGAGGACTTTCCAAGGAAGCAGGTGTGTATTATAAGCCTCAGAAGTAAGAAGGAAGTTCAGAGTGTTTCATGTCTTGGGTAAAATTTGCAACCATTTGCTTACTCTATAAAAGAGACAAAGTGATCCTACCTCCTATATATCATAGCTGTTGATTTCATCAGAAAAGTAATCTAAGTTTTGTGCAGCAAGCCCTAAAAGTGCAAGCTGGGCAAACTCAAGAAGTACTGGTCAAATACACAATCTGACTTTAGACACATGGGATCTTCATTAAAAGTAGTTTCAACAATGCATACAAACTCCAAGCAAGTGCAGGAATGAAAGAAGGGCGCTAATGGGCTTAGGTGTATAATATCAAGCTACAACTCATTTCAGACAGTTAAGTCTCTTTCCACATTTAATTCTTAATCTTTTCTGTGCCTCATTTTTCCACATCTGTTGAAACTTCCCACATATCTGTGTATTTTACAACTGCAATAATTGCAATTGCAATAAGTGCAGCTACTCTAGTTTATGCATACCCTTTGTGACAGCCTCCCTGGACAGAAGAAAGCTTTATTTAGTTTAGAGTTACTTTTGGGATGACTGACAGCCAATGGCCGAAAAGCAAAGTGCAGCAGAGCTAAATTGTGCTAGTTTTTCCTCAGTGTGATGCTTTTTCATCAAACTTCTGCTTTTTGTGAACTTCCCAGGAATTTAATTACTTCTGAGATGTCAATCTTTCACAACATGATTAAAATTGGTCAAAAGGCTTCAAAATCAGGAGGTTTGGAAAAAAAAAAAAAAAAAAAGAAAAAAGAAAAAAAGAAGAACTGGGAAAAAGAAACAATGATATAGAGCTCATTTCCTCAGCAAACTTACAGCACACATGCAGACTTGAAGCCATTTTCTTAATGTTGAACCACTGGAGAAGCCTGAGCTCCTAGTTTATTCTAGAACCTAAGCAACATTTTCAACAGATGACCTTATACATCATATAAAATTTTAATTTTGTTTTAGTATCATAAGCTCACAAGGTCCCACACAATAACCATTCACGTACTTTGTCAATACTTTACCTGCTGGAGAACAGAGAGAAGGTAGGTCAGACAGTATAGTGACAGTGGCAGCCACAAGACGAGCACTCTCCTCAGAAAGGTGGGATTTGGCAGCAATGTGGCTTGGAGAATCTGACACTTTGGAACTTAGATGAGGCATGTGTCGTACCAGGATAAACATAAGCAATTCCATGGCTGCAAATACTAGAGATTTTCCAGGTACAAGACCACCACTCTCACCTCCCTCTCCTAAAGAGAGAGGATTTTCTTTTTCTCCAATATCATCTTCGTCTGGAAAAAAAGGAAATAATGGCTGAGGATACAGTTAGAAAAAGAGATTCCCTATCAAAGATTATACAAAACACTAAAAAAAAAAAAAAAAAAGAGTTAAAAATCCAATGAAAACAGTTGCTTCAAACAAAGATACTATAAACACGACTCATGTCAAAATAAATGTTCTAGTTTGAAGGACTTAAAGGGCTTTAAGATGCTTTAGAATAATTGTAATTGCAGCAATAGTTCTAAAGACCCATTCAGAACTAGAAATAAAGTAGTAGTAACAAAATAAAAATGCAGCAAGTTTTTTTTTTTTTTCATTCTAGTGGCAAAATTAAAGGCAATGACTGTCAAATAAATAGCCATTACAGTTTTGTTTTTTTTTTTAATTTAATGGCTATAAATTAAGTGTTCAACACTGACAAATCTTATTTCAGCCTAAGCTGACCATGAAATAAGAGAACAGAAAAGCATAGTAGGATTCTATGTTTAACTCCACAATTTCAGTGCATTCAATTTAGAAAGGCTCTCTTTTGAACGGCAGCTCAGCCAGCTGCAGTCCTGCCTTCTCCCATAAAACAGTAACAGAGATTCAGCGCATCAAAGCTGGCCTGAACTATCCTCACAGAGCCCCAGTGAATTTAAATGATTACGAGAGTTTTCACATTCGCTGATTTGAAAAAAGCAACTTGCCAGACCGATAGCAAACAATTCAATTAATTCACATGAAGGAACAGAGCTTACATTTTAGCTATGCTGGTTCCTCAAATTCTAACAAAATCCCCTCTCTGTTTTCACTTAGAAAATGGGTAAAAGCTAAGTTTTCTCCTAACAGCATACAGTGCCAGAACCATATAGTAGTTTTCCTTAGTAAGAAACACATCCTTTAAGTTTTATTTTTCTTCCTTGAAGTAAAATAAAACATAGTAGATCTAAATTAACCAGATACAATAAATATTTGCCATGTTGCCACTTGGAAATCAATTTAACAAGCAAAGATGGAAAATGGTACACCCAATACGAGTTTTTTTTAAATAAATGGTAAAAGAACAACTGAACAGAAAGGTGCTCGGTAAAAAGAGGTTTCTAAAAGTACCTCAGAAAGCAGCATCTGGATTGATGCTAATACTTTTAATCAAGGGTACTTAGATGTAAAGTAGAAGCAAACAATTTTCTAACAAAGATCCTAAGCAGAACATCAGAACTTGAAATACGACACATTAGCAGAAGCGAGGATAAGTTTCACTGATGCTAAATAAAAGGAAAAGTAAAGGAACAGAATTTAGGTATACCAGCTGAACAGAGAATCTCAGAAAAAGTTGAAGCTGAAAGGGACCTCTGCGAGTCATTTGAGTCCAATCTTCTGCTCTCTATTCCAACTCAAAAGCTAGAATAGATTGCTCAGGGTCTTGCTTGGCATACCTCCAAACATGGAAATTCCATAACATCTCTAGGTACATATTCTACTGTTTCATCACCCCCATGGCATCACACTTTTTCCTCATATCCTGTGTGGATTTCTCTGCAACTTCTATCCATTGTCTCTTGTCATCTCATCATACTCTTTTCAGAAATGTCTGGCTTGCCCTTTTCTTCAAGTCTCCTTTAAGAAGGGGAGATTGCCATTCAATCACCTATTAATTCTCTCTTCTGCCACCAAATAAGTTCAGCTTGCTCATCCTGCCGTTCTTATCTTCCCAAGCATCTTAATGGACCTTCACTGGACTTAAAACCTTGTCAACATCTTCCTTACTTAGGATAGGAAAGAAAGGATTGAGAAAACAAGACACAGCTCCAGACACGGCTTCACAAGCTTAAATGAGAAGAAAATTTCCCTTGACTTACTGGCCACATTCTTCTAAAGCAGCTGAGTATTCAGCATTGCAGCCATGCACAGATTCACCTATCCAGTCCACATCTCTCCAGTTTTTCAATGATATAGACAACTTTAGCAACATTATTCACCCAGTAATCACCCACCACTCTCCCTACATCTAACGCTAGTTATTTCATCACAGAAGGCAATTAGACTTTATTTACCCATAGTAAGTTTATGCTAACTTTTCCCAATGACATTCTTGAACTCTGAAATTATTTCCAAGGGGACTAACTCCAAAAAATCTTTCAACACACACAAGGCAAACTTACTGGTCCACGTATCCCAGAACACTCTGTAGAGCTACCCTTCCCACAGATGCCGGGATGGTAGAAGATTACATAATACTCGCAAGGCTTGTGATTGGAAGGCTTCTTCCAGTTGGATGAAGCCATATTAAATCACCTCTTCTTGATTAAGCAGTCTGTGGCAAACAAGATGTCTTTGACTGCTGTATCACCCTTCAGTCCCCTTTTACAGGTACTAGTTCTGATCCAGAAAAGAATGTCTAGCCCAGATGCCTACTCCAACACTTTGTTTTTCTCTTGACAGTCCTACAATGTTCTCTAACCAGATGAACGGAGATAAGAGAAAGCTTTTTGCTGCTAGATGCCACAACCTTGCAGTCTCCACCACTGTAGGGGTCCCATGCTCCATATTCCAGCATAGCCTTTGGCTGTCCATCCTTATGTGAGGCATGCATTTCGGGCTCCTGTCTCTGCAAGATCTTTGTGAAGAATATGCCATTTCTCCCATTTGGCTTTCCAGACACTACACAATCTGCTCACCTTCACACGCATTTCCTTCATATCCCAGAGATGAGATCAACCTCACCTCTAGCCCTGCATGGACAAGCACCTCGAGTACAGTCACATTAGGAGTTTCATCTGAATTTCAAGGCAGGTCATTAGATTTCTGATGTGCCAGAGGTGACTGTTCCTCAATAAGCTGACTGTATCTTGCTGCCTGTCACTGCCATCATTTTGCTGACTCAAGCATCTTACACAGTCTTGAGAATGACTTTTGGGTGGCACAAGCACATCTGTCCTTGCTCATGTTTGCACACCCTGTTCTCAAAGCTTTTGGTTGAAGACACACCCTACATGACAGTTCAGAACCAAGATGCCAGTCCACTCCACTTCCAGACAAGAACTCCTGGTTAGTAATCAAGTTTTCACACTGGTTCCAGTAGCAAATAGCTCACCTCATGCCAGCCAGTCCTGACAGGGACGCACCACAGGACCCAACACACAGGGGACCAAACCACTAAACTTCACAAATCAATGAAATGCTAAGATCCAGTCAATAGATAAACATCAGTGAAACAACTGGACTACATGTCCTTAGAGGTCTTTTCCAATCCTAATGATTCCATGAAACTAGGTATTACTAAGACCTTACAGTTGTTTGTTGAGTATAATTTTCATCACTCACGTTCAAGAGAATGAGACGCGAAAAGAATGACCACTGGAATTATGAGGGGAAGGAGAAAATACATCTTACAAGAGTTAAGAAATCAGCAGGCAATATTATGAATGCAGCTACAGCATCTGTGGAATATACAGCATTTTCTTCCTTAGTGTAACCACCATCAAATGCATCTGAGACCCTCCTCCAACATGAAAACCCATTGCTTCTTTAATCTACAAAACAAGCTATGTTTTCAAAGTCTTACTTAGGGAGTTCCTTTTTTCCTGCAAATAATCCTGAGCTGCTCTTACTATCTGCTGGACAACTCCTGTAACCAATAGTTGGACTGAAGTAGGATCCCAAGTCAGGAGAAGTCGGTGAAGCACATTCAGGAGTTCAACACCAAGGAGCTACAAGAAACCAAAACACAATCTAATTAGGGCTTAACAATTCTCAATTGTTATATCAATTGCTTAGACCAAGCAGATACTTCTCTTGCACAAGAATAATTCTAGGTTTTGCAATCATCACAAATGAAAAATCAAGACCCAGGAAAGCTAACTGACATATCATGCTCATACAAGTACCTGATCCTCTGCAATATGGATCCTGGCACAAGGGGAATCCAATAAAGTGTGAAGTGCTTGTAAACAAGATGTAACATGTTCAACAGGCTCTTCAGGTCTTGGGGAACAGAGAAACTGTATGCTAACACCTGAAAAGAGCAGTAATTAGAAGAATGTTCACTTCATCAGCTATACACAACTACATCACAACTACTCTATAGAAATGATAAAAATCACACTGACAAATACTCTGTCAAAGCTGTGAAATATACAAGAGGTAGAGAGAGACAGATATTTCAAAACATCACTGTCCAGACAAACAATGCATTTTTAAATTCCTCGGTTTAAATAAAACAAATTTTCTTATTCCCATATCATTTCATAACATAACGTGCTGGTACTGCGCAGGAAATTCATAGCTCTTACCCAAAATTAAGTGCATTCGATCTTTGTTCAACTCTGGCAAAGATTTAGTGGTAGGTGGAGTCCCAGGTGTCTGGTTTAACATAATAGATGTGGCACGTTTCTGTGAATTAGGCATTGCTGCAGCAGTCTCTTCTGTTGACTCAGAAGCACTAAAACCTGTACTGTTTAGCCAAAGTGCCACTGCATGAAGTATAGGAGCCCAAGAGTTTCGATAATGCAGTCTAGCTGTATCAATTGTTTCAGGAGTGTAAAATGCTCCTCCTATTAAATAAGAAAAATAAAGATAAATTCTGAAATTCTCTGCAAAGGTAAACCCTGAAATTCTCTAAAATAATAGACAAAAAGCATGTACTCCAAATTTCTTAGTTATTTACTCATATTGTGTTTACTCATGTAGATATTCAGATGTAACCCTTCATAGTCACAGTGTATTCCAACACTGTCTGAAGAAGTAACATTAGCACATCTCACAAAGTGCAATGGCTGTGATGGAGCAGTAAGAAGAAAGTCAAGAGTTGCACTAAAATACATCAGATCTCACGGCCTTTTTCACACAGAACACTCAAGTTTTGTAAGACCAAATCCACTGTAATCTGATGGACTGTGCTTCCTTAAGGTAAACATCTTTTTGCATTTGATGTCAAAGTATTACAGCTATAAAAAGCACTGTTTTGTTTTCTATTTCTACAACAATATTGTTTTAATCATCTTTGTGAATCAGATAAAGAATTTTTCACTGTAGATTAAAGAAAAACTCAACACACAAACTTTAGGCATACATTTCTATTACACAAAGGCAAAAATCACATGCATCATTTTGTTCAACAGAAAAAAAAAAAATCACACCTGCCAAACAATTTAAAGAATTCTAATAAATCAGCCAGGAGGTTTACTTTGTTCTTCAAACCAACACAAAAATAAATTTTAGTATTTACCATCTGGTGGAAGCTGAGTAGCAAATTCAGCTGGTAGGGTTAAAAGAGCATAATCTTTCAGTGCAGCTAACCAGAGACGGCTAAGTGAAGGCAACTCTGGCTGTACAAGTGTTATCAAACTGTCAGGTGGCAGCTCGTCTACTGTACCAAAATCATCCTCATCCTCCTCTGTACTCTTCAAAACACGTTTGGGTTTGGTCTCTGCTTCTTTCTTAATTTTCATTGCCACAACATACACCTAGGAGAAACAGAGATGAAAAATTCACATCGTGAAATCAAAACAACAAAACAAAACAAAAAAAAAAACAGCAGCAGCCTTTTCCTTAGAGCAATTGTCACTTTCTCAGAGCAGATCAGGTACGATATGCAGAAAGATTAAAATGGCCTTTAGTGGGTTACGTGAATACAAGAGCATTTATATGTTCATCTTGGAAATATGCTATAAAAGGATTTTCACACAAATATGGGAAGCAAAAGTATCAGAAAAATACAGTAAAAATAAGCATTTTTTGAATTAGGAATTTCACACAGCAGATGCTCCACATCAAAGCTGAATGTATCATTATGGGGTGACTAACAGGTTTACACGGCTGAATAGTTGACACTTCCCTTTGCAGTTTCAAAATAAATTTCCAAGAAAATTTAATCCGAAGGTCCTCAAAGTACTACTCCAAAAGAAATCAAAATATAATTTATGTAATTAGACATGTAGCTCTAAAGCATGCAAATAATATTTCAGGAAGCAAGACAACATAAGTACTTCTTTCTTTTGTAGATAGTCTAAGGTTTTAGCAATATCTGTCTAGCTTGCAATTTGTTGTGAACTCTAAAAAAAATTCCTAGTTGGTTAACTACAATATTTTATGAAAATACATTGTAAGGGTATGAGAGTGTACAATACAATAAAATACAAAAGCACCACCAGACAAAATGGCAGAAAAAAAAGAATCAAGAAATATACCAAGATGAAAACACACCAAGAGTGGAACTGCAGTAGGAAAGGAGGAAGGCAGAGATAAGGCTAGCTGACTGACTAGCCAGCAGGGTTTGATGCCGCTGAGGTTAAGTCTTTTCAAACATTTGAAGATGTAATAGAAAATGGTTACCTCAGCCCATGCTTTCAGAACTGCAAGTTTTTCCATAGTGGTGGCACTCTCCCGGTAAAGCTGGCTGGAGGATCCTTTTCCTGCTTGCACTTTATCCAGAGAAGAGACAAGAAGGTTGTGAACTCGGCGGAGATCATTCAGGTCACTTACAACCCCACTTCCTATCCATGCGCTACATACCTAAACAACAAAGGTTAGAATCATTCTCCATTAGCAAGAAAAACAGATAACTTTATAAATAAAAACCACAGAAAGAAATATAACAACAAAATCTCAACCATTCCAACTTGATACTTTCCTTTCTTCTCTCCACTCACAACAGAATTGTTCAGGTGAATGGTTACAAAGGCTGTTTTCAATGGCTACTGATACAACGAAACTCAGATACATAGAAAATACTTAGCTTGCAAGACACAGAATCATAGAATGGCCTGAGTAGAGAAGGACCTTAAAGAGCATCTAGTTTCAACCCCCCTGCCATGTGCAGGGTTGCCAACCACCAGACCAGGCTGCCCAGAGCCACATCCAGCCTGACCTTGAATGCCTCCAGGGATGGGGCATCCACAACTTCCTTGGGCAACCTGTTCCAGTGCGTCACCAGTGTCACCACCCTCTGAGCGAAAAACTTCCTCCTAATATTCAACCTAAACCTCCTCTGTCTCAGTTCAAAACCATTCTCTCTTGTCCTGTCACGATCCACTCTTGTAAACAATCATTTCCCCTCTGGTTTATATGCTCCCTTCAAGTACTGGAAGGCCACAATGAGGTCTCCCTGAAGCCTTCTCTTCTCCAAGCTAAATTCCCCTAAACAGGTGATCACAAAGTTTTTATTCTGTTCCCACATGTCTGATCAAATCATTCAAGTAGTATGTTTTCACATTCACAGTGAAGGTTGTATTGCACAGCAGTTCATAATGGTATATCTTCAAAAACCTATAACTCAAATTACATGTTAAAGCTCCATACTAATGAAAAGCTTCCAAGATCATCAATGACTTTAAGAAAACATCAAGAAATGAGTAGTATAAAAAGTTTCAATATGGCTCTGGTATGAAACAAGTGGTATTGCATTCTAGATGAGTCAGCACCTGTCATGGAGGTCAGACAGTTGGGTGTCTCCCTACTCCTGCTCTTTTTTTTTATTTTTTAGATTGAATAAACTAAAAACAGGCATTTAAACCTGAAACATCAAACAGATCATAACTTTCTGTCTAGTGCTATACATTGGCATTCATCCTCTTACACCCAGATAAAAGATTTTTGGTACAAATGCAGCTGCTTTTATACCAAAAAGAACAAATTCTGCAAGGATGAGAAAAAGCAGCAAAATGAAGAAAAAATGCAGCAGGGGAAGGAGGAAGAGTGGTGGGAAAAAACTGTTCACAGACTCTTTTCTGATGGTAGTCCTGTTCTATCTCTAGTTTATTTTGCTTTGAGAGAACCAGTTCCTTTCGGGAAGGCCTGGAATGATGGATATATTTAAAACAAATACACGATTTATTTACACACATGGCTCTGCAGATAGACAGGACAGGACTGCTGAAAATCTGTTACAAATTCAAAATCCATTCAAAAGTAGGACTAAGATCAGCTTTGCTTCTTCAACCCTAAATCATTATTAGTGAGTACAGTTCATCAGACAAAGACATCTGAATGAATACATTCCCATTTGTCTTACTAAGCATTTTTTTTTTCTTTTTCTCAGTTTTTTTTTTTCTTTTCCAGTTATCAAGAAGTGTAGAATTGATGTGGAGAAATACCTATTTTCAGAAAGACTAAGAAGAATCAGATGACTCTAAACACGTTGCAAAAATATCTCAGCTTCGGCTTACAATATTTTCCAGCTATTTACTACTGGAAATTTACTTCTCTTCTGCATCATTCTTCCAACAAGAAGAAAAATCATATACATCTACTGCATAAAGGCAGAAAATGTATTCAGTTTGGTTTATACCATCTGAACATACTCTTCAGTACCTGGCAGGCCTTGGCAGTTATGTCAGATGGTGTGTCTTGGGAAAATGCTGGCCTCAGTGCAGCTCCAACCTGGAAAGAGGAGAAAATCCAGTGTAAAACGATAGTGACACCACTCTTCATCTAACCTTGCTTAAGGTTCATGAATACATACAAAACACGCAAGATAAGACTGTTAGTGTTTATAGTTATAACCCAAAATTACCCTTGCTATCTAGCAAATATTTGCAACAGTATTGTCTAAATGACAAAAAAACTGTTTTACTCCTGCTTGTCTTCCTATAGTCTTTTCAAGCCCCAGCTACCTTTGCATACGTGGCATTCTCTTTTTGTTGTTAATGAACATCCTTTTACACATGAAACTACTATGAATTCAATTTATGCTGAAGCTGCATAGACGATGATTTTTTGAACTCCAACAGAATAATAAGGCAAAATCAGGTGTTCTCTAAATGACAGACAAAAAAACAATTAGTCAGTTGTTTTAAGACAGTGTTTTTCTGGAATAGAAAGAGGCAAGTCAAAAAAAACAGTAGCAATAGTTAAAGCACTACAGAAGGAAGGAGAATGAGGATAGGATGAAAATCTGTCTTGAAGAAGTGTTTGAATTCTGAAAACACAGAAAAGAAATCAGAGGAAAAACATAACTTGAGGGGGGAAATAGGCAAGGAATGGTGGCAGCGTAGAGAACTGTGGTAGGCACAGAAGAATAGCAAAACTTGACAAGATTAGAGGAAAAGTGCAATCTTAGGAGTGAGTTAGCTATGTCACTCCAGGGGGAAGGGAGAAAAAGCCCTTAACTTCACCTCTCTTTTTAATGTATTTCCAACAGGTAACAGAATTAGAAAGCCCATATCACCCTTCTAATTCTCATATCAAGTGTCCTTACTCAAAAGGATGTTTCTGTATGAGGAACGAAATAAATATTTTGTAAGATGCTCACAGATTCTTCCAAGGACCAGTGCACTATCCTAGACTATTCTTAAGTTAAAATGCAGTCTAGAAACCACATGCATTTAAAGACTTAACAGATTGCTCAACGTGCATCAGCGAAACATAACTGGTATGCCCTAGGACTTCCAAAGGAACAGGAAATCAATCACAGTGTGAGTATTGCTACTAAAAAAAACCTACAATGCTGTGAAAGCAGTTATTTAAGCAGAAAAAATGGCAAGTTTCATAACACAGAATCGTAATCACTGAATGGCATTCCCCTCAAGTACTGGAAGGCCACAATGAGGTCTCCCCAGAACCTTCTCTTCTCCAAGCTAAATAAGCTGAGTCCCCTCAACCTTTCTTCATAGAAAGATTTGTTGGCATGGGAAAGATCCTTTGTCCCTCTCAAATAGGGCACCTGGCCAAATGAAAACTCGTTCTTGCAGGCATTCATCTTATGATAAATGTAAATACTGAAGTCAGTGGGATAAATCACATATGCAATTGTTTGCAAGGCTGAGATCTTATCGAATCAGTCAAATGAAAGAACTAGCAAAACTGATCATAGATGTAAATCAGTAAGAGGCAACCAAGAAAAGAAGAAGCCCACCCTTCAAGGCACACTATCTCTTAAGCTTTGATCATTCTCACACTCAAGTCTAAGGCAAGAGATCAATCTTAAGTATGTTATATATCTATAACAGTCAAATCTGCAGTACTGATATTTCAGTATAATATGGAAAATTGTTATGATATATAGTTAGAACTTTGAAGACAAAAGACAGAAGAGTTAAGCTATGCAACAAAATAATGCAATAATTTCCCAAAATAAATCATCAGCTGCTCACCTCCCATTCCCATACTTTTGTCATTTTTGTTCAAACCTAAGTGTACTCATTAGTTCCCAAGAAAACAGATTTATTAGACTATTCTAGAATTTAATCAGTGTTATTTTCAAATTCTTCATTCTACAAATGAAATACCAATTTTGCAAAAAAAAAAATAAAAATCAAGTTTAATTTGTAGTATTTGGCTTTCAAGAATCAATAGCTACCGATTTTTTTTTTTTTTCCATTTTGTCAGCTAATAAATTACGATAAATAGGAAGAGATACACAAATTTTGAAGAGGTAAATAAAGCTGCCTCTTTAGTACATTTTCAAACAAAAAACCTCTTCACAGGTCTTTTGAAGTTACAAAATGTTCTCAAAACTAATTCTGGCATATTGGCATAAATATACAGTTTCATGAAGTTATAAAGAAGGTCTCACATTAGCCTGGTATTGCTCCAGTATCACATGGCCTGGAAACTCTGGCTCAGGAACTGATGCAAATTTCTTGATAATGTCTTCAAGAGCTTGAAGACCCGCCATTCGTAACTGGTTGCTGTGATCAGTTGCAGCCATGAATGCCATTCGAATAAGGTCAGAGAGATGCAGTACTAAGAAGTCATCTTAAAATAGAACAAAAGAAGAACTATTTAATAACTTAAATTATAGTTGATGAGACATTTGTAATATTTTCCTAACAGAGATGTACAGATTTCACACATTCCTTTCCAAAGGTACACATTTAGGAAATGGAAGAAATACAAGAAAGAATGTAACCTATTTTTCTTCCCACCTCCTTTAAAGTGACATAAAAACATTTATTCTCAAGACAGTATTAAAAACTAAGCACAAATTTGAAACAAAGTAAAATATTAGACAAAAAAAATGCATTGGATAGAATATTTTAAATGTGGCTGAGTAGCTTGTAAGAGGTAGGAACATTCAGTAAAACGGATTTCACAATTCCCTTCTGCCCTATATATACAGAAAATCAAGGCAGTTCTTGAATCCTATGCTTATAGTGACCTCTACTGACAGAAGAAAGCCTCATCAAATTTAACACTTAACAACTCAGTATGCCTTTCTACTTCTGCACCCAAGGGCTGCATCCAAGGCCATCAGCAAGCAGCCACCAACACAAAGAGAAAAGCACCAGACGATTCAGTAACACTGTGAAAGGATATTTCTTCTATTTGTACTTCTTTCTTTACTTTCAATTTGAAATTACCAGATGTTGTGCAATAAGAAAATAAATTATTTAAAAACATTAATATCCAGGGCAATTAAAAAAAAAAAAAAATCAGGATTACTGCTCTAGATCTTTTCAAGTTCGAAGACAGAAAATAGTTCGTGTTGTAGGTGAAATTTTCAGAGACATGCAAGCAGTAAAGACTGTCATTAATTCTTCAGATCACCACAGATATAGTAATGAACATTAGATCATTTATAAGTTGAATTTATGGGTAGAGATTTGGCGAGTTTTTCTTTTATGATGATACCAAACAAACCAAGTTCACATTCAATAAATGTAGAGATGTATATTCTCAGGATTATTATATGTGATCCCCTGCAGGATCCTATGAAAAAGCAGCTCTTTCATGATTTTCCTCTACAACGCAACATCATTTCCAAAATCAGCTTCCCAAAGCTCTTCCTCCTCACTCTTCAAACACTGACCCCAGCCTCTAATCAAGTAAAAATCAACATTCTCAACAAAACCAATGCACGGTTCTGGAACCAGATACATAATATCCATATCAGAAAGAAGCCTGTAACAGCACAAGTGCTAAAATCCACAGACCCTATGCATTCTAGAATCCTTATATATGATATTCAGCCTACGTGCACATAAGCTCCTCATGAATGCTATGCTGCACAGCTGAAGGCAATCACTATGCACCAGAACCAATACACATGGATGATCAAAGGACAGAAACTTCCCACTACTAGTTTGAAACTGCCTTGTGAAAAACGTGTTATGTCATTCCCAGCCTCTCAGTTATGATTCTCCAAGTTATACACATCTTGAATACATGATATTTACCGGTCTCGCGGATATCAAAAGAAAGAATTCTATAAAGCAGCTGGGTTCATCCCTCACACATCCCTCACTCTGCTACAGCAATATTAGCTGGCCTTATCTTTTTTCTCTCCTAGCACTCCTTTGCTGTGGAAATGCTAAAATAAGAAGAATTGTATATCACCACTATCATTAGGCTAGACTCAGATAAACTATTCGCAGCTTATATTTGACCAGATGTTTACTCCTTCTATTTCAAACTAAAAGAAAGAGTTTGCAAGCCCTTTTCTTCTCCCACTCCCAAGCAGATCAGTCTGTTAAAGTTATATTCTCCAACAAACATCATTTCGTGTTCATGGCATGGTAACTATAACAGTTACATAACTACAGCTTTGGCCTTTTTCTATTTCCTCTGTTTTTAACTGTTTGAATGAAAGGAAGTTCACTTTCAAAGGGCTTACATTTTTATCTTGACTGTGTAATTTTAAGCCGCAAAGAAGTACCAACAATAAAAAAAGAACCAAAATTAAACGTGCACATTCTATAATTACTTTTTGGGTTTTTAAGTCTGGCTGAGCGAGCCAGTGCCAGATCAAAGTGTGCCTTGTTTGCATTCTCACACAGCATGATCACTCGGCACAGGCAGTCGGCCGCAAATACACGAGTTGCCCAGCGAGGTGCTACAGAAGGCTTGGTTTTATCCTCTTCGCCCAGGGTAGTAAACATTGTATCATCGTCCATCTCATCCTTCTTCTCGGATTCTTCATCCTTACCTCCTCCCAAGGGAGCTGCAGTGCTCATGTCTACAATAAAGAACAATTTTAAGAAAATCCTTATGATAAAAACTACAAATGACTAAGAACATACTCAAGCCCTTCAAGATTCTAAATGCACCCTCTTAGCGAGTACGGTGGTGATGGATTGATGGTTGGACTTAGATGTCTTTTCCACCATAATGATTCTATCATTCTAAGTGCCAAGATATTCAAACAAGAGAAAGGCTATGGTAAATCAAACATGGATGAAGAAAACTCAAAACAGGAACATTTTGAGAAACTGATCAGGAAAGCTTGAGTACGTGATTTGTAAATCTCTACTTAAAAAGAAAACTAGATTTTGTTCATATACCACTTAGTGGTATCAAAGAGTGCAAAACGAAGTTGCCACCTTATTAAAATATAACTGAAATAAATTTATCTAAATATCATCACAGATTATTTCACCTACTAAAAACATGAAGAGGAGATCAGACATTCATATCAAAAATTCTAAAATCCATCCCACATAAAATAAGGAAAGAACATTCCATGTTCAAATTCAGGAAGTGAAGTCTTTCCCACAGAATAGATAAATGGTAAATATATTGCATAAAGAAGCAACTGGTAGCATTACTCATCAGTAAACATAAAGGTGACAACAATTAGAAGAGTTTCAGGATGAACTCACAATATGCCAATAAATAAGCATAAATGCAAGGCAAATTAGCAGAATTTGCGTCACAACTATCCTTCAAGCTGAAAAAGAAGTATAAGGTCTCAGAGGACAAGATTTGCAAACAAATCAGCAAGGCTGAACAACACACAAAAAAGTTTCATCACCATGGTAACCCATCTTCACAGAAGCTCAAAAGGAATAAAGGAAAGCGCAGAGCATGTACAGCACTATTCCTTCCCTATGGGTCTGACGTACAAACACTAAAAAGCATTCATCTGCTTTCACAATTGGCAGCAACTTTTTTTAATCTTAAAAGAAATCTTACTTTTAAAAACATAACATAACATTGATGATTTCATCTGAGTACTTTTAATGAATAATAGTCAAAACTCCACATACAGTAGAAGCTAGATCTTAACTGGGACAAAGGAAAAGCTCAAAATAAATATTGTCAGAAGATGCTAATAATAAGGACACACCATCTCTTACGTGCACGCTATACAACACTTACCACTGGAAGCTGCAAGGACATCCTTACAAAGCATGAGCCAGTGAGAAAGGTTTTCTACTGCCAGAGATGAAAGCATGTGTCCCAGAGTATCATGGATATCTGAGCACAACTTCCGATCCGTTTCTCGATCCAGCATACCAAAGAGGACACCTTCAAGGCCTGTCTCTGTTATATTAACGCCCTGATGCCGGGAATGACCATCTCGCCGAGAACCAGCTCCAGGTGTGAAAGTATTAATATCTGTGAAATGATATTTATAACATCATTTTCTGAAATCAGTAGCTCCATTTTACAATTTGGAGTAACTAATGAGAAATGGACACTGAATTCATGTAAGTACACTTTGGGAAATGACACGCCACAATGTTACTGAATTTCTTCCTAATTAACATTAGAAAGCTTTTACAGCAATCTTTTTTTTATTATTTTTTTTTCTTCCAAGGCAAATAGCACCTGAGTATTACTTCAAAAATAATTATCTATTTCTCTTCAAGGTGCACATTCCATCAATTTCTAAAAACTCCTAATAATATTTGATTCTGAAGAGTCTTTCTAGAGACATACCTAATTAGCAGGATTTAATACTAATTAATCTCACAATTCTACATTCTTTGAAAAACACTGTGTTGATCAAAACTGTTGAACTTCCTATTTTCAGAATAAACTGGTGCATGTAAGCATTGAGCCAATCAGCAGAGTTCAAAGGCTAGTAGACGTGCTGCTAAGAGAATTTAACACACTTAGATAGCTGTATGCTGTTTGGTGGAGATAAGTCAATTTTCAACAGAGGAAGATCTAAAATACTTAAACTATAAGACATTTCCACTGTATATATACTGTATTTCCTATTTGATTTCTATTAGTCAGTAGGGCAGAAAAGGTTAAGTCCAAATTTCACAGGAAGCGAAATGACAAATGAAATTCAAGAGGTAAGCAGATGTGAGGAGAAATGTTATTCGAGTGTGTAGGGATGGCTATAGAGTGGATTTTTTTTTCTTCCTGAAGGAAAATCACACACATGCATGAATGCATGCACTCAACTGTCCCAAAAAGACCACATGAAAGAAGTACTTACTGATGCCACTATTTTCTTTGTCTCCAGCATTTTTTGCTAAGCTCATGGCATATTCACATACTTCTGCTGCTTCTCTCTGAGCAAGCTGTCGTAAACATGCAACTGCAGCCCGGCGAAGCAGCAAGTGGGAGCTGCACAAGTGAACCTAAATCAGAACCATTGCAAGTGAGTGAACTGCACCTCCATACGAATAAGTGCTGCTAAGGACTGCCAGTATTCTACTTTCCAATTATATGCCCCTGTGTAAGCCTCCAGGTATTAAACTCTTTACAAGATCTTGGAAGTTCACAGGTAAGCACTTACTGAAAGCAGAAATTTGAAAATAAAGCTGGCGTATACAGAGCTGACAGTTGTTACCTGTCAAAAGCTTTAATATTAGAACTACTGCGTCAGTATGATTTTAGACAAATTATACTTTCCAGTCTGTTACACTCTTGAACACTGCTCCACATCATATTCTGCTATAGCTATAAATCACTTTAAAAGCAACCACACAACTACCTTAAAATCTTCCATTTCAAGCATGCACCAGAATTTATAGCATGTGTTTTTATATGTTTCTGTCAAGATGACAGCTTCAGGTCTCTTTGCTAACCAATACCAGGCTTCCATTTCCTTTTGAATCACCTCAAGTACAAGCAAATATTTTTCTTAGGAAGAATTGTGCATGGTAACTATTTCCTTGGGAGGTAGTAGCTGCATAGAGAACTGTATGTTTTTCCACAGTGGAAGAGATGATGAGTGCTCTTTAAGAAACTGACTATTTACCCTGGGGAAATTGTTTTTAATAAACTGAATACACATTTGCTTTCTGAGTACTAGGTTATTATGTGGATGGAAACTGCAACCCTAAATGAAAGGGTTGTATAGTGTATAAAGCACTTCAACAGTAGATCTTTATTCTGTTTGTGAATACACAAGACTTAGATACTGGAAAAATAAATCCACTTTCATACAATCCTCTAAATATTGCACTAAAGCATTCCTTGTTTTTCGTTACAAAACAAACAACCAGTGGTTATGATGCCAATACAGGAAAGCAGAAAGCAGCTCCATGGTTTAATTTTGATACCTGGCATTAATTGCATAAAAGAACAAGTAAGAATGCAATGAAAAGTTTGTTAATGGGGAAAGGTAATGCAGACTCTGCCTACCTAGCTGAGTTCACAGTAAAAAGAAGTGAATAAGACAATTCAAAGGAAAACTTACCAAGCTGCATATGACTTGGAAGTAAGGAATATGAAAAAAAGTGAAGGAAAATAGCTTTTGTTTAATAAAGGATCATTAGGAAACATGAAACGGATAGCAGAAAGCCTAAGAAAAGTTTTTAGTACTGGTCATGCCAGCAGTAATTTCATTTTCTGCACTATTACCCACTAGTGCTTACAGAGTGCCTAACTACAACTATTTGTCACACTGTGCACAGTATTTATGCAATAGGGCCCAGATATTTCTGGATATGTTGCATCACTGACATGCAAAATTCTGTGCAAGAACAGGTGCTGCATAGCAGCATTTCAGCATGTGGGGGAAAGTAAAAGCACGTATGCAGCGAAATACATGTAACAATGCAAGGATGTCTTGGGGAAAGTCGGGGGGGAGACTACGAAAAAGTTCCAATATTGACATAAGGTAATACAGAAACACTAGTTGCACAGTGAATTCTAAGAACAACTTCTCAAAAACACAGACTTCAGAACAAAACAGACTTCAGGGAGAAGTTTTCCAAACTTCACAGCATTAGACTGCTAAAAAACCCTTAATATAATTTAAAAAATTAAATAATAGTAATAAAGAAAGAAAACACACATCTTTCTCTTACAGTTGCATTTTGTAAGTTTTGGGTTCCAGTATCTGTTTCCTAGTTTAGGCCAGGATTTGCTGACAAAACAGTACCACAGGGAGAAAGCAATGCTAATCACAACAGCAGCACAAGAATTTGAGCATCAGCATCTACTATGCTGACAGTGGTATAAAGCAAATCCAAGACCTCCCACCTTTCCCAGATTCATTTTCTTTCCTCTGTGCATGCAGTTCCTTCAGCTGGAAGGAACGAGGCATTTCAGTAGTTTTTATTGAGTGATACCATATATATTCTTGCTAGCGTGCTACCAGAGTGAATCCAGCCTTATGACATTGATTTGGGCAGCATTCTGAAAAGCATCTAAAACAGCTTGGGGACAGATATCCCTTTAATGCACTCCAATGTTCTGCAGATGTCACCTCTTTGTTATGAATGGGTACCCTTGGCATCTTACTAAATGCCTCTCCTGTACCCCTCGCTAGGCACACATACAGAACTTGGAAAAACAGAAGGAATGCTTTTTTTACTCACACAAAGACTGGGAACCAGACTGGATAGGTTGACGTGCCGTGGTGCAAACATATGGAGCTGCTGAAGGCAGGATATGGCCGCTGCCTGAACGAGAGAATCTGAATGGTCCTGTGTGATTGCACATCCCACCAAACAGGACGAACGGATTGTTGAAATGGTAGCTCCATTACCTGGTGATATAATGTGACATCCTTAACACAGCAAGATTTTTGTATGAGAGCAGCAGATTTTAAATCTTCAACAAACATTTTAATGCAGAAGTTGACAGAATTCACATGCAGCTTCTCTGACTTCCTACTGAAAAACAGTACAACTTGAAAGAATCACTACGGCGTGTTTCAGTATCTCAGTATTTCAGCTCAGTTAAGCAACGCTCAGTCCAAATGAAGTTTTGGATCAACTGTCTTCAAATAGAAATATTTTCAAAATATCTCCCCAGGACATAAAACCAGTAAGGGTAATTGAATTTCATCTGTGAATATCTTTTCCATTTTATGATATATGGGCAATATTTCATGCAGAGAACCATTTCCTAAAGTGTTAGGCAACGCTTAAGCTAGCATAAATGCTAGCTAATTTTGGTAAGCTCCATTGGATGAGTCATGTTGCTCTAACAGAACACACAATTTAAAGAACAGAATCTGAAAAATAATGCTGTAATTAAACCATATGATGTTTAAAAGAAGTTTCTGGATTACAGAAAAATGCCTGCAAAAGACTTTCAGTAAAAGGATGATGCTTATTAAAAAGTGTCACAACATTCCAAATCAAATAAAGAGCAAGCAGATACTCAGGTTAAATCAAATCACCTAGAACATTTCTATTATGGGAAAGTTAAGTCCAATTTTCCAGAATTTGAAAAACCAGTGCAAAATATTCCTAAAAAAATCCCACTAGGACTCAGACCATGTTTTTTTGCCATCTCAGCCACAGAACTTCAGATACAGAGTTAGGTCTGTAAATAAGTCTTAATCATAATGGTAAAGTACCATGATACAAAACATCATGGATGAGTGGAAATTAGTTACTGTTCACAATGCCAAGAACTATGTCCAATTTAAGATCTTGTCATCAGTCAAAAATAAAGCTGCCAATGTGCTGAAGAAGTAGAGGAGAAATGTTGCCTCTTGCCCGACACAAAACGTTTCTGGCAAGGGTGCTTCCATCTTTTACAGACAATACAAAATTGCTATAAGACAGAACATCATACATCTCTGGAGCACCTTTATACAAATTTCAAACTGATGGAAAAAAAATAACAAAATGCCATAAGAAAACATCACCACATATATTCAAAGTCAGAACTGAAGTTCTGTGCAGGACACTATAATTGTTAAATCTCTTCCCCACACCCTTCAACTACAACAGACAAAATTTGTCCTCCGTTTAAGATTGTGATTAATTATAGAAGTTAATGTTTTATTCCTCTTCAGATTCACACTGACCTTGCAGCTCAGGCCCAACTGTAGTTATTATAGCTCCAAGACATCGGCCTAAGCATTGATGCACTTCTGTATGTGACGGTGGAACAGTTAAGAGCAGAGTAAGAACTAGAGAAAGTGTTGGCTCCACATATCCACGGTACATTGGTCCACTAGAATCAACTATCAAGGCAAGTGAATGGAGAGACCAGGTCTATTAGAAAAAAAAAAAGATTTTTGAATAATATATTTAGGAAAGTTACAGAAACTTACATGTAGACTGAACTTAGTTTTGCACATCCTTGCTTACACATCTACTTATCTTCTCTGATTCCAGAAGGGTTTGAAAGATCACAACCTCAAGCAATCACCTGGGAGTTGAAATATTTCTAGCATGCTGCTTGGCTGCCAACACTTTTGCAGATAACAGAGATGAAGATGACAAGGAATTTGAGCAAACACTTAAAAAAAAACCCAAAAACCAAAAACAAACAAACAAAAAAAACAAGTCCCCTTTAACCCTCCTCCCCCCCCCCAAAAAGTGAAAAGAATGTAGATTCAGAAGCAGTTGTCAAAGCATTTTGTAGGAAGTATCTTTGACATTTTAAAAAACTGATTTACATCACAAGCTAAAAGGTTCACGTGCATTTTTACGAACTACGGAAAAGCAATTATTCTAGCATTCTAGATTTCTTTCATTGCTAAAGAAAATGAAAGATTCATCACTTCGCCTTTTAACATTTAACTTCATTCAATACAGATGTATTGCTCCATATGCTCTTTTTACAGCAGCATCCACAAACAAGGAGTTACAGGACAGTAAAGATAGGAAAAAAATACTGCTACCCTCACATTTCTTTTGGAAGAGTTAAGAGATAGCACGTTATCCCAATTTCCAAATACTTTCAGCTCAGGAAATGTTCTGTACCACACATTATTCATACATGATCTGTAACCCCAAAGGCAGTGCTCTCAGCAGCATATCTATTTCCCCTCTTACCCTACCAGCAACTTTTAGCAGTCAAATGGTCTTCTTGGGAGGCCTTCCACATGTTATTAATACACAGTAGATAAACAGAAACTCAACTGCAGAAGTCTCCCCACTTCCTTACTAGTTCTCCTAATATTCTCTTTTTGTCCTAAACGCAAACAAATTTCAGTTTATCTGCAACAGATTTCAAATTTTGTTATTATAGTATAACCTTCCCAAGAAGATGTACTGCTATACTTTGTTCACTGCTTCACACAAGTCAAAATTGCTTGACAAAGAAAATGACTTCATTAGCTAAGTCTCCAACAGCTGACCATACAGTGACCGTTAGACACTTACTAAAGCCTTAGTATAGACAGCTAAGGTAACACTAGCAGATTTGGGCCTATTCCTAACCAACTGTCATTATAAAGCAAAATCTGCTGGTTTAACATTCCTTAGCAAATGCTATGTCCATACAGCTTGGCTTATATCACAATCTCTATTAAAAAGTACTTAAGCAGCTGATTTAACTTCTGTTTTAAAACACTCAAAATTCATTCTGTGATGATTGTGTATGTTGTTTTTTTTTGTTTTGTTTTGTTTTTTTTTTTACCTGGACTTCAGGAGAAGTTCCATCTTGTGCCAAAGCCAAGAGAATACTGACACTGGTCTTCAGATGCTGCCCAGAACCTATCCCACCAACATAGCGATGGAGGCAACCCAGAGCCAAAGAATGGCCTGTTCTTGATACAACATCTCGAGCAGATTTTAACCTATAAACGTTCAAATAAATCATGTAACTCAATTAATTATTTGGAAAAAAAAAATAAATCCTTCAAATACCCTAACTATTCAAATGACTCTACTTCTAACAGCATTTTGCCATCTACCTTACAGACCTTGAGAAGCCTTACTTAATCTGTACTTAATCTATAATGCTACTAAACTGGATTACATATAAAGCAAATCAACAACATTTTATTTTAATAATAACTTTTTCTTCCCTCTTCATAGTGAGAAGAAAAGAGAGAAAAAGAAAAGGATATCCTAGAAGAAATTTTTTTTTGTCTGTATGTGAGAGACAAGTATGCCATTAGCGAACAACAGGAGCAACAAAGTAAATACAAATCTCAGATGTACAAAATGGCACAACAGCATTAATACTGGCAGCTATTACCATCTAGAATACTACATAAGACACCAATGATAGAAATATAAAAGAAGACTGTAAAGATGATACTTTACATGATGAAATAATGGGGAAATTTTGAATACTCAGAGGTAGAGACTGAACACACGCAGTGCTGTATGTGCATTTGGACTGTGCATTCACAGACTAGTTTCCATTTAAGCTGAAAACTGGGAAATATGTTGTTTTACTATACCTAGCAGATATCTGTCTAAAGAGCTGAGATTAATGACAAAATATGGAAAAAAATACAGGCCAGTAAATAAGTTAAATTGATATGTAAAGAAGATGTTTTCATGAAACAGAACCACTGTAATACAATTCACGTTATAGTCATACGTAGTGTAAGCTGAGTTTATCTATCTAAAGCAGTTTAGTCATCAAAAGAAGCAACTCATCAAAAACTCTTCATTTCTATCATTTTTAATTCCAAGTAATTTAACAAGTGATCTTTTATTCCTGGAAGAATCATAAGAAATGTATCAACATTTGAAGACACTGTTTGAAGACCTGGTAGGCCTGCATAGTCATAGTAATAAAGCATGAAAAGAAACAGTAATCAATATGTTATTAGTAGAAGATTTTCCAACATACATTAAATTACATTTTATTTCTTTTTCTGAATCAAAGTCAACTTACTTATCAAAACTGTACTGAGCCATTCGAGCGATGAAAGTGGCTTCTCCAACTACTTGAGCCATTCTACCAAGAGCTTCTCCTGCTGCACACCTCAGAATAGGGTTAGGGTTATCAAGTGCACCCATTACCAGTGTTAGAGCAGATTTGCGAACTTCTTCTGGTCCTAATGTGCTTTTGTTCTCAGCTAACCCCTACATGAACAAATATGAAGGAATATTCCAAGTATGTGGATGAAGGGAACAGCAATATTAATAAGAGTGAGCTTCAACTAAAAATTACACATTTTTTTTGTTTACATTTGTGTACATTTTTCCTAAAATACATTTCTTGAAAAGAGTTAGAGCTCAAAACCAATAACGTGTTCAGTCCCACCTTTACCAACATTCTACCTATTTCACATACAGTAAGGACTTGTTACACCTGTCTCTGTTTACAAATGTGTTACAGCGCTATACGCATGCTGGTAGCGCTGAATCTAACATAGTTATAGACAGAATACGTCTGAAAAGAAAGAAAGAAGGAAAAAGAAAGAAGAATGGGCACAGAGAGAAAGAGGCTTTAAAGCTAACTAACATCTCTTTTTTAGAGAGCAAAACCACAACTTTATTATGTTTCTGCAAGAAACACTCAGAGACTGTAGGCAAATAAAATATTTTTTCTTAACATTCACATCTTTGAAAATTTATACAGTACACTGTATGTGTTACAGAGAAATAATACAACACTTTCTGCAACTTTTTTGGTTCCCATATTCCCCTAATAAGACATTGCCTTAGTTTCAGAAAAATAATTTAATACATGTAAAGTACAAACACTGCCTGTGTTAGACCAGAAAACTCTGATAGCTTTACCATAGATTCCCATTTTCCATCCTGAAATTTTGAAGTTCTCTGGTCTTTTGGCATGGCGTAGCAAAACCCTGACTTCTGTCTCAGGAAATAGTGTTCAACATGTGTCTCATGTTTCAACATGGTTCATGTTTTTAAGAAGCAAGCAAGGAAGAGAAACAATGTTTTGCCAGCTTCAGATCTGTGACAACTTTCTCTCCAAAAGCTCTACTAAGTTCTAAAGACAGACCTGACATTTGACAGATAGCCCTTAGGGGAGAAATTTGATTTTTGCTGCTACCATGAAAACTTCAACTAAGCAAAAGCTCAAAAAAAAAAAAAATTTTTGCTCCAAAATGATAGAATTTTGCTGTCAAATTTGAAGAATTCTCTCACATGCTCCATATCACACACTTAAATGGGCATGCCCTTCAGCTGTACACTGGGGCTGATTTGTCAACCTGCAGATTTTCAAAATTGTAAGTAGTAGCTTTAATAATGTTCTTCTAACAGCTTTTTGTACAGAATACAAATCTATGAATTAAACTGCTGAATTTTGGCATCTACAACAGTTTGTAAGTTTTACCTTCAAGGCACTAAGAACAGCAGTAAAGATGTTAAGCTGCACGGCTTGCTGTCGAACACCCTTAGCCTGCTTGACACATTCAGCAAAGTGATCCAACATTTGCAATCTAAAACAAAGGAAAAAGTATAATTTAAGTGAGATGTTTTCAAAATACAAACCAAAATGCAGCAAGTGAAAAAAATACAACAAAAGAGACTTACAATCAGTCACAGAATTTACATTTCAGGGGCTGTAGAGAATATTCCACTTAGACAGAAAGAGTAATTCTGGATGCTATTAGTTCTTTCAGATTGTCCATAAGTGCTCACTGTCCCTTTTGAAGGGAACACTGAGGGGAGGTCTTCAGATACTGTTTGGATGTACAACTAGAAAACTTCAAGGACAGGACTAGAAAAATGCTGCCTCTGCACTATCATTCAAAACCAGTGTTATTCTACACACTCCTATAGTCGTTCCCACTATTTTCCCTTTTTAACATCATGTCATGAAGTATTAATGAGAGGAATGCTCTCTCAAAGATACTAAGAACAGGAGTATAATGAGTAGTTGGCATAGTTAACAAATCAGCAGCTAATGAATCAATTTTTTCCATAGCTAACAACAGTATAGATCACACAAACTTAAGGTTTACTGCTTACTGCAAAATGAGACTGAGCAGTTGAAGGAAAAAAAAAAAACAAAAACAGTTTCCATCAGTATTGTACTGAAGGATAATTTTCATTTTAAATGAATCTTAGAGCTGCCTATACTCTGTGCTCAGTGATGACTTAGCTAAACTACATGACAAAGAGTCCTGATAACCCATAACTCTATAAAAATCAGCATATTTTCTTTCATGTTTCATGTGAATTTATTTCTTCTTTTGCATAAAACCACTTAGTGTAAACCACTCACAATCTCACTTATGGAAGCCAGCTGAAACCCAAAGAATTCCACTACTGTGTTTTCAACGCTGATTTTAAGCTAATTTCTATGGATATTTCTCTACAACCAAAACTCCCTGCAAAAATTACTGTTGTTAAATAAGTAAGAGGAGAGAAATCCAGTCTGTACCACTTAGCCCCAATCTACACAACATAAACCAAGGAAATGTCTGGTTTCTCAACTGGTAAATATATTCTGCAATCCTGAGACACAATGAACACAAAATACTGACACCTAAATTTAGAGACAGTCGATTTGAAAGTGGATTCTTATTTCAAGAATAAAAACTTGATACTATGCAGGGAACTAAAGCATTAGATTCTGAAACTGAACACAGATGTAAACTGACCTGTGTTTGTAAGACACGTGAGGAAAAACCACACCAAAGAGAGCCACAGATGCATCGATGACAGACACTCCTAGAGGAAGGGGACCGGGTACAGCTTCACCAGCAGGGATGCGCAAATAAATAGAAGAAGGATCATGTTCCAAAGCACCACTTCCAGATGCACTGTTTGGCTGAAGCTGAAAAATGCCACATCACATGAACGCTTCTGAATATCTCTCTGTAGACAAAGTTCTGAACTAGTGGTAAACCAAAGACATATGCAGTCGCTAAAAACAGAAAACTGCATTACAAATAATTAAAAGCAACTGCAGCATCCCCAGGCATGCACAGATTAGCATTTACAGGGCCAGTTAAATCCCTGACAGAGCACTTAACAGTTGGATAAATGCACAAACTATGACTCCCAGTAGCAAGATACAGAAATTAGAGAAAGGCATGTAATTTTTGGTACGAGCAGCAGCTTCTGAAACAGTAACTACAAACTGACTTTTCAAAAAAAATATATATATTAATTCATTGTAAGTACTGAGTTACAACACAGCATACTAATAAGTCAGGCTTGGTTGTAATGATTCTCTATCTAGAAAGGTTCTGAAATAGTATTATAATTGCTTATGTCTACCATCATGAAAATACTTCCTAACCATCATTCCTTCAGAAACACAATCAATTTATTTCCTTGGAAGAAATGCTTACTTTCAGAACTTGTTATCTCATCATGAAACAAAGTTTGACTCTAGTAAGTCTGTATTCTTAAAAGGCTAGAAAACAGAGTAAATTTGATATTGTTAAAAAAAAAAAAAGTGACCAAGTACATGATGCTCCTGTGACTCACTGGAGGCTTTCATTTCCACCAAGAGTGATACTATTCAACAAGCTGGTGAAAAAAAGGGAGGAGAATGTGGAGGCACTTCCCCAGAAAGCTCTGCTGATTGAATAGTGCACTGAAGTCTACTACAAAGGAAAAACCCGTCCTTTACTTTGACATGCTGATTTTTCTCAAAAACTCAGTTTGCCCTCCATTTTTCACACTTAATAGGAGTCTTGACTTTTTGATCTGTTCTATAAGTACAGCTTCTTTCTAAGAAACCTTGCCATTATTAAACAGGTTGTGGTAGAAGGGAGATTTTCAGTTCCCTTTCTTATTCCAGGAATTTTCTGAGAAGGTGAGCCAAAAATCTTATTATGGTACAGCTCAGCCAATGCTCAGAACAGTTATTTGTCTACAGAAAAATGATAAATTAAACACTAAATTGTTCCCAAAGCTCCATTTGCCCTCAATGAGCATATGTAAAAAAAGGTAATTGCATCCATGTTAGGAGCTGATCTGAAAAACTTAATCCAGTCCCATATCAACTTTTGCTTCCTGTTTTTTTTTTTTAAATCCTGTATGTCAAAGATGTGCCTTGTCTAGAAGCGTAGCAAATTCCTTATATAGCTGTGTTAACTCAAATTAAATATGTGATTTCATGCTGCACATTTAGAAAATTGCATCTTGTTTTTCCTCAACACCACTTGCAATGCTGACACTTTGACAGCAATTTCTTTATAAAATTATTTAAATGGAACTTAAGCTGTTTTCAAGAAAGGTATGAGAATAATTGTTACACTGAAGAGATTTTTTAAAATTGTTTCTTTAAAGAAACTAGTCAGTTTAACTGACTAACCAAAGACATCCAAGTTGCATAAATGTTATGGCCACCTCATCTGCAGGCACTTTTATCAAAAGATTGTGCAGTACCCGGAAAGACTTCAACTTGGCAAACCTCTGAAGTATGCCCAGAAAAAAAGAGCAAAACTTCATAACCCAGAGAGATATTGCAGATAATTCATTACTGTCCTGTTTCCTTATTACCTGGTCTTCAATGGACTTATGATCAGTCTCCTGAAGCCAAGAGCCAAGTAGAACACTGTCGTCATAATGACAAAGAGACCTCAGGAGCGATGTGGTTGTATTAGCGGAGTTGTCTGTCAAAGTAAATTCTGCTACCAACTCCCTAAGAAGAGCATTAAATGAACCTAGAACACAGGACATTAAACAGAATTGTTGTTACTTCTTAACCAAAACATTTCAGCCACAGATCAGAAGCTCCAAATGAAAGCATGTGCCATTATCTCAATTCTACAAGTAGTGAATGGACAGAAGTAAGTCTGACAACACTACTGCTGAGAGTAAGAATCCAAGTCTCTGTATTTCCACTAATGGTGGAAAACACTGTAAAACATGGAAAACGTGATCTCCATACCACTCAATCCTACAAACAAAACCAGAACTTACATATCAGTGTTAGTCTTATACACTGCAATATCTGTACTTCCTATTTAAACTTACAAGATGACATACAGAAAATGAGCAACAATGCAAGACTCTTGCAGATTCCCAGTTTCTTATTTCACACTTGGTATCTGCATCAGAAGCAAGCACCAAAGACATCCAAAAAAGTAAAAAAAGCAAAAACAAAAACAAACAAACCACAACATACAGAATGCAATTTTTACTTTAATAATAATCATCAAAAAACAAAAACAACCCATACCTTCATATGTCTTTGGAGGTAATAAAGCCAGTATATCATAAAGTCTTAAACGGACCATAGCTGCACTAGCTTTCAGATGAGCTCCATGGGCTTTAATTACTGATGGAATGCTACAGGATCAAGAGAAGAAATAAAAGAGACAGGTAGAAATACTGTAGTTACTGACAAAAATATTTCAGATTTCTTTTCTTGTGAGCTGTCCTACTCAAAACAAGAAAATAGTGTCCACAGTGAGCAGCACTACTTAAGTAACTTCAGATATTTAGATTTTTTTTTTTTAAGTAATTGAGGGTTTTTTAAAATTTATTTGAACTGCTACTTAAACAAAAGCACAAAATATGACCTAAAACTGTGTTTTATTCTTTTACGCTGTGAACTGTTAGAAATTTTTCACTAGCACGTTTTGAAAAAGGATAGTTTACTGATTCACATCTGGTAGTACACCAGTATCAGAGCTTTCTCATCTCTTGAACAAGGATAAACAAATCATGAAGTCAAAAAAAAAAAAAAAAACCTCACTGAAAATTCAAAACATGGTTAACAGAAGTTATTCCAGTAAGCCTTTCAGCCCATGCCATGGGATCACATACTATGAGAAAGCTGAAGATTGTAGTACTAATGTTCACAAAAAAGTGTTTTTTTCCCCCAGTATGAACAAGCAGCAACAGTACAGTAATAAGTTAAAATCTGAGAATGAATTAGAACAAATTAGTTACAGTATTTCAGCTCCAGGAAAAGTGTGAAAAAAGAGCAAAAACACTTGCAGATTAGAAGAGCAACTTCCTCTCAGTAGTAACAACTTTATTATCAAATAAACATCTCTTAATCTCATACTGTGTTTCTAGAAGTCATAGAACAACATCTTAAAAAAAAAAAACAACTTTTTACTTACTGTGACATCATTGTCATGGCACATTCTATAGGTGTCATCAACTTCCTGATTACATCCTCAGTAAGGAGCTCAGGACAGTGAGCAACAAAACTTCTCATAGCTGGAAACAAAGTAGTTAGAGTTTTACTCAAAAAAGAAATACAGTGCATGATCAACATACAGATCTTGAGAGAATATAAACAAAGCAGCAACTAAAATATCGAAAGACCATGTGACACATTCATAAGACTACGTATCTAAAACAGGTACGTAAACTGGTGAAACTCTGACAAGTCTTACTCATTTTCAATGAAAGAGGGGAAACTGTGAGAGTTTTCTGTATAATACTTGTGATTCTGTCTTACTGTCCACTTATAGTTTTGAAATTTGAAATTCTTACCACACAGAGCCCCAGCGCGGCCTTCCAGCGTTACTTGCCAAGTAAAAGAATCTCCTCTTGCCTTTTCTGCCTCTAACTCCTTCAGAGATCGTGGGAACACATTTCTCCATAGCAGCAACATCTTAGGTAGATGATAACGAACAACAGAAGGACCTATGCAAAAACAAAGTGACAGTTTAATAAAAGCATTCATTATACAAAGTATGAAAAATCTGCCATTAAGGTTTTTGCTCTCTTAACTGCTATTTCCTCTTACTCCACTTTTTTTTTTTCCTAACCTATTTCCCTCCCTAAGTAAATTTTCTTTCTTCTTCATTGTTTTCATTTGTTTGTTGGAAGTGCTGCAAGTAAATCACAAAGATTAAGTGCTTGTTGATATTTGTACCAAATCTTGGGAATAGCCAATTTCATACATTGAATCTTGTAGGACGTAAACACTGATGCTTGTTTTTTCATCCTGACTTCCAATATTATTTTTATACTAGTATTTTGAAGGCAAGCTCTTTAGCCCATCTTATCTTATTCATATGATAGAAAAATAAACGATACTGACTAGAAAACTAGTTCTACAATTAGGTTTACAGAAAGCTGAAAAAAAATTTAGATAAAAAACCCAATGAAAGTGCATTAAAAACGTACTGGAGAAGGACAATCAAAATAGTGGTACATTGTCAGAAAAACTTTGGCAAAAGTGAGATGATGTGAGGAATAAAAAACACAAATGGTGTTTGCTCACAGATCAAAATACTGAGGAATGTATTAAAACATTATTATATTTTTCAGAATTAAAAAAAAAAAAAGATAATTGATTCAAATGTCAAGAGTACTTATAAGCTCTCAAAATAGTGCCTCAGATATTTCTGTGATGGCATATACATGAACAATATGTTGAATCATTGAATGGCTAGGATTGGAAGGGACCATAAAGCCCAACTAGTTTCAACCCTCATGCCAAAGGCAGGGCTGCCACCCACAAGATCAGGCTGCCCAGAGCCCAATCCAGCATGGTCTTGAAGAACTCCAGGGAAGGGACATCCATAGCTTCTCTGAGCAGCCTGTGCCAGTGCCTCACCACCACAAACAGAAGTTTCTGGTTTTCTTGTTGCTGTTGATGTTTTTGTTTTGCTGTTGTTTTAAAGCCAACTGGATAACTTTTAAAGCATCATCGTTCCATCATTCCTCATCAGTATTGTTGCTTATCCATGGATGCAGTTTATTTGCAGAAATAAACTGCAAATAAAACAACTTGCATCACAGAAATTTCCATTTTCATAAAATGACTAAACACTGGGTTTAAAAAAAAAAACTGCTTTTTTCTTTTGATATTTGTTTCTTTTAATTTTGTTGTTTTATTTGAGGAACACCACCTTCTGCTATCCCTCAACTTACTCCAATATTTCACTTTTCCCCAGCATAAACATCACAGCTGAAATAAATGAACTAAGACTTTGCTTCCTGTGGTATCCATACTGATGATCTGTGAAGACTATTTGCTACAGTGGATAATCAAAAATGTTGGACAACATTAAAATCCAATAAAACACCTATTTTTACCAACCTAAAGTCATAAGTGCCCCAAGTAAAAGCCATCCAGCTTGAGTTCGTTGCAAGGAAAGCCTGCTGTTCTGTGCAGCAGTTCGTAACAGATCCTCAGCAATACTAACCACCATCTGCAATAGCAAAAAAAAAAAAAAAAGGATTTAAAAAATATAAATTACCACACTACTACAAGTCCTCTTACTGATTGTATGTAAACATGTTCAAATATTTAAACTGATCTTCCATAAAAAAACAGATTACATTTCATGCAGACAATTAGTCTTATGCACACAAAAATACAAGAAGCAATATTAATTAATAACTACTGAAGAAAAAATGTCAAACAATGTAAGCTTGAAAGAGAGAGAGGAACAAAAAGCTGGTAGATATTGCAACTCAAGTGCTATGAGGGCTGTTCCAAAAGTAATGCCTCTTATTTTATTATGCTGGCCTACAACATCAGAGGTGGATTTTGGTGGTATGACAATAAATGCTGAACCTTCCCACCAATACTGCATTACATTCTGTTGCCATGTGACAGATGGCAGCAGAGGAGCAGACTGACAGAATGGCATCTGACACTGGATTGCTTATAAACAAAATGGGTGGGATTGAATTACCCCACGCAGGAAAAAAATGGCACCCACTGACATTCACTGATGCTTGCTGAACGCTCATGAGGATCAAACAGTGAGGTGGTGGGGGAGCATCCCAGCAGTGGCAACAGTGGGTCTCCTCTGCTGGTTTAGATTTCTACAAGTGCAGAATGCAGGCTCTTGATCATTGCTGGCAAAAATGCATGACTAATGATGATGACTATGGTGAGAGATAGTGTTTTGTAGCTGAGAATTTGCTCTATTAGTATTACTGTGCTCTTTGTATTTGTTGCAATTTCTATAAAGGCATTACTTTCGGAAAGACAAATGTACAAACAAGGGCTCCAATCAATGCTCATGCTGGGTACAAGTTCAATTTCAACAATCCTTTCAATTTGTCACACATTTTGCAAAGCAATTACTTCTTGAAAAAATACACATTCTAGTTTATTCACAAACAAACTTCATTATCTCACCTTTCCTTTTGCATGAGGAATACCTAAGGGACACTGATGCACACCACCTAACAAAGCAGCCATTGCAAAACTGTAGCCACTAACAGCTTCAGGGGAGGTCTTCAGATTGTTGAGTCTTTCTGCACACCTATCTAAAAATGGAGTCAACTGAAAAGGCAATGCCACAGCTACACACCGCAAGCACCACGCAGCAGCAAGTCGAGCAGCCATGCTGGGATGAAGAAGAACTGATGTTACTGTCTCCAACAGACCTACATAAAAAAAGAATTTGAAGTTTTAAAATTACAACATGCTTCTTAGGAAGTTGAGATTTGAATTGAGTCAGTATTAAACAGATAACAGAAAAGTTAAAAATGTCAGAATTGAAGTACTCAGATTTCATAACTCTGCCTTTCTCTTTAAAAAGAAAAAAAAAGTGCTAATAACACTATGTAGTTAAATCAATTTTCTTTCTTACACATTAATTATTTTAACAGATTGTGATCATATTTCATATTCATTGCTCTAATATTTCAATCAGTGCAAGTTTATCTGCGTACCAATAGAGGGTTCCTGAATAAGAGGAGATGCAGTAGCATTCAGACTCTGCACCAGACTGCCCAGTTCTTGGAGAGCACACACCATTACATGCTGGCTTGCAGCCACATCAGCAGCTCCTGCTTTATTTTCACTGTTAGCATCATTCACTACTGCCTCTGCAGAAGAGAAAGAAGTATCCTGCTTAGGACCATTTGAGGGAGTCACATATAAAGAATACAGCATACACAAAATAGAAAGGAACAATTTAGTTTTGGCATCATCCCTAAATATTAAAATAAAGCCACAAATTTGCTCACAGCGTGAGCTCGCAGTGAACGTGTTCCGAAGAAAAATACATTTCACAGCCTACCAAACATAATCATCCAAAGACCATGTAAAACAGACACCCAAAAGTTACTGTGGATGACAGTGCACTAAGAGATAGGATTAATAAGGTAACACAGCAAAAATAAGTATACACATACACATTATGTATATACCTATAGATGAAGGAACTAAGAACACAGTCTTGATATATCTAAGTTCTACATGCATAAATACAAAATAAAACTGTAAAAAAAAAAACAAAAAAACACCCAGAGCTTTTTTTTAATAATTAGCCACAAACTCAACCTCAACCACAACCTCAATCATCACAAATTTATCCAGTTATCCAATTAATTCCACAGGTTCCACTTTTCGTTTTCTGCCCTAACACAATGTCTCAGGAAGAGTAGGGTAAAAGATAAGAGGATACCTTGATGGGTAAGGAAGCTGCAACAATCATGTCAAAGAAAATGAATTTGAGTATCAACTTAAAATGATACAGCTAATGCAGTACAAATTCAACAAATGATCCTTCTTAGGTAAAGGGAACAAATCATTACCAACTAAAAATCCATCTAATAATTTATATATACACACACATACATGCATACACACCTGTGTATGTGTGTATACATATAAAATTGCAGAGATTGATAACATAAATTACCAAAGAATCAGAATTCCTATAGATATATTCCTATTATATATATTTATATGCTTCACACACATAAAGCATATATGTACACACACATAAAGCATAAAGCATATATATAAAAATTATGTATAATATTATGTTTTTCATAAAAACCATAATGGAATTTCCTTCTAACTTTGACAAGCAGGTGGCAGGAGGAGAAATTTCTGTAATCACTGCATCTCAGAAGTTGAATTCCGGATATTTTTTACCTAGAACTAAAAGGGTTCTGATTGTAATAAACATTGAAGTTCCTACTAAACTCAGACATAACTTCCCTATGAAAAAATGGTTTCGAGAAAAACCTGGAAAAGCTTCAAAGACAACTGCATTTCCACACATTAAAATATTAATTTAAATCAAATTAGATGGTGGCATTAAAAAAAAAAAAATGAAATAAAGAAAGAAAAGAAACACTCCTTCACTTGTTTAATCAATGTACTGCTGGGCAATTCCATCTCCCTTTTCCAAACTCTAGCTCAAATTAACTATTTTCTAAGAAACAAATGCTAACAGTTTTAAATGGCAGTCCTCTTACATATTCAAGAGTCCACATTTATCTTCTTAAATATCTGACTTTGGATTACATCTTTATTTACCACCTGTAAAATTCAACCGGATCTCATGACGCATATTGGTAGGACAGGTACAAGGACACGACCTGCTCTTCAGCTGTGCAACTTTCAGTATAACCTATCCTAAGATTGATTGCAAAAACACACTTTCTTCCCCCCACTTAGCAAATGCAATGTCAAAAGCCAAAAGAAGTTAAAAAGCAAGCTTTACACAATCATCTTTCAGATAGAAATTGTATTTTGAATATTGCATTTCAAATAGAAAGCAGTTGAATTATCTTTTACCATAGCAATAGAATTACTTCTCATAGTGGAATTAAGTGGAAAAAAGGCTGACCCAGCATAAACAGCAATCAATTTCAACAGGTCTCAAGTAAAGAAATATGTTTCTCACCCACTGCCTTCATCTGTTTACCAATGGCTTGACATATATCTTTAGCAGCTGCAATCTGTGCTTTCTCCCCCAGTAAGCTGCCTACAGTTGCTCTCAGGATGAAGGACACACATCTTCGAGAGTACACTGCCTCCACGTGGGTCTGAGTTGCACGAGGATGGGAGACCAGGTCAAGTACATGGGACAAAAACGTAGCAAAGTTGCGCTCCAACCACTGACCTCCTAACGTTGTAACAAAGACAACATAGGCCTGCAAATTCAGAAGTTATATACAGATCCAGTTAAAACAGTAAGAAAAGACTATTTGGTCACTGCAGAGTAATGACTGCAGTACACGCATACTGCATGACAGCAGCAATAACAGTTAGTTATATGCAACCTGGCTCAGGCTACAAGATGAATTTAGTCAGTATCTGCTCTTGCTGAACTGTTTCCAGCACCAAGGGTAGCTCTCTATTACTGCTACTGCTAATTATTAATATTAGTTATTTAGTAAAATTAATAATAGCTATTACTGCTAAAAAAAAAATCTACAACAATAATGTAAATATCAACAACAATACGAACATGTTCTGGTTGAAGACAGTGCATTTTACCAAATGCACCTGAAAAAGACTGGGGAAAAAAAAAAAAAAAGATTTATTCCACAAAATATAAAAAAAAATCTGCCTTCTGACAAGTTTCTGCAGCAGAAATATGTCAGAGTGGGAAGGCCTGAATGTGATGATACGCTGCTATCTTTCTCTACTAGACAAATGGTGCTTTCATATTCACGAGATTTCAACTATTCAAGAAAGACACATGGAGAGAAGAAACACAGTTCAACAAGTTAGGGCTGCAAAGTATTCATCAGAGAGAGCCAGCACACCAAAGGGCAGAAGCATATTAGAATACTAATTTCTCAAATCTTTTTTAATCCCACCCAAGACACTCTGATCAAATAAGCCTTTTCTAGCACGTATTTTAATCTATAGTTACAGTACATCAGTGATAAAATATAACTTAGGTGAATGACACTGCTCATACATTTGACCAAACAGGTGAATCAAATTTGCCTTGTAAGTTACTATAAGCAAATAAGCACCAGAAGAATATATTTTCCTCCTAAAAGCGATACAGTGTACAAAAGTTACTTAATTTGAGGGGAAAAAAAGAAAACAGTACAGATTATCACAAACCTGAGTAACACCAACTCTCACTTCCCTATTGACAGATCCTCCTACTTTGAGCATCTCTCCACCGCTCTTTAGGAATCCAGACCCTCCTCGCAGGAATCCTGTGGCCATGAGTTCCAAGACCTCCTCAAGAGTAGCCCTCTTCACGTTCTGTCGCATCACTTTTGCCAAGAGAAAAGCAAACATTTAATCCTAAAGTTCCAAGCAATACAAGTAACTATCTCAAAAATCAGAATTATTAATTCAGAGTTGTCTTGACACATAGATCCAGCCTACGTTTCAGTTAACTGCTTTGTTTTGCACTTATAAAATAAGTTATTTTTCCCAAGTGATTTTTGACCATTTCCTCTTTTTTTTTTTTTTTTTTTTTTTTTGCATGGCTACAAGAGAGAATCTGAGTGCTTTACCTCTTTTTAAACTTGGAGTTTAAAACAAACAAAAAAAAAAAAGATCAACTACAGGTATTCAAGTTGGAATTGAAATTTGAACTTGAACAAAACATCGTATCATGCAACACAGTATGGAAGATGTAATTTGTTTGGGAACATAATTCAGGAGGATTGTACCTGTTGCTTGTTTTGGTATCAGTGCTGTAGCCATGACAGTTCCCAAAAGCTTTGACACTGCAACCCGCACGCCATAGTTTGAGTTTTCCAGAGCTTTAAAGCACAGTGTAGCAACATTTTCCAGCTCAGCTGTCCACATAAACACTGCTTCATTTTGCAATTCCAGCAGACACTGAAGAGGGAAAAAAGACAACAACAACAAAAAAAAACTTGCTGAGAACCAATGAAGACTATCCTTACCTTCTAAGTTTCAATGCAATTGTTGGGTTTATTCAACATTTTATATGAATATCAGAGTTTAGTTTTTCCCCGCTCCATCACCATAAAAATTATGTAAGAATGAACTATTAGAACAATTGAGGAACAGGTTAACACACAAATAAAAAGCATAGGAAAAACAGAACAAAAGAATCTTATCTTGTTTCTTAAAACCTCTCCCTCTGAGAACCATAGTTAATTTACTTTATCTCATTATTTGCTTATGAAGTGAGGAAGTCAATACTATTGTACTTCAGCATACACAAAGTAGCAAGTCGAGCATTTGAGCCTTTGATGTAAACTAGCAAGGACTTACCTTTCCCAAATAACAACCAAGTTTCCCGTTACAAGCAACACGTGAAAGCTTAAACGCAGGCACTCCAACAATCACAGCACAAAGACTTTCTAGCAGCGTGTAGAAACACACCCACCTTGGCCACTGCACATCGTACAGCCATAGATCTGTCCGTCAACAGAGACCGGGCGTTCTTGTAAATATCCCGGTGACAAGAAGCTGCTGCTCCTCCGAGTCCATTTAAGACCTTCTGTAAACTCATCAGGATTTCACTGCGGCCCTGAGACTGTACACAGGAAGAGGTGTTTATGCAGAAATGCAGATGCAACGCTTATATCCAAGTACCAGGCACACACCTCTGCATTTTCATTTGCGTGCACGTGTACACTTGTGAAAATGGATAACAGTTTACTGAAGTCACATACAACCACTATCTGGCTGGTTGCAGATGGCAGTAAATATTAGAATTGGTTTTGGTAAGATGGCATCTATTATCACATAAATTAGAAAGAGTGCCAAGAAAGAGTGCCAGTAGTTCAACAAATGGCTAAAGTTGCTGCTGTCCTTCTCCCATCTGCTGCAGCCTCATGTTGCAGAAACAAAAACTAAATAGAAGCAGCTAAAAAGAACGTATGAGACAACGTGACGCCCAAGTAGTCAAATTTCGTGCTACACCCACACACAGGGTATTGCAGAGAACAAGCACTCTTTGGGCAGAACACAGAGCTACTGTTACACTCAGCACTGATAGAAGTCCCCGCTTTAAATCCAGCAGTGGAATTATAAATGTTTATTACTCATAGAGAGTAAGTGTATATGCAGGAGGAGTCAAGATCTATGCAGTCAGCACCTGTACCAACTTGTCATTTATTTCAAAAGAAACTGAGCTATTTCAGTCCTGTAAGACCCACTGACAACCCATGGCACATTCCCTCAATATGATATTCTTACAGTGTATCCTGCCCACAAGCAGCGTAACATTTTTGTTACAAAACATAAGCATTTACTCAGGGTACCCAAGTGGAAACCTAATGCAGTATTTCAAATGGTCCCTACAACCCTTTTACAATTTTAATTGCTGATGCTGCAATGAAACAACTACAATAACATTAATATGCCAAAACTCTAAACTCTCTCTGCAGAGCAAACACATGCACGTGGTTTAACTTGAGATGAGTAATTTGCATTTTTCTACATGGAAGACATTTTAACAAACCCCTTTGGAAGGAGAGAGTTTCAGTTTAAATGGAATCAAGACCACGTACAGAAAATATTGCAAAACTCACCTCTGCACTTTTCAGAGATTTTAAAAGATTATTCACTGTCTCTGGAAAAGCACTACCCAGCATTCTGCCCATCTTCTCATAAAATGCTCCAACACACGCCACAGCAGCCCTAAAAAAAGAGACATTCATAGGTATATTCCTTTTCTGGATCACTTAAACAAAGACAAAAACTTAGGTATAAATGGATCTTTTATTCATCATTGATGAATAAAAACCTTATTACCCACTAATCATATTTGTTGTTTAACAGTGCATTTAAATCACGCGCTTAATTAAGAAAAACATGGAAGTTATTTGCTTCTTCGAATACGGATGTGCTTGGATTGATATTAGTACATAATCCACAGAGTGAGCTGCAGAAGACAAACGTGCTGACATCACAGCAAGATCAGGATTTTGTGCACTTGAACTACAGGTGCTTGGTAAAGAAACAACCCTGTGATCTTTGATACATTTTCAAAGATACTGAATGAGACACTTCATTCAAGCGAAGAACCTAGGATGCATAAATTACTGCAGAAAAGCAAAAATACACATATATAAACACTGTGAGCATCACCAGATTCTTTCCCTGCTGTTTTTGATCAGCAAGCTTTGAGTAACAGTTTAGTGCGATAGGATATGCAAATTGCCCCAAGGCCTTTGTAAACCTGAAATCCTTGGGTAAATGATTTCTTTTGGTAAACTACGTTACAATGTGATTACAGCCCACTGCTTGACTGGCATGCCTCCTGCCCTGCTCTTCTACACAGCAGCAAGTTCCCCACAGAATTGCAACAGTTTCAGGTAAAAGGAGGACAGCATCAGCCCCAAAGGTGACTTCAGATGTTATCCTAACGGTGTGCAACAGCATCTGAAGGCAGCCTGACCTGGGGACCACTAGATGCTGTAAGGTATTTCATGTACTCCCTTGTGTACCATGGGAAAGCACTGAAGAAGTTTCAGTAGATGCTGTATGTAGTATTAACCGATTCCTATAAATAAGACTGTTCCTACCTGCAAAGATAAACTGGATCACATACACATCCAAGCATACAGACTCTCCTTGAGAGGTTTTAAGCTACATTACAACAGAATATAAACAGGCAGTGCTTGAGGGGGGTTAAAAAAAAACAAAACAACAAAACAAACTTCTTTGGCTACAGTTCTCTCAGCAATAAATAATGCTCCCACTTGACAATTCTGGCAGCTTCCATTGTAAACTGGGTACCTAGGCCCAATTACCAATTACAATTAGTGAAACTTCTTCACTGCATTACTTCAACTACTGCTTAACCTCCCCTTGGCATAAGAAAGCAAAAGAAACATTACATACTCCTTTGCCTAGAGAAAAGCATCCAACTTCCAGACAAAAGTGCATCTGTCACCTTCAAACCCTGCCCTCTGCAGTCTCAGATACATTCCTTTTTTCCTTCTAGATCAAGCACACACAGACTCCAACTAAGCATGCAAAAATGTAAGTTCCACAAAATTTAACTTAACAGGGCACACATAAGGCAGATATTTCTGTAATATCCAGGACCACTTTGCATTAAAACCACCCCCCTTCCCCAAGTAACACCAAACGTACAGTTTTGTGGGCAGGTAAGCTGCAGTATCATCTTTGCTCTTGATGATGTCATTACACTTGTCAAGTGTCTGAAAAACTGTGAATGTGTCTCCAATGCTGTAGAGAGCAGCAAGATTTTTCGCGAGGAGTTTTCGCGTTGGCGGCCCTGGGGAGCTGCTGATGAGTCCTGTTAGCTGTTCTACCAGTTTCTTCTGTTTCTCCTTGACATCTGTCTGTTAATGGATCAAAAATTAATGAAATAAAGCTTGTTTCCCTTAACACCTGGTAATAACTACAAGAGATTGAAGCAAAATTCACACTACTCCTACATAATTTGACAAATTGCTTGTGTCACAGAGGTATGAGATACACTCAAGTAGTTGTGGAGATGGATGCTAAATGATCAGAATTAGCTGTTGTTTTATGTAAATTTTATCTTCTTTTACATGACTCACTAAAATTGCAGTATTACTTGCACAGAGAACATTTTAATCCTCTTTCCCATCAAGAATCCTTACAATGGAAAGGCAGGTTTTACTTTCCAAACATTTACAATACTGAAAAACAGAAACCAAACTAAATGGCTTTTAATGGAGTCCAAGTAAGTAAGTACCAAGTAAGTACCCACAATTCAATACTCACAAACTAAAATGCATCTGAATCTAGAATTACACAGTTATGACTTGGATGTTACCTACTATCTCTAGCATAAAATTAATACATGTTTCAGAAACAGGAAAAAGCAATTTACCTTGTTAGCAGCTACCAGCACTTTATCTAAAAATCTCAACCACTCAAAGATAAAGACTGGCCTCTTTGCTTCTGTGATCTGTGCTAACGCTTCCTCATTCAGCAACAAACTATGAGCCAGTTCCATCCCTGGTAAAGTTCTGGTTTTATCACAGATGGTAGAGTCTCTGAAATAAAAATTGGAATATTAGTATGAAATACAGTATAACAATATCAAACTTCAGTGAGATAAAAATATGAAGATGGAACAAAGAGATTACAGAATCATGATGCAAGCCTGCTTAAATGTACCTTAACTACGAGTCCCAGATGAGAACCACTCATTTTTAACCATGTACATCCATTAGTAGTACTTCAGGGATCTGAGAAGTTAGTTGTAAAAGGAGAACCTATGGGCAACTTAAGAGGCAAACTCTTAGCCAAGATATATATACTAAAGTCCCTGCCTATAAAAACAAAACAAACGAGCTAACAGACATCTCACTGCTTCCTCTCACATAAGTGCAGTTCTCACTCGGCTTTAATTGAGACCTTGAGCCCATTCCTGAAGCTTAGACATGAATCCAGCCACCTCCTCAACATCTTTCACAGACAAGGTGAGGAAAAATCCCCACCACGAGGACTGCTGGGGAATCAGTAACTTTTGCTTCCAGAAATGACAGACCGACTTTCTCTCTCTCACATGCCCTGAGACACAAAGCGTGGGTTCCACAGAAATAGCACAGCATGAGGCCTGCACTGCACTAAACACAGCTCCATGGCACAACAGAGCTCCAGCAGCAACATGTGCAAACAGCAGCACCACCACATTAAGGAAATCAGAAACACATATTTTCTAGAAATAAGACTCACTGATGCTGGTTTAGAACACATCATTAAGAATCACAGGATGACCTACCAACTCACCTATCCAGTAGAAACCAACAGCAGATGTTATCCTGTAGCCTAAGACAGTTTTGCAATTGAAATTCTGTGATGGCTATAATTATTCAACTGCAACTGAAAGAGTCAGAGGTGTGGAGGTGGAATTGTGATGGATAGCAAATCTCAATAATATCAAATTTGAGTGAGGCAGGAAGAATGACAGAATTTGGGATGGCTGGATCCCCAAACCCACCAGCCTCGCTATAAGGGACAGATGAGCCCTCTGAAATCCAGGCAGCCTCCCTAGCAGCTGTCGGGATACAAGTAGACTGCAGGTCTCCCAGCAGGCAGAGAACTACAGGTCAAACAGCCGAGATCCTGCTCAAACAACAAACTTAGTAGGTGCAAGGCACCACCAAAGCACACCAGTGGGGTAAGCAAGCACTGAAGGCAACATAACCTTAGCGAGCTACATTTAGGTGAATGGAGCAGTTTAATACACAACAGAGAGAAGAAAACATTTAAAAATCACAAAATAAAGTCAACTGTCTTTTGCAAAACAAAGCCAGAAGGCAAAAACGAAACAATACAACAATAAAAACGCAGCAGAACCTGAATCCTGAACTCGGCTGTGCTGGGCACAACAGGAAGAGCAGAGCACTGGGAAGCGTTATGTAAGCCAGCGTCTCCCTACAGCATGCATTCTCAGGATGTTCCCTGTGCTTCCCCACTCATAGTCGAACCCTTAACAAACAAACGCTTAAAGCGAATCAAAACTATTTCAGTTAAACAAATGGATTATTCTTTAAATCAGCCCCCCATCTGACAGCAGCGAAAGGGGCTGTTTTCTTAGTTGTTTTTTTTTTTTTTTTCTTTTTTTTCAGAGGCATTGCCTATCGCTGACGTACATCACCTCAAAACACCTTTACATGAGAGCAGAACGAACGACGACCGCGCAGCCCGGGGGCGGCTGCCCGGAGCCTCGGAGTGCCGCTCCGCCTCAGCCCCGCGCCGCCCCCAGACCGCAGGACCGCCGCTAACGGCCCCGGCCCCACAGCGCACCCCCTCACCGCGAAGAAACTGGGGCTGAGGAGGCGCCGGCAGCGGCTCGGCTCGAGCCCAGCTGGCGAGAGAAGGACCGAGGGAAAAGGGAGACGCGGGCGGCTTCGCCCCGAGCCGCTAGGAGCAGCCCCAGCCCCAACGCACCTCAGCAGCGCACAGCCGGCCGTGGAGCGCAGCAGGAAGCGGGAAGTGCGCAGACGCCGGCGGGCGGGGAAAGGGGCGGCCGCGCGCAAGCGCTTGGCTGGACTGGTGCTTTGGGAAGGGGTGTGGGGGGTTCTTGTGGCCGTGCCCCGGCTGGTGAAGGGGGTCATCCGGAAAAAGGCGGCGTGTGTGCGTTAAAGTTCATCGACTGCATCTGTAGGAAACAGGTCTGAGCAGGACATGCGTGCTGGCCATGGGGGACGAGGAAGAGGAAGATTACATGTCTGATTTATTTATTAAGTAAGTAGGCGTCGTTTTTGTTTCATCCTCAGCGATTGTAAGCACGTAAAGCCAAAACCAGAGGTGGGCTAATGCTTGCTGGGGTCATGCATCCTTAGGGAGGATGTGAGGCCGGGGGTGCCCATGGTGCGGCGGGTGAGAGAAGCTCTTCAGAAAGAGGAAAAGCAAAAAGAAGCCAACGAGAAGAACAGGCAGAAGAGTGCGAAGGAAGAAGAGAGAGAGCGACGCGACTTGGTGCTGAGCAGCGCCTTAGGAAACGAGAACAAAGGCTTCGCCTTGCTCCAGAAGATGGGCTACAAGAGCGGCCAGGCTCTGGGCAAGAGCGGTGAGTTTGTCTCTGTCAGAACAGCACAGTGTGCTCAGGTGTCCTCTGAGGGAGGTATTACTTCTGTTTGTCCTTAGCTAAGTTGGACAGAGGGCATGGCTGCAGGTTGCACCAGGGGAAATTCAGGTTCTATATTGGGAAAAGCTTCTCTGTAAGAGTGGTTGGTCGCTGGAATGGGCTGCCAGGGAGGTGGTCCACAAACGTGTGGATGTAGTACTAAGGAATGTGTGTTAGTGAGTGATATTGATGGTAGGTGGACAGGAGATCTCAGATCTCTTTTCCAACCTTAACGATTCTATGCTGCCTCATCTATAGAGTCATATCTGCCTCACTGAAACCCAACCATCGCTCTGTGTGTGTCGTGGCTGAACAAAATGTGAGAGCAAAGTACTGAAATGAAAATAAAAACATCTGTTGCAAGATGTGAGGGAAGCAGCAGGACTTGCTGCTCACTCAGTGCACTTCTGTGTGTGGCTGTGGCATTAAGAAGTTGTTTTGATGGTTGTGGAAAACTAACTGCTTAAAAAATATCAGCTTCCTCTTTGAATTTATAGTTGGAGTCTGGAAAAGAAGTGCACACCAGAAAGGCCTGCTAGATGAAACAGAAAACCAATGAAGCAAAACATCAATAATTGCTATGTCAGTTTAGTGCATCTCTAGCAGATGATCAGCAAATAAACTGGCCCAGGCAGATTCTTATAATTCTTCATCTTCCTCAAGTTGCGAAATTCTAGAATAAAAAATGCCACAGAAGACTGTAGCAAAGCAGCCTTCAGGTATGCTGTGCCTATCAAACCAACATCATTTTCTTTCTCTGGGGTAGCATCCCAGAAAAAGCACACAGCAGTTGAGCAGATGAGGGGAAAAAGGAAAGGAGGCTCAAATTCAACTGGGTCATTTGTAAAGCACTAAGTGTATATTAATGTATTTTCTATTTGCACTAAGCAAAATTCAAAGAAAATGTACATGTTTAATGGCAAAAGCAGCTGCCTACTTGGCTGTACCACACCAACCATAGTTTGAGAAAGACCTCCATTCTCAAATTTGCCTATTTTTTCCCCTCACAGGAGAAGGCATTGTTGAACCTATTGCTCTGAACATAAAAACAGGTTTGTGACATTTCCTAATTTACTCAGTTGTATATTACAGCTTTTCAGCTGCTTACATTCCTGTTGTGTACTTACATAGGCAGAAGCGGGCTTGGTCATGAGGAATTCAAAAAGCGAAAAGCTGAAGAAAAACTAGAAAACTATAGAAAAAAACTCCACATGAAAAAACAAGCAAATGAACAAGCTGCAGATCAGTTCAGGTAAAATGCTGTAAAGGAAACGCCAAACAAGGTGTAAGTGGCCATTCTTCTTATTCATTAGTTTATTCTAGAGTTACCAATTATGCGTGTTGTTTGAATGGGAGGTATGAGTTGAAACATACTTGTATTGCTTCTCAGCTCTAAAGCAAGAGCAGGTGAACACTGTAGTACTGGAATAGTATGCTGCATCATTTATTTTTATAACTGTTAACACTGTAAGCAATATGCATACTAATTCTCAAGTCATTTGTAACATTTTAAACCAGAGAACCATGTCATTTTTTAATATAAAATTCATTGATAATCCAGAGCATTGTCGCTGCAGTGGTTTTTATGTGCAGCAGATTAAAACTCAGGGTAAATCTTTCAGGTTTTATTTTGATTTTCTCCTGGTTAGCATGTTTCTGTGTGAAGAAGGAAAGGCAAGAGAAGGTTAAAAGCTTTTGCAAATTTTTCATGAGCCACTTTTTCGTGGATTAAGGAAACCTAGTGAAAAAGCAGTATTTCAGGGTGCAGTGTCATCAAAAGCTCTGTCCTGGAGGTGTAACTGAAAGGTATAATTCCCCAAAAATACACATAGTCCTACAGAAACAGTCTGTAGAGGCTTCATAGCTTTGCCATTGTCCTGGTTAGCATGGTCATCTTTATTTGGCATTTGGTAGTCTGAGGAAAGTGGTACATCTAGAATCTTGACAGATTTTCTATTTTTGAAACGCTCTTGAGATGCATGACAGTCATTGTTTGTCTGCTTATTTTAGCTATCTACCTTTTCTTAACAGAATAAGATTCAAAAACAAACAAGAAGAACGTAAGATGGAAGGAGACCTTCGAAAAAGTCAGAGGGCTTGCCAGCAATTGGATATTCAGAAAGTGAGATATGTTTTTTGGGGGTTGGAAGGAAGGTTTGTGGGTTGGCAATAAAGGCTAAAAACAAAATAGTGATTCAGTGTCTGGAAGTTCTCTTCTGTGAGGAACCATGTTCGTTTGCCTGTGTTTGCTCCTGCTTTTTGGTACTATTGTGCTGTTTGCTTATCATGCATTAGCCAGTGTCAGGCTGTTCTAAATGACTGTTTTCCTTAAGTGGGGAGCAAAATTACAGAGAATGGTTGAGGCTGGAAGAGATCTTTGGAACTCACCTTGCCCAACGGTTCTGCTCAATTGGGATCACCTAAAGCAGGTTGTCCAGGGCCATGCCCTGACTGCTTTTCAGTATCTCAGAATATGGGGGATCATCACTGAGATCAGTGATCAGCGAGATTCCCAAAGAATCAAACAAACAAACAAACACGCCATGTCTATGTGCAAGGAATAACGTGGGTAACAGCAGTACAACTACTACCTGATCTCATGCCTGATCTGGTGGTTGGTGACCCTGCCTGCAGCAGGGAGGTTGGAACTAGATGACCTTTCAGGTCCCTCCCAACCAAAGCCATTCTATGATACTATAAAATTTTGCCACTTAATAAGTTGAAAGCATAAAACAAAATAAGTTTTTTTTTTCTTTCGTCTATTAACATGTTAGAAATAAACGCTGCCCTGCGAGTTCTGTTGAGATTGAAACAAAGGAGCATCAAACAAAGAAAGTCAACTGGATTAATTTAGATTATCTTTGACTGTTTCCTTTAAAATAACTCCATCCAAGGTGAACTAGGAAGCACCTAATGACGTTGTGATAAAAAATCTTTAAGCAGTGTGCTCCAACTGACAGAACTACATCTAGGAAGAAGTATCTGCTCTCAGATTTAATGTGAGATTTGCTGTGTAGCTTTATGTGTACCAAACACAGATGGAATAAAACTTAGCATTAGCATGCATTTATTTGTATTTTAAAAAAGAGAATAATCCTCCTTATGGACTGCTGTACTTAGTTTCCTCCTACAACTTCAGTAATTCTTCGTTATACTATACAAGTAAGTTTTGGGACCTAACATCTCGGTTATTAGAAATTGTTTTTATCCAGCTTCTTAAGAGAACTTGCAGAGGCAAATAATTTTCATTTTAATCCTTCATTATTTAAGGATATTGAAGCTCCCAAAGAGATTTGGTATTGGCTACAACCTGAAGAGGAAGACCAAAAGGATGAAGAAGACAAGGATGATGAGTGCACAGGTTCAGACTTAAGTGTAAGTTTTGCAACTAAATGAATGGCTTGATTCAGAATGAAATCTAATAGGCCTCTAAAAAAAAAAAATTACGTATATATAATTTTCAAAGCAGTAGTAAATGACCTGTTTGCCATCTTAGTGCACTTATTTTTACAGTAACTAAATGACAAAATATATAACATTAAAACACTGATTTATTGCTTATCTGTTTTGAAGCTGATCTTTGGAAATAGTCAAAATGAAATTCTCAACAGGCTTAGCCACAATGTACAAAATCATATATTTGCTAAATAATTTAAGTTTTGATCTTAGATGCCTCACCACATATCTCAGGCTGAACTTTAGAATGACTAAGTAATTTCTGAAAACATTGCCCTAGAAATTCATGTTTTCTCAGCACCTCTAGATTACACCACTGTTGTTAGCTTAACATATTTGACTTACAGTGAAATGATGAAGTGTGGAAAATTCCACCAAAATATCATATACTTAATATAAGGTAGCTAGGTAATACTTTTAGCTAAATCTTCAGTGAAAACTTTGTAGCTGGAAAGAATGATGAGCCAACAGCCAGGCCTCATGGATTCCTGTGCTATGGGCTACAAATGTGGGGAACTTACCAAGCTACAGTAGCTTTTTCATAGAAAAAGGTTAAAAGAGCTGTTTTAACAATACCAGTAGCTCAAACTGTCTTACACTGTATGAGCCCCTAATCACTGAATCCTTGTACATACCTCTAGGTATCAGCAAAGCTACAAATCCTGACTGCTTATTTAAGAGAACGACACTTCTATTGCATTTGGTGTGGAACAACCTATGAAGGTGAGAGTAAACATGTCATGCACATATGTGTTTTACTTTGCTTATGTAGTTAGACTGAATTAATATAGTATATATTCAGCCTTAATCCTGTCACATGCTTTCATAAGAACTGTAGAACTATGCCCACACAAGTCATTTCTCCAGAATTTCCGAGGTCCAGAATCAAAGACCGTCAACTTCTTGATATGGGGGTCTGATGGCTTTTCATTACTTCCTTTCATAATGCAGATGGCTGATTATAGATAGCTTCAACATTATCAGAAACACTTTTCAAAGATAATTCCCATCAGCTTACGCAGCTACCTGAATAGTTTTGTTTTCTGTTTTGCAGGTTGGCTTATCATAGAATCACAGAACTGTAGAGCAGCTTGGGTTGGAAGCAACCTTAAAGATGATCTAGTTCTAACCTCCCTGCTGCCACCCACTTAGGAGCAGGTGCCAGGGCCCCATTCAGCCTAGTCTTGAATGCCTCCAGGGGTGGGGCCTCCACAGCTTATCTGAGCAGCCTTAGAAAGGGGTTCCAGTGCCTCATTATCCTTTCAGTAAAGAATTTTTTCGCAACACCTAACCTAGAGCTACCTGCTTTTTGTTCATGAGAAGCTTATCATGACGTGGTCTGTTGGCTGTGCACTCAACCCTCATCCAGGCCTGAGATTCCCCCCTTGTGGGGGAAGTATAACTATCCTGCACTAGTCGTTTTTTTCCAGAGAATTTACTTTCTTACGGGAATGTTTTAAACATAGGTAGCACATTTTCCTTCCAAGCTGCTGGACAGATTCTCACTGTAAGGGCATGTATATGCACAAAAAAAAAATCATACTGGCACTTATATGAATCGGTATTGTTTTGAAAAAAAAAAAACAACATTCAGATATTAAAAATAGTACCATAAGAAAACAAAGGTTGCAGGTTTAGAACATTATCTAGTTTCTTTGCACCAAAGAGGCTAGAATTTGTGGTGCCATTTGCGTTCAGCATTTTAAAACATAGTTTGGAATTAATAATCTACCAATCTTAAGTTCTGTTTAATCTGTTGATGGCTTCTTCAAATAATTCTAGCAACTATTTTTTCCTCCTCTTCTGAACTGGGATTACTTTTTTTCTTTTTATCTCATAGATGCTGAGGATTTATCTTTAAACTGCCCCGGAGACAGTGCTGCAGATCATGACTAAAGCCTTTCTAAAGAAAGGAGTTGTAGATAAGTATGTATAGTGGATATGCTCTGACATATTTTTTTAGAAAATTCAGTGCTGTGCCAGCATACATATAAAAGTGTGCAGACGAGTAGTAATTCTGACAGGTTGAACTTTATATTTTTGAAGCATTTCTATGTTGTTTTTTTTTAATTTTATTTCTAGGTGATGCAAAATTTATTAGAAATTAAAACTTTACATTTGTTGTTGAGTTACTGTAAATTCAAGGCAAGTAAGACTTCCACAGTCTTTGTTAATGCTGTCCCCAATTGAGCAAGATCAACTGATAATAAAATTGAAGGTTTGACAAAGGGTATATGTATGGACTAATTACTCTGTGGTAAAATATGTTAAACAAGTGGTTGGGGGGGGTTTACATTTTTGCAAGGGTGACTAAACATCAATTTATTTTTTCTTTCTATTCTAGAGTTTGTGACCGGGGGGAGGCTTTTGAAATGCCACTAATATCATTTGAACTAATATTCTCTTATGAGTGTTTACCAGATCATAGAGCATGTTCAATTTTTTTAAAATATAAATATATTTTAACTTTTTTTTTTTTTTCCTTAGGGAATAACAATTGTTATTGTAAACATCTACTAATAGAAAGGTATTACTGAGGTATATAAATACCACAAAAAAAAAAAATATATATATATATCTATCAGAAACTACTGGTACAAGGTAAATATTACCTATCAGTAAATAAGCAATGATGTTATGGATGTTCTGTCCAGAAACTGTAAAGGAAATTCAGCTGAAATTTGTCCTATATCAATTTTCATATTGTAAGAGCAATTTTAAAGTCAAAGGTAAGTAGAACTGGTGCTATTTTGTCTGTATCAGGATGTAATTTCTCCCACATCTTGAGAACTACAAGGAAATATGCATTAGTCCAAAATAATGGAATGCTTTATTTATGAAGAATAACATTCATTATAAAGGGAGGGGGAACAACTTGAATTCATACAAAAGAATGTTAAAATCAGATGGCTATTTAGCAACAATTTCCACAAGACTATAAGAATTCACACACTCATTCATATTTTAACCATCCACACACCTTCTACCTGTTTAACAATTGAGAAAAATCATATGCTACCTGATCTCTAATGCACATCATACTTTCCTGCTTAGAAGTCTTAGTGCATTTTTCTTTATGGAATTAAGCAGATGCCACAGCAATGAGCTGCATCTTTTCAAACTATTAAAAAAATGAGTCAGAAGGAATAATTTGCCCATTTTCTTCCCTGCACAGTTCTTATTCAGTCAAACATAATATCTTTAAAGTATATAACCAAACAGTAACGGTCAGTCTGTTCACACCTTATATAAGGCCAGCAGAGGTGTTCAGTACACCTGCAATCTGTGAGACATGCCTCAATGCCATAATAATTGATTAAAACCTTACAGTATAGGAGATGATGTCTAAGGTGCTCTCCTGAGAAACGTTTTTAAATGGTTGCTATTGAGAAAACTTGGAGAGTATTTCTGTATTAAGAGGACTCTACTTGTTCCTATAAGGAAGAAAAAAAACAAAAAACAAACAGAGGTTTTCAAAAGTACAGAACAAATAGCTTCTGGGAAAGAAAGAAATACTTAAATGTTCAAGGAAGACCTGAATTTAAAAAGTAAGTATTTTTAAATTTTAGAGTACTGAAGGTGCTAGGTATTTCAGAAGTACCTAGTGAGAAGAAAGTTCACCTTAAAGAAGTAAAATTCAGTCAAGAATAACCCACTTGTATCTAGTATTCTTTCTGCCAAAAGTAGCCTTTCCAGTCAAGCACACTGACTCCTCTGGTCTTAAAAGGGCGAAGTCTAGTAATATAAACATCACTGAATCATTCAGAAAGGTTTGAATCACATGCCACAAGACAGCACAATCTGAAAGCCTTCTAAAATCGTATTTAGTGACTGTAAGCTTTATGCGAGTTGTCTTTATCAACAGACTTGTCTTTATCAACAGACAAAATATCGAGTATTACGGATGCAGAGAATCGTTTTGAGGGGTCTTTTGAAAGCATCTTTTTGATTATGGGTACCTGCAAAAAAACAAAGTTTGAGTAATTTTTTTTAAATGACTATGTAAATAAATTAACTGAAATAATGCACTGAAATACTTTACCTGGATTTTAAATTGCTTGGTGAAGTCTGATGGAAGTTCACCATCTCTAACATCCTGCCATACCTGAAATTCATACAAGATAAACAGTTTCAGTATGCTTTCATTAATCATACTTTATCTCATTTTATGACCAATGTCATTTACTGAAGTAATTAAGAGAATATAACATAAGGGTTCTGAAAGAAACTATAGAAGTTTGAAAGTTTGTCATTTAGTTGTACTTCATTTTGTCTTATGTATACACTTGTCCCTCTGTAAGCTTAAAAGCTTCACAATGTACAGTGATGCATTTGTTTTGGCAAACCTCTAATTCATAGCCATTGTCATTCTCTTTTCAGTTGGAAAGTAATGGTTTTCTATCTTCTTGCCCACATTAAAAAACACACGCAATGTGAGAAGACAGTTTCCCCTTTGACAAGGGTTGGGTGATGTTACTGGCAAACCAAGCAGGCATGCTTCCTCCTTTTTACCTTGTTCAGCATTACACAATTCTTTCTGTGTCACTGCAAAAAATGCTAGTTGGAGCTCAAAGCAAGGCTAAGGATTACTAAATATATGCTTTCCAAAACTACTGCTAAGTAACAACTATTTTTTCACATTAGGGTTTCCAGTTAGTCTGGCCCTTTGAACACCATGGGACTGGGGGCATGTTTGCAATTGGCTGTAAGCTGGCACAAGATGTCTTTAGAAAATGTGACAAAGTAGACTAACAGAACTTTGATGTGGTTTGCTTATATTGGCAAAAGTCAACTAACAATGTGCATGATCCTCTGGGTCCAGCTACATACATATATCTTAAAAAATTACTTTGGACAAGATATTCAGTATCTACATTCCTTATATCTATATTCCAAATATGTAAGTTTGAGCATACATGCTGTTCTACTACAGACATGCAAAGAAAAATATAAAAGACACATAAAAGATACATTTTCAAGCAAAGTTAAAATTACATTGTTTTCTTTGCAGAAATACCATTTGTCTTTCAATTGAAAGAAAGCCATATATTTCACGTCACTTTTGTTTTCATTTTGAAAAACTAAAATGTTTTGATTTTGTTCTTACCCCCCCTCTGAGCAGTAAAGAAAAGTATGGCAGAGACTAAACTCTTCCAGTTTTGACTTCTGTTTAAATAGAGAAATATTCTTTTCCAATACTCTGAGCAAACAAAAAGCTTTATCAGAAATTTGAATTGTTTTTGTATATTTTAGCTTTCTGACTTGCTTCTCTATTCTTATATGTACATAGCTAAGAATAGTCAGGCTTTAATCAGTACATGAGTAGAACATAAGTAAAATAAAACCAGTAATGTTTCTTCAGTTATATTTTAACTGAAGTAAGAGGGATTAATGGGCCTGACAGTTTTCCCTTCATTTGTGTCTGTAAATAGAGATAGTACTGTAGCTGTACAGGTTTCTTTTGGCATATAATTAGCATAATACAGATAGCAGCAGCAAGGCAAAACAATGTCAGTGCAAAACCATTTTTTAATTTAAAGATTACCTACCCTGTTTTTCTCATGATGACTGACCAACGCAGAAAGAATTTCAAACCAAATCAATCCCAGCGCATAAATGTCTACTTCCTTTCCATATCTGTCCCCAGACTACAAAGATCACAAGAACAACAGAGTTGTGAAATCCTGCTGAAAGGCACTTCTTGAAGGCAAAATCTGAAATCAGTAGAAGTTGGCACCTGAAGACTACTAGAGGACCAGCATTACTTGATCTTCATATTAGTCTTTAACCCTTTCTGCTACATTACATGACACAGTGTCAGACTTTATACAAGCAAGTTAGCTAAATTAAACCATTGCGTTTGTAGACTACCCTCTCCAGAATAAGGTTATCCTTGTATGCTGTCATATCAGGGAACTTCAAGCAACTTGGTTTAGTACCGAGATTAAGGTTGAACACAACCAGTACTGAGTTGATAATGCAAAACACACACAAATAAATCAAATAATATAGCAAGATCATTACCTGTTCTGGTGCCATATATGACTGTGTTCCTCTGTTCTTAGTTAGAGGGTCATAAGTCACAGAAGTCACAAGACCAAAGTCACCTATTTTTATTTTACCTTCATGTGATAGGAATATATTCTGAGGCTACAGATACATAGATGTATTAAAAAAAAAAAAAACAAGTCAATCAGTTAGACACTTTGTGACCAAGGTTTATCGTCAAGCATAATCAACCACAGATTTGCTCCCCATAAAAATCTGTTAATTGTGTTAATTGTTCACAGAAATTAAGCTTTAAGAAATCAGTGGGAGGTAGGAAACAAGAAAGTTCAATTAATTTCATTTTTAAACATGCAAACTCCATTTGAAATAGCATATGCTGCATTAACTGTTTTTTAACTAGGTGTCGTGACTCTATCATACTTCAAGTGTTCTCCAGTTGCACTGTGCATATCATCTGTTATATCCACAAATGCGTTTTAGTCTTTAATCTTGGTCCTCGGATTTTACACTTGGGCAAAGCATGTAGGTTTACATGAAATTCCACTCAAACTATAGATTTTTCCCTAGACACAGTAGGATTATCTGTACTAGATTAATTGCAGAGTTGGGGCTTACTACAGTCATCTCACGGTATCACTTTGAGCTTATCATTTTTAAATTTGACAAAGTCATAAGAAAATGAAATAGAATTGGATTTTTTTTTTTAATGAAGTTTTCCAAACCATCTATCATTCCAAAGATGGTAAACTGTATTTCTGAATGTTATTAAAGCAAAACCAAGCAGCCTCATCGTGTCTTTTACTCAAAGAAAATCTGGTGGACTAAAAGGGCAGGAGAGACTTAAAGTTTTACAGGAAGTAATCTTTGTGTCAAGGATGCCCAGCACAGTTCTTCTCTTCAAGTATAATCAAGTCCACACGCATTTATTAACAGTACCTATGGTGTCTCACCGCTACGCTATCTGAAGGCTTCATTCATGCCAGGCACAAGTGGATCTCAGAATGAAGAAAGCTTGAACCTATCCTGCAGCTCTGATTCTGGGAGATCTCAGATGGCCAAGCACCTAGCTGACAGATTTAATTGGGATAAAAGTTCCTAAATTAAAATGCAGACAGACAAGATAGCAAATAAAACCTGGAAGCAGATTACAGCTAGTTTCCATAGATGAAAGATTGGGACAGTAGATTCATAGGAACACAGAAAAGCAGGAGATAGAGCTGAGGTGAAAATAAAGTGGGACTAAGAAGGAAGAAACGCAGACGTAAGAACTGAGTGGAGACAAAGCATGCAGCACACCTCTTTTTTTTCCAGATATCTATATAAATGAATATATTTGTGGTTCACTTCAGCATTGTAGCAATAAGCCTCAAAAAAGGGACTCTAGGAGATAGTGAATGTATGTGCCCATGAGACAAGAGTCTAAGAGTGGGCAGTGAACATCATCTGGAAGAACACTGTTAATGCCTAACTCAAGAAGTCTATGAAGTTACCGAAGGTCTTGAGAGGAATGGAATATGCATAGAGATCAGAATCACTGTATCAACTCTGTATTCTAATACTCCCTAGGTATTTGGAATTAGTTATTACATGAGGACAATATCCTGAATCAACATTTAATGTGACCTACTACAGCCATTTTTACAATTTAGGAACATCACCACTCGATCAACTTATTCACAAAGGGACTGTTTTAAAAATTATAGCTGGCACATGAAGCAATGAAGGCTTGGAATTTTGTCCTTTAAAAATATTTTCTTAAGATTGAATGGTTACACACTTGTGGAGATGGTGAGGTAATATATTTGAAGGCTAGTTCTTTGGATATGTACGCAGTACATGATACTAGAACAATTTTTATCACATGCAGTATGTATTAGGATATACTGTCCCTTTAAAATTTGACAAGTGACAACTTCCTAGACTCACATCTTCCTTCTTTCAATCGCCTTATTACCACAGATGGTTAGTATTCCTTTTTCTAAGAGGCTGTCTTGTAACCCAGTAACACACAATACACTGAAAATGCCTGTTAACTGATGGCTACTGGTTTTGGTCGGTTGGTTATTTTTTATTTTTATTTTCTAAGTACTTCATTCTAAGGTCCTTTAGTTCACCTCATGATTTTAGAATGACATCCAGACAGATATTGGGAAAAAAAATGTATTATTGTATTGTATTATCAAAAGAGGCATGGTACTAGAGTATATAATAGAGTAAGCAAAGACTAGAACAATTTACATTTTTCTAAACTTCCAATAAATACTACTTTTCTCAAAGATTTTAAAAATTAACTTCCTATTCTACTTACCTTGAGGTCTCTATGAATTAAATTTTTAGAATGAATATAGCGCACTCCTTTCAGTACTTGTGAAAATTTGTCTTGTGCCATCTCATGATAGTTTTGGTTTTGTCTATTATTTTCAATCCATTTTTCCAATGGCCCTTGTTCACATAATTCCATTTGGATGAAGAGGCAAGGAACTGGTACGACAGAATTCTTACTGCAAAAAAAAAAAAAAAAAAAAAAACAAAACAAAAAAAAACCACATATTACAATTGACAAGATACAATTCTTCGTAAGCCACTTCATCAATGATTCCCACGTTTTCCCAGTGGTAAAAAACAAAGAAACAAACAAACAAAAAACCCAGCCACCTACTTTTTTTTTTTTTTTTTTAAATTGTTATTCTAGATTTAAAAGACTTTATACCACTATGTAGGAGATCTAACTACAGAACTTTCCAAAACAAGCAATGACTACTCACTTGCTACATACCCGTGGAAGATTCTCTTTACCTCCTTGTTCACACTGAAAATTTTCTGAGTGCCCCAATTCTTCCCCCCCCCCCAGTATGTAGAAGAATGTCCTATAAAGGAAGAAATAGCACTGTACTTGAGTTGCATCTCACCCTCAAGGAACTATTGCAAACCCCTGGTCCACTAAGTTGAAGCACAGCATTAATCTTCCTCTCTTACACAAAATGATCACATTCTTTCAAATTTAGTCCTTTAAAGTAGGGCTGATCATGTTTTACATACAGGCAAAGCATTCAGAGTCAAGTTGGACAAGGCTTTGAGCAACCTGATCTACTGAAAGATCAAGTTGCATGTGGCAGGGTTAGTTGGAACTGTGTGATCTTTAAGGGTCCCTTCCAACCCAAACCATTCTGTGCCTGTATGATAAGCCTGTGAGCCTGAAAGTTGGAAATCTTAAGTGAAATACATTCACAGATTTGGCAGCTTCATACTTCCCAGAAGTATTTCCTAACTATCAGCCCATAGAATAAGATGAGACTGGAGATGAGGAGGAAAAGGACAATATAGAAAGGAGGTAACACTTCCTTGAGATCAGGGCACTAAGTGGAATTCCAGGCTGAGGCTTCAGCCTTGAGGAGTTTTTCTTTCTTTTATCCAGTAACCATTTGAAATGCTTAAGTGACGTTGAGACTCCAAGATAGTAATGGCTGGGTTTTCACATGAAACTTTTTTTTTAACTGCCCATTTTATTTCCCTTTTTCTGAATGCACTGAACATATACACCAACCATAATTTCAAGTGCATTGATATTTTATGGCTATATGCAGTGACCTACCTGAAAGAGTGCAAATGTATTGCTACGAAGAAAACGTACCATAGAAACTATGAAAATTTAATAACCTAACTTACTAGTAAAATTCTCACTTCTGTCCACCCAGAACTCTTAGTGCTGGAAGACTATTTCTAATGAAAGAGCTTTTAATTATGTATATCTACTCTCAACAGCTCTTCGTTTGCAACAAAAGCAGACATCACAATTAAAATGCAAATTTAGAGAAATAATCTATGAGTTACTGAATGACCAGTAATTCTGAAAAGGGGAAAAAAACCAACCAACCAAACAACAACAACGGGAAACTTCCAATCTGGGATTTGGCAGCCAACTACCAGACAATTTTATTTTAATTCTAACCTCATATCTTTAATTCTTCATTCTTACACCTTCCTATAGATTCAGCAACTTCTGTATGCTAAGAAAGAGGAGAAAGATAAAATTGCAAAATGTACAGTATTCACCAAGAAGGTATTTAATTATAAACCATCTACTGCTGAAAAGTACTATGCCTTATTTCCTAACACTGGGTATGTAAGTACCTGAATGCATTTATAGCTGTGCAATTTTGAATTGTAAAAAGAAAGGCTGATGATTGCCGATACAAAATTCACTATGGCAAACAAGTCTGAGTGCAAATGACTGTCCTGTAGTTACCTTAACTCTGGGTAAATCATATGGTCAGTCCCTTCCCAGCTGCAATAATATCGCACTATGTTTTCATGTTCAAGATTTGCAAGTTCTTTCACTTCACGCTTTACATTCCTACTGGGAGAAGAAAAAAAATCTCAAGCAAAACAAACGGCATTTTCCTACAAAAATTAAATACTGAGTTTACTAAAAGACATGACATCAAGTAGTGGTATGCAGTTAGTTTAACATTAATTTTGAAAAGTAGCACAACGTTCTTATATGGTATGAACTGTAATTACAAGTTGTTCTTTTTTTTTTTTTTCTTTTTTTCCACTGGTTCAGTTATTTCATTTGCTAAAATGTTGTAACCATATTAGAAAAGCCCCACTCAAAAATGCTGAAAAAGGTTTGTTTACGTATACAGAAGTTTGTAAATATTCCCAGTGAACTATTAGTAAATTTGACCTACACTTCCTGTTAAATTGCATAGTGAAGACTAGCAGTCTTTACTGAAGAATCAATAAAATGTTTTTCAGTACTGACCCAGTTACATATTGTAGGAGATGACTATTTCCAAATCTAAGTTAACTATTTCATAGGGAATTACTTGAAACTTTCTGGAAAGATTATTGAAAAGAAATGCAAGTTTTTCAGCTGCTGTTGAAGTATTCTACCAGGTACCAGTTACAGAAAATTACCTTTTAAAAAATTGATATCGTTATTCTGTGTGGAGATTTGTAAAGGACAAGGTGTCAGTCATATAATATATGTAAAGTGTTTTTCAATTACAAACCACAAAATGTATTACTTTCATTTTTATCCATTTCCCCTAACTATAGTCATTATGAATTATGAATAAGTAGATTTTCAGACAAGATGCCCTGTCAGAAGTAACATTTCTGCTTGCAATGTTTTTATTAAACAGCAAATTTTCTTTAAACACATAATACAGTATTAAATAGAATTCATTAAGTGTACAAGTGTTTTCAGGTAAAGCAAAGCTTACTAAATCTACTTTCTTACAGCTGCACCTAAAATAATTCCAGTGCATGCAAAAATGAAGAATTGCATGTGCTTTTCAGCCTTATGTAGAAATAAACAGTTTATCAGAAAGACAGTTAATAATGAAAGTCACTTAAATGTTCCACAGACTACTGAAAAGATAACAGAACTAAATAATGAAAAACTTGATTAAGGATGTCATAAAAGAAAAACAAGTGAACAACAACAAAAACAATACACATAGATATACAATCCTTACTTTATTAACTCAACTCGTTTGACTGCATAGGTTCTCTCGTCAATCCTGGATGTTGCTTTAAAAACATTCCCAAAACCGCCTTTACCAATAGGCTCTATATTTTTATACTCCTGACAAAATCTTAAAAATAAGAGAGAGAGAGAGATTGAGTTCTCCAACTGAAGATTATTTAACACTAAATTTACAAGGTAAAAGAACAGTCTTGATAAAACTAATACGTCTGCCAAAATGTCACTGTCCCACAATCAATCAACACATACAAAGGTATGAATCACTGTCTTAAAAATAAAATAAAAAAAAAAAAAACAAAAAAACAAGGGAACTCAACTCTAAAATCAGTAGTTGCAGCTCCCGTCTGAAATGTGAACCAATGGATTCCAATCCTACTTCTAGTAAATATTTCAAAATTTGTACAAAAAAACCCACAGTACTTCATCTGAGTGCCTACACCTATGGATAAGAGACTCATCCAAATTCTGAGCTTAAGTTTGGTTCTGGTCCAGGCAGAACAAAGTTGAAGGAGATCAACTCCTCGTATTAGTAGTGATCACAAAGAACACGAAAATATTTCTAAGAATTAGGGCCTAGTGTTCTTCAAAGTAACTTTGAACTTGAGGAATATCCTCTCTTCTAACATGATAATTGGGCTAAGAAAGCTGGGACTGAGAGCCTTGAGAAGAAAAAGCTCAGGAGGAAATCCCATATATATAGGTATCACACATATATATATATACTTGAAGGAAGGGTGCAAAGAAGATGGAAGCAAGTTCTTTTCAGTAGTGCCCAGTGCAAGGATGAGACAATGGGAACAAAGTAAATGCAAGAGTCATCATCTAAACATCAGGGAATACTTTTTTACTCTGATGGTAACCAAGCACTGGAACAGTTGCCCAAAGATGTAGCAAACTCCCCACCTCAAACATTCAATTCAGGATATTATCCCAGGCAGTTTGTTTAGATAACCCTGCGCAAGCAGAGGATTGTATTGATCTCCTTAAATCACTTCCAACCTCAACCATTCAGTGGATAAAAAAGATGACAAATTCATATCATCTCCTTATCCTTTCAATTCTTTGTTTTAATCCAGATAGATGGCAAGTTCAACTAATCACGAGCTATTCCATCTTTAGCAAGTTTATGGAAGAACTTTTCCCATAGTACAAGAGAAATAAAAATATTATTTGCTAATATTTCAGATAATAGATAATAACAAGGAGGCAACTTGATGAATCAAGAAGGATACTGATAATAGGCTGCCATAAACCAGCATATCTGATAGTTTTTCTTTTATTAATGTTATGGATAACCTTTGTAACCTACATCTCTGTACACCTCTCCTATGACAAAATGTTGAGAGAACTGGGCTTATTTAGCCTGAAGAGAAGGCTCTGGGGAGACCTCACTGTGGCCTTCCAGTACTTGAAGGGAGCATATAAACAGGAGGGGAAATGGCTGTTTACGAGGCTGGATAGTGATAGGACAAGGGGGGATGGTTTTAAACTGAGACAGGGGAGGTTTAGGCTAGATATTAGGAGGAAGTTTTTCCACACACAGGGTGGTGACGCACTGGAACAGGTTGCCCAAGGAGGTTGTGGATGCCCCATCCCTGGAGGCATTCAAGGCCAGGCTGGATGTGGCTCCCTGAGCAACCTGGTCTGGTGGTTGGGACCCTGCACATAGCAGGGGGGTTGAAACTGGATGATCACTGTGGTCCTTTTCAACCCAGGCCATTCTATGATTCTATAACTACTGTGCCAGTAGAAGACAATGTTATCTGCTGTGCTTCAGTTGAAATTTTGTTTGAAAGCTGGTGGGATACTTTTCCTCTCATCCTCACATAAATGGTTTTTGGTTGTAAGCATTAAATAAATATCGTTGCAAGTCAGTTGTCACAGTACATTTGAAATTTCCAAAAAAACAAATCTCAAATATCAATTTTCTTTGAAGATGATTTTTACAGCAATATTCTCTCACATTCTATTATAAATAAATAACCTAGACCACCACACGCTGTAATTGCTATATACATCTTAGAAAAAACTCCTTCTTACCTTTCATCCACAGTATAAATATTATCTGCCTCACTCTTATTTCTGCAGGTATTTGACATCACTTTTTCCGACTTGTTTCTTGCGTTATTAAAATTAGGTGCCAATACTCTTTAAGAGAAATAAAAATAAAATTTATAGTGAGCCATTTTTCTAATATCTGACAAGAGAAAAGAAACATACCAAAAGTGGCACTTATTTGTTAGATATAAAAAAAAACAACACACTACAGTAGTTTAAATATAGTTTATGGAAGATGCAATCTAGAAATAAACACGTACCTTTTGGATTTTATGGCAGAACTTGGCGCATTTCTCTACATGAAAAAAAGAAACAAGGTCAAATTAGATATCCTGGGTATCTTTACTGCATTTAGGTTAAAATTTGACTGTGAAAGTATTCTAGATTTACCTAGAAATGCATTAACATCTTATATTTATTTAAAAAAAAAAAGCAGAATTCAAATATGAACTACATACAGGACTTGAAGTAAAGTCCTGTGATCTTCCTGCAAATTAGGATCTATTGATTCCCTCAAAGGTAGAGAGGCCTTGCAGTAAAATCTTTAACATTTAAGGATTGGACAATTTAACAAGAGCCATTACTGGATCCTGCACCCATCCCAGGGTAACTCTGGATCTGCGTACAGTCTGGGAGAAGAGATGCTTGAGAGCAGCTCCACAGAAAGTGATCTGGGGGGTTCTGGTTGTTAGCAAGTTGAATCTGAGTCAGCAGTGTACTGTCAGCCCAAAGGGCCAACTGTACCCTGGGGTGCCTCTGGCCCAGCACTACCATCAGGCGAGGAGAGGGGTTGTCCCACTCTGCTCTGTGCAGCCTCACCTCCAGCACTGGGCGCAGTTTTGAGTGCCACAATATAAGGAGGACATCAAACTACAAGGGCTGCTCCAAAAGTAATGACTCTTATTTTATTATGTTGGCCCATAACATCAGAAGCAGATGTTGATGGTACAGCAGTAGAGGTTTTTTGACAGAATTCCATTACATTTTGACAGTATTCCATTAAATTTTGTTGCCATTTTGTGTCATTTTGTGACAAATGACAGCAGAGGGGCAGTCTGACAAAATGGCATCTGACAGGGAAGCACATACAAAGCAAACATGTTAATTCAGTTCCTCCATGTGGAAAAAAAATTGCATTCATTGGCATTCACTGATGCTTGCTGGACATTTCTGGAGACCAAACCGTGGATGGTGTGTTTCAGCACTAGTGGCAAAGACAATGGTCACCTCTACTGGTGCAGATTTTTACAAGTGTGGCAAGCAGGCTCTTGTTCACTGCTGGCACAAATGCAGCTAATGGGGATGACTGTGTTGGAAAACAGAGTTTTGTAACTGAGAATTTGCTCCATCAGATAGAGCACAGTTGTACTACCTGTAGCAGTTCCGTGAAAATAAACAGGAGGCATTATTTTCAGAGTGATGTGTCCAAAGGAAGGCTACAGAAATGGTGAAGGGTCTATAGGCCAAGACATGTAAGGAGCAGCTAAGGTTCTTTAGTTTGCTCAGCCCAGAGCAGAGGAGCTGAGGGGAAGCTTCATGGTGGCTGCAGCTCCTCCCAGGGAACAGAAGGGCAGCGCTGAGCTCTGCTCTGCATGACAGCAGCAGAACCCCCGAGTAAGGCACGAAGCTGCCTCGGGAGAGTATCAGGTCAGGCTGGGGATCAGGTAAAGATTCTTCACCAGAGGGTGGTCTGGCACTAGAACAGGTTCCCCAGAGCAGACAGGGTTTGAATTTGGGTGGTGCTGTGTGAATCCAAGAGTTGGACTTGATCCTTGATGACTGTCCCTTCCAATTCAGGATATTCTACAATACTTGCTCCATTCAGAGACTAAAATGTAATTATGAGGACTATTTTTATACTATACCTTAGAATTTCTAGGCTCTTCAGATAGAGACATGTCTTTTGCTTTTTTTGTCAAGTTTGTAGCTGAGTCTTTAAAGGTAATTCCCCTGTTATGGAAAATAACAAATCCAATTTTAACTGAAAGTATGCAATCATGAACAACAACAACAAACTTCCTGCAGTGAAAAATGAAGCACAGAAATAAAACCAGCTTTTAAATAAAAGACCTGCAAAAGTATTAACAGTCATGACTGTTTTAAACTGCAAAACTTTATCAGGAGAGATAGTAAGAACATTAACATCATAATGTACTCCTCCATTTCTACAAAACCTAAAAAGCATGACATCCTTTAATTAAACAAATGAAATAGAGGGGTTTATTTCAATACAGTGCAGCCAGCTAAGAATACACTGCTTTACACTGCCACAAGGAATGTCAAAGCAGTAGTGGGGTTACTGTCAAATTAACTGCTAGGCATGAAAGGCTTGACATAAGATTCTGAAATTGCAAACAAAATATTATATATGCTTGTTTACTTTTGTTAAGCAAATTCTCCCTTCAGTAGAGATGAAGATTTATGAAGAATGAAAAAGGAAAAAATAAAAGAAATCAATGTTGAGTACAGAAAAGTACTGAGTTATACTACGCTCACAAATGAGTCACAAGAGGAGAACAAATGTTAGAAACGTCATGAAATAAAACTGCTGATAGGAGAATCTTTATTCATTTTATGTTGCAATAAAAATGTGGTAGAACTACTCAGTAAAGAAACTATGATAGTATTTTAGGATTAGATCACATGATCCCCTAAAAATCAGTAAATATTTTGTATTATTATCATATTACCAGTGAACCCAACTTACCATGACTCAGACTGACTCTGCTCTCCAGAGGAATTACTAAGTTCACAAAGTATAGAACTAGAGTTTTCACTTTTCAGCTGAAAAAAGGAGGTAAAAAAGAATAGTTGAAAAAAAAAAATAATAGTCACAAAGAATCCCTAGTACAAAAACACACCCTTCTAAGAGGAAGGTTCTAAGTGGCAGTTTTTAACAGCTTGGTTTGGGTATTCAATTTCAGACACTTTTGAATGGAAATAAAATGGCTGTCAGACCACAGCTCTGCTTTCTGAAGGACGGCGTTAGCAACTGCTTCACTAGAATCATCCCTGGGACACCATGGAAGTCGGCTTTTGATTTTAACTCCCAATTTTGCCATTCTCACACTTTGAAGATTATTGATCCAACAAAAGGCAGCAGATTTATGCTTATGGCCAGTTTGCTTGACAGTACTTCACAGAACAGAAAACTGGCATATTAGAATAGGGAGGAGTCAGATTTTTTTTTAAATATACATTGCCACTCAAGGATGCATGTATCAGACCATTTTCTGAAATACACACAGATATCAACTGTGATGTTTTTTAATCCAGCAATTGAACAGAAAAACCTGATAAATTTTACCAACAGAATCCTGTAGCCCAACCAACGTAAGGTGGATTGTTTCCACCTTAAGCGGAATCTACAGAATATGTTCTTATACAAAATAAGGAAATCTGTTTAAGGGATTAAATAATTTAACTTCAGTCTTAAGGCAAGCTATAGCACATACTCTTGAAGCTTCTTGCTCCCGTAACACTCTATATGCTTCTTTTGCAGCAGCTTGTTTCGCAGCAGCTAGAGAGTTTCCAATGCCATTTCCATATACGTGACCACTAATTGTACAGCTACAAGAATACCTGTAAAATATAACAGAATAAAATCTCCTTACAGCCTATGTTACAAGTTTTAATTTAATGACTTTAAACTCTACAGTCAACTGACATTATAGAAACCTGAAATATGCATCTTCAGGAATGAATTTCCAATGTATGTTTAATGTAATTAGTAATGATAAGTAATTTCCAGAAAGTGGGTATTTAACACATTTTTTTAAGGTTGAACTACTCAAAGCATCTTATCATAGGCACCCACAATCACAAGTTACCCATCATGCAAGTTTTAAAACTGATTTTGCAAACAAAGTTCTCCAGCAGATATCTTCCAGACATCTAAAACACACATATATTATTGCCCCCCAGCTGTCATTAACTGGAATGTCTGTACAACTCACTGACCACAGTGCATAAGGAGACACAGGCAGTCACACTTGATTCCTAGGGGTCCTTGAAATACATGCAGAGGTCCACAGAGGTGCCAAGGCACCAACCAAGTGACAGTTTGTCAATACTGGCTATCACTTTATTATATCACAAAATCATAGAATGGTTTAGGTTGGAGGTGATCTTAAGGATTATCTAGTTCCATCCCCTTGCCCCACACAGAGCTGCCCCCCCACCAGGTCAGGCTGCCCAGGGCCCCATCCAACCCAACCTTGAGCCCCTCCAGGGATGGGGCACCCACAGCTTCTCTTGGCAGCTGTGCCAGGGCCTCAACGCCCTCTGAGTAAAAGATTTTCTCCTAATACCTGATCATCCTCATGGCCCTCCTCTGGATCCGCTCCAACAGCTCCACATCTTTCTTGTACTGGGGACCTTAGGCCTGGACACACTACTCCAAATGGGGTATCAGTCCAACTCTTCTCCTAGCTGAACAGACTCAGTCCTCTTAGCCTCTCCTCTTATGCCCTGCCTATCCCTTCTGAACAGCCAACAGCACTCTGTTCCAGCACTCCAGTCACGGCACTCATCCCACCAAGTCTTGATGATCACAGCTTTGGGAAAGGACCAAAGCTTCCAGTTCATCTTGTTCATTCCTCATACTGCATGCATCAGTGTACAAGCATTTCAGATATGCCTCTGAACCCATAGTGTTCCTTGGAGCAGCACAGATGATCCCATTAGCCTCAGATTGTGTTGTACCATCCCTTGCATTGAAATCAGTCTTCCTAATGGTATCCTCCTGCTCCTATCAATCTTAGCTTTTATCTAATGACGAGTTAGAAAATGTAAAGTAGTATTAAAAGCAAGAAAGAACACTAAGTACACCTTACATTGGAGCATGGGCGTCTCCGGTACGGTTTATGTTATTGTAATCAACTAGCTGCAATGTCCTTTGTGAGTACTTATTTAGCAGGCTGACGTAGTCAAATGTAGGTAGCACATCCACAGGAAGAGGAGATGTCACTGGATCTGGAGCATGCACATTTGAAGGACTATCTTGCTATAAGGCAAATAGAATAGATAACTTAAAAACTTCAGCTTAATAAGTAGTTTAATATAAACTGCACGTGAAAACTAATACAGCTGCAAGGTTTGCCAGCATTTCAAAATGCTTTTAAGAAATTTCAAGTTTGTATTGTTGTGCAACTTTGGACATGACAGAGGACAGCCATCACAAGCCAGGATTATTACATTTTGAATTTCAGAACAATCATAAGTTTTCAAAGCATTTAAACAGTGTGTGTAACAACCTAATACCAAATCTTTTAGCGAAAGGCAGGGAACAAGCAGTGTAATGTCTCAAAAATGAAAGGAACAGAACCAAGAAAAGGGGTGGCAGCAGGAAGCTGCTGATGCTGCAAAGGCTGCAACTGCTCCTGTGCACGTACAAGAGGGGAAAATACAAATGTAAATAAATGAAGACAGCATAGAATTAATTGTGCCATAAAGAATATAATGGCAAGAAGCATGAATCTGATCAAGTAAAAGTAAGCCATTTTAAGAGAAAAGTGGCAACACACACTGAATAATAGCTTGTATGGATTCTAAGGACTTTATATATAGAACAGTTGCCAAGATAGTAAAGGAACGCTGTCCACTCTGGATATGCTAACGCAGCTTGAAGACAAATAAATTACTCATCTCTCTATAACAAAAAACAAACAAACAAAAAGGAATACTCTTGATATTACCCTGTAGTAGAATAATAAACATAATAATTAAATGGTTAAAAAAAAGTAGAAAAAACAGTGAATATGACAAAACAAAAACAACATAAGTAACTGGAATCTCTTCTAAATTAAACAATGATAACAACTTTGCTACTTTCAGAGATTCATTTTCAACCATTGCTAGCAGAATAAATACATAACTCATACAGTTCACTCACCTTTTGTACAATCATGTCCCACGTTTTTTTTGCTGCTGCTGCTTTTGCATCCTTCTTACTTTTACCAGTGCCTGTACCATATTCTTTATTATCTATTCTAACCGTAACTGTAAACCTGCAATAAACAACATGTAACATCAGTAAGTTTTGTCTCAAATATATTTTAAAACTTTTTCAGATAAAACTGTAGTTTTATTATGTACAAAGTACTAAATTACCTCTGGAGGTATCTGAGCATTCATGTGTTTTTATATCTGACTCCTAATTAACATAATTCTTTATAGTAAAGATTTTAAAAAACATCTCCTCCCTAACCACAACTGCAAGTTCTATACTAGTTCTAATAGTGTTTCTAAAAGCAAAATTCCTAAAGAATACGTAAGATCATCATTGTTACAAGGCAAGGTTGTGAAGCCCTAATACCTGTACACATCTCAGCACCATAAAACTATGGGAATGCTAAAGATTAGCTAAACTTGATTTCGTGCATCCAGAAGTGACACTACGCTTACCTTCCAGGCACTACTTAGTAAGCACAAAAAACGTCTGCTTGTACAGCAGGAAGAGTAGCACAGTTAGGATGGTACTTTACAGGTGCTAGAGTTGGAAAGATTATCATGGTGGAAAAGAAACAATCAAGGAAGAAATGCCTACCCATATCCAAGGACCTATATTTGTGGTAGAAAACTCCAAAAAGGAGGGACCTCCAGTAAAAGATCCTTCCCTAGTGGCAGTCAGCCCTTAAATGAGATCTAGGAGAGGTGCAGCCAGGCTCCACTCCTTCCGGTCACACAGCTGAATTGCCTTCACCTGTGCTCCCAGGGCTGACCCAGTCCTTGCCTCAGGTGCTCAATCAGTGGTTCAGGCTGTGACTCAACAGTTCCCATACACTGCTGCTCCATAAGTTATACATTTAAAGGCAGTCCCTTTCTGCCACTTTGAGTCTCAAAAAAAAATAACAGAAATGCATCAGAGATGCAGAATGAGATTACACAGTTACTTCATAGAATGGCTTCAGTTGGAAGGGACCTCAATGGCCATCAAGCTCCAGGCCCCCCACCTCCATATCTAATACTAGACTCTAGTACTTAACTCCAGTGTAACTCTCTGTTATCGCTGCCATAAAAATACTAACAACCAGTCCTGCCCTTTAACACCAGCCACTGATCCTTTCCGTCTCTGGGATATAACCGATCATATCCTACTGCTCATGCAGCAATACAGTGAGTCAGACCAGGATAGTCAAGAGTGACTGTACTTGGTCAGCTTGGGGTGAAGCCACTTTTTTTAATAGAAGCTGGTATGGTACCGTGTGTTAGATTTGCGATGATAAAAGTGTTGGTAAGTGTTGATGATAAAGTAGTTTTTGCTGATCAATGTTTGCAGTGTATCAAAGCCTTTTCAGCTTCTCACTCTACCCTGCCAATAAGAAGGCTGGGGTGCACATGGAGTTGGGAGGGGACAGCTGACCCTACGTGACCAAAGGGTATCCCAGCTTGTACCATATGACTCAGCAAAAAAAGCTGAAAGACAGGAGGAGGAAGTGGGTCCAAGCAGCCAATAGTGTGATGAAGACCTGCTTTCTTGGAAACGGCTAATAATCTGCCTGCTGATTGGAAGCAGTGAGTGAATTTCTTACTTTGCTTTGCTTGCATGTACAGTGTGCCTCAGTTTTCTTAACTTTAACTCCCCAGTTTTTCCTCACTTTTGCCCTTCCGATTGAGAATGAGTTGAGAATGAGTGCCAGAGGCACCTGAAAGGGTCAGCTTATTATGGCAGCCCAACATTGCATTCTACTCAAAACAGCCTGAGCCATATAGGATTTTCCTAGATAACACTATCACAGCTCACATCACCCACAAATACAAGACAGCAGGTTGAATTATGTTTTTAACATAAGAGAACATACAGAAAAATGGAAAAGTGCAATTAATTGGATTTGAATTTGTACACACATTCTATTAGTCCCATGCAATCCCGTTTGAAGTATGAATTGCATGAGAGGGAAAAAAAGATGGTAGATCAAGGCTTGAGAGACAGATAATAATTTGCTCAGGGTCAAGTCTGAGAATAAGTCAGCACATAGAGTGCAGGCTGGCAACAGGACACCACCACTTAAAAGAAACATCCTGATTATTAGCATAAGGTTTGTCTTCATGCAAAATAACAAAGAAAAAGAAGGAAATATTATAGACATTGGGCATCTGTGATCTGTGGTAAGGGAAAGAACAGCAAGACATCAGACATTGCATTTGTGTTCAAACAACCCTACATATTCCACCCTCCGCATTTGTCTCTAAAAACAAAAGCGACACTTTAAGACTCTTCTCTTGTAACAGATGTTCAAAAATGCCACACAAAAACATGTTGGTAACCAAATAATTAATGTAGACCCAACCTTTACGCCTAGAAGTTAACAATATAAATCACCAAATTACTTTGTAAAACTTTATAAAAACCAAAGCACTTAAAATACCGTGTGTCATAAACCGCTGGCTGCGATCCACCCACCTCCTGAGAAAATTCATGACAAAAAGCATCAATGCAATACAACCACCAGCAACAGATGCTCCCAATAAGCACCATTAGCTCTGAGATAAGTTTCCCTTATGCCCTTTGTGCCCAGTGACAGCTTTGCACCCACCCATCGGTGTTTGCAGGGAGCTCTCTGCCACACTTTCAGCAAATCAACTTCTGTTGGCTACAGCCTTCACCTAGTTTTACCTACTGCTGACGTTCACTGGCGTGTGTGGTGAACTTACTCGGGGTCATGAGATGGGCCTCTCATGTCCACGTCAATGTAGTCGAGCTTGTACTTATTCCTCTGGCAGTAGCTGTTGAGCTTGCTCATACACTCTCGGTCCATCTCGGTGCAATATCTGAGTATCAAAAGATTTTGTAGAGAAATATTCAGGGCTGTGCCTGATCCTCACGCAGTGCTGCAGAGACAGCCTGCGTTCTGCTGTGACAGAGGACAAAATGGTGCCAGGAGGAGAACGGTCACAAAGAAGTAACTCCGATTTCTCATTCAAGTCGTCCTTGGCTTGCAACTGTATTCTAAACTTACCGAGATTATAGATTCAGAAAGTAGAACGGCGAGTTTAGTGATGAAGGATTTCTCAGCAGATTCCTGGAAAAGAAGAGGTTGAATCACTCAGTGGATGATGAGAGAAATTAGCAGCGTTTCTTCATAAAGAGTTAAAACTGCTTCCTTCAGAGCAGAACCGAGGCACACCAGCCCGCACTCTCAGGCTACGAGGCTGTCAGACTCCGTGACGCGCACGGCGAAAACAGGAAGAGAAAAACGAACGCTCATAGAAAAAAAAAGCAGGTAAATCAGTGACGGTTACTTTGTAACGGGAACGCCGGGTTTGCCCCGACCAGCCCCGCTCCCCACGGCCGCTCGGCTCCCTCCGCCCGCCGTTACCTCCGCTGTCTCCGCCGCCGTGCCGGGCCGCACCGCCGCGAGGAACAGCGCAGTGCTATGATGACGCAGCTCCAACCCCGTTTCCCACAGAAGCGGCGCCGGGCCAGAAACGAAAGCGAAAGCGAAAGGCGGACGGGGAGCGCGGGTGGGCGGCTGCGCCTCACTCACAGTGCCCTGCCGCGGCGGACCGCTGCCTGCCTGCAGCGCTACGGCTCAGCGAGCGCTCCCCGGCTTACACCTCGGGGCACGGACAGAGCGGCTCGGGGTCGGTGCACGGAGCCCTACGGCCGCCTTCGCTGAGAGAGCGGAAACCACTTCGACAACCATTCCTGACCTGAGTTACGTTACGTAATTCGAGAAGTTTATTTACTAGCAGTAAAGACGTGAGAAGACCTGCCTTACTGGCAGTCCCGCCCCTGGGGCTGCTCTACGCGACTCCCTTCGCCCCGCCCAGCGCCGGGGCGGGCACAGGGTTCGGTGGCTTCCGCCGCTCCGTGCCACGCACGGCTTTGCGCGCTGCGGCGGCGGGCGGAGCGCTCCCGGCTGCGGCCCTCGGGCGCGGGGCGGAGAGGCGTCGCCATGGGGGTGCACGGCGTCAAGGCGGTCTTCTTCGACCTAGACAACACTCTGGTGGATACGGCGGCGGCCGGGCGCCGCGCCATCGAGGAGGTATGCGGGGGCGGCCGCGAGCGGGCGGGGCAGGGCAAGGCAAAGCAGGGCGGCGGTGTCCGGACGGACTTTGCTCTGTGCGTTGCAGGTGGTGAACGCCCTCCGCTCCAAGCACCACTGCGGGGAGGGAGACGCCCGCGGGATCTGCGACAAGGTGCAGGCGAAGCTCCTCAAGGAGTGCCACGACCCCGCCAAGACGTGCATCACCGAGCTGCGGATCTCGCACTGGGAGGAGGCGATCCAGGAGACCATCGGCGGCGAGGCCAACCGCAGCCTGGCCGCGGAGTGCTACTTCTTGTGGAAGGCCACCCGGCTGCGGCACCTGACGCTGGCCGAGGACACGCGGGGCATGCTGACCGAGCTGCGCAAGGCCGTCCGCCTGCTGCTCCTCACCAACGGCGACCGGCAGACGCAGCGCGAGAAGATCGAGGCGTGCGCCTGCCAGCCCTACTTCGACGCCATCGTGGTGGGAGGCGAGCAGAAGGAGGAGAAGCCCGCGCCGTCCATCTTTCACTACTGCTGCGACCTCCTGGGCGTGCAGCCGGCGGAGTGCGTCATGGTGGGGGACTCTCTCGACACAGACATCCAGGGAGGGCTGAACGCCGGCCTGAGAGCGACCGTCTGGTTAAACAAGTCGATGGCGGCCCCGGCCAATGCCTCCCCGGTGCCTCATTACGTCATTTCGTCCGTTCTCGATCTGCCGGCGGTGCTGCAGAAGATAGAGCACAAAGTGAACGCCAAGTTAGGGACTGACCGTGCGGCGGGCGGGACCGAGGCACGCTGAGGGCTGCGGCGCGGCAGGGAGCTGTTGGCCGTGCTCCTGATAAAAATCTGACCCTAGGGTTTTCAACTCGTGTACGTTTTGTTTTTCTTCAGCAGCGGGTAGGCAAGAAGGAGCGAGGTTGTCAGTGGAAGCGGGGTAAAAACAGAGTATTGGATTCATATAAAAGATGCAAGTGCAGTTAGCTTAAAATAATTGCCTGTATCTGAAAATTACTTTGACAGACTGGCTAAAACGTGTTTGTCTCTGATGGAAGTCCCTTGTTTCTATGCTGGAAAAGAAAATCAGAATGTTTTGATCGTTCAGTGGCGGTTATTTGCCTTGCTGACCTGTAAGTTCAGCAGAAGTTCAGTTCAAACCTTGTCTGCAGCACATAAAAAACATGAAAGCAAGAAGGTGTTGTGCAATTTGCAGACTCACAGTCCATCTTCAGCTTATCTCAGAAACTGATGTGAATTTTGCTATTCCTGAGATCAGAATTTATTGATAGAACTTATTATGTAGCAAACCAGTAGGAAGTGATTTTCTCTGATCCCTTTTCAAGTTTTAGCAATTTTTTCAGTCTTTGCAGTGACTTTTATGGAATCTGTACCTGTTGCCAAAAGTACTTCAGTGTACATACAGATTAGCATTTGCACGGGGGACCATTTATCAGAGGAACTCAATGGATAAGTTTTTACTTTGTATCATCTTGGTGCTGCAAATAAGCAGTGTGCTTGTAAATCATATGATGATTTTTGTTGGAACATAACTGATATTACAGGGATATTTTCAATGATCATCTTACTGTACCGTAACTTCTTTGGCAGCTCATATTATTGTTCTGTCTGATTTTATAGGGAATTTTGATCAGACTCATTGGAGAAACTGTTTTTGGTCTTGCTCAGGTATATGACCACTCAGATTTAGCTGCAGGATCAGTGCTTTTTTTTAACTGTTTGATTAGCACTGCCATACAATCCCTCCTTACTCCCATTTCCACTTGCATCTCATGTGGTTTACTCTGGAGAAGGTGTTAGTTAGTTGTTTGTAAATGGCTTTCGTGACACTTTTCCATGAAAATGGAAAACTTGGAAAATGGTGTCATACATGTACAATTACAGTGCTGTGCACAATTTCTTAATGTGTATGTGCATTTGGTGGAACACTCGAAACTAGATGTTACGGAGATGACCCCCTGAAACACAAAGATTTCTCTTTCCCAGATTATTATCTTAATTTAAATTTGCTGTACTTCATATACTTAATACAAAAGAAGTAAGAATTTTGGGTGAATGTACATAAGAAATGTATAGAAGAAATGTATCTTTGTTTACATGAATTTAAATTGATACAATTAAGAAAGGTTCACATAGTGTCATGGATTCTGTTTAGAGGAGGGTGTTAATCTGCATTAAATTACTTGGCAATGAGTATAATTTCCCTGAAACTAAGTTTCTCCAACACTGAAATAGATTGACATGTTAATTCAAGCTTGAATCTCTTTCATCAAATTAATTCTTAAAAATGATGGAACCATCCACGTTCTTAATGTCATCTAGCCAAGACCTTTGAGATGCTAGGATGACTGAGTACAGATGCAGGCTCTGCTTGTACCTATAAGGAAACAGGCATAAGCCACAAGTGAATTGCCATGTGTAATATGAGCCAGTGGGACTGACTGGACATACCTTTGTTACTGGAGTAAGAAGCCTAAATTAAGATTTTATTTTGCCTTTGAGAGAGTATGAAAACAGTCACTGTTGTATGAGCTTATGAGCAAAAAATTGCTAATGACATTCCTTAAAATGAATGACTGAGAGAAAAATAGTGAAGGTCATTGAGCCCACCAGGAATATTATTTAAAAGTAGAAACGTATCCAAAAGGTTAGATGGATCCCTGGAAAGATAACTTAGCTGAAGTAATGTTTTAACTATACTGAAGGAAAACAACTTTGTTTACAACAGTATCCCAGAGTAGATGCAATTTAACTGCACTGCTTGCATGGCATCAGGCTGACAGAACTTGTATCAGAATGATGTTTCTCACCCAGCTGTGATGTAAAATAATAAATAGTAGTAATTCACAGTTCTGTCTGTGGGCTTGAAGGATATTTATTTACCAGATTACCATTTTTTAATGTAAGTTGAAGCTTGTATTCTCTTGCTTTTGCATCATTCTGAAATAGGATACTGAGCCTGCTCGTTGTTTAAAAGGTCTCTTGTTTTATAAGAGTCTGTTCCTTGTTTTGCACTTGGTTTTAGCCAGTTATTTTCTTATATTTATGATCTATGAAAGAAAAATGCTGTAACTGAACACTCAGGGGATAGTGTGATCTGTAGAGGTCACACTTAAATATACTTTTCCATTGTGAGTACTGTACCAGGCTGGATTTGACTACCAGCTTCCAGTTAGGGCAATGCTATTATGATGCTGCTATAAAACAAGAAGAAAAGAGACAAGATATTTTTCCATTGGGCATCTTCTTAGAAGCAGTTACCCAAAAAAACTGGATTAGGTATCTGGAATATCTACATACTCAAGATGGTTTTCCTTGATGGAGCTGTTACAGAAAACCAAGTGAAAAATAGTTCTATTAATGAAAATGGAAAAACAAATGTAATGGTGGAATCATTTTCAAATCAAAAGTGAAAACAGATGAATAAAATAGTCAGTATTCAGTTCCAGTTAAATTCTGGCTTTGCTTAGTGATATGCTCTATTAGGTAAGTTGTCTAATTTAAATTATACTACCAAAACACACTAAATAAAAAAAGAGAAAAAAATTATTTATTTTTAATCACATTTTCTCAGATAAATATCTCCTGAGGTTAATCTTCAGTAACGCTGACTTTAGATTAAATGAACTGTAACAACATTATAATGCCAGCTGTATTCAAGACAACCCATGTACTAGTCTAATAAAAGTATTTTGTTTATAAAACCTTGTTTTGCACTCTGTCACTTTTTAATAGAATTGGCTTCAAAATCTGTGACCCCTGATATGTTGAATATGTGTAGTTCTCATAATTTCAAAGGCTGAAGCAATAGTTCTGTATTTTTAAAACTTCTTGGCCTGACTGTGTAGACCACACTGAATTCCTAACTGTGGTTAGGAATTGTCAAAAAAGCATTTGGCCCTACAAAGTACCACAGGCCCTGCACATCACTGCATCTCCATTCTTGTTGGGGGTGGCTTTGTATGTGTAAGGTGTAAAGGTGCATAGTAATGCATCAGAAATAGGGATTCTTTATGTGCTTGAAGAACTTCAGCACAAAATTAGAGTTCAAAGTGACTCAACAAATTTAATCTCCTTTTATGACAAGATTACCCACCTTGTTTACCAAGGTATAATCTCTTTGGATTTCAGGAAAGTGTTTGCAACTACTTTTCACAAGCCTGATGGCAGCTGGGCAGAGGGGCAGCACTGAACTCTGCTCTTTGCAGTTGTGACAGGGCCCGAGGGAACGGCTTGGAGCTGTGTCAGGGAAGGGGCAGCTGGGGACAGGTTTTGCACCAGAGGGTGGTCGGCACTGGATCGGGCTGCCCAGGGCAGTGGGCACAGCCCTGAGCTGCTGGAGTTGAAGGAATGTTTGGACAACGCTCTCAGACTAGGGCTTGGATTTTGGATAGTGTTGTCTGGAGCCAGGTGGTGGACTGAGATCTTTGCAGGTCTCTTCATACTCAGGATATTCTATGACTTCCTGAAACAAAGACAATGGATAGCTTCCTGTGCATTAGATACCCTGAACCTGTTCCATTTGTCTTTTCCTGTGAAGCTCTTGTTGTGTGGAAATACCAATAACATGGTTTTGAACTAGGCAAGTAGTTCGATCTGTCATAGACATTTCCCTTATTAGAAAATGAACTAAAAATAAATAAAAATAAATAATAAAAATACTATATGCTTAATTTTTTTTTTAAAAATAATGCATTTTATGAATAGTTTTTCGTGTTTTATTTTCTCCCAGTTTCATTCTTCCCCCATCCATTGATAGAACAGCTTACTCATCAGAAGAGCATCAGTGGTAGACAAGACAGACCTTGGAAGCACTGTAACTGCTTTAAAACAACTAACACTAAAAATCTAAGGAAGAAAATCTATTATCTGAGCAGAATAAATATTGTCAGATTTCCCAGGAGTTACAGCATGAGTTTGGATAACCAAATTGTAGGAGCCTAAATACAACATGCTTCCTCTGCTACCAGATAACGTCTTAAGATTTATACACATGCTTGTGTTCTATATTCTGCATTAAGACAAGCGATTTATGGCATGGTTTCCTATCACCCAGTATAGATATATACAATGTGGGATTACCATCAGAACCTCTTCCAGTCAGTTCAGATAGGGACTTCAAGAGCACAGGTCAGCTGATCTACATAGAACAGCTACTCTGCTATTACTTATATCCTCCAAATATCTTACTCTTCTCTGTAGATTATAATCATATCTGGATGATGGACTCAAATAGACTTATCAAATGTAACTGTATGAATATGAAATTTTGATTTAAGTCAGAGCTGAAATGGAATAACTGTCTTCAAAAGTGACCATCTCGGTACCATGCACACATTCAAAGCTCTTTGAGGTCTCATGTAGTTCTGCAGTTGCAAAGAGATTGTTCTGGGCAGCAGTATGTGTGGCAATATACCATTCTCCCATATCTTAAGAATTTGCCAGATACAGAGCAGCCATCACTTTAACCGCTTCTTATCTAAGCTATTTAAACACAATCTGTCCCTAGTCCTACACGACTATTTGTGCAGGTAAAACCACGGTTGACAGCGAGGTTGGCAGAGGGCAAAGTACCAAAGGCTGATTTTGATGAGAATTGTGAGGGCATGGTAAACAAAGTGCTTAACTGTATATGCAGTGGATGGGTGAACAAGATCAGTCTTCTTTTGAAAAGTAAGACTGAAGGCAAGAGGGGAGGAGTGCAGCTGTTGTTCCCAACATATTCAATTCATTTGTAAAACAGCTGAGAAGGCCTGTCCATAAATTGTGCCAGAAGTCAGGAAAAACAACATTTCTAACCTGGGTGCAAATGCAATTAGGTTCATCAACTGTTAACATTAACTTTACTCTTCAACAGCACCTAGACTTCAATGCAGCTGGACCTAGCACATCACAAAACTGCGAATGTAAAGTAACTGATACTCCTTACCTCAAAGGAATTGGTGGAGTATGCCATAGACTACTCTAATTGTAGATCCATAGGTAGTGAGTGTACTCTTAATTCTTTTAGCTATCATTAAAAAAAGATAAATACAAGTCCTTCAGTTTTGTTTTTAGCCTTATAGTCTATGGGCACCAGTCCCTCCTCCCATGGCTATGTGTGTTAAGTCAGCACATTTTGCATCTATCCATTTGCCCTCCAGCTAACTATCCAATTTTAGTTGTTCTCAGCATTACAATACAGGACAGAACCAAGTAGTGCTGGCTGCTTACATACATAGTGATCTCTTTTTTCAGCCTGGCCCTAAATTAGGAGTATTTTTGCTTCTAAGCTATCTTAAAGACTCTTTAAACAGAAGTCTGTACAAATAAAACTCATCACCTGGAAATCATGCGAACACGAATAGAAATGCAATGTATCTCTAATGTATGTAGTGTATACTGTTCTTTTGTGCGCAGCTTTTACCATTTCTATCAGCCTTGCAGTGGGATTGTCTCCATTATAACTCACTTTCTAGATCATGCTGTGCACGTACAGGAGGTGTAACAATGCAGAGATTATGTCAGCTGTGTCTAAAGCAAAAACTGCAACTTTGCACCTATGTTGCAAGGGACCTAAACACAGAGTATCACATTGCCTGCTTCATATAGCATATAAAAAGCAGATAGAATAAAAAGCTATCTGATTTAAAAAAAAAAAACAAAAAACAAAAAACAGTTGTGTGACAGCCTTCTGCTGAGCAGTCCTCAAACACCAGAAAAGATGCATTTTAAAAATGTTAAGTGAAATTATAGTGCTAAACATGAAGAATTAGTCTTTTAGAAATGCAAGCCACATTTCTCAAGTCAACTCCTAATGAAAGGCTGGATTATAACTCTGCTTTTACCATATATTAGTATTGCCATTTGCATCCATAGAACTCCCTGAATTCAAATAAAGTTTGTGCACATTTCTATAAGGTCATATACAAGTGACTTTTACCTCCCACTTCTCCCTTTGCTATTTGATCCAATTCATCAATTTGTTTAGTTGTATTTGCTTCTCTTTCTGAATCACGGCAGTAACAAGCATTTGGAACAAAGTTTGCAGAGAACTTCAATAATAAATAGAGGAAAGAGCCAGCTGTTGTACCAAGATCATGTGAGTACATACATTTCTTACTGGCTTCTCGGCAGCTGTGTGCTGCAAGCATGTTTGGGATTTGTTTGTTTAAATAACCTTTCTTCCAGTAAAATTTCTATTCATATCAAACAAACAAAGCAAATTTGTCAGTTTGTTAAAAGAAAGCATAAAAGACACGTTTAAAGCAAAACAAAGTTTTCTGTTAGTCAGCTACAGATATCAAAGTTTGTAATGCAAGTTTAAAATACCAAATTTGAGTTGCTTTCCTCAAAGTTTCCAAATCAGTGTTGAAGAACAGCTGACTAAAGAACTGAACATTCTGTGGAAAGCAAGACACTGACAATCATTTTCCTGTGTCTGTTCGTTCAGATTATCACTGGCTCAAAGCATTGGGCTTTTCTACTATAACTGTATTCAAGAACAGCTTTATCACACTTAGAAAATCCAACTTCTCTATATTTTGGAAATAAGGTATTACTAGGCAATGCAGAAGGAACTGTGCATGTAGTTTGAACTACATTTGAGTACACATTTTATTTAATGCACTTAATGCATTCATACACTTTTTTTTTTTTTACATTCTTTCTTGTGTTCAGTTTTTCAGTGTATTCCAGGAGTAAACATTCCCGGAAATGCTTATTTTGCCACACCAGCTGTATTATAAAAATACAATACAACAAGAGGCTCAAGGTGTAGTGGTGTATATGAATATTTATGACTGCAGTCACTTAAGAAGTATAGTTCAGGTGAAGGATTTAGGGAACAACTTTGTACTTCCCAATGACTCTAGAAAGTTACTTGGTATAGTTATGGTTCAGTTACCCCAAGTGTTCAATAACCTTTCCAGAAATAAAGATGAAAAAACATTCAATTTATTCTACTTTCCTTGGCTAAACCCACCTATAGCAATTAGACAGATCAGTGCAATGGTAAAGGCATTACAACAAAGGATGTGACAGCAGAAGAACCAGCACAATAGGAAGGTGCTATAAGAGAAGAAGATTGCTCACCCATATCAGAAGATTCTAGGTTCACAGAGGAAAAGCCTCACCAAGGAGGGACCTCCAGGATGAGATCCTTCCCCAGTGGCAGTCACCCCTTAAATGAGGTCTAGGAGAGGTGCAGCCAGGCTCCACTCCTTCCATTCACACAGCTGAATTGCCTTCACCTGTGCTCCCAGGGCTGACCGGGTCCTTCCCCCAGGTGCTCAATCAGTGGCTCAGGCCATGATTCAACAGTTCCCATATGCCACCCTAGCAATTTTTCATGTACTTGTACTGTTACTGTGTGTCCTCAACAGCATAACATACAGGCAAGTATAGGAAGACCATTTTCCCCAGATAGTGACCAGTATAAAGGAAATGTCCAACTGGTTGCAAAATCATTACTAACAAAAATGTATCAACTATTTAAATATATGCTTTGTTGTTTCTTTTGTTATGCAAGTGCTACGAGTCTCACTAAAGTTTTCTATTTTTTCAATGAATTACATCATCACGTATCCTCAAAGTTACTGTGCTATTTCCATCAGAGGAGCAATAGGTCAGGTCTGCCTATTTGAGGTTGTCAGTCTCAACTGTTTTCATTTGTTACACCGGTTGTGTTTTCTTTGCTGTTTATGATGTGGCGTGTTTTAGTGGCACGTAAAATCTCATTGGGGCTCTGATTTGTCATGAAGTCGGCAGTGGTGGACTGACAGCCTTTGTTTGCTGAACTGTTGATGCCTTCTATTGTCCTTTGTTTCAGACATCTAAACAAGAAGGGTCCTGAATGTTCCAAGTGCTTTTTTTCCCCTTTCAGTAAGGAAATGCAAAAACAACACAAACAGCTTGTTTATTTTCCTTTCTGTAAATGTAATTCAAATATATGTTTTGCTTCCATCCCTGTGAGCTGAATATTTTAAGGAAACCTAGTATCTTGATAGCTAAAATACTTTGAGAGATCTATTATCTTTTTCCTTTTACTCTGAACACTTTCCATGTGTGTGTTAAAACAGATGCTGCTGCATTCTGAGATTCACCTTAATATTGTATTAATATTTTTGTTCTACATTTCTATGCTGTATCTTGAAATGAAAAGCCCCTACCTTAGAGATCTATTTACTTTTATGTAAATCTACAGAATTAACAATTTGGTTTTTTGTTTGTCTGTTTTGTTCCCATACTGTGCCCCTGTTCAGTGCTATCCTAGCCAACGACCTCCTCCCTTCTTTTGCCATACACAGTAACTGCTCAGATATCAGCACATTTATGCTGATATAGAACAGCTTAAGGTTCAATCACTAAGGGACAGTGCTCTATTCAGGTTTGTAGGCACTTGCTTCATATGGGAGCTTCTTGGAGAAGAAGGCTTTTTTCCTCTATTACTGAGTGCCTTTAAGGAGTGCTCCTTATAATCTCCCCTTTGCAAATGAACAAAGCAAATATAATTTAGGATAATTTTCTAGGCGCCTATCTTAGGTGCAAAGAAAGAGAAAATTAAAGCTGAATAGCATTTATTAATTACAAGGACTTAGTGTCTGGAGTAGCACTGAAAATGAAGTTCTATCATTTGAACCTGTAATAGCACACTCTATTTCTTATGCTCGCAGTTGCTCTCCTGAGTTTCTTAAAACCCTTTCAATGTATTCATGCAGTGGAAATTTTACAAGACATCAATATCAAGAATAGTGCAAGAAGTAGCCAGCTGAAGACTTCATTTCCAGTGTTTCCTCAGCAGATGGCATTAGAGGTTTGGTAGGTACAGCTACAGCCTCTTTTTCTTTTTTTTTCTTTTTTTTTTTTTTCCCCGTTTTCTGTATTTTTTCCCCAATCACTATTTTAAATGTAAGACATACCTGGCAGCCATAAATAAGTTGGAGCATTCTTCTTTTCACTGTGCACTACACTTGTGACATCATAAATGGCGAGGAGACCCTATTTCAGTAGGCAGCATATAAATACATGGCAAAGCAGCCCTGCTTAGGAGTTTTGGTCTGTGCAGATCGGTACCATCTCTGTTTTAAGCACAGGTATCTGAGGCATATTTTGCAAGAAGCACAGCAGCCTGTTGAACAGGAAAGTGCCTAAAATCAGCAACAGGTTTGTTGGCATTATGATGCCTGAAAGTTCACCCCACTAAGGTGTGGGTGCATTGTGCTTGAACTGAGTTAGATTTACATCGTGTAGCTATTGGATTTAGTTTCAAAAGAGGAATTTAATTCCTGCAGCTAATGCTGCAGTGGTTTCTGTATGATTTCAGGTTCTCCTGCCGAGCTCCTCTTTCTACAGGGTTTCCTTGAGCTGTTTCCTTCTACCACTTTGCATTTTTTTGTCTGCTGAATTCTTCACCACTATTTCAGGCAGTTCCTACCTTGGCACCCGAAAACAAGGGCAGGTTTTCATGGACAAACCTCGTGGCACTGTGTGTGCCATCTCCCCTTGGCTAGTGACGGCGAGTTTGGCGCTCCGCAATGGCTTTCGGTCCCCTCAAGAGGAGCCCACATACCCACGCAGAGCATTCTGTTGCCTTTGTCTGTGCGCTCAGCAGGTGGCAGCTGAGGATCGGCTACGAGCAGGAGCAGCCGGCAGGCTGCCGCAGCCCCGTGCCACTGCAGGAGCCGGCGGGGGCATCTCTGCCACGATACTAAATTGACCCTGAAGGCAAAGCAAACTTGGCAGCCCCTGCAGTGTGATTCGGCATTTCTGAATTGTATAGAGCTTGCTCAGTGCATCCTCTGCAGTAACACCTGGCCCTCTTTGGCTGTACTTTGGCCTCTTTGGCTGAGGAGGCTCAGGGGAGACCTTATTGCTCTCTATAACTACCTGAAGGGAGGTTGTAGTGAGCTGGGGTCGGCCTCTTCTCTCATGTAACTAGTGATAGAACACTAGATAGGACAGGAAATGGCTTTAAGCTGCGCCAGGGGAGATTTAGGCTGGACATTAGGAAATACTACTTCTCTGAAAGAGTGGTCAAGCACTGGAATGGGCTGCCCAGGGAGGTGGTGGAGTCACCGACCCTGGAGGTGTTCAAGGAACAGCTGAATTTTGTGTTGAGGGACATGGCTTAGTGAGTGCTATTGGTGATACATGGATGGTTGGACTGGATGATCTTGCAGGTCTTTTCCAACCTTGGTGATTCTGTGATTCTGTATCGTGGATAGGCAGGACAGCTTCTTTGTCCTGATAAAGTTTATACGATGACAAATACAGTACATCCAGAGAGATAAAGGGTGGCATTGTGCAGCACAAGTGCTGCCTTCTCCAGCTTAATAAAGAGAGAATGAGCCTCAGAACACCAGGGTGACTGGCTGGTGGTCACACAGCAGGCTTGGGATGGAGACGGGACTCATAGCCACCAGTTCTATCTGGCCCTTGACAGGGGCTTTGGTCATTGAATCCAAGACAAAGCCTCCTCTGAAGCTTCCCTAGGCCAAGGTCAACAGCGTGGTGTGAGGCTCTGCCCATTACGACGAGAACAAACTGTGCAGCAGTTGAATGGCTCAAAACATTCACTGGCACTCAACAACTCTTCTCACCTGGGAGCACAGCTGTGCAGCAGCAGTATTGCTACAAGGAGGCACTTCTGGCATTTGGAGAGAAGCATTTATACATTCTTGTGAATGCCCCTGGCACACCTGGGAGCATTTTCAATAGGGATAATGCTAGAGGAGGTCCTCCTATTATGTTAAATAATGCAATCAAACATTTGCATGGAGAAAAATGCCCTAAAACAATCTCCAATACCTTTCTGTGATGCTTAGAAGGTGGGATGCTGCCTTGCCTAAGCCACTGTCTGCTTGACACGCGCACACATCACACAGGGGGAATGCAATGAGTTTGAAGTACCTCTGTGCCTTACTCAGGTCAGAGTAACACAAAATACCAATATTTTGGTCCAGTTTTTTTTTACTGCAATAGTTGACGAAAACGGCCTACACAGCTTTCATCACTAAGACTATAAAAGGTTGTTCCACAAGGCTGATGGAGCCGTGTGCTTCATACCATATTTCCTACCCTCCTTTTCCTTTTCCTGCCCACCCAACTCTCTCTTGTTTCATCCACTTCAAAGGACGTGTTTGCTAAGCTCCCCTGGGCAGGCATTCTTACTACAAGTTGTCACGGTATCTAGCATAACATCAGCCCAGGAGGCTGGCCAGTGCATCATGCCCAAAGCAAGCGCAACCAATAAAAATTTTGTTTTAATGAACAATATTTCTTCATTTAGCTGACCTCCTAAAAGCTTCAGTGCCTTTCCATGCACCAAAGACAGCAAATTTTGAAAGTAAAAAGGCCAAGATCTAACATTCCTGCAGATCCCCACAAGTCATATGTGAGAAATAACTGATATTTATTCAGCTCTTGCTTGCTGCTCTTTGCTTCAGACTGTCTATGCTGTTACTGGGGTGACCAAAGAGCCCCACTGTAAATGAGGCATGTGTGGCTTAGGGATGCAATGAAGGAGTTTGGCCTGTTGCTTGTGAAGCTGCGCCTGCCACATGTCCTTAACAAACATTTTACCTCACTGCTGCAAAGCAACGCGAGGGTGATGTCCTCTCTCACAGATCAAAGTTGCTGGGAATTCCCTTTGAGCAAAAGCAGCAGCTGCTACCTCCAAGAAGCTGAGGTATCATGTTTACCTGGAATTTCCCAAGACAAAACCCATAGCTCCTGGCAGGTATTTGTCAGCACACAGCAGTATGGCATGCAGAAAACTACCTTGGGAGGTTGAGTAGTGAGCGATAAACCTGAACAATATGGGGAAATGGAGACATCTCAGTCATGGACGGCAGGCACCTCTGCAGATGAGCACAAGGCTGGCGAGAGTTACAGCAACGTCAGGAAACAGGTATACATAAATAACTCATGGGCTGTTTCGGCACACCCTACATGCTAACCGCAGAATTAATTCCCACAGGATGTTGTGACTGCCAAAGCATAAATGGCCTCAGAAAGATTAAATAAGTTTGTGAAGGATGCGTCCAAAAGCGTACGCTGAAAATAAAGGGTTGGGCACAGCCTATGCTTCAGAAAGTCTCTACATCACCAATGGGCAGCTAAAAGTGTTTACCAGGAAAAGGACTGCTCCAGAAAGTGCCTCACTTCTCTTCCTTCTTGCCCAGCATCTACTCCTGCCTCCCCTGCACTGCCATCCTGCAGGCACCACAAGGCTGACATGCTTCCAACCTGGCTCCAAATGGATTTTCTCATACATATTCTTCTCCTCAAAATCTCCATGAAATATCCCCATAATTAAGAAAAAGTTTATGTAATTTGCATAAAATACATAGCTCTCACTTAGGGAAGATTATGCTAGGTGTCTTGAACCTCACAGATAAATAGCTCAGAAAATGCAGAAGAACTTGCAGATGTTTCAGATACAGTCACTGTGACTTCTGCCATATACTGACTACCTCATCTTCCAGGCACAAGTGACACTTGAAGGAAAACGTTTTCAAACACACTTCCGGGCTCTGCCCAGTTAGCCAGAATATCAGATCCCCATGATAATTATTTCAAATATCCCACGATCCCATGTGGCACCAAGAAAATACCCAAGGTATGTCACAGTGAAGGAAATGTCTCACCTCCGCCGCACTACAACACTGTCGTTCATAGCCCTGACTGAGGAAGGGGGACAGCCCTCCACTCCTGCGTGAGGACTCTTCCTTCTACCGGCACGCGTTAACCAAGTCATGTCCTTTCAGGTGGTGTCTATTATATTTATATACAAGGTACTGCTTATGACCAGAGCCAGGATTAAGAAACTTTTAAAATATTGCTTTAAAATAATATATTTCTGTAAATGGATACTAAAAAATTACCCTTTTAAATGTCACACTGTTGGATTTAAGAGCTTTTTATGTGAAATTTGCTCTGGGAAAAAGTTCTCACTAAAATGAGTTTTGATCTGAAAACTTCTCTTGCAACACAAGAGGAAATGTGGAAATTGAGCCCCTGTCAGCCTACAAACATTTCAACATATCTAAGTGCCACTGGTTTGCTCAGGTTTAAATTTGAACTTGTACCTAGGTACCTCACTCAAGCAGAGCCTCAGGGACTTGTGTGTGTGATGAGTGTGTGCACATGCAACTGCAGCTGCCCCCAACCCTGTGAGTTATAGGTATATATATAGATATAGTTACGACCATTAATATATTTTTTAAACCTTCATGTGGGCAGTTCTGCCACTCCCATTCTCCTCTAGTGCCTCCATTTTCCCGTTTTGACTTTCCAACAGGCTGGTCAGCTTTCCTGAACTGTATATTTCTTAGGGCTGAACCTAAGTATCAGAACTTATCTGTATTGGTAAAAAGTCAGATACTAACAAAATCAGCACTTGTGAATGAGATCTGCCATTGTAAGGCACCATAGAGCGAGAGATCCCTCCTCTTAAGGGACACCACAAAGTGCACTGCAACATGATGTGTGCAGCATAAAATGCAAATAGATAATACCATTTTGATGAAGAATCAGAATAACTATTATTTCTAGCCATGAAGCATGGGCAGGTGTAAACTACAAGCTGGACACTTTCCAAAAATATTTACAATCTTGCATCTCTCTTTCATTATTTAGTCACCATAACTTTCTTGAAACCCTTTTCCCCAGCCCTTTGTCAGAGCACACCAGCTCACTTGCGTGCTAGTTGAAACACAATGATTCAGCAGTAATGGCTTGAAAAGCTTTCTGCGTCCATGTAAATCAGTTTCTTGCCACTGTGAGCCTAAACAAACTGTGGCCTCTTTCCAGGAAAAAGGAAAATAACTCCTTATTGAAATCTAAGACGCTGTTGTAAGTTTATCTTAATGAGGTAGTTACAGCCTTCAGCACTCATTTTTTAATTATTTGGAGGAATCCTCTAGGACATAGTGAAATGGAATGGTAGGATATTAATCTGGGCTAGAAAAATCCAATTATCAGAAACAAGCAGGCAGCTTTTCTAAACAACATCCATTACATTCTGCAAGATCCAAGTTTTAATTAAAACAAACAAAGCTTTGGTGTTCTGGATACAAAGGAGACCTCCGAGCTTCCCAGTCCAGTTCAGGCTCAGCTGCCAATTCCATCTTTCTCTGGCTTTATCTATATTCAAAGCCATACCAATTTAACTTCCAAGCAGTTTTTAATCACATTTGATGAAATAGATGCTAACCGCTGCAGAAATGCCCTTAATTTGATTTAAATAAGGTTTATATCAGCCTGGTTAATTGAGTTTATTGCCACCTTCTACTAGTAAATATAACTTTTAAAGCTGAATAGAAGAGATTATAGGACCAAGTTTGAATTATACAGCAAACCAACATAATTTTGAAGGCAACTGTTACCTATGTTAGGGAAACCTTGTTTTGAGAGAGGAGCAGGGCAGCTGCTGTTACCAAGAGACCCAAAAACAGCAGCTGAGGCTGGGGGTGCGGTGATGCACTGGCTCAGTTCCTGGTGCCGTGTGCTGTGTGGGGCAGGAGTTCTGCACTGATGTTATCTGGTACTCAGGATGGCATGTCAGTGGGTAGCAAACAAATGAGCTTCTCTGTATCAATAGAACTGCATGAAATAAGTTGTGAAACTTGAGTGCCGTGGTAGCATAGCTGCAAGGACAGTTGTTTTCAAAAGATGATAGGAATTTTGTGTTATATATCAGGACAAAAAAAATGAAGATACGTGCACCTTTAGTTACTTTCAGCCCCAAGAAGATGTGGTCCCTACTCAAAGGAGCAGGAGCTCTAAACAGACAGATTACATAAGGCAAAATTCTGTGATTTATAAAAGAATAGTTTTTGACTCACATACTGATCCAGCTGGTGACAGGACACCTTATTCTGATGGATTTCTTCTGCTGCTAAAACTGCTACATAAATTCCTTTCTCGGATCTTGAGATCTTAAAATAAATGGCTTGTTCTCCCACAACATGCTGATAATGTGTTATCCAACTCAGCTAAACAGATCCAGCCACAAACAGAGAGACCTTTTTAATAAAGATGTCTATTTAAAAATAACTATAATGCTGCACATCGCGCAAATCTAATCTGTTTTTGTGTTCTTTTTTTAAAGAGGATTATAATCTGATATTATTAACAAACTCTTTGTCTCGCCTGTTCTAGCCCAGTTAATCATAAATGTTGTTGCCTGCATTTCGAATTCCCCCTGTATTAGCAATTCAGCACACTCCTTTAGATAACCCATTATCATTGCAGCTGAAACACTGCTTGTTAAGGATACAGCAAATACCACTGCAATAGGCTGAAGTGGCAGATTATTATAACAGAAAAAGCTACACTAATGAATGGCAGAGGGGTTTCATTTGTGAATTTAGCATTTTCAGACAATTCCTGTTCACACATCTTCCTATGACCATCACCCAACAACAAGAGGAAAGTAGCCAAGACCTATGTCCCATGATCGAGCACAGTAACAGGACCCCTAGTACCTCCACAATGACAAAAAGTTGCATTTAAATGTAAATGTCATGAGTGAGAAAAGAACTGCTGTCAGCTGGAATAGCCCCGCTGAAGACAAGGAAGCTCTGCAGCTACATGTCAACATCATGTCCAGCCTCCATGACTGGGATTTCTCTTCAAGTTCATAGCATCCTCAGCTGGAGAAAATAAATCTTTCCCTTCCCTTCCCTTCCCTTCCCTTCCCTTCCCTTCCCTTCCCTTCCTTCCCTTCCCTTCCCTTCCCTTCCCTTCCCTTCCCTTCCCTTCCCTTCCCTTCCCTTCCCTTCCCTTCCCTTCCCTTCCCTTCCCTTCCCTTCCCTTCCCTTCCCTTCCCTTCCCTTCCCGCAAAATACCTTTTTTTTTTTTACCATTCGCTGTGCATTTTCACCAGCAATCAGCAACAGCCTGCATGCTGCACTTGTAAAAATCAGTGGAAGTGGAAGTGATTCACAGCTGCTGTCACCACTGATGAAATGCACTATCGCCAACTCAACGTTCAGCAAGCATCAATGAATGCCAGTGGGTACCATTTTTTCACTCACGGAAGAATTCAATGACACACCTTTACTTTATCTGCACTTCCATGTCAGATGCCATTCATTCAGACTGCCCCTCTGCTACCATCTGTCACAAGGCAACAAAATGCAATCTTGTTTTTTAATGTAATGTAATTACAACAAAATGTAATGGAGTGTTGGTGGGAAGGCTCAACTCTGCCACCATACCACCAACATCCACCTCTGATGTCATGGGCCAATGTCATAACATAGGAGGCATTACTTTCAGAGCAGCCCTTGTAGTTTTCATTATGTAAGTATCTGGTTTGATTTTGGATTTTAAAGTTCTTTACCAAAATAAAAAGCATTCCAGTATTTCCTGCATGTTTGCACTGTGCATATAATGATCAAATGAATTTTTTAAGCATCTTCATGTCATTATTCTTTCAGGAAAAAAATGCTGAACTGATCTCTAAAATACATATGGCTTTATGTATTAATAGTTTTTCACCTTGTTTACATCTCCTTTCCAAAATCAAAGTAAGCCTGTCATCTTTCGTTTCACTTTAGATGAAAAGCTCCTAATTTCCCTTACTGTTTTTATGATTCTTTTTCTATGTTCTATGTTAGATCCTATGTTCTAACTCACGTTCTCAATATTGAGCTTCATTTTCCTACTTCTGCTTCTTGATATTTTCTACTTCTATTTCTATTTTTCTAGTTCTGTTTTTGAAATGTTCTTAAAAAAAGGTCTCTGAAATATCTACTTACATAAAAGTGGTGGTAATGCATTGATGATTGTGCTCTGGTGTGATTTACCTAGCTTGCAGACATTAGCATTTGCACAGAGCTCACTTTGAAGTGGCTGAGTCTCACGGGAAAAGTGACATAACTAAATTACATTGGGGCATAATGCCATGTTGCCACCCTTACCATCAGATATAATAGCACAAAAATGTATAATAGAAATTCTAGAAGTGTTGCATCATTTTTAGATCTGAGAGATTTGTTTTTAACATCTCGTTTTTAAAAAATGTGATCTCAAGCCCTATAGTTTGGAGAAGATCTGAGAATGCTGACTGCACCTGGGAAGCGTTTTTAGAAAACTTGTTTTCCAAAGAAAACTCTGAGGCTGAATTTGAGTCGATTATCTCTGGTGCTCAACCAATGTATTTTATTCACTGCGAACATAACTGCCTTCTTATTTTCTTGCCCAGATAATAATAATTATGAAATCAGTTGTTCACACATTTCTAGTCTTTTTTCTCCAGTCTAGTAAACACTTAATTTAAGAAAAAATACATTAAGACATCAAGAATCAAGTCGGTGAGCAGTACCCAGGCTATGGACTGCAAACGATCCAGGAGGCCATGGAAAGTGGTTCTCAACGAGTGCTTTTAGATAAAGGTGTACAAGCAAAGAGGTTCCTCTCTTTCACTCCCACAATATTTTTGTGGAATGACAGTGGCCATTAATCCAAAAAAGCCTTGGCAATCTCTGAGTCCCCTAAAGCACCTATTTTTCCAAAAGGAGATTTCATCTCAATGTCCTCACCAGGGTGTTCTTGCTCCTCTCAGGCTCAGCTGGCTTTCCCAGCAATAGGAAAGATGAATAAAGATGGTGAAAGGTTTAGATTGAGTGGTTTCCTGGGTAAAGAGCAGTCTGCATGAGGACATTTTCATCCCAGGAAGAGAGTGCTCTTGTTGATGCTGCTGTTGTTAGTGCTACTGCTTCTATTTCAGAATGCTTCAGTCTGCTGTAGAAAGAAGAGCCTACAGGAACAAGCTTACTCAAGGGGAGAGCTGAGTCTTTCCCCACTTCCTTGCCCATTGCAGTTGCCCACTCCCTGAGGCAGGCGTCTCACAGGAGCTCGGCAGTGCCTCACCCCCAGCTTGTATTCAAATTTCAGAGAAGCCTCTAACCCTCTTTCCACCTGGGCTTGGATCTGGAAGCAGGGCTGATGGTTCCTCCGCTGCAGACACCCAGATAATAAGGCTGGCTATTGCACAGGCCATATATTTAATTTCCCATGGGAGTGTTGCTGCTGAGGGAGCATTGCACAGGCAGATATGGCAGAGCTATTGCCAAGGCTTATTTCATTTAATTGCAGCGCCTCATTACTGACAAACATCCATTTACATTCATGAAAGGTGTATGTTACTTTATAGAGTGTATAATGTCTTCTCTTAGCACGCTCTCTGAGCTTGATCTCACTAGGTGTTTTGTGGGGAAGTCTCTGGACTCTCAGGAGCGAGGTCGGAGACACAACAGCACACCAATGTGGTTAAAAGCTATTAGTCCACTTTATTGTTAAGCACTACTCTATTTATACATGTTAACAGAGCATTCTGCAAAACACAGACGCTTATCCAATCAGAGCCGTGAGACATTCCTTCTTCTTCTAAAGGTGTCCTTGGTTCTCATGCCGCTTATTTTGCTCTACAGCTGCTGCTCTGAACAGTTTTTTCTTGCTCCACAGCTGTTCAAAACAGTTTTTTCTTGTGTTCCCACAGTGTTTGATCTAGATGCCATCACTACAGACATCAATAAATGCTTATTATGCATAATGAAGAAGGAAGACCTAGCATGAGATGGAAAATTTCTGAAACAGCACCAGAAGCTGAGCATGAACCCAACAGGAAAAGTGAAACATAATGTGTGTAAGGTATACATACACACAGAGGCAAATTCAATAATTAAATAGAACTTATTTCTCCACCTATTTATGTCAGAGCAGTCGTTTTGTTAAATGCTTTGTCTTTGTGAAGAGGCAGGGTTCCCACAGTGGTCTTTTTTGTTATCAGATGCTTCTTCTCACAAAGGATCATGCCACTGGGTGAAACATAAATGTTAAGGGTATGACAACTCATCTATGGAGAACACTATCATGGCTGTCACTTCATCATCTCCAGTAGATAATAGTAATGGCAGTCTGCCTATTTCTGTGCTGGTTTATAACCTCTGAGACATGGCTACACAGCCAACAGCTTCTGAGTAATATGACTAAGCTGAATGGGGAGAGGGGACAAGATTTCAAGCACACATCAGGTTTTCAGGAGACTAGATGTATCACAAGAACCTCACCAAAACCCATATGTAAACTTGTTTAAATATATATGCTGTTGTAGGTTGAAACCAGCTGAAAGCAACAGGTAGAATGCTTTACAGACCTAGGGTGTAGGTCAATGAGCACCGATCATCAGATAAGCAGAGAGGAGGGATTCAGTTAGAGCACTCTTAGGGTGAGGGTTTAAAAAAAAGATGGAAAAAAAGTGAGGAAAGGCTGTGCCATATCCAGGCAAAGGCTCTGCACAGTCTGACATTTACTGGGCTACAAGACCTGGGCTGCCACTCAGGAGCACTCCCAGAATTCACGAGTGGAGGTGATGAGGACACATCCTGAACAGCACGGACAGCAGCAGGCACCTCACTGGTGGGGCTCATGGCAGCAGTATGTGCTCACCCAGCTTGCCAATAGCTTCAGGAAGGCTCGGCTCCTGCCAACTGATGGCATGAAGTCAGCAAAAAGCCTTCAGGTGACAAAAACAAGCCCCTTACTGCCCAAGTTATTCACATCACTGTGTTCAGGAGCTGAGTAAGCCATTAGTTTCTCCCAGAAATATGACTTTCCCTTGGTAGCTTTCCAGAGCAACGCTTGCCAAAGCCTTCCTGAATGGTACAGGTAAGAACACCCTTTCTCTTTTATCTTCGTTTTAAGTTCCCAGGCTAAGCTTTAGGCTCCTTCCTCCCCTAAATCCCAGCTCTAAGCCTCATCAAAAAGCTGCAGTCCAATTTATAGCATATTTTCTCATCCCTAAGCAGGCAGAATTTCAAGTCCTTTTGCAAAACTTCTACAATTACAACCTAAGGTTGCATAATGAAATAACAGTGCCAGGTAAGCATCATATTTCCTCTGAAGTGTCCTCTTCAGCAGTGGGGAAGGTTTAAAAATTCCCAGTCCTTTTTCAAATAGCACGCATATGAAGACAGGGAAGTTCCTAAAGAGCACATAGTGTTGTGTTAAACAGGCACATTCTCAGTGGTACTAGAACGCTGATCTTTTTTTTTCTAATGAATGCCCACCTCCCCTCCCATGTTCAGCTTATCTCATCCCTTATCAGCCCCAGATGAGACAGGCACAGTGGGAGGATTTTACTTTTGTTGTTCCATGTTTGACCAGTATTTGACAATTTGACAGTATAAATCCTTTTCCTTCACTTATCAAAATCCTCCCCTTTCCATTTCTTCCCATTAGCACATTCCTATACAGCTCTGGGCTGACCTTGGCTTTTCAAATCAAGAGCAGGGCTCTTAGGATCAGGCCTTTACCAACTCATGAGAAAATACTGAATGTTTGCCATCAAGTATACCTTCTAATAAGACACTGTTTCCCAGCTCAAAGAAACCACAGCCACTTGTGAGCCAAACCTGACTTCTGCTGTCATCTATGGGAATTCATTTTCCTAAGCATTATCACTGTTCCTGTTCCTGTGATAACTACATTTCACTTAATTATACTGACTATGGGAATTTGCCCCAAGAGACTTCTTCAAGTCGTAACATAAACTCACACAGTACAAAAAGGTGGGGGGAAAGTATTCTGTTTCTTTGAATAAAGTTTTACACCATGTATCATAGCCAAAACCTGCTATTAGAGTTTTTACATAAACGGCATTTAAGAGCATGAGCATTAACGAGAAGGCTACGATCATGCTAAAGCAGATGCTGCAGAGAGCGGTTCACTTTCTCACCAAAAGAAGCTAAAGCACAGACAGATGTGTCACTACTTCCTCAAGTCACATATTTAATTAGAATTAAACTAAGTAGATTACTTCCTTTGCCTGTATGGCATAAAAAACTTGTATAATTACAGAAGAGAAGGCCATCCTTCAGGCCATTTGCTGGCATTGTATCTGTGCTGATTCACCTGACCTGGAGCCAAGCTCCCCTTTAATCTTCCAAGTTTTGTTTCAGTTTGGGGAATAGCCAAACACACCCAGTTGGGCTGTGCATATTAGGCTTCCCACTACCCACTAAAAAAGGAAAATAAAGATTAGGTTACTATTCTAACAGAGGATTTGTTTATTTTAGTTGTAAACTCTTGTGATCCTTAAGGTCCGGGTTTAATGAAAAATAGAGAAGAGTGAAGGAGTGAAGATTGACATGTGATTTATTTCATGCATTTTATATGTTAATAGATGAGGAAAATGTCTGTTGGTCAAAGAACACTGTTGTAGTTGTCACACCATGTTCAAGCGGTACTGTCTCCCTGTTAGCACAAAGCAATTCTGATCTACAGTAGCACAGATAATAATGATGCTAGGAACAGGGACAATTATGATGATGGTAATATTACTAACAATATTTTTCATCTGTGTGAGTAAAGAGCATTCCAAGTAGTGTTTATTGAAGGACCTTATCCCACTTTTGACCATCTGTCAAACATAAACTGTGTTTCTTCCATGTCACTGATGAAGTACTGCAATCCAGCAAGTCTTTTCATGTGACTTGTTTCCCCTGGAGCACATCTTAACAAAGTCCCCTGTGGGCTGGTAATTTCTCACTAACACCTTGAGATCTATTCAGGCCTCTGGACTATTGCATTTGAAGCAGTGACACTGACAGGAACAGAATCAATCTCCCAGGGCCTAAACCCTCCACTGCTTTCTTATGAGCAGGCCTCCTTCACCGAAAAAGGTTCTTTTCTTTTTAATTGAAGATTTCATTATCAAAAGATAATGTATCTGTGAATGCCACAAGGATTGTTGATTCTCACCTGTGGCCTGGCCTGGCAGATATCAATTCTATCAGTTCTAAAAAGAAGTTTGGGTAGCCAGCCTCCACGAGGCCAGGTGAACTGCTCCGGGTGCTTTAGAGGGCAGTCACATTAGCTGCTTCTCTAGCCTCTGAGTGCATTCTTTTTATCTGTTTTCTGTAACTCTTACAACCAGAAACTATTCTCAATCTTCAACATATTCCTTTGGTTACTTACTACTTTACTACTTTAGCAACGTTCACAAAAAATACTTTTTTCTTTCCCGATCAAATACAAATCTCAACCCTGGCAGAAAGCCAAACAGACCTTCCAAGAGATTTGGAAGAAACTGTGACGAAAGAAAACTGATCAAATCTATCAAAAATAGTAACAAGAAAGTCTGTACAATTATGGACATGTGACATTGCCTGCCTCTGGCAGGGGGGTTGGAGATTCATGATCCTTGATGTTCCTTCCAACCCGAGCCATTCTGTGATTGCTCTTTCCTGCCTAAAGGAAGGGACAGACTAGAAATTACTAGAGTTCATTAGATCTTCTCCTCACCGTATGTATTTTGAGTGGTAAACACTGATGAACTGCTGTCTTGATTTGTGTCAGAGAACTGGTAAGCTTATAGTCTCGTTCATGGGACCAAACTAAGCACTGAGAAGCACTCCTCTTTCTAGTCAGTGTAGTTTTTACCTGCTAGCGCATTAAACTTCAATTGAGAAAAGATCCTGCCTGTGAGGTTAGTAGTCTGACAGCAAACTGTGCTGTTAACTCTGTACAGGGGAGACTACATCTCCCCTGGGAGCTGGAACTGAATGTCATTCACCATATCTTCTAATTTGAGAACCTGCAAAGGCTGTAGGCTCCTTTTGCTGATAACCACATAATTGTACCACAGAAGGCTGAACTGGTGATGCATAGCAAATGTGAGAGTATTTAGTTACAGTGCCATAACTGGAAGACAAAGGTAGGCAACAAGAAGATGTAAGAAAACAAGAAGTCTTGAGCTTCCTGTGGTGCATAGGTAGATGGCCCTCATCTCTAGAAGCAAGAAAACAGTGAGCAAGGAACGAGCAGTCATGAGTTATGTAACAGCTGCATTTTTTTTTACACTTGAAGACCTGTGGTTGGTATCCTCATTTCCTCTCAAGTCCAATCACCAATGACAAGAACAACTTTTTCCTCTGTCCACAACTTTTTTTTGAGGCATGAAGTTGCAACCATTTCAGTGTTCCTAAACCTATAATGAATTAAAAGCAAACATCACAGACTCCGATGTCTGGTTGTTGAAGTGACAAAGAAACCACTTTCTTTGACAGTATCCTATGCACATTGGAACTGAATAATAATGTTTTGATCTACAAGTCTGCTATGTTGATACATTGAAATAAAAAGTACTCATCCAAACCACATACCTTGGCAGTCTGTATCCTGAAAGACAACAAAGATGTAGTCTAAAAACCTGGCAACCTTCCTGGCACGCTACATCTTGGGCTTAACAAGTCAGTCACGCTATGCTGGCTCTGTGGTTTAACCATAACACAATAACGCAATGGGAAATTCTGGAATTTGGGTTCACAAGACATTGTTCCTACTGGCCCTCAGAAACTGGAAGAGCTAAGACAATAGCAAGGGAACTCCCTGAACTAGGAAGGCATGCTTCTTCCCGTAAACCACTTCTAGTGAATGAAAGGTGTTAAATGGAGAATCATACTTACCGCTTACTGTAACACCCTTCTGTTATTTCCCTTTTCTCTGTGATAGGGGTTTTCTAAAACTGGAATAATTGAACCATGAACATAACACTTGCACACCTCTTTTTGAAAATTAACCAGCAACTAAGTTAGCAGATTCAGCCAGAGGTCCTAGAAGCAGAATGATGGTGAACTCCATCTTGGGTGAAAAGGCACTCCACCAGCATGTCTCCATTCAAGGAACCTGCAGAAAATCAAACCTGACATCTACATCAGACTTAATGTTCTAGCAGAAATTCAGCAGAAATATTCTAGAGCACAGCCTGTAAGCCCATGGATAAAGGCAGCATATTGACACTGCAAACAGATCATATGTCACAAATTCACTGGAATTATTTGAATCAACAAACACGCAGACAAAAGAGATCTCTCTGATATTGTCTGAGTTTCTAAAATACATTAGAAGCAGGTCCAACAAAGAAAGTTCTTTAAGATATTAATCTGATATAGAAAAAGCAAGATGTCTCGGGTAGATAAAAGCACTGAATACATAAGACACATTGGAATAATCTTGTTAGTGTAAAGACATCTATCTTCTTGTAGCCTTTTCTCCCACATCCAAAATGTACTAAATCAGAGCCAGTCACATATTTTAATCTAGCCTTCATTTAAAAAAAATAAAAAATAAAAAAAAATTTGTTCATACAGGATATCATATAGGATAGTACTATAGGTTTTCATTTTTCATTGACACTTCAGAGGCAAATAGTGGTGCCATTGATGATGCAAGGCAGTAAGAACATCTTTTCCATTGGGAGAAGATCAAGCATTTTGCCTATCTTTGGAAAGGACTTCACGAATAGTAAACCAGTGTCACTAACCTCAATATCAGGAAGAGCTGTTGAGCAAATGACTAGGCAAACAGTTTGCAGATATTTAGAAGACATCAACGAGACTACCAGCATGGGTATCTGAAGAACTGGTCTCTGACTTAGTGAGTATATTGGAAGCACTAGTTACTGATACCTACTGATTCAATATGGTTTTTAACAGCATTCTACACAGTATTCACATAAGCAAGTTGGTATAATGAGCCCAGGTGGGTGAAAAGAAAATGCTTTAAAACAACATATATCAAGAGTTTGGTGTCTGTTTCCGTGCTTCTGTAAGGACTTGTCCTGTGCACAGTTCTAATCAAGACTTCAGAGAACTTAGAGGACAGAAGAGAGAGTAGACAAAAAGATTTCGTAAAGCAGTTTAGAGACTGGAATGAGAATTCAAACTTAACTGGAGTAATCAGAAAGAGTAAAATCTAAAACCAGGAATCATATTCAGTAATGACAATGCATGGTACAGTACTTGCTAAAGAAAAGTCAAATGCACAACTAAGTGTTGTGTCAAAAAAGGAGGCTGGAGATGAAACTGATTGTAAGCTAAATATGAAGTAATAATTTAATGGTACTAATTCATTTTAACTGTATTAATGGCAGTATCGTACATATCTCATGGGAGATAATGATAGCTTTCTTTGCTAGAAGAGACTTCAAATGCTACACTGTGTTTAATTTTAAAAGATGAGAAACCAGAGAGAGTCTAGATGACTAAGTGTTGAAGCACTGAAAAGATTGGCTTGCTCATCCTAGAAGCAGGCACATCTGGGAGGGTGATTAAAGAATAATTTTCCAGTGGTGTGCTAGGAAAGTTCTTTGAGAGAGGACTCGGATGTTTTCTCTCCACTCACAGAAAGATAAGAAGAAAATATCTTAATTTGAAGCAAAGAAGATTTAATTTGGGTGTTGGAAATAAAATAAAAATAACCAACACCTTTTTATTGGAGTTCTGACAGAATAGGCTACTTATGAATGTTGGAAATTTTCAGAAACCCACTGGACAAGCACTTCTAAGGAATGCCTAAATACAATTCATCTTCTCTAATTATATTCACTAAGGGCTACTAAAAATACAATTACAAATGCCTCCTAAGCTTGCAATTTCATTTCTAAGTTGATATTTGTGGATCTTTCTATGGCGACCACCTTTTAATCACACTGAAATTGAGTCAGCTGTATGTCCAGTAATAAATACTCTAATGCTCTATATGCTTCCTTATTTGTATATGAACACTACTGTATTTGCTGTTTTCAACACAGGGAACCAGCACACAGGCCTTATTATGCTTTACTGATGCAATCCACCAGTAAGTGAGGACAGAGGTTTGAAAAGTTATGATTCCACAACATCTGCTGTCTGTGCTGTGATACTGCCTGCAGTCCACGACTGACAAGTCATCGAGAGAGAGTACAGCCTCTGTGAATAACCATTACGGGCATTCGGTATGCTTTCAGTTCCATGTACCCATTTAAAATCATATCTTGGCTGCCAAAAAAAAGTCTCTAAGCTTCTAAGATTTTTTCCAGCTACAGGATTGGGGGGAAACAATACAATCTGACAAAAATAAATTGTGATATGTGCAGTTCTGTTCAATACATTGTGACAGCTGCTAAGAAAACTCCTGATGTGGCATCTGCACAGAACAGAATATGCTGCATACAGATAGGAAACAGATGTCTTCTAAGTGGAGGGATATATTTTAATCTCAATTGTTACATGCCAACTTTTTATTTTCCCCCATAAAAGTATGGGTCCTTTAGGTTTTCATTTTTCTTTTTAAACTGTATCATTAATATTATTGAAGACTACAGAATATTCTGTGAAAGTTAGATTTTTTTTGCAAAGTAAATGTGAAGTTCTTGTAAATGAAAACACAACCTCATTGTATAAAAAATCTTCTGCAGACAGCACATTTACCTGCCCTAATTACCACTTGTACACAGGCTGTATGACAGCTTCTACCATCAGTATTTATTAACCCATCGCAGACATTTTGTTTTTTCTTCACAGCCCAGGTTTCAGAGAAATAGCACCCAGATAGTATCTGTAATATTTCTGTCTGGCTCATGTGATGAGTGCAACATCAGCTCATTTACAGGCAGAACCCCTAAACATGGGTCACTGCTGGGAGGTGTCATCAAGAGAGTACAGTCCTGCCATTACATGAAGATTACACTAATAAAAAGAGGGGAAACAAAACAAACAAACAAGTAAAAATACACCTCAGAAGATTAGAGAAAAATATTTTGAATTTCTTATCAGACATGAACTGACATAATTCCCAGAATAAAAGTGCTTGAAACAAAAATAAGGGAGGGGAAAGGGGGAGGAATTAAGTCAGGGAAAAAAATATATATATACATATATATTTTTTTTTTTTTAAAGACCAGTAATATATGGTCTTCTTGTTGCTTTCATTGCTCCCTGATTCTCCTATAGAAGGAATCTGCCACCAGAAAGTAGTGTTAATACCATCAGCTAGACATGGCCCAGTATCTCTTTGTCTTGTTTAACGTGCTATAAGAGATGGGGACAGCTGGAACCCCTAGTAATTTTCAGTTGAGTGCAAAGGAAACCTACCTGGTATTCATCCAGACTTGTCTAGATATGAAATTTATGAGTTTAGATGAAATACATCTGAAACTAAGTGGGTTTGTGTGGTATAAAGACCAAGCCTCTGGTATTAATCCCAGCCTGAAACCCAAAGCAACATTAGTGGCTGTGACCCTTGAAGAACCATCCAAGCAGAAAATGACTTTCATGAAAACCCAAACCATCACATTTTGAGTGGGTCTGCTTTATTTCTACAGCTTTGAGCTTAAGAGATTAGGAAACCTGCTGGTTTAATGCCCACTTGTCTTCAGCCACTTTTTAAAGGAAAGGAATACTGTTTGAGTTCCAGTATCCTCACTCACCGTCCAACACACAGGCAATCATCCAGTTCTGCAGTTGTGCAAACAGACTCCCACATATTAAAAGTCCATGGAGATACGCTACTTGTGCCAAATTCTGGACTAACCCAGTGATAAAAAGGTAAAGAGCTGAGAAATAGTACAATGGGAGCAGAAATTAGAAACAGAAAGAAAGAATATAAATCAATAGTCTTACCTTTCTACTCTAATTTAATGACTTACATTTGTGGGATTAATGCCTAATTGACATGACTTGTAAAAATGCCGACATTTTATGGGGAAAAATTCAAAATATCCATAGCTTATGAAGTGGAGTAATGTGGGAATATATAATGCTGAAAGAGCTGTGGAAAGTGAGGACTGGTATAGAGGGCCACACAATGTGAAACTGCAGTCAAGCTACCAGAGCGGGACAAACCCTATAGGATTTCAGGGAAATGACAGCACTGCTCCCCTGTCTTCCCACTACATCTGCTCTCATTCTTTGAGATGCTGAGAGGATTTTACAAGGAATGGCACCAGTGATGCAGCTAGTAAGAAATCTGGGTCTTAGATGGACGTGGGAATAAATACGTAAGCCAAGAGGAGGAATAAAAGAAAAGGCAGAAGGGTCTTCAATGACTGTTTGTGTTTTCTTTGGTCTTTCTTCAGGCTATTTTCTCTCACTGAAGTTATTTGGGTGAACTATTGACTCCAAGGTCTTTATTACTTTAATTACCAATAAACCATGCAAATGAAATTCACTAAATAGTAAAGCTGTAAACAGACTTACTCTGCAGATCATCATGCACAACTGCAAACTTAGGAAAAGAGCAAGAGCTTACCACAGGTAATTGGGCACAGACCAGAAGGACTCAGGAACATACTAATGCTTTCATTCATTAAAAATGAAATACATTTTTTACGAGTTTCCAATTTTTGGCTTACTTCAATTTAGTTCATGTCAGCAGGAGCACATTTGAGTCATGGCTGCTTCAAGAACTTTACTTACTTGAGGGATGTCTGAAGGAGGAAAGAACTGAAGTCAGGAGGAGTGAAGGATGAAGAACACTGTAAATATTTAAAAGACATAGGGAGTTGAGTGCATTGGATAGAGAACATCAACCCATCTTTTCTTGCAGCCACTGGCCAGCATGGGAAGCATATTGGAAGCACAGTGGTACTGAATAAATCTGAAACAATACATTCTATAATTTTGAAGTGATACCATAAAGAGCTTCTAACTAATAACTGAGCATCCTAGATAATGAGACTGTTTTGCCAGCCAAAATCATCAGGTCATTAGTACAGTTATGTAATGTCAACAACCTTAAACACAAAGAACTCCCAGATTTCCTTCATTAAGCAACCTGCATGGCACCAGATGCACAATCAGGCCACTTTATCCTTGGCAGAGGACTTGCAGAACTACTGTGTTTGTTGTAGCCTCTTGTAATCCAAAAGGCAGAGCTTCCTGGCTTTCCTCAGCACTGGCCTTTCCTCCAGCCATGGTTCATTGGCCTTGCTGGGCACTCAGCTGCAGAGCTGCCCTCTGCCATTACATAGCCAAAGGGGGGCTGCGAGGCGAGTGGCAGCTCGGCTGGCTTCAAAGGACACGGGACCCGCAGCCTAGGCTGACGGGGAATGACAGAGCAAGGAAAAGTCAGGCTTTGGTAACTTTCAATGACAGATCTTGTTAGGGTTAAGAAAACAACTCAGCCATCGTGCTGTGATTCAATCTGAAGGGGAGCCCATCACCCTTACTGCCACAGGTCACAGCACTGGGAAGGAGGTTGTTATCCTCAAAATTAATCATTGGGAGCTACCACAATGGGCTTCCAATGTCAGGCAAGACACAAAGATCACTGCTGCCTGCCAAATTGGAGACTAGTACTGCTACTTCTGCCACCTTATCCTGTTTGCAGGATCTTGTCTTTCCTATCAAATTACATTTCATTCCAAGAAAATGCAGGATGTCTCCACAAAGTCTTGCCCCTTTCCCAGGCCCCTAAGCAGCCCATGGGTTACACAGTGGCCATTGCAGATAGTGCTGTGCAGAAAAATCACAAATAAATCATCAGCCTTTTCCATTTGTGCTGTTTCTTAGCATTTCCTCGAGTAACAAAAAGGAGTTTAATATGGTACACTTTTATTATCCTTCTCTGTTTTGACTGGAAAAAGAAAATATGAAGCAAAAATCAGCTGTCAGGATTGACAGGAGCCAATAGAGGGAACTTCCCAAGCTCCCAGGTTTGAAACTCTCCAGAAATGCCATACACTTGAACTGTTTTCTTATCAGTCCCACATGAGCCTATGGATATCTCTCTGGCTCTGAGAGCACTGTGCCTGCCAACATTATGGAGGAAATTGGTCCCAGTCTGAGTATGTTGGCCACACCATATGCAATCCTCTGTCGAGGAGGGGGACTCTTCTCATCACTCACATCGTAGTAACTTTGCCACATTAAGAATGGTCTAAGCAATCAGATGAATGAGGCAAATTGAAAACTCAGCTGCTGATGTTTCTTTTCTTCTGAAGGATATTTATGGTGATTTGTACCACAATACTAAAAGGCTCAATAGAGATAAGGGCCCTGGGATGGTATGGGCTATGACATAGACATAGAGATACATATCCTAAAATTTTACAGTCTAAAATAACAAGGCAAAAAACTAAGCTGATCTTCCACATGAAAAAACTCACATCATGAAATAACACAGTCCCAGTGAGAGAAAAATTGCTTGGGTATGTGGCTAAGATTGGCAGAAATTCATCCCCTGAGAGTATGAGGATAAAATGAGAGCTTAGAACAACATCAATTACTGTAAATTTAGTAATTTAAATGACGCATACTTAATATGTGCCTCATTTAACATCAGTATAGCCCATCTATTTCAATATTTAGATAGCTTATCTACTGACTGGATTTCTGTTGTGTTATCAGTCAAGTAATATTCACAATGAGTTTTATCATCAATTCCTGCTAAATTCCTTTTTCACAGCTACTTTAATTCTGTGAAACAGCTCTTTGTAGCGGTTATCTTGAACTCACAATAGCTTCACAGCGAGAATTCAGCAGTATTACATGACTGTTATTTTAATGTCTTTTGTGTATTCAGTTGCACAACATTATGAAATGTAATTACGATGAGGGGTTCAGAGAACTTATGGCTAAGACATTTCACAGTCATTAGCAACCTCAGCAGAAACCTGCTGTATCAACACAGGAAGGCAGAGAGAAATGCTCCTATTTTTCTAGCGTTCTGGAATGTTTTTCTCATTTGTTGATTCTAGATTTCTTTTTTTTTTTTCCAAGTTAAGTCTAGTTGCAGGAGCATGGGAAATTGCCCTAGATTTGCATCCATCCACAGAAGAGAAAATAACTGAGCACAATAAATCACTTTCCATTTCATTTCAAAATGCAATCACATGACAGCTCACTGGGGAAAATGGAAATGTAATGGTATCGCAGCTGCAGATGGGCATACAGGCAGGAGACAAACCCAAGACAATACTGAGTTCAGAAGTTCAGACCCAGCACAGGGTTATAAAGACTGAATTACAACCTTTGCTGAACTTGAATACTTGGAGCAACCCCCAGCACCATCGGCACACATCCACTCTCACTGTATACTGTGTCGTACAGCAGAATAACCAGGGCTGCTTGGAAATGACACACTTCCAGTGTGAATAGTTATGCCCTTTCCTCACTCTCTTGAGTAACTTCCAAGAATAATCATGGACTTGCTCTTTCCTTCCTAATTATATGGGGGTTGTAAAAGACACAGCACACCAGATTTTCAAGCACTTTTAGCCCAGTTTTTCAGTGTAACGAAAATGTCGTGGCAATATCACAACGTATTTGTACATGATGATTGTTTATAAAACAGGTTTGTTGTAGGAATAACATATTCCACAAAATGAACTTACTTCTCAGAGTACACAAGGGAAAAATCGATTGGATATTAATGTACTAGTATGTGAAAAAACAATGTTTACCACAAGATGCTCATTATGTCTGGATAGAAGTACCACTCCTAGCCCAGGATGGCTGCTGGGCTGGCTGGGAGAGCAGGGAGAAGAGTTGCAGAGAGAGTGGTGAGTCAGGCACCTTCTGCAAACACATGGATCTTTGCTGGCCAGCAGACCCACTGTCTCAAGAACATCACATCAGCCAGAGAAGTTTTTTACAACGCTTTCCCCACCATTAAGTGTATTTTCTGGAAGTGAGTCTCCCTGAGATTCATTGCCAAACTTCTTTACCCATCTTCAAGTGGTTTAGACCAAGTGGAGCTGAGAATGGAATCTTCCCTGATTTTTTCTAATCATCATCCTTGGGTTTCTTCAGGATTTTAATTCAGGACAGATACTGTAGCAGGAAAAAGGGAGAGGACAAGGGCAACCAATGTATCACTTGGGTGGGATCCTATCTGCTCCAGATGAAAGAATGTAGATTTTTGGGGACTTCTAGAAGGTAACAGATCTGATGGGAAAGATGCTGAGTCAGCAAAGGAATTTACCAAAGTGGTGTTTCTGTTGTTGTAGCTTGTTGTTGGGCTCTTTTCTGAATGTAATGCAGGAACACTGCCAGGTCAGAGAACATGTATTTGGGGGTTTATTGGCTTGTGGGCCCACAGAAAAACCTAATTGGTGCTATAGATAGCAGTTCTCTAATTTGTTTTCATTTATGTTTTTCCTAAAGAGAGTGGGTACAATTTTGTGTCACTAGAACCTGAAATTAGCTCTTAAATCTGAATGTAAGCCCCTAAAGAAAGGTTGCCAAACATTTTTGTGGGATTTGGCAGTGCTTGGGCTATTATTGAATCCCTCATTCCAGGCTACATCTCACTGCTCTACATGTATTCTCAATACAAGGCATGACATAGCAGCCATCCATCATAACCAAGGGGAATGAGCTGTGATATCCACTGCATCTTTGTCTCATAGGATATATTGAGCACAATCTGGCCAAAAGCTCTATAACTGTTATATCTTAGGGAGACCTAAAGAAGGCATTCAAATAAAAGCTGAGAGAAAATCACTGAAATCTTCTTCCTTAGGCAGACCTTATGCAACCTTTTTCCTCTTACGTTTATCTTTCCATTCTCATCCTTGGATGTTGCTGGAATTACAGACCCCATTTTTCATCCTACCACCATTTGTCACCATTTCAGTTGACAAACCATTATTTCATGCCATTCTAGCTTGGTTTCACTGTAAGCACAACCCACATATCAATTTGTGCTCTGTATTCCTGTCTCTTCCTTGCCTAGATTTTCCTACAACACTTCTATACTTACACAGTCATCTACAACAAACTAAGAAAAGCATCTAGAAAACCCATTTATTTCTTTGTAATGGAGAAGGAAATATTTTTTTCTACTATTCTGGTTATAAGCGTGTTAGCTGCTACACTGATAGGTTTGCATAGCAACTTTGGTAGGTATATATTTTTGCCGGCTTATGGCGTTGCCCATGATTTCCCCTCTGGAGATCCTGGAACAAACAAAAATCATACTCCTGTCCCTCGATCTTTTTCAAACAATATCTGAGAGTGGAAAAGAACACTCAATTCTTTTTGTTTTTGTTTTTGTTTTTAAATGATATTTTAATTACTCACGTCATGCTCCAGCAAAATGTCCAGCCTTTTGTTAAAACGTGGCTTAATTGCATTACGGAGCCTTCATGGGACCCTCACACATAAAGCGCTTTTCTTCAGACTTTCAAGACCTAAATTTGCAGTTGGCTCCTGACCAGCGCACTCGAGCAGATACGCACGTAGGTAGTGGGCAGACCCCGTGTTGATGAAGTAATCATAGTTGACTGCCTCGCCAGTGCTATTCCACAAATATGCCCACAAACAAAAATTGGACATGCATGTTGGTTTTCATTTTGAGTTCATTCAAAAAAAAAATGCCCTTGGTATGTCAGAAAGCATGGAGACACCTTCACGGACTGTTGGCTACGCCTCGGCAAAGCTTTACAACAGACTGTTAGACAAAAAAGAGGCTGATGCAGATACCTTAATAAGCATCCCATCTGTGAGGTCATCGGGATATTTCAAACAACTTTCAGCTCTCATTAGTTTAGCGGTTTCCACAAGCATGTCCTTATCTTTTGTAACTTTTGCAGCCAAACTTCCTGGGAAAGCCTCTGAGCTGGGTGACATTCTTACCCATGGGTCAGTCTGCAGTAATGAGCCACCAATTTATGTGTCCTTTGCACTCTCGGGCAGTATATGTTTATATTAACCTTTCACGTTGTGAATTTTTTTCCTTTATCCATGTAATTCTCTGGCTTCTACCATGCAAATCTCATTATTCCTAATAGGCTGCAATTAGGATCTCCAAGCTGCTGATCCCAGTCATGAAAGGCATTTTCCAAGAATAAATGCTTTTTCTTCTGTATTAATGATTGAATATGTAACAGAGACTATACCCCAAAACACAGTAGTGAATAATGGATCCGCAGGCTAATGGAAATCCTTATCAACTTTCTGGTTTTGTACCTCCAATTAATACAGAAGGTACTGCTCCATGTAAACACACTGCACACAACGTTGTACAGAAACAAGGTTGATGATTTTTCAGGTCTGCTAGGCTTAACAGAATAAAAGGGTATTTATTACAATTTCTTACAGTTTCTTGCACTTGAAAGAAATAAAGCAGCTTCATCAGCACTTGCCAACATGGTAGGTCTTTAGCACACTAATCAGCTCCCCATTAAAGAAGATGTTGTAATCAAATGTTATTTTTCAAGAACTCTGAATTCTGTATTCAGAAGTGGTTGGACTGAAATATGCTTTTTCCGAAGGCACAAGAGAGTAACATGTACTGTCTTTATTCAGATCTTTCTTTGGGTTTGTCACACAGAAGGTGCTATTCTCCTGCTTTTCGCATCCTTAAGACAGCATGCTCTAACTTTACCAATTATGTCTCACAAGAAATATGACATTTATGCACCCACCAAGGAATATTACATTTGCACAAAGGACATGAGGTAAAAATGAGAACCAGGGAAGAATGAGCAGCAGACAGTTGGATGGGTGTCTGCTCAAATTGAAACAAAGGGACAAATGTGATCTTGGGAAGAAAGAGAAAAATGGAGGCAAAGTATAAGCCATTACAGTATTTCAGGTACGAGATGTTCAACAGTTGGAGTAAAGTCTTGCTTGAAAGAACAGAATAGCAATAAAGTAGAAAATAGATTAGAAGAACAAGGCCTGAATGGGAGCAGAGCAAATCAAGTATAAATAAATCAAAGACTGCTGGGATCTGAAATGGTGGAGGATGGGCAAGGCAGAGGAGAAGATCAGAGAAAACGAAGTAGGATGGAAGAGAGTGGTTTCACATTTAGGGGTACAAAGCTATATTCAAATCACATTTTACATTCCAGCTTTCTTCATTTTGGTCTGTAACTTAAGCACAAGGTTTATTCCTTCCATAATTAAACACTTTTTTGCCCAACGTTATGTTTCAGATCACCTGAAGTGTACAACAGCAGTTTTTTATAAGCAAAAAAAATGTTCATAAGGCCCCAAATGACCGGAGTGAGGAAAGCTCTCTAGTCCAGACTTTTTCAGCTACCCACTGTTTGTCGCTCTCTACCTTCTCGTAGATATCCATCAAAATTAAATATATATGTATGCAAAAAATCTCTTAGGAAGCACCACTCAGTTCACATTTGTATCACCTGGTAGAGCTTTAAGTTTGGACTTAACTAATTCTGTGGGTTTTATAACCATTTGTCTCATTTTCTTCTTGATGTTTCTCTAACATCACAATTTTATTCTGCATATTTACAGTTTATTGCCTATTTAGAGTTTACAGTAGACACTGGCAATAATTCTTCTGTCTATACTTTCCATAACCACCTTTTCACATAGAGCTTGTTTGGAAGTGTATGAATGATCTGCTTTTCCAGGAAAGCTGGCCTCTACATTTCTGCACTTTACTCTTAATTTCTGCTGCCTTATGGATATTAGAAAATGTGATTTTTAAATACAACAGTCATCATATGCTTCATCATATTTATCTGTATTGTCCTGCTTGCTTTTAACCTTTACAATTTCTGTACTTGGATGGAGACAGTATGGTTTTCTTTTCAATGTGCCATAAAATAAAGGTAGCTTGTGCACATTTGTAAAGGGAGTTTCAAGATCAGTAAAATGCCTTTCCTACCTCCGAGAGACAAGTTACTTTGAATTAAATGCTATGTTGTCCTGATGCAAACTTGATACGAATAACCACGTGAATGTACTTTTAGACCAGAAAAATGGGTTAAAGAAGAGAAGTCAAATAGACAGTCCCAAACAATGAGAACTAAGTGCAAAGATGTCACTTTTTCTGTGTTTTATGATACAGTAAATCCCCTGATTTGCCACTGTTGGAAATATAGCAAGGTAACAGTAACTTTTGGAACCGACAGAAGTGCGGATATCTAGAAGGAGAAAAAATTACCATTTTTTATAATCAGCTTTTGATCTCCTGTCATCAAAAGCCTTTATAGAAAGCCTCTTCATAGGACTCACGAGTAAATGTAAGGTATAATAGTTGAGACCACAATATCTCTTGTTTACTGAAATAATAAGTCTCAAACTGATGATTCACAGGACCATGGTAACTCTTCTCCAGAACCATGTTAAACAGTACAATTCAGTGTTTTCAACTACAATTTAATGGTATGTCATCAATAATCAACCCGCTCATTCCAATTATTTGAGGAGAAACTGATCTGTGAGACGCCCTTTCTCTTCATTTCCTGGAAGCTCAGAGAAATGCAATAAAAGCAGCTTTGCTTCCAGGAGCTTGATAATAGCCTCACACTCTGCCAACCATCTCCATCTGCAGTGGCACACAAACACTGTGTGGTTCTAACACCACAAAGCACTGACCTCAAGATGTGGATATAATGCTTAGTGACACAAAGACACACACAGCTGCAAAAAAAAAAGTGAGCAAAGATTATCAGGAAGGACCACCACCGCTGTCAGAAGCTTGAGCTTGTGTTTGGTAGAACAGAAACAGTGGTATGTATGTGTAATTGTAAGCCTCCCTGTCCCCTTCAGAGAATAATTACTGTATTGTAAGGTCTTTTTTTATTTGCTTATCTGTTTTGTGTGGGGCTTTTTTTTTTGTTCTTATTACATTGTTGTTTTTTGCAGACATAACCTAAAGCTAGATGCAGTAGCTGAAATGTGAGTATCAGAGGCATCTGAAGTGCCCTGGATTTCCTGGCTTCTGGACACTACCCAGAAGGTATGCATCCCCTGTAGATCATGTGTCATGTTTGTCTCATATCCATATAGGTAATTCTGATGACATTCTATACTCATATCTTTCACGATAGCCCTTCTCTTCTAGCAAATAAGAGGAAAAAATAGGGCACAAGAAGGGCACCTGAGGGGATCCTTTGAATTCTGTCACTGCTCTTGGTGGTGTCCTTGTTTGTGGCAAGGTAAAATCACACCTTACCCATGCTCATATATTATGTGTAACCCTTATCTTGGCAAAGATCTTAGCCAAGATAAATGTAATACTCCTTGGTGGGAGCATAAACGTTACCTTTCTTGTGAGACATAATTGGTAAAGTTAGAGTATGCTGTCCTAAGAATGTGAAAAGCAGAATAGCACCTTCTGTGTGAAGGAGGAAACATCGCCTAATCCAGGTATTATTATCAGGGGTTGTGGAGTGACTTAGGAGAGGAAGAAAGTAGGAGAAGGAAGGAGGGAAGGAAAGAAGAGAGGGAAGGATTGACGGAGGGAAGGAGGAAGAGAGAAAGGGACAGAAGGAGAGAGGGAAGGTGGAAGGAAGGAAGAAAGAAAGGACACTAGCAGGCACTGGAAGTCATAATGACATGAAGAGACATCTTCTGCAGGCAGTAGACTAGCTCTGTCAGTGAGCAGCAAGAGAGTCAAGAGTGCTCAGAAAAATTTGTTCAACATAAGCCCTGTTACAAAGGGTAAGAAGTGTCCTTGATCGTGTCTTAGCCCTTTACCCTTGGAACATCACCATCTGCAAATGCACAAAGTGATGGAGAGCCTGCCTCACACCTAAATACACCTCTTCATTTCCTTAACTCCATAGGTACCTTTCCTTCCTTAGGAGATCATCAAATGAAGGAGATACCAAGGCTGAAGCAAGGACTGAATTAATAGCATATCAACTAGCTCAAAATGATTGCTATTTATAAGATCTGACCCTGCAGTATCCGTACGAAATGCAAGGGATCTTATCTCTCTCGGGTAGCTTACAGAATATAGCACAAAATAATAGCATGATCACGACCTGTCATTTCTGGTTAGCTGGCTTACCCCCACAGTAACTTGTTTGCCTGCACAGACCTAAATGTCAGTGTGAAAACATGATACATTTCCATCAGATTGTCATCAGACCAATTTTAATCTTAATTTGCAGGGCCAAACAATCCCTTCTGCTGAGAGCTCCAGATGCGATAAAAAGAATCTAAACAGCAACCTAATCAGCAAGGGGAGATGTGGGAGCAGAGCCTTGTTTTCTACTATTTGAAACTCAGCCAAGGAGTTATTTAATCTGCAGCAACATGTATAGTACCAGTAGCTTGTATATGAGATGATTAATATAATTTTTTTTTTTTCTAAGATGTAAAGTTGCAGATAGTTTCCTGTAGGCAGGTGGAACACCACCTCTGGCAACATCTAAATTGTCTGAAAGAATTAAGCATCAAATTTCTTTCAGCAGCATATGTAAGTACTTGGCCAATTTGAGGAGATACAATCTCATTAATGATATCTCTTGCTCTTTCTTTCATGATTGGATTTCAGTTGGTTTTTTTTTTAAGGTTTTGTTTTAGAAATCACCTGAAATAGAAAGGCCTTAAAAATTAGGTTGCCTCTTTTTTTCACGTATTTACTTTTCTCTTCATATTCTTATTTTTAAACTGGAAAGGTGCCTCATGCAGGTACTGATGGTATCATCCATTCACTCCCAGAAGACTAGAAACTGATCTTTGAAATAAACCAAAATAATGGAATCAAGAATTGCACATGGGTGCTCACCATGACCTGACTGAAGCAGTTTGTGTCACTGAGCAGGAGGAGCGTGGGATTGCGGGTAGGATGAGCAGAGGGGGCTCCTCCACCCAGCCCAGCCCATGGCCACCGCAGGGCCAGCTCAATCACTGCTCACCTGCAGAAAGGTGGCTCAGGAAAGCTACGTGAGCAATAGCTTTCCCCTCTGCATCCCTCACCGATTCTTCACTTCCAAAGGCTTATTTGAAAAGCAGACTCTGTAGGGTTTGGTAAAACGATCTAGATTATTTTAACTGAGCATTTGGCAAAGGAAAGGAGCCATACTCTAAAAGTGTAATTTAAATCTGACTGAAATCACTGAATAGATTCTGTCTAGGTTCAGCACACTTTGAGCTAGGCATGATAAAACAACTCCTGCAAATGTACAACAAACCACAGATGAAAATGCTGACAGAAACAGGCACCCCATGATGTGCAGATGCACTTCCCTCATGCCCAGACCCTGCGACAAGGGCTGATGTGGCACTGTCTCTGACCTCTGCCTGCCTTCATGGCTGTGTTCCTATGCGGTCCACGGTTTGCCAGTGCCTCTCTCCCCTTTCTGTGAGCTAACTGCTGGCACCTCCTGACAGGCTGCCTTCACCCTGACCTCCTGAAAGTGTAGATAAATGCCTGTGCTGTGGGAATATTCTTTCTTTCCACATTAATTCAGAGTTCCATTTGGTGTAACTTCAGGGGTTGCCAACAGCTTCTAGCATTATCCCACGTTTCTACAGATCCTGTTATACAAAATAAAAGAGAATACAGTTTTGTTCAAGAAAGTAAAACATTTGCTGAACAAGTCATAGAATCATCATATCATAGAACCATAGAATGGTCTGGGTTGAAAAGGACTATAATGACCATCCAGTTTCAACCCCCGCTGCCACAGGTAGGGTCACCAACCACCAGACCACGCTGCCCAGAGCCACAATTGAGCTCAATTGAGCTCTATCTCCATTGCTGACTTTTTAACTGCAAGAAGCAGGCACGGCAGCAGTCTCACTGAAGTCAGTGGGATGAAACATCAGTGCAAAGGATGAAGGCAAGCACCCATGTAACCAAGCTTCCTCAGCCAAGGAGAAAAGTGTGATACTATTGTGGTAAGAGGCAACTACTGATAGAACAGACTCTTCAGAGTTTCTTGCTGCAAGCATAGTTAAACAATGCTTATTAATTCTACAGACAAGCTATTAATTCTACTAGCTCAAGTTTGCCACAGCGCATTTTAATTTGTTCCATGAACTTGCTGCCAATTAAGACTATTTATGAAGAACGTGACGGCTAATCTCAAATCTCACCATCTCAGGGAAGGGAGGGTCAAGCCTGAAGGTACATGGATGGGAGACTTCCAACCACACTGGTGTGCGGTAGGAAGCAACCTTTGGCTGTGCACAAACATCTCCAAATGGTGCTGTCATACAGAGAAGAGATGTCTCTCCACAACTTCATTCAGGCTGCTACATCCAGCTGGCAAGAAACTTCCAGTCCCTCTCAGTCACTGTGAGCTCAAAGAGTGCGGGCAAAACCGAATCATTTCAATTGAAGGGGCCACGGGAAAAGAAGGGGCCATGCTGTAGTAGGTGGGGGTGCTGCAGGGTGCAGACAGGTTGTAAGCCACTCCCTGGGACACACCACAGGAGCAGGCTTGGCTCCTGAAGGCCACGGAAACTTTGCTGCTGGGTTGCTAGTTGTCTAAATCTGTGCTTTTGTAGTGTTTTTGATGTGCTACCTTCCTGGCAGGTCTGTAAGAAAGCCAGAACAAGCTGGGTACACTATACGAGGCCAGCAAGTAGCATGTTGATAGCACCCCAGGCCTAGTAGCTGCTCCAGGGAAGGAGCTGGCAGGTTGTGACAGGCTCCCTTAAATGGAGATTTCAAATGAGCATGAAATGCCTCAGCACTAACAATGCACTGTGCTAAACAGGGGTGAATCTGAGAATGAGCCTCATGGAGAAACTGCCTATTCCATTTTGAGAGAGGTGCAGCTTCCCCTTAGCCCTTTGTAACAAGGCCAGCTGCTGCCTTGCCTGTCTGCACGAGGCTCATCCACTTGTTAACAATAATTCTTAGCCATCAAATTAAAACTCATTTTAAAAAGGCTAGCTGAGTTACTGTTAGCAACTCCTGAGAAGAGATGACACTGCACCATGTGAAGCCGGCACACAATATGATGGATCCCACAGCTACACTGAGTTACACTGAGCGTGAGACTAACAAAATCAGGGGTGTTCCCAGCATAGGAAGGTTGTTACTGATGTGTACAAATGAGTGAAATCTCAGTTACACAGATGAATATAGTTCTTGCTGCCTGTGTTCAGGAAAGACAGATTCAATCTGAGACAGGCCAGGAAGGGCCAAGAGGATGGCAGTAGAGAGTGGGACTATGTGATGCAGAAGAAAACCGGAGGAATCTATCCTGAGAAAAGAAAAATTGAGATATGATCTTGCCGCTATTTCCTACCATCAGGTGAGCACAGTGGTGGAAGAAGATCTGTTCTGGCTGGCTGTCAGGGGGGAAGGCTTTGGAACCACCTGCCTGGAGGAGCTAAACGACCAAATCTAAGAATGAACCTTATTTTCATGTTTAAGCAGGCTTTACATTAAAATGTTGTTTTGTTGTACAAAGATCAAAAATATCCTTCCTGAACTCAGTTCTCGTATTTTACGAATTACTGCACCAGGGGACTCTTTCAGCTGGGTTTCTTTGTCTGCTGCCCTTTCTTCTGCGTACATTATCAAAATGCAAACTCCCGTAGCCAGTAATGTGATTAGCCGAAGTGACCGACGCAGCAGTGGCCAGTAAGAGATGCTACCTTTCCTGCAGTCAAGTTGCAACTGACTGGTCAACAGTTTATTACATTACAAATAGGAATGCTGCAGTACATAATATTAATATAGTTCCATATTTCTTAACTAGTCAGAGGGAAGAATACGGAACACCTGTAAGGTTTTTACTTGTAAAAAACATATAAAATATTAATCAGTATTAGCAGGTGTGGAGAAGGGTTAAATGCAATAAGATGGGAAGTCTGTACTCACAGACCATCCTCAAAATGCAAAAGATGCATTTTTTGGAAATAGCAAACGGAGTGATAAGAAGATTCTTGGTAGTGTTTTTCTAAATATATCTCCACATCTGTTCATATCTGACATGCCTGACTAAGAAGAATGCAGAGGTGATTAGCACAGTAACAATGGCCAAGAGACAGGAACTGCTGCTTCAGTCTTACAATCAAGTTACAAATTATAGATGAAGACGGGGAGATATGCAAATGGGACAGCAGTCCTGATGGTATCTATCTTGGTGGGAATAATTAATAACAAAACTGCCAAAGCAAGAACGAAAAAAAACGAGATTGGACCTGACTCATAACAAAGATTGAATTTTATGATGTTTGTATATACATAATAGAATTTAGAAAACATATTTTGTTTCCAACTTTGATAATCCTTTTTTTTCCCCTATACCCAGAGCGATGTGAATTTACTTAAAACAAGAGAGAAGTGAGGAAACTGGCATTTGCACGTCATTGGGATGTAGGATAAATCCCATGAAAGGGTAGGACATAATTAAAAGATGGCAATACTGCACTGGCTGAATTAAAGAAAATGCTCACCTACCAGCCCTTTCAAAAGAAATTAAGTTAAATGGCTTTCTCAAAACAGCAATCTTTTTCTAGTTATTAGATGTTTTACTCCTTAATAGGGTAAGTTCAGCGAGAGATCTCTTTGATTTATAAAACGCTTTGTTTGTTCCAAAACCTCATCTATAAACAAACAGATATTTTATTGCAATGTAAACCGCAGTCACTCCTGTTATACTGTCAGCATTGATTAACTTCACTGTAATCTGGTACATCAGTTTATTATAACAGGCAGACACGGGTTTCTTCTCATGAGAACAAAGTAATGGATACAGGGAGCGAAGACCTTTGTTTTTAAGGCTGTAATCTGCTTCAATGCAGCGAAAAACAACAACAAGAACAACAACAGTGGTTTTGGTGCTGGCCTAAAACAAGCATGGGCATTCTTCTCACTGAGAAAATCCCCCATTATGAGAACTTGCCAAGTATCAGTTTAATAGCCTCTGTGCTGCCTGTTGTACTGGTGAGGGTGCTGGTTTCCAACCAGCATCACTCAGAAGAACAGGGTGGAATGCTTGGTTTAACCATTTTCCCTTGCTGTTAAACAAGATAAGTAGATTTTACTTTTGCCAAATACTTTACACAGAATAAATCATTCAAGACCTCGGACAGTTACGCTGAAAGAATTAACTTCTGCATGACAACACCTGTCATCACTTTTCCATTGAATCAAAAAACAGATCTCAAAGACAGCTACAGTAGAATAAGTTAGTTTCTTATTTACAAAGCAAAAAACAACTGTGCTTCTGAAAAACGTCAAAGTTTTTTTTTGTTGGTGGTGGTTTTTTTGATGGCTCATGTTATAAGGAAATAAAGTTAAAGAATGAATAAGAAGTTAGGCTGAAATGTCTCACTGTGGTTTGCTAAGTTTTTTTCTCACGTGACAAAGGAAGCTTTCATCTTCGTGTCTAGCTTGTGGGTCTAAATTTCACAATGTGGGTGACACAAATGTCACAGCTGTACATCTAACATATGTTGTCTCTTCCCTCATCTCCCTGGTCTTACCAGAGGGACACGGGAAGGATGGACAGGTCTTTCCTTTATGACATCAAGAACTTCATCTTTTCTTACCCACAGATTACTTTAAGCTTCTTGACAAATCCAAAGACCCATGCCTGGAGTACGTAAAAATTCAAAGAAAAGAGCAAAAGTTGACCATGGATTTGCCCAGAGGGTGAGCCAAGAACATAACCCAAGCATAGATTCCTCAAAGTTGGAAGGCAGAATCTTCCAAGCTGACATCTTTACAGAACAGAATAACATGTAAATAAATATTATCTTCTGCAGAGATCCAGCAAGTACCCAAATCTCCTTTTTGGAGAGTGAACACTTAGATTCAGAGAGAACCAACCAGCATGCATTTCAGTAGTAACCAGAGATAAAAAGGCTGCTCTGTTCAAATTTTATTTTATATGTAAAGTACTTAGATCCTGCCCAAATATATCTCCTATACAAACGTTCACAAGAGGGAAACAGGCTTTCCCACTTGTCTAAAATCTCAAAGAGAGAGGAGAGGTCGAATTCTTCTTCTTGAGAGATTAAAGGTCTTTTTTGAAGAATTTAAAAACCAACAAGCTAGACACTGACAGGATGTCATCTGTGAAACAGCAGCACCTCATAGCAGCTAGGCACAGACCTGATATGCCGGCAAATTAATACGTTACTTAACACCAAAGAGGTTTGACGGGTGCATTTACCTAAAGGCTCGAAAGATCAAAGGATGAAGAGCATCACAGTTATAAGTTTAATGCTGAAAGGGTTGATTTGTGAAAATTTTACAACTGTCTCAGGTTTTACATCCCAAGCTTTTTTATTTGAGCCTTTTCAAAGTTCCTCTGAACATTTGCTCTGCTCACACAAGTACTCTGCTGTCTTCCTTGTCTTGCTTGCTCCTGAGACTAGTAGCTATCTTTAGTCAATGAGACTCAAGCTCCAGCTGTACATTACATAAAACATATTTCCTTTAATTTATTTGGAATTTGCTCATATTTCATCTCTGACTGCTCCCTTGCTCCTCTGTGGTGTGAAAGGTAATAAAAGTAACAAATCTAACTGCTCTAAATGCTTTCCTATGTTGTCTAATTTTACACATTCCCTACTGCTTGAGCCCTCCCCAAACAACAACAACAACAAAAATCTAATTTTTTCACTCTCTATGGAAGGTTGGCTTCATTGGAGGGGGGCAGGAGAGCCCTTTCTACTCTTCTTCTGCTAGGAGGGGAAAGTAGGAAAGCTTTAGTACTTCTGCAATCAGAGAGGGATAGATACATCGTGCCTGGTGGGGAATACCTAAAGACACGGAGACCAAACTGCTGAGCTAAGCATATTCCAAAGAAAACAAGGCTTTTTCATCAGTAGCCTAAGGCATCATTACAAAATCATTTTCTTGTACCATTTTTTGTTCTCAAGTTCAGGAAAACAATGAGTAAATCAGACTATCAGGTGCTTTCCTGGGTGACTCCATCTCCGTGTTGTCAGGCACTAATAAAAGTAGCTCCTATCTCAGGTGTCAGCGAGTGAAACGTGAATAATTCATTTCATCTCTTAAAGACACTTCTAAATCCAATGCTGACTTCATTCCTTTCAAGTCAGAAACTTCACTCCTCTTCTAAAGAGACGCTGACAGCAAGTGTTGCAGAGCACAAGTCATTATCTTTCACACAGATTTCTTTAGTCATTGTTAGATTTCAACGTTACTGTTTCAAATTCACCTAAGAAATGTGCACATTTCCTAAAAAGAATACTGATTACACTGTGAACTGAGTTAAAGAGAATATGTGCTTTGTTCTGGTGAAAGCGGAGACTCAGATTTCAAGTGCCATTGTTTGCTCTGTACTTTTCACAGCATAAACTGATTTCCCACGTTACCGAAGAACTGAAAACTGCCAGAACTTGCATGACTTGGTATAATACTTATTGCAAGCAAGAGTCCTCTTCTCAAGACTTTAGCAGGAAAGTGGTCCTAAAGATCTTCTTTGTGTAATGCACATATTTGAAGTGTCACAAATGATGAATACTGGAGCACCAAATTACTACCGCTTTTTTAACTTACTACCCAGGACCACTTCATCCCATGGAGCCACATCAGTGCCTCTGGTAGGTCTCATATATCTCCTTATAATGCTGACACTGTGCTATCCTCAAAGAAAAAAACCCCCACGATCATGAAACAGTTTCCTTTTGGACACAGAGCTTTCTGTCCCTGAGGACTTCTCATAAAACAGTTTCATACACCAAGGCAGATAGAAAATGATGAGAGATGTCCATATGCAGTCAGTGCCAGACCTCACTCACTTTTGTTTACACTGCCACAAGTGGATGCACTTCTGCACCAACAGCTACAGATCTAGAAGCAACTCATCTGCTTCTCAATCCACAGTAAAAGTATAGGCAGAAATACAGGGTTTTCTCATAAAGAAATTCGGATGAGTCGAATGCATCTGTGTCCTTCCTGAGTTTACCACACTTAGTTGTCAAAAATACAGGTTTTGGACAGCAAATATCTCTAACAG